>NC_047136.2:14587100-15291340 GCF_009829125.3 Periophthalmus magnuspinnatus
GTCGGAGTCGCACCTCAGCGCCGCCGAGAATTCTGGGAAAATAGTCCGGAGGGGCGAGAAAACATGAGCGAGAGAGTGCCAAACCATATCATCAACCAGTCAGCGCCTTCAGAGGGAGAAGAGGTGACAGCATTGGACAGCTAAACAACAGGGAGGAGAGAGAGGCAAGAAGTTTTTATTTTTAAGGACTTGTAGCTAACCTTTATTGTGTTTGCAGGGTACCATTTTTGCTGCTGAAAGAATATAGTAAAAACAGTAATTTGAGGAAAACAAAATGCCCGCCATGTATTGCCTGTATATTATAAAAACATTGTTATCTTTTGGAAACCTCGACAGATGCATTTTGATTGGTTGGTGTCGGCCTAATAGTAAACTTTACTTTACTGTGTGAAACTTGAAGGAAGTAGGATGTGCAGTTTAAATGTTCAGTCCATCTTCCCCAAATCAGGACAAAGCACTGGACCTTGGGGGACTGAGCCTTCACTGCCACCAAACCCCCACCACCTGGAACTCACTCCCACAATCCATCAGGAGCTCGGACTCATAGCAGCACTTCATATCTCCACTAAAAACTTACTTACTTTGACTTATTTTTTTATTAATTGTATTTATGTTTTACTCATTTATTTATTTGCAAATTTGTGAGACACACCATTGTGTTCAACTAGCCAGAGTGTATTTTGTGTTGTGTTATGATTGATATCTTTTGAATGGTTTTGACAGCTCCCTGTTGAAGTTATTTTGAGGTGTCTGAAGACTTAACATAACATCAGCATCAAAACACAATCACAGTGATCTATCTCTCTATCTCTCTCTCATCTCTCTATCTCTCCCTCACTCTCTCTCTCTTGTCTCCTCTTTTCCTCCTTTTCTCTTCTTTCTCTCCCTCTCTCTTGTCTTCTCTCTCCCTCCCTCTTTCTCTTTCCTCTTTTCCTCCTTCTCACTTCTTTTTCTCTCTCTCTCTCTATTGTCTTCTCTCTCCCTCCTTCTTTCTCTCTCCTCTTTTCCTCCTTTTCTCTTCTTTCTCTCTATCTCTCCCTCTCTGTCTTATCTCTCCCTCTGTCATTCTCTATCATCTTTTCCTCCTTCTCTCTTCTTTTTCTCTTTCTCTCTTTCACTCTCTCGCTCGTCTTCTCTCTCCTTCGCTCTGACTCGTCCTCTCTCCCTCCTTCTTTCTCTCCCCTCTTCTCCCCCTTCTCTCTTCTGTCTCCCTATCTCTCCATCGCTTTCTCTCTATTGTCTTCTCTCTCCCTTCTTATTTTTCTCTTCTTTCTTTGTCTCTCCCCCACGCTCTCTCTCCTTCTCTCTCCCTCCCTCCTGCTCATCCTCCCTCTCTTTCCCTATCTCCATCTTCTCTGTCCTTCCATCTCTTCTCTCTACCTCCTTCCCTGTCTCTCCCGTCCTCTGTCTCGTCCTCTTCTTTCTCTCTCCCTCTATTCCCCTCTCTCTCTTTCCTTTTCATTTATTATATTTCCCTCCCTTTCTGTCATTGTCCCTCCCTCACTCTCTCTGCCACCCCTTCTCTCCATCTCACTCATTCACGTCACACTCAGATGAATCTGTCCATCCAGTGCACTTTAACAGATCACACTGGGAGCAAATCTTTCTTTTAAATGGTTGCGTCTAAAGCTGGTGCCTTTTCAATGACTCTCGAGACTGGCACATATTTGACGGACAGGTGAAGTCCCGCCCCCAGCCTCCACCTCTCCCGGCTCTGACTTACACGTCTGATTTACACGTCTGATTTACATGTCTGATTTACATGTCTCACTTGCATCTCAAAGCTTCACAAATGTCAAGTAAGTTACATTATCGTCGGCTTTGTAAAGTGGATAAACTGATTGAGCTTTTGTGCGTCGGCTCAAGCTGCAGATTGTAGAGCGGCTCCTTCAGTTCACGTCAAAAGTGTGGATTGTGTCAACAGCGGTGGAGGGTGAAGTATTCAGTTTTGGTACTTGAGTAAAAAGTACAAATACAGAGGTCAAAAGCTACGCAAGTAAAAATATCACATGAAAAATCTGCTTAAGTAAAAGTATTTCAGCACCTGTTTAATAAATGCACCATGTGGACTCTAGCTGTTATAATTCATTCATTGCCTTCCTCACGGTACTAGGGTACATTTGTGTTTTCTGTTGTGTTGACGATGTGTGTGTTGACCCTGGTTTCTTCCACTCTGTGCTTACTCTGTGCTTACTTACTATTCAAAGGGGTATTGCCAATTTGACTAGACTTCGTGATGTAATCGAGGGGGATACTGTCACCTCTGACTCCTTCTCCTTTCTCCAATGGGGGACTTCTTCCTGGCACCATGCGTTTATCAATCTGCCCATAATTGTAGTATTTGTATTTTGTTGTTTAATCTTAATCTTGTGCTCCTGTGTGCTCCCTATCTGCTAAAAGCTATGCGTCAAATGGGGACTTCTCAGTTTGTCCTAAATCAATACAATGTTGTGTAGCCACTTCATCCTGTTCGTGACGCCAAAATTGTTGTGGAACTTTTAACGGTATAAACCTTAAAAATATAAAATCAACAGAGAAGTTATCTTGTGCACAATTGTCAAAGAGCTGTTGTCCCTAATAGTGTTGTCTCGCCCTCAGCTGACAAATGAACATACATACAGTGTATTTATACCATCAAAACAATCATTTAGTTTAGTCTAGTCAAAGTGGCTGGAGGCTGCTGGACGCACAAACAAGACGTACATCCGTGTGCAACAACAGATGGTATTATGAAGGTTAGGCCAAAAAGATCATTAACACTACAAGTAAAGATTTAAGGTAAAGAAAGACATAACAATTGCGAACTGCTAAATATGTAATGTCTGTGTGTTAAACATGTGTGAGTGAAGCAAAACACAACTCCGGGTAAGTGTGTGATGAAGAAACAACATAATAACATAAATCAGAAAAAAAAGGGATGCTGGCCCTTTAAGAGTAAACAGTAAAAGTATTTCACACAAGTGTTGCTGGTTGAATAAGTGTTAAATGTAGTTATTTTTGTTTCTTCCTTTTTTTTAACTCAAAATAAACCATATTTGATACAGCTTAAGCTCATACATCTTAGTAAACGATTGTAAAAGCTTTCGGTCTTGGTTGGCCGGGCAACAGATGACCTATAGGTACAGTGAATCTTTCAATCTCCAGACCAGTCAGCAACTGAACTAATTGCATTGTTTGAAGTGATGTCATTGCTGCTGTGGTAGATAAAAGTATTCACCTCTCATACTAACCCCGCTGTAGTTACTTCAGCGGCGTGTCCTGCCCATCACTGTTTCTGCACAAAGCTTCATATCTCCTCCTCATCCCCCTGATATTCACCTGATAGCTTCATTTAACCTGATTTAAAACAGCCAAACTGCCCCGGGCATAAACGTGTCGTATACAGGCACCTCTGCACCAGCTCCCAAACTCCCATCATGCATTTCCCCACATTACAAGGCTCTTTTATAGATGGCTGTTTTAAATCAGTGGTATAAACATGTATAGTCCGTACATGCTGGATGGACAATATTTTTTCAGGCATGTTTATGTACTTTGTCAATGAAGCTAACTGCTTTTGTGTTTCATGTCACTATTTATATTTCTGGCTACATTATGTTTAAAATGATTCACTTAGAAAAGGTTTTACTGTGATTATACCGTTTTAAGCTTGGTATAAATTCATTTCAATATTATAGTTTATCGTGATATTTTCAGAAGCAATATATTGTACTTTGTTTGAAATTTGTTTGGATCTAAGCTTTGCTCTGGACGAACCAATTGGATGAAAGGCTTCAATGCCTCATGAAGCTTCATCTGCCCATCACTACCTCGGCCCCTTTGTCCTCCACAGCTGCAGCTTGATTGTTCATGGGCTGCAGGTGTGGAGTGGGAGGTACCAGAATCTCCACCCAGCTCCAGGCTCAGACACAGAAGGGAGAGGGACAAAAAAAAGCACAGAAACACAGGGCAGACTGTGATCTTGACAGTTATAATGTTGTTAACTCATCAAAAACATACTTGTTTGTTGAGTTGTGTTTCGTTTCATCCATACATGTTTAACACAAACCCTGCATATTTAGGCTGAGTTCTTGTCTCAAACAGAAAACACTCCACGTTTGATGTCATGTGGAAATGCAGGCAGCACCCCGCTGTGTTTTTATACTCCATGCACCTTCACTACAATCAGTTGGATAATTTCAGCTGTGGAATATCCAATCTCTACTAAACAAAAGAAATTAAGTAAAAGGTTTAAAAGCTGTTACCTTCCAAAATACCAATTCATGACATTACCAGAGCATTTTAAACTCTTGTAACAAATGACAACAAATGATTCCTCAAACGTGTGAATGAAACAAAACACAATCGCAGGTACGTTTTTGAGAAGGTAATAACATATCATGGCTAAAGACTCACAAGAGTCAATTTTGCGCAATATAAGACCTTTAAAGGGTTGCTCCTGCTTGTTTTGAATGTCCCACAATATGCACTTCAACTGATCTCTGTCATGTTTTCCTCTAATTTCTCAACAGTACCTTGAGAAAAAGACGCATGCTTACATTAAATAACATTAATGGAAACAAAAAACCCTTTAAAGAGCAGTATCAATTAAAGTATTTAGGATTCATATAGATTACTGTGCTTGTCCTCATATCTATAATACTGCAGTAACAATGATTTATGAACAATTACAAAACATGACAGCGAAAGTTCATTTTGATTACATTTTGTTACTCCCTCTTTGTTACGTGAAGTGCATTTAAATTAGGCGGTTTTCAAGTGCGCAGGGCGACGTGACTGAAGTAAAAGCTTCTACGTGCGAGCACTCAAACACAAAAACATGATTAGCATAATGGAAGCTAATGTGCCAAAATGTGGCCAAATGAATACAACAGAGGAAAGACGAGGGAGATAGTTTGTGTTGAAACCTCAGTCAAGTGCTGTTTAGTTTTACCAGTGTCTCCCATGTAGTTACTATGTTTACTTAAAAGTATTTGTTGAATTATTGAATATTATTGTGAAAATTGTTTTATTAGTTGTATTGTTTGTAATAAAACTGTGTTGCAAAGTTGATTGAAACATTAAAATTCAAACATATAAGGTAATATTTCTGCACTTTTGTCATTTTAACTACCGGTAATATTTAGCTGCACATCACACTCGAAAGTAGCAGATTTTTGTTTCATTAGTACCAAAATGAGTATTCAACGCTGCCAAATCCTACGTGTATCATCGATTAAGAAAATAAAATTGAAGAACGGAGTAAGTACTGAGCAGTGGGCGTATGCCGGTGGCGTAAGTGATTAAAGATTCCTCAAACATGCACGAATCACTCCAAAAACAACTACGGGAGGGTAAATGAGAAGGAGAAACGACTATAATAACATGGTTAAAAACTCTGAAAAGTCCATTTTGTAGAATAGGTCCACTTTAATACAAATGCAGTAATACTTCCTTTCTCATTATATTCGTAACCTTGAAGTCTTTATCAGTTAAATCTCTTGTTCGATTGTGAAAATTTAGCATGAAACCTGAATTAAACAGGGAGTAAACAAGGACTAAACTCGGTCGAAACTTGGAATAAACTTGGACTAGAACAGCACTGAACAAAGTCTAGACAAAAGCCAGGACAAAGCCAGAACGCGCTCTCTGACTCTGAAGGTCGAGGGTTCAATTCCAGCAGCCAGTGTGTCCCGTTGTTGTGTCCATGAGCGACAAACTTTCACCCACCTTACATGAGAACAAAAGTACCACAAAGTTGGAACAGTAAAGCTGAGTAATGCCCTATTGTAGAACTTTGAGAAGCGCATCAAGTTTGTTAAGTGTAATATAAAAGCCTCCACTGATATCATACAACAAACGTTTTTCATCAGATGCCCTTCCCGAACGGCCCTTTATAGGATTATACAGGGTTGGGATTTGGGAATACTAATGACTTCTTGGTGCTGTTTTGACCTCTTGACTTATATAATTGCTTGAAGATTTGAATTAATGAAGCAATCTTCTTAATTGACTATTAACTAAAGCAATTCTCCATCAAAGGGACCAGTAATGACACCAAGTAGTTTAATCTGTTGCGTAAATGCCATCTTGAAAACAACTCCTCAAGTTAAACCTGAAACTTAAATACAGGGGGTGCCATTTTGAATCACTTTAATCTAATTTTGGCGTATTTTCCAATTGCACCATTAGATCCGGGGTTGAGTGCTCAGTCAGACATGGGTCCAAACGTAATGTTATAGACCCCTTAAGAGCTCTGTAATTCATAAATGATTCAATGGTACTTTACGGACTTGGGGGACAAATAACCAATTTTGGACTTAACTTTTCTTACTGCTCTAAAGGGCCACTTACAACGTTGCATTTCCCTCCTGAGATAGCTTTAACAATTGATACCAAGTTGGCTAACGTTTAGCTAATGGTTCTCGATATGTTTTTTTTGTGGTATTAAAATGGTGCAGAGGAGATTGGAAAAGCAAGTGTTATCCGCAGCGGCCATTACGGATCTTTTTATCGGCCATTGTCCCTGGGTAAGTGCGCACAGGTCAGCGGGAAGAACTCAACTGGAGGAGAATTCGTTCAAAATAAAATAAAATAAATAAAATAAAGAGCTGAGAGGTAAAGGATAAAGTGACTGAATATTAGGTCACGCCCGGAGCCTCACCTCAGATCAACTCTACGTTTTGCAGAATCAATCTTGTACAAATGTAATTATATAACGTTGTAAACATCAATAAGGTGAGCTAATGTGATTTTAAAATGAACATTTGAAAGAATTGCAGTAGGGATGTTTCTGTTTTGTACCAAATGAGAATATATTAAATCAATAACAATGTAGCTTGTAGCCCTGTAGTCCCTATGTTTATTTACGTAATTATGACAAAAGTATTTGCCTCTATACGTGCATTTGTTTATTGTGTATTTAGATCCCCATTAGCATCAGCAGTAACATAATTAATAATATGCATGGCTTACAATCTGTTATACTAATATTAGCGTGCTACTTGCTTTCAGGTTAATATAGTTTCAGGTGAAAACAGGAATTTTCCGGGCGCACAGGACTAAACAGGATTACTCAAACATGTATGCGTCAATCCAAATACTACTTTGTGTAAGCTAATGATGAGGAAACTGTCGTCACAAGGTTAAAAGCTTATAACAGTTCAACCGTCAATAACTTTTCACTCCAAAACTCTTCACATTGTCCTGTATAGAGTCCTGTGTCCCATCTCTGTCACAGCGTGTGTTCAGCTCTGGTCCCGTGAGCTCAGCTGGGCTTCAACCATGTGTTTACCTCAGACAGAACGTTAGATGTCAGGTTTAGAGCTGCGTCCTTCATTAGAGCAAAGTCTTGTCACGTTACACCGCCCCCGCAGGTGCAGAGCATAGAGGATGATGGGTAATTGTCAGTGATGAATGGCAGGGCAGGACAGAGCTGACGGGGGGCACCGTGACAGGACGTTCCATTTAGGACAGGATGGGCATTAGGATTGGCTCCAGATGTTTCACCTGCAGGTCAAATCACAATGCAAAATACACTAGACCGAAAGGCCACTATTTTATGTGTTATTAAAGTTAAATTGTATTATGAATTATCCATTTGTCATTGATTTAAAGGGACTATACGTGATTTTGGTCAGTTTGCAGTGGTCCAAAGTTATGCCTCACTTACCTCATGTATTCCCATCACTGTATTAGACTGTAGAAGGAGCTGAGATGAAAGGAGGAAGCTCTCGATTTACCGGTCAATCCATGTTCTTACCCTCGCCTGTGGTCATGAGGTTTGGGTAATGACCGAAAGGACAAGATCGCAGATACAAGTGGCCAAAATGAGTTTCCTCCGCAGGGTGGTCGGTACCTCCATATCGAGAGGAGCCAGCTGAGGTGGCTCGGACATCTCTTCAGGATGCCTACTAGACGCCTTCCTGGGGAGCTGTTCTGGGCATGTCCCACGCTGGAGGGACTATGTCTCTCGGCTGGCCTGGGAACGCCTTGGGGTCCCACCGGAGGAGCTGGAGGATGTGTCTGGGGTGGGGGAAGTCTGGGAGTCCCTGCTTAGACTGCTGCCCACATGACCCGGTTCCAGATAAGCGGAAGAAGATGGATGGATCGAGTTTATGAGCACATTTCACTAGCATGCTAACGCACACTTCCTGATTATCGGACAATAAAATGTTTTCTAACTAGATGCAGACAGCACGCAGCAAACTTATTTTAACCTCAAGAAACATATTCTGTGTGACCTACTTGTCTCCATGGAATGTTTGGAAAGTTTCTTAGTATTGCATTAAACTTTATTTATTTATTCAATTACAGGTGTTTTTATTGGTAATAAAATACAAAAAACTAGAGGCAAGCAGATTTATGCCCAGTGTATAACAGATACACGGAGATATGAATTTAAATTGATCTTGAGACAAAGTATGTTGGCCCTCACACTGTTTTTACTTTGAGCTTGAGGCGGGCAGAGTACTGCTTGACTTTGAGTAACACGTCCGCTCCATTCGTCCATATAAACACTATACAATATTGCATATCACAAATGTTGATGTTTGCACAGAACTCTCAGATAAAACGACAGATGACGGCTCTTATTCGGGTGTTCAGACAGACACACTCCACTCCTCTTCAATGAGCATTTTTACATTTGACATTAATCCTGCGCAGTGTTTAAACGGCAGCTGCTCAGACACTTGTCAACATTTGGCACTGGCTGTTGTCATTAAAGAGTAAATCTGTGAAGTCCTGCGTGCTGTCAATCATCTGCAATCGCTCCAGTAAAAGCATTTTCCTCGTCAATTTACAATCTGACAGGTCTGAACTAGAGCGGGCAGAGGTGTGGGAGTAGGCCAAACTAAAGTACTGTTACTTTCATAGACTGTATATATAAATGAACATTGCTAACTTGCTAGCCATCCCTCCACCTTTTCTGATGGAGGGTCTGTCACCTGTTTGTCTCCATGGAGATGTTATTTTGCCTGGAAAGATCCACAATATGGCATTTAACTTTGAACCTATCTTACAATTATTTATTTAGAATTATACAAAATTTTCTGCAAATATATTGACAAAGATGCATTCTTACTGTGAGCAGGGCCGCCACTCAATAGATCTGACCTGTAACTTGGCCTGGAGACATCGCCTGCTTGTCTTCATGGAGAAATGTTACACAGTACACCTTTAATTGAACACCTGTAATTGAAGAGGGAAAAAAAAAGAAAATTTAAAATCACTGATACAGGTGTTTCCAACAAACAATTTTGAAAAACACAATTGAAAGAGCAACCAAAGCATTCTCTCATACTGTATCACTCAAATAAAAGCAGGCTTAATTAATAATAATCTTAAAAGTTCAATAGTAATAGTCTAAAATTCAATAGGTTAATCAAGTCGACTAAATACAATAAATGACTCTTCCCACATCTCCCACGGGGTCAAATTGTCTTTAGTTTTCAACCATCCTTCAGCTCTCCATTGACATCCTTAGAGTCGGCCTTTTTCATGCCTTGTTTTGTTCCTTGAGAGCTAGCATCATTAGCAAAGCAGCTACTAGCGCCGCACACCTGGTCCCCATCTGGCTTCCTCACCCGCGCCACTACATTTTGTCCCGGAGGAATAATGTTTGGTTGTCGGAGCTTTCCTCACCTGTTCGCTCGGTGTCTCGCGCAGACAGGGGAGCAGGTGTGGAGAAGGAGGCTTCCGGCGCTGCTAGCTTCTGGTGCTATGTGAATGTCTCTGTGTGTGTGTTAACTCAAGTGTTGGGAATAGTCAACCTGAAGAGCTCACAGTCAAAGAGTGTGATAAGAGAGGTGCAAGGGCAAGGCTTTTTCTTTTTTTTTTTATCACCTGGGAGTCCAAACCAAGAAGGCACAAAATGTTCAGTTCATTAACTTTAAAAAGGGCTATTTATGAGGTATTAACTGCTCAATTTGTTACCTTTTATTGTTTTGAAAATGCCAAAAATTTCCGAAAACAATTTATTAATATTTTCACTAGGTTTTATTTTCATTTTTGACTCACTTTGCTCCTTGTTTAAGTCACTCCCCCTTCAGAGCGCAATCACAACACAGTCAGCTTGCTAATGAAACTACTGCACGTCGCATCAGGTTTGCCAAGTTGCTGTGTACAGTTTTGTCCCATGGATTTGTATATTTATGGAGAATTGTCGTGTGGAAGCATGGACGATTTCGGCTCGAGCTTTGCACAGAATCTTACAGCTAAACCGTAAGGAGGGTTTGAATAGGACACGGGAGAGATTGCTAAAAAACTTAAACATGCAGGATGACATCTTAAACCTCTTCAGGCATGTTTTTGATGCAGAAACATGGTAGAAACCTAAAAATAATACCTCGTCTTTAACACTAAGTGATGCCAAGTGGCGCAAAGGGCTTTTCTAGTGGTTTTGTGGTGCATAAAAGGAACATTTCTACATGGATGCATTTGCTTAACCATGAAAACTACCCCTGAGATTAACCATGGATTTCCAATGTATTCCTGGTCTCACGGCGGTACCTATATTGGTTGTTTTCAGATACTCCCACATGGCGACCAAAGACAGTTTTCCCTAATAACTATATTATACTTTCATAACAAAAATCTGCAGTTGAACAGTTCATTTTAGCTGTCCCCATTGGCGTTAAACACTATAGAATGTTGCGATTTAATCTTAAACCCAGCGATATTGGAGGTAAGACCCATTGGAAGTTTATAAATGAAAAAGACTATAGACCAGAGTCCATGACACAGAGGTGCAAAGGCGAGACTGGTCTTTACACCTGGGAGTCCAAACCTAGAAGGCATAAATCGTTCATTCGCTTCACTAGCTTTAACGTTAAGTGAAGCCGGGTGCACAGGGCTTTTCTAGTGGTTTTGTGGTGTACAGAAATAAATAAAAAACTACCCCTGAGATTAACCATGCATTTTCAGTCGATTCTTGGCCGTACACTGGTGGAAAAGAACACTTGGAGAACATGAACCAAGCTTATACGAAAGTACCATCTCCAGCAAAACACCATAAAGCTAACTTTGCAATTTTATGTTTCTATGTTTATGTACAGTATATTCAAGTTGGATGGATTTTGAACAGACCAACGAAAAACAAAGTACACACAGTAACTCAAGATTTAACCAAAAACACATTCATAACTTTTTGTATTATATTTTTCTCGTTTTATTACAAGGTCAAAGCTTAAATAGCAGGTTAGCTATGCCCGCTTATATATACACAGTCTCCGCTTTCTACAGTACTATTCTGAAAAGTTGTAAGCTTTTAAACCAGATGCCAGATTTGCGACTGCAACGAGGGTTAAGAATCTTACCCGGGGACAACATAATTCCCGCTATACATTGTAGAATTTTCTGCTTATATCAGCACCGCAATTATCGCCTTGCAACTGTTTTTCATTACATTCCACTTTAGTACATTATTTCTCCTCTTTGGCGTTGCTCCATTCCCCTCGACCCAGTCTAACACTACTGAATAACTGCTACTAAATATGACTCGCAATATATGGCTGCGTTGGGGAGCCTTATTGCGTTGAGCGTATTCGCGGCTAAGCTTTGGGAGCAAACCGCGGAAGGCATGGATTAGTTTTTAATTTCCAGACATTTGCTTACTTTAAATGTGCCCCTTTAGCATTGCCGCACACACTAACTGCTCCCACCCAACCTCGCCCACTTCCCCGCCCCCCCAGTCCGGCGCATTCTGTACAAACAGCCCTTCCTAAATGCAATGCAGCTTAGAGAGGTGACTTATGGGGCATTATTTGGACTATGGAGGAGGAAGATAACGCTCCCCGGGCTCTTAGCTCATTTTAGCCGGATCCATTGCTTATCACTGCATAGGTATAAAGCAATAGGACCACATATAGAGAAGTGTACTGTATATATGTGGAAATGAGCACCAGCCGTCCCATTGGTGTCATAGCTATCGCCAAAGGCCAGGAGCGAGTAAAGAGAGCAGCGGAGGAAGAGGGAGAGGGAGTGAGGGATGAGGCGTGAATGGGAGAAAGGGAGGAAGATGAAAACGGGATTGAGGAGAGAGGAGAGCAAGGGAGGAGTGAGATAGAGAGAGGTAGGTAAGAAATGGAGGAAGAGAGGAGGACAAAGTGAAGAAGGGGAAGATGGAGAGGAGAGAGTCCGGTCAGAGAGAGGGGGGAGATAGATAGGAGGGAGAAAAGGGGGAAAAAGAGAGAAAAAAAGACAGAAGGAGGGAAGGAGAAAGAGGGATGGGGTAAAGAGAACGAAAGAAAACGCAAAGAATGACAGATAAGAGAGGAGAGATTGACAGAGGTTAAGAGAAATAAACAGGGAGGTGACAGGAAAAGAGAGAATGGGGGGAAAGATGAGAGAAAAGACTGAGGAGAGAGGAGAGCATGGGAGGAGTGAGATAGAGAGAGGTATATTGAAAGAAATGGAGAAAGGAGGGCAAATTGAAGAAGGAGAAGGTGGAGAGGAGAGAGTGCGGTCAGAGAGGGGAGACATGCAGGGAGAGAAAGAAGAGAGAGGGTGTAAGAATGACACATAGACAGTGGGAAGGAGAAAGAGACAGAAGGAGGGAGAGAGCATGAGAGGAAAGGAGAAAGAGGGATGGGGTAAAGAGTATGAAAGAGAAAATGAAAAGAATTACAGAGATAAGAGACAAAAATAAAGAGAAATTAACAAGGAGGTGACCAAGAAAGAATGAGTAGGGGGGGCAAAGAGAGAGGGAAAACAGGTAGAAGATAGCGACAGACAGATAGAAAGAGAAGAGATAGAGGCGAGAGGACTGTAAGAGAGAGATAGACAGAGAGAGGAAGTAAAGAGGCAACTGAGAAAGGGAGGGAGAAAGGAAGGAAAGTAAAGTGAGAAGAGGGCGAATATAGACACAGAGTTATAGAGAACAGAGACAGGATATAGAGAGAGAGAAGGAAGGGGTGCTGTAGGAGAGAGAGAGGGAGAGAGATGTGAGTATCTGTCAGCGGTGCTCACTGGAGCGAAGAGGAGATGGTCAGTGTGTCAGAGCGGCAGATAGAGGAAGCACCGGAGATCAGACCTGCTTTAATTTGAGTCAGTGAATGTCTCAGAGCGTCTAATGTAACAGAGCCCTGACCTGAGCCGAGGCACGGACAGGCCAGGCTAATGAGGGAAGAGGAACCAGTCACTTTGAACCATTTTAAACTAATCTGCGGTCAGTCCTCTGTGATTAGTTTGTTGTTATAATGAGCTCTCACATTGGCTTCTGTCATATGCATAAATACAGCCAGGCTCTTTGAACGGCTCTTTGAAATGAAGCGACGCAAAAGATTCGGATCTCACGAAGGAGCCAAAAGCAAAGCAAGAACCAAGCATTATTGATGTTATGAATAGATGTGGAGGTCGGGTAGAGACTCGGGATGGGGGCCCCGACCCTTTGTGTAGACGGTGAGGTCTTCAGGCTGAAAGATGAACAAGAGGGAGGGGTCGAGAGAGCGGAGACAGACGGTGTTGCCAGAATAGGCTTGTATAAATATGGCTTCCTGGGTAATTAGAAGTGGTTGAGGTGAGGCTGTGGAGAGACATGGTTCTGCTCCTGAATCTCAGTCAATCATACTAACTCTGTATTAATAAAATAATGATAATACATGAAATTGGGTGCAAATTTGACTTTGAAATGAAACGGCCTGTGTTACTGTATTTTCTGATCTATGTTATAATGTTAATATGTTGTTTCCTCATCAAAAAACATACCCAGAGTCGTGTTTTGTTTCATTCACACATATTTAACACATAAACCTTGGATATTTAGGCTGAGTTCTTCTCTAAAACACTCTGAAAACACTCTGTTCCACCTTGTGATGTCATACGGCAATACGGGAAGTACTCAACTGTAATTTTAAGCTCCGTACACCTTCACTAGAATCATTTGGATTCTTTCAGTCCTGGAATTGACAATTACTGAGCAAAAGGTAAGACGTAGCTGTTAATTTGAAAACTACCACTATATGACATCATCAGGTGGAACAGAGCATTTTGAGATTTGGAGATGTAGACAGAATGATACACAAAACACAACTTCAGGTATGTTTTTGATGAGGTAACAACATTATAACATGGCTGAAAGCTGCAATTTATGTCAACTTTTTGCTTTGTTTCACTAGCTTTGCCTGTAATATTCTACAGTATGGCAGCAAAGTCATTTATTTTGCAAGTGTTTTTATTGCTCAATAGTGAAAAATTCTAATTATGTTGCTTGTGTTACAAAGTGCATCTATACGCCATTGTTTTTAAATTAGTTTACAAGAAAATGGTGTCTTGCCCTTCTACCTTAGGTTAATGAGTTCCCATATCTTCTGTTTTCGACCCGAATGCTGGAGTGTCAGATATCCAGATGTTATATAAGTCCACTGGGGTGAAACGGCACAATGCGACACATGGCGAGTTATTTGTCGATCAATCGCAGGTTGCTCTCACCTTCTGTCTTGAGCAGAGGTCATGACCTTAAGGACAGGAAATGTGACACAATCCGTGACAATGACCACCTCTCCAAGGAGCTGTAAGGGACAAGTTTTTGTGAGAGAGGGCTAGTACAGGCCGGAAGGACGATGCTCAAAGGGTCTATATTACTCTGTTTTCGGATTTATTTTATAATGGCGTTTCCTCATCAAAAACATACCTGGAGCTGTGTTTTGTTTCATTCACACATATTTCACACACAAATCCCGCATATTTAGGCTGAGTTTTTCTCTCAAATAGAAAACACTCCACCTTGAAGTGTTCCACCTGGTGATGTCACAATACAGGAAATGCTGTACCGTGTTTTTAAACTCCTGTCGAGTTTATTAAAAGCAAGGAGATGTGAATGTTGGTTGATGGGGCAGGTAGTAGAGAGCAGGGTCGCAGGCTGATGTCTTCGAATCGGTCTTTGGATGCTGGTTCTGCGGCTGAGGTGCTGGGTCTGCGGCTGCGACTGGTCCCGGAGAGCTGGGTCGGAGGCTGAGGTGCAGGGTAGGACCAAGAAGCAAGATCTGGCAAGCAGCAAGAAAAAACAGCTGAGTATTGTGACCTTAATCAGGAAAACTAGACTGAGCCAAGCGTAAATGTACCACAGAGGATACACGGACAATCTGGCGGAGTATGTAGGAACCTCAGTCCATTTCTACTCCCAAGGTGTGGTGCAGGCTTGAGACCGACTGGGATCTTGACAACTCCATACACCTTCACTACAATCATTTGGTTATTTTCAGCACTGGAATTGCCAGTCTCTACTAAACAAAAGATAAAATGTAGCTGTTAACTAGTGCTTCATGACATCACGAGGTGGAACAGAGTATTTTTTGCTTTGGAGATGTAGAGATACTAATGATAAAGGATTACTCAAACATGTGTGAATGAAACAAAACACAACTCTAAGTATGTTTTTGAGGAGGTAACAACATTACAACATTGCTTAAAAGTCACAAGAAACAATTTTAAGTTGTCCTTGAAACAACACCAGGATTAGATGAAGTGTCTGGGGAGGGTTAAGTCTACAGGTGAAAAAGAAAGATGGTAAAAAATCGGGTACTGACCTTTTAAGACAATTATTCCAAGGACTTAAAAATTTGGTTCTAAAAAAGTTAAGTTTTGCTGGATGTTTTTGCTTGTTTTCTACTTACCTTCACCTCGGCAAACTGCTTGTGTGGTTCAACTTTAAATTGGTTTTAAGCCCCAAAACTTGCATTATTCCACTTGTTTGTACTGCTGTGTCATCCGAACAGTTTACTCCTCTCCTCTGTATTTTCTGTATTCGGAGGTTTAGGACAGGACCTTTTTCCGAGTGATTCATCTCCCCGGTGCCAACGCAGACGCACAAATTGCAGGTCGCGGCTGTAAAGACAAGATAGCAACGACAGATCAGCATGTCTAGGGAATTATCTGGACAACTTTCCACCCGGAGTACAGGGACACTCACTGCGGAGGCAAATGGGGAATGCATCGCTTGAAATAACTGCAAAGTGTAAGCATTGATTTCTTCTCACAGATACAAAAATCCACAGTTTGAAATGCCATTAGATGATATCACTTGGGGAACATTGCATACGTTCCAAGAGGCATTTTGTGCAGTCAGAATGCTAGTGCGATTCTTCCACTATGCAGCTTATCTGTAACAAGGCAAGGCAGTTGGCCCTATTTAGATTCCAGTGCGTGGGAAATGGCCGGTACAACAGATTTAACCTGTTGTAAAGAGGAAATTGGAGACGAAAGTACAGTTTAAGATAAGTGACGGGATTATGGCAGGAGATGTTTCAAATGAGTGGACAATCAAGTTCAATTTGAGCTGAAATCTTCCCAAAATATATTATTTGCAAAAGTTTTTCAAGCATTTGGATATTTTTGAAGAAAAAACAAGGAACTACTTGAAGACATATGAAAAGTACTTTGCTTATATCACAAATACAATGACTTCTATTGCTTCCATAGTGGTTCCATAGCTTCTGTCTAATTAACAAAAGGTTGGTTGGTGATGGTTTGCTTTTCCTTTGGCAATACACGTGACTTAACCATATGCGCCAAGATACAAATAGTAAATAAGCAACAAAAAGTGTATCTTTTGATTGAATCATAACTGTGCAGTAGAAATACCCTTTATAACATTTTATAATAACTATAATTCCTTTTATAAAGCACTCAAGGCACTCAAAGCACTTTAAATATAACTAGCATGCTAACACACTCTGACAATAAAATGCTACATTGACTTATTTTGACCTCAAGAGCTGCTTATACAATATATCTGTACCGGTGAAGACATTTTTTGCTCAAATACATGGAAAAAATGAGGTACTGGCCATTTAAGAATTCACAATTATTTCAACAACTTCCAAAAATCTGGTTCATAAAAAGTACACAGCAGACATATTTTGACCGTAAGAGTGGATTTTTACGATACGTGCACCGTGGCAAGATGAATTTAGCTCAAAAACACAGGAAAAAGCAGGTAGAGAACCATTAAGAAGATTCAGACTTGGTTAATTAATACCCTAACTCCTAACCCCTACTAAGCCTGAACCATTCTTCTCCTTTCCCAACTGAACCGATCCTAAACTCTTTCTCATTTGCCTTCACTCAGGTGTGGCTCATTTGTATTTAGCAGAGAGGCTCATGGGAAATGTGGTGTGTAGCTTGAGCTTAAATACAAACACAAGGAGGTTAATTACTGCGTGTTTTCCGAGCGGTCTGAAAACAGCTGAAGCTTGAGAGGTTTACCAAAGTCAAGTATCTGTCACCAAACACGGCACGGATAATTAAAAAGCATAATTGAGCGCTCGCTAAAAGTGTTATCGGAGGTCGCACGGCTCCTGTTTAAACATATACTATGAAAGATGGGATGTGGGAGGGAAGGGGTTAAAAAAGAGTCTGGGGTAAGCTTGGATCAAATGGGAGAGAATATAGTAGTGGATGGAGAGATAGAGGGAAGGAGGTAGAGAGATAGATAGATATAGAGAGTGAGAGAAAGATAGAGCGATAAGAGACAGAGATAGATAGAAACACATGCGTAATTAAAAGGGCCAACTGAACGCTTGCTAAAAGTGCTGTCGGAGGTCACGCGGCTCTTGTTTAAACATATATGATGATGGGTGGACTGTGTGAAAGGGAAGATGGAGTTAAAGAAGTGTACAGAGTAAGCTTGAATCAAGTGGCGGAGGATCTCACCAACGTATCAGGCCATTCATTGACTGTATATATAACTGGACATAGCTAACCTGCTAGCCACTGCGTTTCAAATAGGAAGCGAGCATCGAATCTGACTCCAGTTCACTTTACAATGAAGAACTTTCGCCCCTCTCTCTGTAACTGCTGCTGTCAGGCTCATCATTTTGGCTTTAAACGGATGCTATTACCCCGCTTTTTATGATCCTGGCATTTTTATTTCGCTATTCTGTCCGTAACCAAGATATTAACATTAAATATCCACAAGGTCACTCCCACAGCAGGTTTGACTGACAGCTAAGTCAGTTGCTAAGGGCCCTTCAACAGCCTCGCTCTGGATTGGCTCTTTGGTTGCTATGATACTCACAGTCAAAATTAGCTCCAAATTCGCCCCTGTAACCGCTAGCCTCGACGAGCTTCATTTGACTGGAGCGAACGCTATGAGTGACGTCACACTTCCTTCGTCTACTTCTTTATACAGTCTACGATATAAATAGATATAGATAGATAAATGTATTGCTAGAACACATTTTCTTTCTCTACACATGCAACAAAATTGCACTGTCACAGAAAAACAAAGCCCGTTCAGCCAGTCCCTACCTTCTGTTTAAACCCTGAAGGACCCAGAGACGAACCATTTGGGTAATAATTGTCGAGGATCTTTGAATGAGATATGATCGTCTGCCCCGTTCATTACAAAAGCTTGATTTACCCTCTACCCTTTTTATCCCATCTGCTTGATCTTGTCCTCCTGATAGATATAATGCCCCCCTTCCCGTTATCTCTGTATAAGATAAAGTGTTGTACATTTTGATCTTTAGAAGAGTGACCTGTGTTATCAGATATAAACACAGATGACTGAAGCCTCTCCATCAGAACTGGCTGTAGATCCGCTCTGAACCGGTTTCAAAGAGGCTCAGATCTGGTCCTCCTCTCCCCCCGGTCTCATACGCGTGCCCTCCATGTTAATACACACATTTACATTTCAAAGTTCTCAGTATTTGGCCTATAGTCACAATGTCTTATCTTATTTCATTACACGATGCACTTTATGGTCGTAGGGAAAACTGTCCTCTGCATTTGACCCATCCTTCACTGCTGCTGGGGCACATTGTCAGGAGGAGATGGTGCGACCCATTTCCAGATCTTGAGCGAGTCTTGGTTTTCCATTGTTTTCAACTGGAATCATTTGGGCCAAAACATTATCTTGATTTAATGCAGGTCCTTGGTGAAATGTTAAACTGGGAGGTTGTGGGTTCAATTCCTTGGCCGACAGAGGAGCTTTGGTTATTCTAAAGGCTTCATAAGGTGAGACACTGCGGGTGAAGAGGGAAAAATCTTAAATTTAGGAATAAGAACAAAATGTAGTGCAAGTTTTTCATTGTGTGATGTTTTCATATAAAAGTTGGGCATTTTATGTGTAAAAAAGTTGGGGTTTTTTTGGGACATTCAAAACAGAAGCATAAAAAGAGCCAGATTTGAACTTCTTGCTTCTTTTTGTTGCCTTTTAGATACTACAAAATATACAGAGGAGATTTTAGATACCTTATTTAGTTTTTGGGTAAACTAGCTCTAACTAAAAAATTGCCAAAAAATTTAAATTTTTTTTGGAGTTAAAACTTGAATAAATCAGACTTGGAATTAGAAAATCCCGCTGTACGTTTTGTCAGAATCTTGGTTAGTACACAGCAGGACAGTTTGGTGTATGTAGGTGCTACTTTAATGGTGGGCAATCCTTATGTGCTTATGGGAAAATGCATTTTCAGAAAACAGCCTTTGAATTTACAGTGTCTCATATAACTCTAGGGCTGCAAATGTATTAAATTACATATTAAAGCATCTTTCAGTGCATAGTTAATAATTCTGTTGTTTCCACATATGCTACGAGACCAAACTGACCAAAAAAAAAAAAAAAAAAAAAGTTTTGCCTGTTTCAAGTTTATTTATATCGCACTTCAGCTGACCAAAGTGCTTCAAAGAGTCCAATAAGAGTCCGTACAGCGCCCTAGTGCTTTGTAACTATTGATAAAGGTCTGTTTCTTTTTCCAAATCCAAATCTGACCTAGTTGTGTGTGCAGTTGTCTAGGCAGCATTTCTTTCTCTAATTAAACCTGCAGTTTCTGTGTTGAACCAAGGATTGTTACAGTTTTTCATTCAAATTTTTCTTTCAGGTACATGTCAGTCTGCATTTTCATCAACTGCACTAAAAAAAATGGTTAAGGGGGACGCTGATGTTAGCCTGATATCATTGTAACACAGGTCAGAGATAACGGCTTGTTCATTGAAACGTTTATATGAACTTGTCACCCATACGTTTGTGTTTTGAGGCTGCTAAAATCCAATGGGAAAACGCCTTTTGCCTTATAATTATGGTGTTCGTTAAAATTATATCAATGAGCGTGTTTGTATTTAAATTTCGAGGGTCAGGTCTAGTCAGAATAGAAATTAGTTGTGTGAGATTCAGGTCATGGCATAGGTCTTTGCACATTACACTGATACAGTAATACACATATGTCAAACTCGAGGCCCACGAGCTGAATGTGGCCCGCCATATCATTTTATGTGGCCCACAACAAGGTAAATTAAAAAGTATGACAAGTTATACAGCCATATTTTTTACATCTATGGAAATACATCTGCAATATTTGTAAATTGAATAAGTAATAAATACAGAACATTTATGAACAAGTTAAAAAAGTCGTTACATTTATTATACGTTACATCTGGTCCTTTGAGAGCGAAGTGAAAATGTGTTTGACACCCCTGCAGTAATAAATATCCCTTATTTATTTAAAGGGCCCATATTACATTGTTTTCTCATGTTATGTTGTTCTCTCATCAAAAACATACCTGAAGTTTGTACCCTGCATATTTAGCCTTAGATCTTTTCTCAAACAAAAAACACTCTGTTCCACCTTGTGATGTCATGTGGTAATACAGGAAATGCTCCACTGCATTTTGAAACATCATACACCTTCACTCGAATCATTTGTAGGATTTGAGCCCTGAAATTGTCCATCTCTGCTGAACGAAAGGTAAAAGGCAGCTGTTAACTTGAAAACTACCACTTAATGACATCACAAGGTGGAACACAGCATTTTAAGAGATGTAGACGGAGAGATGTAGACAGACTCAAACATGTGCGAATGAAACAAAACACAACTCCAGGTATGTTTTTGAGGAGGTAACAGCATTATAATATATTTTTTCCATAATATAGGACCTTTAATATGTCTAGAAATCTGCTTAATGCTTTTAAATTGATATATTTAAGACTATTTTTGGTATCCATTCGATTAAATATTTCCTTCTGAGTTCTATAAGTCAAACGTGTGCCACAATGTAATGAGTTAAAACATTTGATTTGAAGTGTTTCCTAAGTGGTGGTCTCACTGTCTCCTCTGTGTCTGGACGTCTCATATTGATGGAGCGGAGCCTGTAGATGTTATGTCATGTTAATGGACTGTAATTACATTTTTCATCTTTTATCGCGCTCTAAATCAGGCGGTGTCCATTTAAACCGCTGGCATCTGCAAATGCCTCCTTCCACCGAGAAGTCTCAAGATGTTTTATTTCTCCTCCTCTATTCTTTCTCCGCCCACTCCTCCGCCTTTTCTGCTTTTATCTCGTTGCGTTGTCCCGAAACAGAGAGCGAAGAGGGCAGAGGGTGAGACAGAGGCAGGTGGATAGAGAGAGCAGTGGAGAGGTAGAAAGAAGAAGAAGAAGAAGAAGAAAGGGCTTAAAAGAGAAAAAGAGGAAGAGAGGAGAGAGAGGCAGGGTGAAGAGACAAAGAGGGGCGGGGGTAAAGAGGGCGTAGGTAGTGAACAATACAAAGAGAAGGACATAGAGAAGAAGAGGGAGATGAAAGAGGAGATATGAGTGTATATAAATGGACAGATGGAGAGACGAGGAGGAGAGAAAGAGACAACGAGATGGAGAGGAAGAGAATAATAAGAATAATAGGGAGGGGGAGAGAGAGAAGAGGATGAGAGAGGCTAGAGAGACACTGATAGATGGAGAGGGCGGTGGAGAAAGAGAAGGGGAAAGAGAATAAAAGAGAGGGAGAGAGGAGAGAGGGAGACAGAATAATGGGGGGGGGCAAAGATGGGTGCGGGAGAGAGATGGAAGGAAGAGAGGGAGCAATAAAGAGGGGGGAGTAGTGAAACAAGACAAAGAGAAGGACCTCGAGAAGAAGAGGGAGATAAAAGAGGAGGAAGTGATGTATAAAGGGACAAAGAGAGGGAAGGAGGAGAGAGAACAAGAGGGAGAGAGAAAGAGAGAGGCCAGAGGGTGAGACACTGATGGATAGAGATAATGATGGAGAGGTAGAAAGAGAAGGGGAGAAAGGGAGAATAAAAGAGAAAGAGAGGAGAGGGAAGAGAAAGGGGGTACACCACATGTACCAGCCCCTCCCTGCAGATGTAGCATTAACTGTACCTCCCTCACTGCAGCCCTCCAGACTGAATAAAGAAGTGGACTAAGGGAGTGTGACGTCACCCATAGCGGTCGACTCCAGTCAAATGAAGCTCATCATATTTATTATTCCAACCATGAGTATCATAGCAACCAAAGAGCCAATCCAGCGTGAGATTATTGAGAGAGAGAGAGTGAAAAAAGAGTGGGAATGGACAGAAAGAGAAGGAAAGAGGTAAGAGGAGAGAGAAGATATTGCAGAAAGGTGCACTCTGTCCCAGGTCAAACAGAGCAGGGGCAAAGTGTTCCCAGAGCGGCATTTTGGGAATGGAGTGTTTACGTCACAGTCTGTGTTCTCTCATCCACTCCACTGCTTTAAACTTTACTCTCATGAAAAATAGATGCACAAAGTCAGATGTGAAATGCTGGATTTGGAAAATGTTTTCAAGCGTTTGACCATTTCAGACAAACTTTTTTTTTAGTTTGCTATCTTTGAATTTTCTTGGCACTTAATGTATTTTTTTTTTTTTAAGTTTTTGAAAAATTACTGGAGTCTGTATTCAAATCAAAATGATGTTCAGTTGCCCCATCTCCTCATACTTTCTAAGAGGAAACGCACCCAAACACGTGGAGAACATGCAAACTCTATGAAGAAAGTAGTGTCCAGTGGAAGAATTGAAGCTGGGACGTTCTTGCTGTGAGTCAGGAATGCAAACCACTATGCCATCTTGACTGCTTATGTGTCTAATATTATATACGTAATTTCCCTGTCTTAAAATTGTGGAAAAAAACAAGTAAGTTCATTTTAAATGGTTTGCCGCACTCCAAAGTTATTGCTCACTTTCCTGATGCGTTCCTAGCATACTAATTACTCAAAGTGATTCGTTTATAAGAACTTGCAGAGGCTAGAGTGGAGTTTCTAGAATGCTAAACGTGCACCAGTCTTGCTTCCTGTTTTGCATTATATTTAAATACAGACAGTACACAGTGGGTTTGCTCATTTAAGCTCAGTACAGTGTCATTTGACTGACAGTGTTGCCAAGTGCCCACTCCTTGCTAAATCAATGGTGCGGGCGGGAAGGGGCGTTAACTTCAACAGCTTCGCTCTGGATTGGCTCTTTGGTTGCTATGATACTCGCGGTCGGAATTCCAAATATGGGACTCGGCTCCAGATTCACCCCTGTAACTGCAAGCCTCGATGAGATTCATTTGACATGAGCAGAACGCTATGGGTGCCGTCACGCTCACTTAGTCCACTTCTTTACACAGTCTATGCTTCAGTACAGCTCTCATGTCCATTCAGTCCACCAATGTTGAACTTAGAACTGATTTTTGAGATTGCGTCCAACCGTGTATCTGTTTCGTCTTTGCAGGTACAATATTACAATATTAATGAGAAAAAAAGTGGACCACATTTGTAGGAGATTATAATAGTTCCAACCATTGTAATAATTTCTTTCCAAAACATATCTTTCCGATATAGTTTCCATATTGGTCCCTAACCTCCATCTGAAATACAGACATCATTCTGAAGTCATGAATCTTGTTATGTTTAAGTTAAGTTTAAGTTCTTTTTAATTAATGTTTGTATTTGTACACTATGTTTTGTGTGGATGTCCCTGAATTTTTTTGCCCCTTTTTGTTTAGTTTACCCTTACCATCCCTGTTAATTAAATTACTTCTTACTTTACCATTTTCCATCTTGGTTTTCTTTTGTTACTTTCCTGTCCCCACTCGAGCTGGGTCATAACAACCCAACATATTTAAAAGTGCTCTATGGAACTTTTCTAGTGAAGGGTTTGCCACATGCTTGTCTCCATGGAGATGTTATAGCTTTGCCTACAATGTTCCCTAGTATAACATTAGATGCATCTATCCTGCATTTATTCAGTTCCAGTTGTGTGGCCCTACAACCGTTCCATCGTACTAGTCTAATGCTTTCCAATCAACTCCGTCATTTTCTGTATGTATCAAAATCCCAGCTGACTCTTTTTATTAGACGACCCAACACACACACACACACACACACATATGTCTCCATCTCTGGTCTCGCAGTCTTCTAGCCCTCACTGTGTCTATGGTCCACCACTCCACCTCCCGTAGTCATGGTTACCGCCTGTCGAGCCCGACTTTAATTGAGGATTTCTTAATGAACTTGTATGACAGGAGCGAGGTGAAGATTGATGAGCAGACCGCAGCAGACTGGGTCACACATCCACCGTACTGCGGTTTACAGACGCCCAGTCCAGATATATCGGCTCATTTTTACAGTGCTATGGCCGGAGACGGGTGGGCAGGGGGGGGGGGCTTTTGTTTCTAAAAATAGTACCAAAAAGCCAAACAAGTGACCTGGACTAAAAAGGAAAATGCCATGCTCCTAAAATGGTAGGGCACAATGGATCTTAAAACTGAATAATAGGGTTGTCACAAATGTTATACCTAGATAGAAAATTGATACTAAAACTATAGAACTGAAGCTAGATACTATTTTGAACAGGATGCTCAAATTGGATGAAATTTGACCTATTCTGAATGGTCTGAATCTTATAAATGTATAAATCTGTGTGGAAATTTTTCATAATTTTTGATAATTGTTAAATTTTGTATTTGATTTCCAACTTTTATTTCCAAAGCTTTTTATTCATTGTGTTATCAATCAAACAACTAAAATAACTTCACTATTCAAAATAACTATTCAATGAAATTTTTATAGTTTATTTTAATAGATTCTTTTCCAGACCAAGGTTTAGTTTTGTTTTCATACCTGACAGTTTGGACTGCTCAATAGCGGTCTTGCTCAGAGTGGTGATGTAATGTTTCTGTGACCGGGACGAGGGGGATTTTTTTACTCTCACACAGTTGGGATACTGTCCTGGAGAAGTTGGACTGCAGGTGGCGCTGTCGTCCTGCCTCCACCTGTAGGAAGACGGCACCAAAACATGTTTAATTCAGCTGACTGGACACCTGACAGCACTTGGTTTGAAATAATAATCTATTAAAATCAATGAATGTAACACTGAGCTGAACCTCATTGGACTATACAGGTTCCATTTTTTTACTAAATGCGTTTCAATTACTATATAGTGGCAAATTCTGTAATCTGTTTTTTGAGCCAGCTATGACATGGGAAACCTACAGAAATATAGAAAAATAGTGTGTCTATATCAATTACTGATTTTCAACAGCAGGGCATCAAGTTCAAACTTATTTAGTTAAAAAAAAAAAAAAAAACGGCAAACTATAAATATAACTTAACCCCTCATGTGATTTGCCTCCATCAATCATTTAAAATCATGTATATTTACTAGAAAAAAGTCACTTCCAGAACCACTATCTAATTGAATCTCAAGAGGTAAAGAGGATATCTCTGTTTCTAAAAATAGATGGTGACACAAAACAACTCTGACATGAGTTAGTGCGACTTGTGCATCCCACAGATCGCTCAATTCTCAATCCACTGCTCCAGTGGCTCCACTGGCTTCACTGCCTTATTCCCCAAACCACATCAGCCCCAAACCCAGAAGGAAATCAGAAAGAAGCGATTCAGGAAGTCATCTGAAGAAAAGGAGTGGAGGAGGAGTGTAGATGTTAGATGAAAGAGCCACAGATAATGGAAAAACTGTAAAATGGTGTATTGTGGGATTGTATCGAATGGAGAGGAACGGAATGATTTTGAGCCCTACAATGGTTTTTCTTTATTCCTCTGGTGCTTTCATGTTCCCGACTCGTCATGTGAAACGGGAATCAGGGAGCGCTGTGATCTACAAGTACACAGGAGAGGCTGTTGTGTATCAGATGTACGGGGCTGTGGAAGTGTAAACCTTATTCAAGTGTTGTTTTTTATGCAGAAATTGAACATCTGCAGGTCACAGTGCTCTTCTCCTTTTAGCAACTGCTCTACCTGTGGCCTTTCGTAGTGGATGGCTCAAACGCAAGTAACGGTACATGTGGTGGGATGTCTGGGGCCGCCGTAGTAGCCATAATTGCTTTGTTCCCCATCCATGGACAGCCGTTGTTACTGCATCACGTAGTCCAGGAGAGGCTATTCATTTATTTAGGGTTTCTTGACAGTTGTTTGTGGTATGCATGATGTAAAAGCCTTAGCAGCAGATGTTACTGTGATGTTTGTAATCTTGTAAACTGCATCTACTCATGGACAGTTGCCCCAATGTGTCCACTTCTGATGTTTGGGAGCAAGAGCCTTACAGCCACTCTCCTTAATGTGTAGTGTGTATGAAGTGTGTAGCCCTACTGTGTGAGTGAGATGTTCTATTGTCGGGTCGCCAATAAACTTCAAGAGGAAGAATGGTGGAGCAAACAGCAGGTGACGGTGGTGCAAAAACTATAAAGGTTTCCCAGCAGTCTTTGGTCTGTCTGACTCTCTGACTGCTCACTTCCACCTGCTGTGTGTAAGACAGTTGATTTAGGCAATGCAGTTCTAACATTTAGCTGAAATAATGTAAGTAATTTGTTTGAAATTGAGTCCAGAGGTGTAGCTGGGGCCCGCCTCCCTCATGGTCCTGTGGGTATTGGCTGCTCCCCTGTCTACGGTGATGGGTCCTGTCTGTGGCCACTTAAGGTTATGGGGTTTGAGTCAGCCACACCCTGCAGTGCATCCTGCTGTTTTTCCTTCACCTTTTTGTTCCTTCCTAATGTGAAACTGAATGAGCGCAATTTAATGGCTGGAGTTGTAACCTGTGAAAGAACCAACCTCTTCAAGTTAATTAAATTATATTGGTCCTTTTATTGTGAATGAAATTATAACGATTAGAATTCCTAACTAAAGCTTTATGTAATTTAAAATAAAGGTTGCTGTTTAAACTGAAACTCACTTGCCTCCCCCAATGAGCAAATGTGTGTTCCTTATGCTTTAGTTTAGTTAAGTTGGTATATTTACTTTGTCTTCTGCTTGTAAAGCCACATAAACATTGAAAATAACAGTCTTTGAAAAAGTCTTTGGGGTAGTAGTACAGGTAGTCAGGCCTGTATGTCCTATTGTGGAAAACTTTGGCTGTGTTCACACTTGTCTTGATTTGGTCCTTGTTCTGTTTTGTTTGATCCTGGTTCTGTCTTCATCTAGTCCCAGTTTAGTCCTGGTCTAGTCCTGGTTTCATTGTGGATTTAGTCATAGTTTAGTCCTGATTTTGATGTGGTGTCTGTGAATCCTTTGACTTTTTAAGTCCATACTGAGTTTAAGGTGCACTTTATTTATTGGTTAGACCAGTCACCGGGTGGTCTCTGACCTCTGGATGATCTGGTTTAGGTCAGTCCAATTTTTAAGAACCCCTGTACATGGAAAATGTAGACTGCTGTAATGATTGTTTGGATCCTTTAACTTCTCCATGGACTGTAGCCCATTGTTAATATTAACAGTTTTGTTGTATGACCTGAGAAGAGATTTACTTGTGCCAACCAAAAAATAAACAAGTTGCCCATTCAATACCATCTACCCAGTCTTTTTATGTTCAGTCTGCTAACAAAATATGACTGAAAATCTTTTCATTTTGTGTGCATGTTTGGGACAAAATAAATCAAGATCATTCAAGACTGTGAAATGAGTGAAGGTCAGACGATGAATTGTGCATTGATGAAGAATGGAGAGAGCATAAAACGAGCACAAAACGTCTGATTAAGTGACTGTCTGTGTTCCTGTTCTTTGGTCAAATCAGCATCTTTTCACTGCTGTGCTTCTACATAAAGAACTGCTGAAAGCTCTGCTTTGTCTTCACTCATCACTCAACAATACAGGGCCATTAGAGGGTATTTGACTGAGTTGCAAGACTCATTTAGAACTAGGTCAAACTTTTTTTTTTTAAGATATATTGTATGGAAATGAATCAATAATCAACTAATATATAACTTACTTTAAAGGTATAGTATATAACTTTCTGAAACTGGCATGTCACTTGCATGATTCTATGGAAATAGAAAGTACCTTTCTACCACCGTACCTTTTCGCCCTAGACACATCCTCCAGCTCTTCTGGTGGGAACCCAAGGTGTTCCCAGGCCAGTCAAGAGACATAGTCCCTCCAGCTTCCTCCCAGTGATACATGCCCGGCAACATCTCTCCAGGGAGACATTCAGGTGGCAGCCAGAACAGATGCCCGAGCCATGTCAGCTGGCTCCTCTCGACGTGGAGGAGCAGCAGCTCTACTCCATGCTGTCTGTAAGGGAGTGCCCAGACACCCTGCAGAGGAGACTCCTTTTGACCCCTTGTATCAGCGATCTTGTCCTTACCCAAAGCTCATGACCATAGGTGAGGGTAAGAACATAGATTGACCACTAAATTGAGAGCTTTGCCTTTTGGCTGAGCTCCTTCTTTACCTCAACAGTCTGATACAGCAACCTCATCACTGCAGACATTGCACCAATCCACCTGTCAATCTCACGCTCCATCCTTCCCTCACTCTTGAACAAGACCCCGAGATACTTGAACTCCTCCACTTGAGGCAGGGAATCATTTTTCTATACTTTACATTTAGTAAACATTTGTCATGTTATTAAACATTTTCATTATAACAAAAAAGCAACTCACCACATCATTTCATAACATTTTGGACAAAAGGCTTCCACACACTTTCAAATTATTCATGTTTACCATTCCTTATATAATACTATACATTTTTAACCTCACTGTAAAAGAAAATTCAATACTAAAATAACCTTAACCCTAAAATTTGGATAAATAAAAAATCACCAAAACTGCAGAATTAATTTGAATACATTTAAGATCTATATAGCCCCTTTGTCAAACACTAATTACATTCAGAATGGCAGCAGTGAAGCGCTTTGCCCTTGGACACACAACAGTATGCATTAGCTAAGTTTAAACCACCAACCTTGTAGTCTGTAGAACTAGAGCTGGAATGTGGCGTTCTAACAAAGGTACTATTGATCGTACAAAGCTCAGTCCTCCTCCTCACTTGTTATTTGTACTTTAACACAGTAAAAACCAATCATTTTCACTGGGGTCAACTGCTCAGCTCTACTAATGACTTTCTTATTGGCCTATCTGACCCTGGCTTTGTGTTCCTATGTTTTTCTATGTGTCGTGTCAATACTTAATTAAAGCTGGAGTCTGAACATCTATCCAGGTGTGTACTGGTTTAAGAGCGCTTCTTTTTAATCACAACCTCTTCTTCAGAATCACACCTGTTAGTTTGGGCTGTGTTCGGGAGTCGATAAGTGTCAAGACTTTTATGTGAGAATTGAAAATGTGTTCCAAGCCTTGTCCGTGTTGGTCCAATAAGAGAGGAAAAGGTACAATTATCCTTTACAGACATCTCTTTTTCTCTCCACTCTTTCATTCTCTCCGGTCTTTGATCTTGAACTCGGCTCCAAATTCCCCCGTATAACCGCGAACCTCGATGAGTTTAATTTGACTGGAGCCGAACGCTATGGGTGACGTCACACTCCCTTAGTCCACTTCTTTATACAGTCTATGGTCACTCCTCTTGTTTCTCTTCCCTCTCTTCTCTCTCTCTGTTCTGTTCTCTGCTCTTTTCTATCCTCCTCTTTCTTTCTTCTCTCTCCCTCCTTATTTGCACCCCTCTCTCTGTGGAGAATACTAGCATTACCTTTCGTTAATGTTGCCTCTGGAATGTCCCTGCCTCACATTTAAATTGATGGCTGAGCTCGCATAGAGAAAAATATGGCTTACCACCAAGATTTAAAGTTAGGACAGTTTGGGGGTTTACTTTGAGTACAGCAAGAATGAAATATGGTCCAAAACAGTGGTGGATGAAGTACTCAATTTTGTTTAAAAGTACAGATACAGAGGTAAAAGGTTACTCAAGTAAAAGTGAAAGTAGCACATGAAAAAAATCTGCTTAAGTAAATCTATTTAAGTATCCATTTAGAAATGTACTTTACTTTTCCTTGCTTTATTAAACTCTAAAAAGTGTTGTTAATTTGGTACAGTGTTACATGATACAAATGATACAATGTCAACAGTTGCAATACAAATTAATTTCTTTCTTTTCTTTATTAATTTTGTCTATTGATTTTTGTTTCTCAAAGCCAAAGCTTGAACTCAAAAACTTTAGTCAGGGCGTTACCACAAACATCATAAAAACAACCCCTTGAATCATATGAAAAGGACCTCTTAATTTTCAGTCCTGTTCAAAAATATAGTGGAGTAGAAAGTACAGATAATGCTCTCAAATATAATGAAGTAAAAGTAAAAAGTATCTACTCTAAAAATGTACTTAAGTTAGGTTAAGTAGAGATACCTAAAAAGTTTACTTAAGTACAGTCCTTTACTACTTGTACTTCGTTACCTTCCACGACTGGTCCAAATACAGAGGCACAATATAAAAAGTAAATACTAACAATAAAACTATAGACTCAGTTCAACATTAGGATAGATACAGAGAAGAAGTCATCAAGGATTCACACCTACAGTATATGTCAGTTCTCGAAAACCAACATTGGACACCATAAATCAAACAGATGGATTTACAGCTAAATGTTCCACCATATGTAAAAAAAAAATAAAAAAATAAAAAAACTACTGAAGACTTAAACCCATCTAAATAATAATCAGTATAGAGAGAAGAAGAAAGTGGATGAGGTTGTGCGTTCGCTTTGACAAGGTGCTTACGCGTTCTTGTTTGACTTTATTGAACTTATTCAATCGTTCCCACTTTTGCTCCTAAATGCCCCAAACTGCTTTTCTTCTTCTTAAGCGGGGATCCCATTCATGTAAATGGAGAATTTGGAGAACATTTGCTGTGAAAATATGACATAAAAGTAGGTTGATTTGTGTAAAATGTTCCACGTTCATTCCCCTCATTCCAATCAGCAGCCTCATGCAAAATAGCGCAATGACAAATGGCGATGGCGGCACCACGGTAACTTCCAGACTAAGGTGAATGTAGCTTCGCCTCATCCAGCATAGCGTTTCCTTCCCATCTGTTCCCTCTCGACAGGTCACATGGTGCGTGCAGGTGCGTCCACTGTTTGGTCATTTTTCCTCTTCCAGCCGCCTGTGTTTAAGTGCAGTCTCACTCTAAGAGAACAGCGACGCTCCGTGGGCCCTTTTACGAGACCCTGAGTGTAACTGTGGTTTCACTGTGGTCGGACAGAGAGGCGCTGTGACCCTCAGTTCCAGGAAAGAATGTATAGCTTCAGGCGTAAATGGAACATAAATCATCGTGAAATCAACTCACTTGAAACTGAAATAAGTAAAAACAATAAACATGAAAAATAATCATAGAATTCCAACATTTAACCAAACAGTTTAACATCAGATAAAGATTCAAAAACACAATAGTGGAAATATTCATCCAATCAGATTAGTTATTTCAGTGATACATTTGAAACAAAGGAGCTCATTGGTCACCTCTGATTTACAAAATAAAATCTAATTTATCTCTCTTCAGCTGAACAGAGTTTAGTGCTTCGCTCTTTAATTCAGCAGAAATCCACCATGTTTTTCAACCCCCTGTGATATTTTTGTATTTATTTTTTCCAAGAAGGATGGACCATGCATGCCCCTGATTGGCTAATCCACCTGTCAATCATACCCAATTAAACCTGGGGAGATTCACTGATGACCAGACTCACATCTTCATAAAATTGTTGAAAAAGTTTGTATTCTAGATCCCACGCAAGGAAATATTGGTAATGATAAAAAAGCCAAAAAGAAAAAAACAAATAGGACATAAAAACTACAAACCAATTCTTAATTTTAGGAGGCGGGGCTTCGTACACTGTCATGTGTACCATCTTTCTCTACTTTGTCTCTCTCTTACCTTTCTCTCTCTCTCTCTCTCTCTCCCTCACCCTATTTAATTATCTTTTCCCCACCTTTTTGTGCCTCTCTAACCATCTTTCTCTCCTTTGTCTCACATTCACCTTCTCTCTCTCTCTCTCTCACCCACTTTATATCTCTGTCTCTGTCTCTCTCTCTCTCTCTGTCCCAGTCACACTCTCTCTCTCTGCCTCCCTGGCCATCTTTTCTCTACTTTGTCTCTCACTCACCTTCTCTCCTGTCTGTCTCTCTTTCTCCCTGTTTCTCTTTGTTTTCCCCATCTCTATCTCTAACAATCTTTCTTTCTGCCTCCCACTCACTTTCTCTCTCTCTCTCTCTATTTCTCTATCTTCACCCCATCTCTCTTTCTCTCTCTGTGTCTCTTTGACCATCTTTCACTCCTTTGTTTCTCACCCTCCCCACCCCCTTCCCCTCTCTCCCCCTCTTCCTTTGCTCCTTTCTCTCCGTCTCTCTCCATTCTTGCCTATAGTCCCGTTCTCATTTGTCTCTATGTGTCTTCTTAATGAGTGTGAGGAGGAGGAGTGCTTTAGTGCACATTAGAGTGAACAGAGTGTCAGCCACGTATTTACGCGTTACATAGAGATAATTATAAAACAATCCCTGCTTTTAACTTCATCTCTTTTCAGAACATAAAGCGGCCGTATCCCATATGCTATACCTATTTTACGCTTTCAAGTTCTCCAGCGTCGAACAAGGAAAATTAAACGGCAAAAAAAACAGTGCTCTAGAACGTCATTTGCATCTGTTATCACACAAATCACTGCGACAATTCAGACCAGTTTAATTGACTCGTGGCTGCGTAAGTTGATTGCATTAAAGCTGATCTTTTATGCAAAATCGACTTTTCAGAGCATTTGTGCATGTTTGAGCCGTCTTTAATCTCCTATGTTCAAGACGCACCGTTTTATTTTCTTAATCTGTGATACGTATAGGATTCAGCAGCGTCACACAGTCATTTTAGTACAAAAAAAATCTGTATCTATACGAGGGAACGACAGCTACGCAGGTCTTTGCTGTGCGGACATGTTTCTTTTGTTAAGTTGTTGTAGATGAACATTGAGATTTAAAATGTCACAATGCTTAAAATTATAACTATACAGCAGATAAAAGCACAATATGTCCTCTTTAAGCTTTGTATACAGTATTATTTATGAAGAACTGAAGTATTTTCACAGAGTTTTGCTAAAATCTACCAGAAATAAACCAAGAACTAAACAGGAAAACTAGATTATATGTTGGTTCTGTTTTTTTTGTTTTTTTTATGATATTAAGTGATTGAGCTGCCTAATCTTTATTAATGAATGTATTTATTGGATTTTTATTAAGGACACAGGGACAGGCATATGATGCATGGGTAATATCATAAAAAAGACAAAGTAAGAATACAGTAAATACATTGGCAGTATAGTATTACAGTATAGCTCAGTGTGTACTATAGTATTTGGTGATCTCTGTCTCCTGCACATGAATCTACAGTAACAATGACACGGGGCAGCAGGACGTGAGCACAGCCCAAACATCTGACTGGCACTACTGCGTCTGGGCACCTTCAGCCACAGCCTCATGATAATAATGAATATAAATGATGATTTTTATTAGCTTCATTTTCTGTAATATTTGAAATCAGAAAACATTAAACATGCCCGTTTACAAATGCAGACATATTAATATCGCCATTTTGCTTTATTACTATAGCACTACACTGGAATAGGCTACTTGGATCACTTAATTTTGTTTATTAATAAAGTCGTTCTATGTCGTTGTCATGGAGACTCTTATCTGCCAATCACTGTACAGAAATACTTTCACATACGAGACACTGTATACTATTCCTGGTGTACTTTCTTTGAACACGTTTTACTGGACATGAATATATGCTAATGTTTTTGTTTTGGATTCTGTCACACACTCCAGTATATTTGACTCAATGTTGGGTTTACATGTCTTACGGAACTTTACACTGACTTACATTCATTTCCATTTCAAACTTAATTTATTTTATTTTTTTTTATCATTTTACCATTTTTTAACCATTTTACCTTAACCTTTAACCTTAATCTAAATGAACCAACACAACTTTAACTTAAATCACTGTGTATACCAAATTTAGTCCCCACAATATACACTGGCTCTTCTGCAGTGGTGGGTGTTATTACAGCTTTTCTACACCAGGGGGAGTAGAGAGCCTGCACCCGCCTGTTTTAAACATGAATGGAAGCCTTGGGGTCCCACCGGAGGAGCTGGAGGACGTGTCTAGGGTGAGGGAAGTCTGGGAGTCGCTGCTTAAACTGCTGCCTCCGCGACCCCGCCCCGGATAAGCAGAAGAAAATGGATGGATGGATGGAACAGCTCTGTGTTTCATTATATTTCCAGCTCTCCCTCTGAGTGTGGGCCTTGATTGCTTCATGTGTTCTGTGATTTGGATGGTTAACTAGCACAACACCTCATGGATTAATGCATTTGAACTGTGAAGAAAAGTAATTGCATTGAATTATAAGACAGAGCTTTTATTATTATGTTTGAAAGAAATAGGGAATAGATTTTTATTTGGTTTTCTTTTTTTAATTATATCTGCTTATACAAATTAAAGGTACACTATGTAACTGGAATATTTCAGGGTATGGACAAGAAAGCGACAGTTTGATTTATTTAGCACCTTTCAACACCCAGTACATTTCACAGTGCACTATTCATTCAGTCCATACTCGATGTTGGTGCTTCTACTATTGTAGCCACAGCTGCCTTGGGGTAGACTGACCGAAGCGAGGCCGCCAATCTGCACCACTGTCCCCTCTGACCACCACCCATCCCTTACTCATTCCCATAAGTGTCTTGTCTCGCTTAAGGACATAATATTGGTTTATAATTGTCTCTGTGCACAATAGCATCCAGCAACGTCACTGTTAGCGTCACTACTTCCTGTCCAATTCAGTCTCTATGAGGTTGACAGCGATGTTTGTGTCTCAACGCTAACGCTAATGCTAATTTTGAGACATAACATACATTAAAACTGAAGTATTCATTCATGTAAAACGCTTGGGTAGTCTTTATTTTAATTAAATTGTACATGAATAGGTTGTTTATTTTGTTTTCCGATTATAAAAGTAAACTGTTAGCGTTGAGACACAGCGAGCTAGCTAACACTTTAATGCAGAGTTAATGATTTTTGGCACTTTTATGTGTGAACGAATGTTGTTTTCGCTGTTACTGTAAAATGAGCGACTGCAGTAAAACTATTTCCTGAAAAAGATCAATGAAGTACATCTAATCTAATTCACGTGTGCGCAATAGGGAGGTTTAAAGCCGTACACTGGAACATTCTGCGAAACAACGCATAGATGATAACTGAAATGACATGTATTATATCCTCATAATAACTGTTTGACTTCTCATAATCAAATAATTGTATCACTTGATGAAGTTTGCAAACACATTATAATGAGTCTGCACCTGCTCTTGTTCAGTGCAGCAGCGTGATCGTTTAATTGTTGTTTCATTCACAACATGGAACTGATTCTGGCTGCGCACAATGTCCCCGTGTGCGAGAGCTCCAGATGCTGTCTCTATGTGGCACTGCTTTAAATGTAGCAACAACCGCCGAGTTTCATCAAGTTATTAAACAGCCATCACCATTTACAACGCAATGAGATTATCACCCATTAAAATAACTATATCGCTGGAGGCTGGGACTTATCTCTCTGTTTCATGGATTAACTCAGACTCAATATTATAGTTATTTTCCACTGTTCAAATTAGTAAAACGTATAAACTTCGAAGTGGCATTTTTTTTCCATGTTATGTCGTGTCCGGACCATAGACTGTAGATATAAATGGATATAGCTAGCCCAATAGCTGCTACGTTTCAAATAAGAAGTGAGCATACATCGACTCTGGCTCCAATTCACTTTCTATTGAAAAGCTGTCACCACTCTCTCTGTAACTGCTCCTGTCAAACCCGTCATTTTGGTCTTAAAATGTCCGTATTAACCTGCTCTACATGGTCTTGCTATTTTTCTTTCGCTATTGTGTCCGTAAATCAAGTTATAAACATTAGTAACAGACAAATCAGCTTCCTTCTTTCTCCGATGTGATTCCCGATAGTGTTAGCAACAGGTTTCATTTAATACCAGATCACGTGACTGCATAAGGCTGAGGACGAGCCACACCAGAACTGAGACAGGGCACTCATGAAAAAGAGAGCCCAAGTGCTCGCATTGGGTCCCCCTGTATAAATAAAGATAAAGATAAATAAATAAATAAATAAATAAATAAATAAATAAATAAATAAATAGATAAATCAAGATAAATAAATAAATCAAGATAAATAAATAATAAATAAATACATCAACATAGAAAAAAAATCAAGATGGATAAATAAATCAAGATAGATAAATAAATTAATTAATTAATGAATGTCAGTGTTGCCAAGCGCTCACTTCCTGCTAAACCAGAGTTGTGGGTGTGAAGGGGCGTTACCTTCAACAGCCTCGCTCCGGATTGGCTCTTTGGTTGCTAAAATACTCTCGATCGCAATTCCAAATACAGAACTCTGCTCAAAATTCGCCCCTATAACTGCTAACCTCGATGAGCTTCATTTAACCGGAGCTGAACGCTACAGGTGATGTCACACTCACCCTGTCAATGCAGGCCCCATGACACACACTCACTTTACTTCTTTATACAGTCAACGAGAAAAACACTTCAACTTTGTTTCTACTGTACGTGCTGTGTTTGCGTAAGTTCCACCCTATCATGAAACCCTGCTTTGGGTTAACACACAATGAACCATTTAGGGCCATGCTTTTAACCGCTGAGAACAGTTTATTAGCCTTAAGAGCTCCTCTAATTGTCTGTAATTGTAATCTTTAACACAGGTCACATTAACATTGCTAATTAGTTGAAAAGTCATTTCTCTCTGGTTTGGAATAATCGGTTTGTACTAAATTGATCAAGCACAATCTCGTCATATAGTTTTGTCGTACGTACATTTGTCTATGTTTCTAAGGTTAAGGTTCACTTTATCAGGCTCAACAGTGACCACCTGCTCTGGTTCTGGTGAAGTAAATTTTCATTTTATTTTTTTTTTCTATTCCAACATTAAGAGTTCAAAGGTTTCGCAGAGTTTAACCAGCTCCTTTAACCAGTCCAAAGATCATATTTAAAATGCAAGATTCACTGAAATTATACTATTATACTATTTTATACTTTAAATTATACTATTCCTTCCCCTCCATATCAGAATCAGAATCAGAATCAGAATCAGAAGACTTTTATTGCCATAGTCTGTGAACACAGTTCACAAACTAGGAACTTGATACGGTGAAAAAGTGCAACATAAACACACTGAATAAATACAAATACAAATAAGAGCATGCACAAAGTTAAAAAGATATGCTTAAAAAAATCAAATGAAATACTTAAAGGGAAAAAATATGTACAATAGCAGCATCAGAACAACAGTGCAAAGTGGCTTATTAAAGTGACCGGTGTTATAAAGTGTCCAGTTTAGTGCAGATATTTTAGAGTGTTCATGAGACAAACAGCAGAGGGGAAGAAACTGTTCTTATGGCGAGAGGTTCTGGTCCCAATGGACCGTAGCCTCCTGCCAGAGGGAAGTGGCTCAAATAGTCCATGTCCAGGGTGAGAGGTGTCAGCTGCTATACGGCCTGCTCGCCCCCGAGTCCTGGAGACGTACAGGTCCTGTATAGATGGAAGGCTGCAGCCAATCACCTTCTCAGCAGAGCGCACAATGCGCTGCAGTCTCTGTCTGTCCCTGGCAGTGGCCCCAGCGAACCACACAGTGATGGAGGAGGTGAGGATGGACTCAATGATGGCCGTGTAAAACTGCACCATCATCTGGACTGGCAGCTTGCGTTTCCTCAGCTGCCGCAGGTGGAACATCCTCTGCTGGGCTTTCTTGATGAGGGAGCTGATGGTCGGCTCCCACTTGAGATCCTGGGTGATGCAGGTGCCCAGGAAGCGGAAAGAGTCCACAGTGGTGATGGGGGAGTCCGTCAGGGTGAGGGGAGGCAGGGGGGCTGTGACTTTCCTGAAGTCCACGATCATCTCCACTGTCTTCTGGGCGTTGAGCTCCAGGTTGTTGCTGCTGCACCAGGACACCAGCCGGTCCACCTCCCTCCTGTAGGCAGACTCATCGCTGTCCGAGATGAGTCCGATGAGGGTGGTGTCATCCGCAAACTTAACCAGTTTGACGGAGTCGTGGCTGGAGGTGCAGCAGTTGGTGTACAGGGAGAAGAGCAGGGGAGAAAGTACACAGCCCTGTGGAGATCCTGTGCTGATAGTCCGAGTGTCCGAGACATTCTTCCCCAGCCGCACGCGCTGTCTCCTGTCCGTCAGGAAGTCAGTGATCCACCTGCAGGTGGAGTCAGGCACGTTGAGCTGAGCGAGCTTGTCCTGGAGCAGAGCAGGGAGGATGGTGTTGAATGCAGAGCTGAAGTCCACAAACAGGATCCTGGCGTAGGTTCCCGGGGAGTCCAGATGCTGGAGGATGAAGTGAAGGGCCAGGTTAATGGCGTCGTCCACAGACCGATTGGCTCTGTAGGCAAACTGCAGAGGGTCCAGGAGGGGGGAGGTGAAGGACTTGAGGTGGTGCAGGACCAGGCGCTCAAATGACTTCATGACTACAGACGTCAGCGCCACAGGTCTGTAGTCATTAAGTCCAGTGATCCTGGGCTTCTTGGGGATGGGGACAATGGTGGACAGCTTGAAGCAGGCTGGGACGTGACATGACTCCAGGGAGGTGTTAAAAATGTCCGTGAAGACAGGAGCCAGTTCCTCAGCACAGTGTCTAAGGGTGGAAGGAGAGACACCGTCTGGGCCCGCGGCCTTACGGGGATTCTGCTTCCTGAAAAGCTTAGTCACGTCCTGCTCCACAACTGTGAGGGCAGTGGGGGAGGAGGGGGGGTCCGAGGTGGGTTTGGAGGTAATGTCCATGATGGTGGGGGAGGAGGGGGAGGGGTGTGAAACTTCAAACCTCGCATAAAAGCCGTTTAACTTTTCTGCTAGTTGTTTGTTGTCCACGGCGGGAGGGGCTTTGGGCCTGTAGTTGGTGATTTGCCTAAGCCCTCTCCAGACAGAAGCAGAGTCGTTGGTGGAGAATTGCTGCTCCAGACGTGTATTGTATTTCGCTTTAGCCTTTTCCACCTCTTTGCTAAACGCATACTTGCAACGCCTGTAGCCTTCACGATCTCCTGCCCTGAAAGCCATCTCCTTTTCCCTCCTCAAATGTCTCAGTCTGGGTGTGAACCAGGGTTTGTCGTTGTTAAAAGTCACCCTGGTGCATGATGGAACGATGCTGTCCTCACAGAACTGAATGTATGACGTCACAGTATCTGTGTACTCATCCAAACTGTCTGTGGCAGCCTTGAACACATCCCAGTCTGTAGTGTCCAAACACGTGCAAAGCTCCTCCACAGCCTCACTGGTCCACTTCTTAGAAGTCCTCACAGCAGGTTTGGAGAGTTTCAGCATATCTCATCTCTCTATCCTCTATATCATATCCACAGCCTTTCTCCAACTCTGCCTCTCTTTCCCTCTGTCCTTCTCTCTACTCTCTCTTATATCTCTCTCTTCTCCTCTCTACCCCAGTCCCCTTTCTCCCTTTCTCTTCTTGTCCTCTTTCCCTTCACTCTCGCTTTCTAACTCTCTTCTATCCACCTCTCTTTTTTGCTCTGTCTTCCTCTCTACTTTCTATCCACCTCTTCCTCTAAATTTCCTGCATCTTTTATCTAGCTCTTCTCCTCTCTCTCTCTCTCTCTCCTCTTAACGCCCTCTCTCCTACTCTCCCTTGCCAGCGCTCCCTTTCTTTCCATCCTGCTCACATCCCCTCTCCCTCACCCGTCCCTCCTTTGCTTTCCTCTCCAACTCTCTCTCACACCTATCTCCCCTGTATTTTCTCTGTCTCTCATCTCTCAATATTTCTTCCCCCATATCTCATCTCTCTATCCTCTATCTTTCCCTCTCTCCTTCTCTCTACTCTCCCTTATAATTTCTCTCTCTTCTCCTCTCTACCCCACTCCCCTTTCTCCCTTTCTCTTCTTGTCCTCTTTCTCTTCACTGTCACTTTCCAACTCTCTTCTATCCACCTCTCTTTCTTGTTCTCTCCTTCTCTCTTCCTCTTTACTTTCTATCCACCTCTCCCTGCACCTCGCCTCTCTTTTCGTGTCTGTCTCTATCTCTCTCTCCTTTTAACACCCTCTCTCCAACTCTCCCTCTCTCCTCTCCCATGCACATTCCCCCTCTATTCCTCTCTCCAACACTCCCTTTCTTTCATCCTTCTCATGTCCCCTCCCCCTCACCTGTCTCTCCCTCCTTTTCCTCTCTAACTCTGTCTCTCACCTATCTCCTCTGTATTTTTTCCTCTCTCTCCACCTCTCTATATTCCCTCCCCTCCATATCTCATCTTTCTATCCTCTATATAACATATCCACACCCTTTCTCCAAATCTGCCTTTCCCTCTCTCCTTCTCTTCTTCTCTCTCCCTTATAATTTCTCTCTCTTCTCCTCTCTACCCCGGTCCCCTTTCTCCCTTTCTCTTCTTGTCCTCTTTCCCTTCACTCTGGCTTTCTAACTCTTTTCTATCCACCTCTCTTTCTTGCTCTCTCTCTCTCATACTCTCTACTTTCTACTGTCATGAAGTAGTAGCGTGAAAACTACCACTTCATGACATCACAAGGTGGATCAGAGCATTTTGAACTTTGGAGATAAAGACGGACTAATAATAAAGAGTTACTCAAACATGTGTGAATGAAAAAAAACACAACTCCAGGTCTGTTTTTGATGAGGTTACAGCAGCTAAAAGTTCAGAAAAGTCAAAGATACAGTGAGCCAAGTGTTTTTTTGTTGTTGTTTTTTTATTACTAGACAGAACGATGTTATGTTAGAGCTGATACTTGGTTTGGTCGTGCTGCAGCGTGCCCGTCCTCCATGTTGGGTCTGTCTACATCTGTCTCCTGTCACTGCACAGCCCCATCACATGAATCTAAAAGTATCCAAAAGGATCCAGAGGTGTCCACGTGTGGGATTGTTCTGTCAGCGCGAGTGTCTGCTCCTCTTAGACTGACGAGTGGAACCAAGCGGTGAGGAGAGGTGCACGGAGAGGGGGGATAGAAAGTGGAGAGGAAGAGAGAGAGAGAGGGCAAGAAAGAGAGGTGGATAGGACAGAGATAGAAAGAGTTGGGACAAGAAGAGAAAGGGACAAAGGGGAGTAGGGTAGAGAGGAGAAGAGAGAGAAATTATAAGGGAGAGTAGAGAGAAGGAGAGAGGGAAAGAGAGGCAGAGTTAGAAAGGTGGAGAGAGAGAGAGAGAGAGAGAAAAAAAATACAGGGGAGATAGGTGAGAGACAGAAAGCAAGAGTGAAGGGAAAGAGGACAAGAAGAGAAAGGGGATTGGGGTAGAGAGGATAAGAGAGAGAAATTATAAGGGAGAGTAGAGAGAAGGAGAGAGGGAAAGAGAGGCAGAGTTGGAGAAAGGGTGTGGATATGATATAGAGGATAGAGAGATGAGATATGGAGGGGAAGGAATATAGAGAGGTGGAGAGAGAGAGAAAAAAAATACAGGGGAGATAGGAGAGAGACAGAGTTAGAGAGGAAAAGGAGGGAGAGGAGACATGAGAAGGATTGATTGAAAGAAAGGGAGTGTTAGAGAGAGGGATAGAGGGGGAATGTGCATGGGAGAGGAGAGAGGGAGAGTTGGAGAGAGGGTGTTAAGAGGAGAGAGATAGAGAGACAGACAGACAGAAAAAAGAGGCAAGGTGCAGGGAGAGGTGGATATAAAGTAGAGAGGAAGAGAGAAAGAGAGAACAAGAAAGAGAGGTGGATAGAAGAGAGTTAGAAAGGGAGAGTGAAGGGAAAGAGAACAAGAAGAGAAAGGGGACCGGGGAAGAGAGGAGAAGTGAGAGGAATTATAAGGGAGAGTAGAGAGGAGGAGAGAGATGAAAGAGAGGCAGAGTTAGAGAAAGGGGATATGATGTAGAGGATAGAGAGATGAGATATGAAGGGGAAGGAATATAGAGAGGTGGAGAGAGAGAGAAAGAAAGAGAGATGGATAGAAGAGAGTTAGAAAGCAAGAGTGAAGGGAAAGAGGGCAAGAAGTGAAAGGGGATTGGGGTAGAGAGGATAAGAGAGAAAAATTATAAGGGAGAGTAGAGAGGAGGAGAGAGAGAGAAAAAAACACAGGTGAGCGAGAGTGTTAGAGAGGAAAGGGAGGGAGGGAGGGAGGGAGGGAGGGAGGGAGGGAGGGGTGAGGGACAGGGGACATGAGAAGGATGAAAAGAAAGGGAGTGGTGGAGAGAGAGGGATAGAGGAGGAATGTGCATGGGAGAGGAGAGAGGGAGAGTTGGAGAGAGGGTGTTAAGAGGAGAGAAAGAAAGGGGGGAGAAGAGCTGGACAGAAGATACAGGAAATATAGAGGAAGCGGTGGGGAGGGTAAGGATAAAGAGACATACGTTGAGACAGGGAGAGAGATAGAGGATGAGGTGAGGAGAAGAGGGTGATTAAGGGAGAGATAGGACAGTAGTATAAATATAAAAAAGAGAGGGGGCAGCAGAGGGTATTTGACGAGATGGTTGAGAGAACAGAAGAGGCGCGAGAAAAGGAGGGAAGGGTAGACGAGTGACGGCTTTGAGGGTAGAGACACATGCATGCGTCACAGAGTACAAACAAACAGGAGCAGGTGCAGAGGAGGCAGAGGTTAAACAAGGTGGAGATGTAAGTCAAATAAACAAGGGCCAGTGAACGCACCGGCTGAGTTCAATGACTCGGGCGCAGCTGGGAGATTTCATGTTACATTACACCAAATCAGCAGTACAGTTTCAACAGTGCAAGTCAGGAATGGAGTCACTGAAAAATAGCACAACTTGCCATTTTTTGCATCATTTTTACTTTGTGGTTACTCAGACATGTGTGAATGAAACGAAACGAAACTGTTTTAAATTTCTAAATCACTCCCCCTTCAGATACAATACAATACAATCAGCGTGCATTTTTTACTAATGAAACTACTGCAGCACATCACATCAGGTTTGTGAAGTTGTAGTGTATTGTTTTGTGTATTTATAGAAATTTATCGCGTGGGAGTATGGGTGACGATGGCTTGTGGGCTGAGCTTTGGACAGAATCGCATTTCTAACCATAAGGAAAGTTAGACTAGTGTTTAACATGGTAGAAAACGCCAAAAAGTTGAAGCAGCAAACCCACACTGAAGTTAACAGCTACTAGTTTTAGCCTCATTAAAACTGTTTCACTCTGTAGCTCTGTGCTAGTGTTCGCCATTAAACATCAAATAAAATGATGTTTAAACACACTTTTTACATGCGCGCTCCATCCCACTGTTGCTCTCAGGCCACTGGAGCTGATGTGTCTCTTGTAACCACTCTGGGCTCACTTTTCACGTCCTGGTTGCCATGGTAAAATATTTGTGTAGCTTAGAGCACCTGTGTGAGTGATGTATAGAAAATCCAATGAATGCCATGCACTGCTGACAAATATAGTTGTTATTTTCCCGGCGCACTTGTTGATTAATTCATAGGTCACGCGCCTCCCCCTGCGGACCACCAGAAAGCCCCGTTCAGATCCCCTTGTGAGTCCCGGCCTGTCCCCCTTGGTCCTGTATACGTGATTGTGGTGACTAACCCCAATGAAAAACGGGATTTCCATTTGAATTTCCCCTCGCAGATAGACACCGCGACAGACCAAAGCAAGCTCAAGATCCTACCTGGTTTTGACAGATGCGGGGTGAAATGCGAAGAGAATGGTTACTCCCGCGGCCCTGGTGCAATGCCTTGTGGGTAATGGTCAGTGAAGCATAGCGGCGGGGTTGTCATTCTCAAGAGTGTGGGTTCCATCAGAGAGAATAGAAGCAGACCTATGCATTTCTATGGGGGAGTGCACTGTAAAAACAATACATAAGAATGATTCACAGTTGGGACTTGGTTAGATATTTTTTATTTGTTTCTTATGGTTTTTGACTTATTTTAAAGGTGCATTATGTCACTTTTTGGGTTGTGTTTAATGTTTTACAGCATGATGTGCAACTACACAGTGGTGGAAGAAGTACTCAATTCACTTACTTAAGTAAAGTACAGATACTGGAGCAAAAATTAAAGTACCTGTTTAAAAATGTACTTAACGAGTAAAAAGTGAAAGTATTGCGTGCAGATTTTGAGCTCTTACAAAGCTTCAAGTGTAATGATTTTGATAAAGATTCGTACCGAATTTTGTTCAACAGAAACAGTACTACTTTTACTTCGTTACCTTCCACCACTGCAACTACATGAGGTTTTATTACTGAAAATGACCTTGAAAATCATGTATACTTAATGTTAGCTGGCTCAGCTCTTCACAGATCTGACATGTAACTTGGTCCTTTGGTGTCAAATGCTTGTTTCCATGGTGATCAAGTAGGTGATGGACTTTCCACCAGAAAAGTTACATAATGAGCCTTTCAAGTGAGTTTTTGCTTCTTTAAATTAGACAAAAGTAGATAAATGATTTGAAACAAATCAGTAAATGTATATCTACCAACATAATTATTCTAAACTGGCCCAAATGACTCAAACGTTGACTATTCTGGTTTCAAGTTATGTGATAATCCTATTTTACAGTGTAGCAGTGTACCCTATGTATTTCTATAGAGAGGGATGAAGCGGGAGTATTTGCTTGATACTATATAGAGATTTTTTAAAGAGATTTGGTGTGCATTTCAAACCACATACATTAGGTCGCAGTCGACCCACGAGCTGATGTCTCATATCGAAAGCATGTCTGTGCATGTGTCAGATGAGTGTATCCAGTGTACTATATTCAATAATGCACTGAAGGATTCTGGGAAAACTTCAGTCGGCAAAATGTAGGTTCCCGTAAACTCCATTTGAGTGCATAAAAAGTGTTAAGTGACTATATAATGTTAGATGGACGTTAGAACAATGTGTTTGATACGAGAGTCCTCATAATTACAGCTAAGTGCAGGGATGTGGGTGGAGACAGGGGTTAGGTGAAAATATATTGACCCTTTTTTCATTTTTCATGTCTTTTCTTTGAATCTATTCATCTTGAACGTGCTTAGTATTTTTCCATTACCTTCTATAAGAGGTGCCATATATGTACTAGATGTCCATTACTGTACATCCATGGAGTTATTATTGAAATGTGAAATCCATTTCTAAGTTAGATCTCTGCAACGTTAAGTTAGTTCAAACTGGATTTAAAAAAAACAGTAACAACACAATGAATACAATTTTAAACAATGAATAGTTTTGCACAAGAATCAAGACTTTTTGATACCTCGATTCTAAAGATTTGCCCCCTTAAACCTTCTTAAAATGTGAAAAACAAGTTAATTTTAAACTATTTGCAGTGGTTCAAAGCAATTCCATTCGGAGCATCCTAATTATTCACATTGATGAGTTTGTAAACAACAACTTTAAGAACCATGATAATAGCATACTCCCCTACTATCAGACAATAAAAGCTTGATAATTAGTACTTACATATAGTACTCAGCCAACTTCTTAACCTCAAGAGCTGCTTATACAATATATCTGTATTTGGGTGAGACAAATTTTGCTCAAACACATGGGAAAAAAATCAGGTTCAGGGCCTTTAACTCTTGGTGACGTGTGCACATGCCTCCGGGAAATCCTAATTTGATTTAGTGCTCCCTCAACACAATTTCATGCAGGCCAACGTTAATGTAAAGTAAACAGTTAAGTAGTGCGTCCTATATAACATTAGAGTTAAGTTACTGCAGGTCTATAGAAATTGACCAGGTTTTGTATTTCAGCTAATGTGCATTTTATTTATTGTGTGGGTGTACGTCGCTATGGGGATAACAGCATTGAAACGTTATCCTCATACATTCTGGCCATAGGCGAGGTAAGGCTCTGCTGGAGGTTCACTTTGCCATGCTCATAATGTGGTTAAGTCTGTACGGAAATGATGTGTGACTTAAGACTATCCCTGTCTAAGCACGAAAGTAATGTAATCAATGCAGCATAAGCAGAAACACAGACAAAATATAGATTCAATTAGAGGTAGGTCAATGGCTCACCTGATGGAGTGTGGTCTTTTACAGAGAGAGGGTCAAATTTGGTCCCAGGATTTCTCTCTGTTAAGTGAATTTTGAATTTTTTGTAAGCAGAAAAGCTAATGTACTCTCCATATGTTTTGAATAATACTGAAGTTTCAAACTTGCTGAAGTGGCTCACTAGACATAGAAAACATATTGCAAAAATTTACCGGATTTGATGTGTTTTGCACCAGTTTTTATTAGTTGTACTGATGCTGATTTGTGCATTTACATAGATAACTTAATGTGTTGTACGTAGGTCCAGTTTGAAAGAAAGTGACAGCCCCTATTGTACCGTAGCACTCTTCACTTAACTTAACCAAGCACTAACTGAAAAATATTTCATTTTTCAAAATACTAAAGACCAGGACTGTCCAAACTACGGCCCAGGGGAAGTATTTTTTACTCCAAACTGAAGAGATTCTACCTTTATAACCTGAATAACATTACTTTGCATTGTGGCAGACCTAAAAAATAATCTTCCAAGTCTTATTAACGGCACAATGGCTTTGTCAAACCTGTGTTAAATGCACCGTTTGACTCCCTGTATCAACACTGGTTTGTGGCTCTCCGCTTCAAATATGTTTCGATGAAAAAAGTTTGGGCTAAACCTAACCTAAGGACAGAGTTTAAACCAGGGCATTATCTAGAAAGAACCATGAGACTTCACCATAACTAAACAATGTGTGTTATAACCTATACTACCTAAAGAGGAGCGTATAACTTCAATAAAACAAATCAAAAATAAAAACAATTAAACAGTAGATCCTGGCTGCTTCTTCACAACTGCTATATTCTAACCTAAAGCTTATATTATAAATCATGACACTGCATATTCACGTGTTTCAATTTCCTGTTATATGTGACATTTTAAAGATTTTTCAAAAGATACAATATTTAGTTTTAAATTATCAATATCTATGGCAACAGTCCCGATTTTTCATCCTAATGACAAAGGATAGACAGTTTGACTACATCCTCGTACAGTCGCAATAACATGCTCCTTGGCCACATTTGTCCATTGCTTCCTGCGGCTCATGGACTTCCTGTGTGTCGGCTCTCATTTCCTGTTTGGTCGTAGATCTTTATCAGAGCTGGAGCAGAGCCACTTTTCTTCCTGACACTGGGCTAATGGGACTGTGGTCTGCACGAGACAATTACCCACCTGTAGATCTATGCTGCCCACTCCAACCACTAGAACACCACTATATTACACCTATGTCACCTTTACTGTCACTATAGGGATTCAGTACATGAAATACAATGGATATTTTAAAGCGGTGCAGATCTGTTAGCTAATTATTATGAATCATTTTATTATAGTGCACTATGTAACATTTCGAGGGCCTGCCAACTGCCTGTCTCCATGAAAATATAGTTACTTTGCCTAGAAAGTTTCACACTCTGACATTAAGCTTATCTGTCTCCGTGGAGATAGAGGCAGGTGATGCCATCAGCTCAAGTTAGAGGTCAGATCTGTGGAGTGGCGTAGCAATTTAAAACATTTATAGTAGAATAAATGTATAAATAACTTTGAAAAATCATCATGGAGAGGAGCAGGTGCAACCTCAGAACTGATAAATGCTCTTAATGAGTTATTTATGATACTTTTCCTGTCTTAATAATGGGCGATATAAATTTTAACTGGCTGGGGAAACACAACTAATTTATATTCCGACTAGATTTGACCCTAGAAATTTAAATAAAGGCACAGTCATTGATATAAACTTAACAAACAAACACCCTGATTATGGGGCAAAAGGTGTTTTCCCACTATATTTTAGCAGCCACTGTCCAATTGGGTGTATTTGAAATGCAAAAGTCAAAAAGACACATCAGTGTGTAAAGGTGAAAAGATCATGTACACATTTCAATGAACAAGCCTTTATCTCTTTAAAATACATATATCGGAATTAGGTCACAGTTTAAAATCAACATTATCATTTTATTATAGAAACAAATCTTGTATCCCATTGAACTAAAAATAAGTAATTGTCAAAGCAACATTTCTTTCTGTACAATATTATGGATATACACTGCCTGCCCAAAAAAACATTTAACTATGGAAACAGGTTGTGGTTGCTGCAGTTGGTCAGGTCTAGGTTCAGCAACAGTCTGTGCTCAAAGAATGAGGTCAGCTGACACCTGAATATACTGAATGACCAGGTTATTCCACCAATGGATTTTTTCTTCCCTGATCACACGGGCATATTCCAAGATGACAATGCCAGGATTCATGGGGCTCAAATTGTGAAAGAGTGGTTCATGGAGCATCAGACATCATTTTCACACATGGATTGTCCACCACAGAGTCCAGACTTTGTGGTCTGCTTTGTGCAGAGGTCAGACTCGACCATCATCAATGCAACATCTTGGTGAAAAATGAATGCAACACTGGATGGAAATGACTCTTATGACATTGCAGAAGCTTATCGAAACAATGCCACAGTGAATGAGTGCCATAACCAAACCTAAAAGTAGTCCAACAAAATATTTGAGTGCGTGACCTTTTTTTTTTTTTGGTGATGCCTTTTTTTTTTTTTGCCAGGCAGTGTGTAATATACATGCAGACTTCAGCCTCTACTTTGAAACCTTAGATATACTCTTTGACTCAGCCCTTCATTTCACAACAGGCAATGAATTTAAAACCCATCACTGGGCACTCTATGAAAAAGTAGTTTGTCCATCGCTATCTGTCAGACGAGAACAACACTGTATAAAATGTATTTGTTAGGGACTACTTGATAGACTGCGTGTGTCTCACTTGTTGAACTTTGATACAGGAACTTTCTACGTCTAAAAATCGGTTGCACTAGAACTGAAATGGGAAAAAAAGCTGTTGGTTATTTTGCTTCTCAAAAATGGAATTTCAAGGACAGACAAAACTGGATACATTGGTGTCACTAATGCAATAATCAATAATCTGCACCTGTTTATAATGTTTAAAATGGACCTATGTATTTATTTGTTTTGTTGAAAAAAAAGGTCTGTTACTCTCATTGGGCTCTCCCTGTATAAATAAAGATAAATGAAATGTAATAAGCTGTGACTCTCTCCATTTAAATCAAGGCCTTTATTCATTAGAATAAAGCAAATCCAATCAGAGGACTGTGGGGAAATCACCTGAGTATAGATCTGCGCACGCACACACACACACACACACACACACACTCTCGTACACACACACATGCACGCACAGACAGCCGTGTGGAGGGGAGGTAAACTGGATGCATAGGCTCTTTGGCTCTTTAGAATGGACTGAGGGGGGTGGAGTATTTGAGTTACATAAGAGGATGGAGCCAAGCAGTGGGGCAGGAACTTTTGGATTATTTTTTCCTGATAGACTTAAAAAACTATACATAGCTGAAAAGGCACAAGTGTAGTTTTGATATTTTTCATTTTCTTTCTATAACACTCTGGAATGAAAAGTATTTGTCGTAGTAGTAGTAGTAGTGGTTACTCAAGACCATATAATGTATAATGTCATAATCTGGCTCACCTGCATTGTGCCTTTAAACTCTTACTGTCATTACTTTGTATTTTGTTGTACATGGGAAAATAAAATGGCACCATACTCCTAGAATCGAATCCCTGCGCCCTAAATTGCAGTATATATAGTGTATTATAAAGTCAAAAGAATGAATAAAAGCAAGGTGCCAACCTGAACAGTGTCTCCTGACCGTACGATCTGACAAACACAGTCATAGTCATCGGTCTTGCTCATGGATACAATGGCAATTTGCAATTTTTTTTGAACCTCTGACCTTCCAGTTTGTGAGCAGATGCTTAACCCACTGCTCCACTGTCAACCTTAGACCTCCAACTCTAACCTCAGCCTGTCAGCCCATTTGACCCATTTTCACTATCCCTCCAAACCATTTTAATCTGGAAAAAAGCACTGTTTTTCATATAGACTTAATCCTACCATAATTCTACTCATAAATATCACCATCTTCATGTGTGGTCCTGTGTTTTGGTTCTGCCGTCTTTGACATTTCTCATGCACATCAGATAAGGGAAGCATACGCAGATTGCTGTTAAGGATACAGTGATGTAAAGCCATATGTAACAGTATGTCATATGTAAATGTACACATACGTTTCTATTTGTTCAGCCTACACAGAGCTCTTCACTGTAAGCACCCTTGCGCTACATTGGATTCATTAAAACCATATGTTATTTCTATTTACATTCAAAACCTCTATATTTTTTCCTGCTGCATGAATAACAACTGTGAAAAATGCGGCTGCAGATTCGAAAAGATCATAGTTGCACTTTATGGTAATCAACAGTGTTTTTAAATTGGGCTTTGTTGTAATACTTTAATGCGAGTGAATGTAAGATGGATATTTACTCTCAACAGACCCTGGATGTTCATAGCATAGACTGTATATATGAATGGAGATTTATAAATGCTACGTTCGAAAAAGGAAGTGAGCATGGGCGTACTTCAGGCTCCAATTCACTTTCAATTGAAAACAAAAAACAAAAAACTGCTGCCCCTCTCTGTGTAACCGCTGCTGTATTCGGTATTAATCCACGCTGCATGATTCTGGTGTTTTTATTTGGCAATTTTGTCTGTAAATCAAGATATGAATGTTAATAACAGATAAATTCTCTGCGGTTGCTCCCTCTAGTGTTAACGACATGTTTGGTTGACAGTGTTACTAAGCGCCAACTTCCTGCTAAACCAGCGGTACAGGCAGGAAGGGATGCTACATTCAACAGCCTTTCTCCGGATTGGCTCTTTGGTTGCTATGATACTCGTGGTCGAAATTCCAAATATGGAACTCAGCTCCAAATTCGCCGTTATAACTGCAAGCCTCGATTAACTTAATTTGACTGGAGCTGAACGCTGTGGTTGACGGCACACTCCCTTAGCCCACTTCTTTGTACAGTCTATGGTTCAGTTAAAGTTTGGAAGACGCATTCTTTCTGAAATGAAAAGTTGCCTTAGAAAAAAACGTTGATATATTTTGCAATTATAGTTTTAAAAGCTGTTGGAAAAATTAAACGTAACCATTTAGTCGCAGTCAACTCATGTTATCAGCAATCCAGTAACAGTAACCGTGAAATTGTAATATCGCTTCAAAAATCTAACAGTAAAAAAAAATGTGCTTATTGCAGTATAACCAAATGCACTGTGTTGTTTTCGGCAGCACAAAAGTAGAAACTGCATGATGTGGTAGCAGTACAGCAGTCAACAGCCTTTGTACAATAACATATAGTAAGCCTAGTGTGTCTTTTACTCTCTTTCAATTCAATTCAAGTTTATTTATATAGCACATTTAAAAACAACCTCAGCTGACCAAAGTGCTTCACATAAAATAACTAAACACATAAAACATCACACAATGAGGAATAATTACATTATACAGAAGAGCATAAAATACAATAACAGTGCAAGTACCAAGACATTCTATCTATACGGTATTAAAAGCCAGGGAGAAAAGATAAGTTTTGAGCCGAGACTTAAACTGAGTAACAGACTCAGATGATCGGACAGACAAAGGGAGACTGTTCCACAATTTGGGCGCTGCCACAGAAAAGGCCCTGTCACCCCTAGTTTTGAGCCGAGCTTTAGGCACAGTAAGTAGAAGCTGGTCAGCTGACCTCAGAGCTCTGGGAGGAGTATAAGGCTGCAGCAGCTCCTTAAGATAGGCTGGGCCCATAAAGATTGTCTTTAAAGACATTTAAAGACAATCAGTAACACTTTGAATTTCACCCGAAAAGCAATAGGGAGCCAATGTAAAGTGCACAGAACAGGCGTAATGTGCTCCCGTCTCTTAGTTTTGGTCCGAAGCCGAGCTGCAGCATTTTGAACAGTCTGCAGACGTTGTATAGAGCCCTGGTCCAGACCTAGATACAATGAGTTACAATAATCCAGGCGCGATGTGATAAAAGCATGTATAGCTTTTTCAAAATCAGCCAGAGGCAAGTAGGGCTTAAGTTTAGCCAGAATCCGGAGCTGACAAAAGCTAGTTCTTATAACTGAGCTGATATGTTTGTCGAGTTTGAGCATGGAGTCCACAATCACTCCTAGATTCCTCACTGAAGGACGACAGAAGGAAACAGTGACCCAATCACACTGTCATGTCCAGTGAGTAGCTCAGTTTGACCAAAAACCACAATCTCAGTTTTACTTTGGTTTAAGTTTAAAAAGTTACTGCTCATCCAATTTCTCCAATTTCTCTTAAAAATGTGAAAAAAACAGAAGTACTTCAATTGTTCGTAGAGGTCCAGTGTTATTCCTCACCCTGACTCAACAACAACTGCTTGGGCAAGACGATTTAAAAATGGGAAACGCCTCTTGCATAAGGTACCATTGGCCAAATTTGCACAAAGCTCAGACAAAACAGTAAACATGCAACTAAACTTGGACTAGACCGGAGCTAAACCTGGTGTTATGTCGAGTTCTGCCTGCCGAGAAACAGGAGGTAGCCCCTGCTCATAAAAAATGCATTGATAATTTCCCGATATCATGCAAAAAAACCCAAATGCTCTGCTCTTTTAAAGACAGATTTGTCCGACCTACTTCAAAGCCTCTGTATTGATAACAGAGTAATACCGTGCACAAAATATACAGTTTTTTTGGTTGAATTCCCACTAGGAGAACATGGAGCAGAGCACTGGCAAAATATGCATCCCCTGCTGTGTTTAAAGACAGGTTAGTCCTACCTACTTTATAGTATTGATGACATACGGAGCCTAAAAAGACTTCTAGTGAATTTTTATATTCGTAGATTGAAGTACTCAGCTGAGCATGTTCCCGTAAGATGGGAATTTCTCGGCAGGCGGGCAGAACTTGGCATAACCCCGCAACATGACCAAGCCAAGTCTACATCAGGACGAATCTGGGTTCAAACCGCAACCAAACCGGGACAAATGTGAAGACGCTCCATGAGGCTTGAATATTACTGTAATTTCCCCATAGCAGCTTCTTTCAATAAATGTTTTCTAAGACTAATCCGGCAGTGGGAGGTCGTTCTCTTGCACAGCTATAAACCGTATCGCTCAAATTCCTTTTCCTATGATTTTGAGGACACTTGAACACACCACCCCTCTCACCTTGACACCAGAGATAATCTGTTCATGGAGATCCAAGGTTTAATGAATGAGAATCCTCCAATGGCGTTTCCCCTCCATTTAAAAGCACTCACACAAACTCGACCAGGTGCAATTATGATGATCTAGTGCAGGTCACCAGTGAACACTCTCCTCTCTAGACCGGCCTCGGGTTAGCGCTGATGATGGAGCAATGAAACGCGCGTTTAAAATCATAATCTGTCTGTAACCTTGGTCGAGTAGCATTAGGACAACACAGAGTAGACGCAACATAGAGGTTTAATTGGGAAAAAAGACAGATAAGGCTGGTTAAGTGGAAAACGTAATTGAAGGCAGACCATTGAATCAAATCATTTATAGGTGCATTATGTAACTTTTCTGATGGAAGGTGCCCAGGTGTTGTGTAGATATCTGGGGTAATATAAATCTAACATAATGTCAATCTTTCTACTCTAAAAGAAGGTCGTTAGAATAGTTAACCAAGCAGACTATCTCGCACCAACAAATCCTGTTAAAAAAGTTAAAACTAGTAAAATTGTTTGATCTTATTGATTTGAGCACAGACGTAATGATGTCCAAGGTATATAATCATAAGCTCCTCCTTGTTTACAGATGTTATTCAAACAGAGAGAGAGTCGATATCATCTTAGACGAACAGGTATATTCAAAAAAATTAAGACTAGAACCAATAAAAAACGTCATTGTGTTTCTGTTTGAGGGGTTAGTGTGTGGAACAACCTCGATGATAAATTAAAAAGCTCCTACACAACAGAAGCATTTAAAAAGAGGTATAAAACATTACTTTTTGAAAATTACAGGACTCAGGAATGATTCATGTGAACTGTTGTGGTTTGTAGTTTTCTTTTGTTTACATATTTAGTCATTTGTTGTAGAACTGATACTGCTTTTCCTTGAATTCTTGTGTGTTATTATTAAAATGGGTTAGGCATTATTAGTTTTTTTTTTTTGTTTTTTTACTTCAGCCTAAACCCTTTAAGTCATGACAGAGATGTTATGTACAACATTATACAAGTGGAATAATGTTTGATTTGAATGTAATGACTGAATAAATAAATAAATAAATAAATAAATAAATTAAATATATATATATATATATATATATATATATATATATATATATATATATATATATATTCAATTACATATGTTTTACTCCATCTAACCAAAAAAAATATACATAGTCCTCAAAATGTTGCAGATTGATACTCAGTAGTAAGATCACTCTAGGGGGCGCTCTGCCTATATGCCTATGGGGGACGCAATGTATACATTAGCAAACACTGTCAAAAAAGTTTTTAAATGGTCTAAAAACTCCAGAAAAATACAAAAAATGGATTCAAGCAAGTAATTTTCAGGAGCCTGTGATCAATATGAGCGTTCATGGTGCTGTTTAGGAGTTTGATTCTCAAGAAAGAAAAGGTGAGACTGAAAAACTGTCAGGTAATGCCGGCGTGACGGTAATGTAATGGATTTTGACCCTGTTTTGAAAAGCGAACAAAATGAATGACAATGATGTGTGCTTTGGAAGATGCTTAGTCCACGAGAAGAACCTTGACAAATCTATCACTGTGTTTTGAAATGAGCTACACTGTTTTAATAAAGATGTTGTGCAACTGAATTTAATGGTGCATAAAAAGCCATATGATAAATGAATGTCAGTCACATTTAAACTCTACCAGACCAGGAACAGCAGAGAAGCACTTGACCTCTGACCCCAACACAGTCTGAGGTTTTTAGCCGAGGAGGATTTTCATTTTAATTCAGACTCTACTTCTTAATCAGACGTGGTGGTTTCATTCATGAGTAATATGTGTGTATATTTAAATGTGTGTCTTTGTGAACAGAATAAAAAATGTCTTATTTTTATTAATTGTTATAATTCAACAGTTTTCATTGATGGATTGTTTGGATTTATTTAAGATGAATGTAGTTAACAGTTAATCTCGGAGGAGTCTGCACCTTTACCCATTCTCTTACCACCATGGAGATGTTATTGCTTTGCCTGGAATATTCCACAGTATGACTTTAAAGATGGGGTATTTTACTTCTATAGGGTATTAAATGCTAAGACATCATGTATTTAGATCACCGTGTTGTCTTCTATTTTTTTGGAAATGCTTTATTCTCCTAAAACAATGTATTAACATGTTTTATAAGTTTCACTTGTCCCCCCTCCCTTTACTCCCTGTGTTAAGTCACGGCCCCTTCAGAGCACCATCACAGCACAATCAGCGTGCACAGTTACTGCACATTGCACCAGGTTTGTCAAGTTGTAGAGTACAGTTTTGTTGACTTAGAGTTGTGGGCTGAGCATTGAGCAAAATCTAACAGCAAACCATAAGACGGGTTCAAATAAGGCCCAGGAGAGGTCGCTAAAATACTGAAACATGGGCAACTTTTTTTGATGAGGGAACAAAGCTATAACATGAGAGCTAAGTAAACAAGATTGCCTCTCCAGAGATCTGGCCAGTAACTTGGACAAGTGGCGTCTCATGCTTGTCTCCATAATGATACGTTTAAATCCGTACTATGGGATATTCCAAGTAAGGCAAAAATATCTCTGTGAAAACAACTAGGTGTTGGACATTCCACCAGAAAAGTTACAAAATGCAACTTTAATGCAACCTGGAAAACAGCAAAATACTTCATTAATAATAGTTTGAACACCCAAATTGCAAATTATATTTCATTTTCAGGACAATGGCTCTGGTGGTATAAAGTCATCTTAAATATGGAGGATTGATGGTTCAGTCCTCAAAATGGTCTCATTAAGACCAGGCAATCTTGTATCATTGATTTTTTTCTCACAAAATAAAACTGTTGGCATCATTTGTCCAGCTTTGTTTCCTGTTTTAGTTGGACCCTGAGATATTTGTTAATTCCCTCTTATTAGAGCCTCATATTGTCGGCATCCATCTTGAATATTAGCAGATGCCTGGCTCTTTATTAGCTTAGCCTCTTGTACCAAAGGTCGATGTGATTACAGTGACCACAGCAGCTCCTTGTCACCAATATTACACCGCTGACATTTTACTTTTGTTGTCTATTTGTGAATGTCAAGATTACATGGTTGATCAATAATTGTGACTATTTTGTCCATCTTCAGAAATCTGATCACACATTTAGGCGAGGGATCAGAGGTCGGCAACTTTTAACTCCCAAAGAGCCATTTGGACCCGGTTTCCACGGAAAATAAAACATTGGGAGCCACAAATACTTTTTGACATCTAAAATGAAGATAACACTGTATATATTGTTTTGTTTTTTGCCTTTACACTTTATATAAACAACTATAGGGTGTTGTTTATGAAATTCATGACGTGCTACAGAGAAATATTTATTTTATCTGGTTAACGGGACTTTCACTTCTGAACCTCTGCGTCTGTGTGACGCTTATTTTGAGCAACAAAAAATATAAAACATCGTTTTATTTTAATATTTCAAGATCACAATAATCTTCTAATTTAGAGCTACAATAAAAAAGGAAAATGCACTTTAGTTAAATACTTTACTAGTACTCATTTATTTCCCCAAGCCACACGGAGCCGCAGTATAAGGAAGAAAGAGCCACAGACCACTGGGCTAAGTGACCAGAAGTAAATTTCCCATTCATTTTTCCCATAGACTTTCCAAAAAAATAAAAATAATAATAATAAAATAACTTTGAAAACTAAAGACCGCAAGACCTGATTTTATTTAAACATTTGTTTTACAAACTTTAAAGAGCTAATTAATTAAAACATTTAATCATATTTAAAGTTTAAGTTATTTTTTTTGACAATCACATTATGAACATTAGTTATCACATGGCATGTTAGCGTCTGTCGTGACTTTAAACCTTTAATATTTCAATTTTTTTGAAAAGTCTATGGGAAAAAATGAATAGGAAATTTACTTCTGGATGTGCAGTGAGCTTTGAAGTGGGCGAGACTTAGTTTTTAGTCAGTGTGAATGAAAACAAATGAATGATTTCACTGTTGTTTGGTCATAGGGCCTCAGTTTTCATTCCAGGCACTAAACTGTGAGTATAAACTGAAAAACAGCATGTGCAGTCTGTGGGCATGCCGTGTGATTTACCAATGGAAAGTGCGCACATTATATCTGCCGCAAAACTGATATGCAACATGCAAATGTGTGTCTGTCCCCCACTTCAGGACAATCTCACATTGTGTTTGGATCCAGCAGTATCTGACAAGACCCGTGAAAACTTTGAACACCAAGTTAGCCAACAAGTGTTATCCTTTTCGCTTTGGACTTAAATTTGTAATGATGCATTGTGGTACATGCATGAAAACGCACACCTGTGGCATCGGAGTGGTGCATGGACAAGGACACACAATTTGTGTGATCCAGGATGACTGGACCCTGCAATGTCTGGTTTAGGACACGTGAAAGAACAATGTGATGAACAGATTCTGTGGAACGCTCTGGATCAGTAGAAGACTTTCTGGAGTTAGGGCCAAAGTGTTACAGGTAAATTATAGTGTATATATAAATCTCTTCCTCACCCTCCATGGATGGTCTCATCCTTTTTCTGAGCTTGGCTTCTCCACTCTAGAAGCTTTAGAGTTCTGCGCATCTTTTTCTGTTTCTAGTACTGCACTAGTTTGGACTGAGATGTCTGATGTTTTTCCTGGGACCTGTTGTAATCACTCCTCCACTACCTTTGGCGGTGTTTCCCACCTTGACGTCGGGGTCTTCAGTCCTTACTCTGCACAGATGTTTCTGTACACTATGCCTCCCAGTTGTTGTTATGTGATTCCAGCAATGCACAGTGGCCACCAGCTCCTTCTGCCATATGCCTTTCCAGTAGTGTTCAGTTTCCAGTCTTGGTGGGTCTGCTCTGGTGTTATAACCTGCCACTGAGCGTACACTTTCGCCGGTTGTGTTGCGAACAGACGGTTTATTCGTCTGGCTTCATTATCTCGCGTGTACCCTTTTAGGCCGCTGGCCAAGGCTCAGAGCCTTTGTTTGGCAGTTTCCAGTGCTTCAGATATGGTCATCTGGCTGTACCTCTTGGGTGTTTGGTTTTTCATCACACCTCTCTGGGCCTTTGACAGTTGGCTCACTTCTCGCTGCACTGCCTTGATTCGAACCTCTAACCTTCCTTTCCATGGTGGATATTGTTTCTCGTGACTCACGTGGTTACTGTTATAGCCAAACATCTCTAGGATCACTGCTGCTGAAATGTATATCAGCTCACTGGTTTCTGTGATGGTTGAGGTATTTTCTAAGAGACTTTCTGAAAGTACCTGTACAAAGAGTTTGCACCTGTCTCTCCAATATTATCACATAGTTACTAAATCTGTCAGCACTCGCTAAACAACTTCATTTGCATTTCCTCCACCTCAGATTTTGTGCATACTGGCAAAAAAACGCCCCTTTTACATATTCATTCACTCATAGGAGCAAGATTGCACCGTGTCATCTTTAGTGTCTAAAAGAAACTGCGTCTGTTTAAATGTTTAGCTGTTTAGCTTGATAAATGAGCCCTTTACTGTCAATAATCTTACACATCTGAATTGAATTGTTTCTTTTCACAATTACATGAAACATTAGAATTCAAATATTGTGATATCTCTATTTGTGGTTTTCCTTTCCCCTCTTCCCTCCGCTCTTTGTGAATGCATTCATGTATTTACAAGTGTCCACCTCTATCTCATCTTTCTCTCTTCAGGACCTTGGCTCTCTGCCTGGATACCCCGCTGTACTGACACAGAGATTATTACAAGCCTATTTGAAAATGTGTCTCTTGTAGTTGTGTCTGTGCGATTGTGATCTAAAGCACAGGAGGCCGGATGGTAAAGCAGAGCAGCGGAGTGGAAGAATCGTTGTTTTATTTATTGTTGAAGCGTTTTATGTTGATGTCAGTAGTTTTACGCTCACAACTCGCTATGGGCGGTTCACACTGTCAGCCGCAGTAGTGTACAGACTGTAATGTGATTGTATTGGTTCATGGGGAGAGAAGGAGGGATGGGAAAGATAGATGAGAGAGAGGAGAGAGGAAAGAAAGTGGGCAGAGAGGGGAAAAGTGAGGGAAGACAGAGGTGGAGAAAGAGGTAGCGGGGGGGGTAAAGAGGGGGGTGGAGAGGGGGCATGAGAAGAGAGGGAGCGTGGAGAAACAGAGGGCAGAGAGGGACACGATAGAGAGAAAAAATGAGGAGGGGGGAGGCTGAGGATAGTGCAGAGTGGATTATAGAGAAAGAGGTAAGAGGGAAAAGAGAGCGGAGAGAGAGAGGAGTTGGAGCTAAGTGATTTGCCAAGCAGTGGAGTTCACAATGGCTCCATTCACACTTGGGCACACATTTTAATTGGGACAAAACTGAGATTTAACCCAGAACTAAACTTGGACTAGACCTGGACTAAACAAGGACTGGAACAGGATCAAACCTACAAACAAGGACCAAACAAGGGACTAAACAAGGAACTAAACTAGTACAAGTGGATACAGCCATGAAAAAAGATGTTTCTGTGTTAGTTATCACCAGAGAAAATGCTTTGTAAAATGAATAGATTATATTTTTCAGTTTCAATGTATTTGTTGTTTAGCTTTTTACTATATTATACAAGGGCATTTGTCTTGCGTAATACATTAAATCAGGCATAGCGGCATGTTAGAAAGTTGTTACCTCCTCAAAAACATACCTGGAGTTGTATTTTGTATTTTTCTGTCTCCATTTTCAAAGCTCAAAATGCTCTGTTCCACATTGTGATGTCATGAAGTGCTAGTTTTCAAGTTACCAGCTACCTTTTTATCTTTTGTTCAGTACAGTTCACAATTCCGGGGCTGAAATCATCCAGATGATTCTAACGAAAGTGTGTGGAGTTTAAAAAAAACACAGGAGTACTTCTGTATTACCACATGACATCACAAGGTGGAACAGAGTATTATGTCCTTTTGAGGGTTTTGTGTGTTAAACATGTGTGAATGAAGGAAAACACAACTCCAGGTATGTTTTTAATGAGGAAACAACATTATAACAAATCAGAAAATAGCGTAATACGGGCCCTTTAAACATAACGTGGCCAGAAATATATAAATACTACAATGAAACACTGCAGTAGTCCTAGTATCTATATGTGTGAATGTATAAGATAATTACTGGACTAACTACAACTCAAATGTCATCACATAGACCTAATACTCCATCAAATGAAGTAAAATGTCCCCACTAGTGTGCAGAACAGGTATACACACGCAATAAATACAGAGCCTGGAAAAATATTGTTCATCTAGCATATATTGAACGATAAGTCGATATAGCAATTATCGTGACAGACAACACCAGTCCATCCCTGGCTTATCTCTATCTACTCCCCCTGCTTCATCTGTATTTATTCCACCGTCCCACTCACTGCAGACAGGTACAGCTCATAAAAGTCTTTAGCGCCGCTGTAATCCTCCGCGTATGATCAGTGCTATCATGTGTGCTCAGACCCCTCCTGTTTGATAGACCCCTCTCCGCTCACCGCATCATATTTATTCAGGTGCTTATTGATTCACAGTCAGCGCAGGTACGTCACAGGAGCCATGAGTGCACTTTTAAATCAACTCGCTCTCTAATTACAGCTGTGCCTCCTTTGTCTTTTATCTAAACTCCACGGCGTGAATGAATAATGAATGAATGAATAATCCATCCCGCGGTAGACCACTGTGCGCTGTCTGCATCTAATTATAGTGTTTTACTGTCCGAGAATCAGAAAATGTGCGGTTTGCATACTAGTGGTTGTTGTTAGTTTTCAGCTCTGGCCTCTGAAAGTTATGAAAAGCATTTATAACTCATGTTGGCAAATAAGGAGGATGCTAAGAAGGCAAATTAAAGAGGGGGTATTATGCAAAATCGAATCAACAACGTGCCTGAAGAGGTTTTGATGTCATCCGTGCATGTTTGAGCATTTTAGAAATCTCTCCCGGGCCCTATTTGAACCCTCCTTATGGTTTAGCTGTAAGATTCTGTGCAAAGCTCCGCCCACAACCCTACGTCAGCAATGCTCCCACATGACAATTCTCCAGAAATATACAAAAACATGATGCAAAATACACAGAAACTACACAAAACTGATACGATGTGCAGGAGTTTGATCTAAATATGTCATGTGTTAGCAGTTAATACGCCATGAAAGTAAAATACCCGCTCTTTAAGAATAACATTCAACCTTTGCAAACTGTTTTTCAAATGATTCAAGACAGCAGGTACATTGCCTTTAATTGCTGTGTTTCCTCTACCTGTAACATTGTATTGACTTTAAATATCTGAATAGGTTTTCAATTAGGCTCCTGTTTCTTTGTGCTTCTCCTTGACTTTGTTTTTAATCAATGCACATAGGTTACATAGGGAGTGCGAGAAGACAATGACAGAATGAGGCCGATGCACTGCCTCTTTGTCTCCTAACATGTCTATAGGTGTCTGCGCTGGATTCATAAACAGCATTATAATTAAACAAGACCTATTGTGCTTGTGTGTGCTGTATAGTTCTAATCTATGACAGCCGTGCATCATTATGTTATGATTTGGACATTTTATACTGCAATGTTCATTTATACCAACACAATGCTGTCGAATTCTGCGTGTATCACCGGTTAAGAAAGTAAATTTAGAGAAAGAAGGAAGTACAGAGCAGGGGGAGTACACGAGGGGAGCTGAAAACGGGGACAGACTATCAATATGGCGTCTTGAAAATAAGTGTTTTAGAGAGCTCAAACATGCACGAATCACTACAAATACAACTTCAAGAGGGTAAATGAGAAAGGGAAAGTCGATTTTGTGTCCACTTTAAACGCCATATAACAGGTTTTCATGTTTGTTTGTTTTTATATTTAGTTATTTTGTTTAATGAGAGAGGATATGTGTGAATTTGTGGAGGAAAAAAATTTATAAAAGTTGAAAAATACAGGAAGAAGCGCTGATTTCTATAAATGAATCTCTCTATCTACTTGCCAAGCCAGTCTGATGTTTGTTTTTACTCAAACGGACCGCGCGTTTCTGGTTAATCTGCCTGTCAATCACGCCCGTTTCCTGTCTCCACATTTGCAGACCCACTTGTCTTTGTAAAGTTTTGTCAAAGCATTTGGTTCTGGCGGGCCAAGTAATGTCATCAATACTCAAAGTTCCAAGCAAAATCCAAACAATTTACACAACAAGGAACACATTTTTCTGACACTTTAAACATTCTTTGAACAAAATAAAGGTGTTCACATTTATTTGTATTAGTCTAATCATAAGTATTGTGTCAATTAAACAAGCTTTGGTCCTTGTTTACATCATGGTTGCTAGGTAACAGTTATGGAGCTGCCCATGTCCAACCAGGAAGTAAAATTATAAACATGAAAACTTGCAAAGATTGAAGTAAATGCTGAAATATAATTATGTGAAGTAAACGAGTGGTCTAATTTGTCATATGCACATTAAGACCTGTACAAACAAGAACAAGCCGTGACGCATCATGGAGCTGAGTGGAGGCAGATGGCCAGTTCAGAAGTAGAAAGGGCCAGATGGAGGTGAAGAGGACGCAGCACCCAAAGGACCTCATGGGTGTCACAAGTTCACCCAAATCTGTCCACTCAAGCACAAAAGTGGATAAAAATATGCTGTCTGGGTCAGTGGCACCTCCTCACCGGGTCTACCTTACACCTATCACATCTGCTCAGAGAAATCTACACTCTGAAGTTTAATTTGATGATTTGTGGAATTTTAAATAATAAAAGGGGCCATTCCAAGTGCAGAGTTCATGAATTCAGTTCAGATAAAGGTTTAATTTCTTTATTTTTATATTGCGTGCACAGTCAATTCACCAATCATTGTTAAATATTCCACTAAATACAAATTATATGTAAAAATGTACATTGAAATTCTGAAATGAATCCTGTCTGGCAACATTTTGAGGCCTTTTTACAATTCAAATGATATAATTTTTGCTTTGAACTGTTAATTGCCATAGCAACGGTGCACATTTATCACTCTGAACCCCATGGATGAAGTATAAAAATATAAATAAGCCAAAAATACATGAACAATGTGTCTGAAGAGGTTGTAGATGTCATCCATGCATGTTTGAGCAATTTAGCGATCTCTCGCCGTCCCTATTTGAACCTTTCTTACGATTTGTCCAATGCTCCGCCCACAAGCCTGCATTATCCAGGCTCTCACATGAAAATTCTCCACAAATATACAAATGCATGATACAAAACAGTAGGTTTATTATTTTTATTATGCTAAATTGCATAAATAGAGCAAATGAAGGGTTAGTGAACGTTTTAGTTTCTTTCCATCCAAACAAGCACAACATGACTGACTTGATGCATATCGTAGGCTCTTTAAGGACAAGTTTGTAACACGTCCAAGAGCTGGTGGGCAAACACAAAGAGCATTCGTATTCGAGGTGATAAACTGAGCTAAAAAGAGAGATGAAAAGATGAAAGAGAGCACAGGAGGAGGAGGAAGAGGAGGACGGAGGGTTAGGGCCTTGCATTCAAGCCCACTCAGATCCGAGTCCGCTGTGGATAGAATCTCTGCCAAACGAACAAATTCACATAAAACTCCAGACCTCCATGTCTCCCTGCCCAAAGACCTGGCTCGTAACTCTTGGTCTGCTCTGGGTCTCAGGGTTGATAAAGAGATTTTCTGGTATAAATGAGACTTTTAAATCACGTCCTCTTGCAGTGGGAGTACCCATGTTTATGTTATGAATACTTTACACTTTTAAAGCCAGTGAGATGTGTATGTCATACTTTGTGGGTTCTGCATGTATGTCTATAGAGGAATATTCAGCAGTTACCATGATGACACAATGCACACATTAGCAAAACACGGCCTGATCAGAAGAAAAATACGTATCTCTAGTTAGTGCATCTTTATTATTGGTAATGCATGTATTTAAACTACAACTTTTAAAAATAACTTCTTCAATTTTGGCCGGTTCAATTAATAATCTATAGGTTATTTTAAAATACCTTTTCTACACAGGTCATTTAAAGACATACAAATAAATGTGGACTATAGTTTTGTGAAATGAATCCAGAATATTATGGAAAACCACATGCTGGCTTGAAGAACGCAAAGATATATTTTGTTATTGTTCCTCAAATAATTACAGACTTTCTAACCATTTATTTTGTGAGATATTTTCCAATTTTTCACTTTGACTTTAGTCTTTTTGTGATTTACCGACCTGTTAGCTTTGTGTCCACTGTGCTGCAGCTTATGTTATAACACTATGGCGCTATTCAGTTGTTTTATTACAGCCAGACAGAGAGAGGGCGCCGCTGGGACAGATTACCTTCATAAAAATACATCAGCCGAAGTACCTTCCTGTTAAGTTACTGTCGTGAGTTGCTCAGACTAACAATTTCTAAACTTATATTTTTTACCTCCTTCATCTCTCTGGCCATTGTCGGTATTACAGCGTCACACTGTTTGTTATTTTTGACACTTTGTATCAGACTTAACAACTAAATCAATGGAATAGACCCTTTGTACCTGATTTTTTTTCCCATGTTTTTGAGCAAAATGTGCCTTTCCCCAATACAGATATATTATACGCAGCTCTTGTGGTCAAAATATGTCATGTCTGTATCTAATTATAAAGCATTTTCTGTTCTGATAATCAGGAAGTCCGTGTTAGCATGTTAGTTGATTTAGCTTTCGTATCATGGGCTCCACTCTGGTCTCTGAAAGCTGTGATAAGTCTGATATAATTCTAAATCAGATGTTTGGGATGCATAAAATAAGTGAGGAGTAACTTCGGACAACAAACCGTTTCACTGGTTTTCACGTCATTTAAGATACATGTTTTAATTTCACTTAAATAAAAAAAAATTGGCATAACAGTGTTCAAAACTCCACAATGGAGACGATAGGAGGCAGAAGTGAAATATTATAGTTTCAATGATTAACTGACAGCAAATCCAGTGCATAACTGCTTAGTGTGTGAAATAAATGAGTAAAATTGTTAAAGACGGGGTATTATGAAAAATAGATTTTTGCAATGTTGTAATATTGTTCCCTCATCAGCAACACAGCAACTTAACAAGCCTGATGTGATGAGAAATAGTTTCCTTAGCGGGATGCACGCTGGTGGTGTTGTGATAGAGATCTGACTTAACACATGGAGCAAAGACTCAGAGCATCAAAAATGAAAGTGAAACTTATAAAACATGTCAATACGCAGCTTTCGGCAAATGTAGCATTTTCAAAACACTAAAAGTTAACGTGGTGATCTAAATATAATATATATAAGTAAAATACCTTTATATTTTCTAACTGCTCTGACTTACACATAGCTGAGTGGTTATATATTGTCCATATATATATATATACATTTATTTATTTATTTTTTTTTACAAAAGTATACATGGTCTCTACCTCATAACCAACTTCATTCACCAACTCTATCTTGGTACAGTGTCAGGCTGTAAGTGATTTTTTTCTATCTTAAAGCTGTTATTTACAGGTCCTTGGCCTTTGATAGGGCAGGGACAGAAAGTGTTCACAGCATTACACAGGATAAATGACTGTATGTACGTAGCTTTGTGCTGTGTGCTTACCTTGTCCATTACAGTTTGAGTTGTAAAAATACATGGATAGATTTATACATTTAGTATTTGCTTTCTATAAATCCTCTTCTCTCATAGGAACTAGCATCACCACATACCATATATTCACTCTCCTTCCTCCTGTACCATATACATACAATAACTATACTTATACTGTTAACATTTTTAATCCTTGTTATTTTCTATAGTCAAAAGTACACTGTGTAGCTTTTCTGGTTTATTTTATTATGGCTGCTTTTTTGAAAATGCTACATTCACCGAAACAGTGTATTAACCTGTTTTATAAGTTTCACTTTCATTTTTGTCATTCTGAGACCTCACTTTGCTGCGTGCATTAAGTCACTCCCCTTCAGAGCGCTATCACAACACAATCAGCGTGCGTCCTGCTAATGAAACATCACATCAGGTTTGTCAAGTTGTAGTGTGCTGTTTTGTATCATGTTTTTGTTGCCTGGGATGCGGAATCCACACTTGTTCAATACTTTATGAAGACATGAGTCTGATCACCAGTGAGTTCCCCTGTTTTCAGACGCTGCGATTGACAAAAAGTAAAGGAAAAAAAATATCACAGGGGGCTGAAAAACATCATGGATTTCTGCAGAATTAATGAGTGCTGCACTAAACTATTAATCTGAGGTGAAATATTGATTTTATTTGTAAATCACAGGTGAACAATGAGCTCCTTCATTTCACATGCTTCACTGAAAAAAACAAATCTGATGCACGATCATATTTGACACAGTTTGAGACGCAATGGAGGGAGTAGTGACCGGACTGATATCAATCTGTGTAAAACATACAGCGCGATATCATTCTGGATTTGCCAGGCAACTGTTTTTGATGGAAAATTGTGGTGTGGGAGCATGGGTTACGTGGGGTGTTGGCGGAACATTAGACGGGATCGTACTACTAACCAGGATTTAAATACGGCTTGAGAGAAGACAAGATTACTCCAACATGCGCAGATGACATTTAAAAATCTCTTTAAGGCACGTTTTTGAATAAGTAATATTATAACATGGTTGAAAACTCCAAAAAGTCGATTTTGCATAATACCCCCTCTTTAAGAAAACTAAGCCAGAAATAACAGACAGAGGAACACAGTGAACCGAATGCATTGCCATAGATTTGTAGTGCAGTGCAGCAGTTATGGCGCTTTGTACTTCGCTTGTGTTGATTTAGTGATTTGAATCCTATATTTCATAAAGCAAAATGTTCCCCAGTTGCTTTTGTATTTGTTCTAACTGCCAAGAAGACTTATAGCCAAGCAGATTGTGTCTTTAAAGAAACTATTTTCAGTCAAATAATTCATGCAAATGTTGCAATTTAACTGTTAATATGCAGCACACATCACACACAACCATCTGCCCTCACTGTGGCTGTGCTGTGGTGCATTCAAATGTCGGGATCGGTGTGGGAAAAGTGACACCCGCGGTAAACGTCACATACGAGAGTGTTATAGTGACGAGCTAAATGAGTGCCAGGTTTGATTAGGAATGAAAGAGAAGCACAGGGCCGCATGGAGCTGATGTAGAGACAGGCACGGGGCTGTTCACTGTCCTGCTGTTTTCATGATTCAACAAAGAGACCATTGTGTCAGTCATCATAAAAAACATGATTATATTCAGTCTAACGTGGCAAATGCAGTTCTGCGCAAGAGGAAATTGGTACAAAACATAAGCTTAAAGGTCCTGTATTACGTAAAATGGATTCTTGTGAGCTTTTAGCCATATTATAATGGTGTTACCTCGGCCAAAACAGACCTGGAGTTGTGTTTTGTTTCATTCACACATGTTTGAGTAACTCTTTCTTATTAGTCTGTCTACATCGGTAAAGCTCAAAATGCTCCGTTTCGCCGTGTGTGGCCATGTGCCATGTAGTGGTAGTTTTAGCTTTTGTTCAGTAGACTTTGGCATTTCCAGGGCTGAAATGATCCAAATAATTCTAGTGAAGATGTGTGGAGTTTAAAAACAGCGTGGAGCACTTCCTGTATTGCCACATGACATCAGTTTTTTCAGTTTGCGAGAAGAAATCAGCCTAAATATGCAGAGTCTGTGTGTTAAACATGTGTGAATGAAACAAAACACAGCTCCAGGTCTGTTTGTGATGAGGAAACATTATAACAGAGATCATAAAAAGGCGTAATATAGACTCTTTAGACCTGTACTACGTCTTTTTTTCTGGTAGAATGTGCACCAACTGATTTTCTTTGTGGATATGTTATTGCTTTGTCTTAACTCTATGGCATTAAGCAGATATCTTGCATTAATTCCTCTCAAAACATGAATTCTTACGTGAGCAGGCTTGGCTTTCCAAAGATCTGACCTACAACTGATGCCGACACCTGTTTGTTTCCATGGAGATAGATAAATTTAATGCCTGCTTGTTGTTATTGCCTCGACATTAATGTTCCACAGCATGGCATTTAATTTTTCCGTCTTGCATTTTACAGTTATGTCCTTGCTCAAAAGTACCTTGAAAAACATGCAATCTTACGGTAAGCAGCCTCTCCATAGATAAGTTTAATGCCATATTGTGGAGCATTCTTGGTGAAGCAACAACATCTCAATGGCAACAAGCAGGTAGCAAGCCCTCCACCTGACGTTACTTTTCTTAAAGCGGATCTATTCTACAAAATTGACTTTTCAGAGCTTTTAACTACGTTTTAGTTGCTTCCACTCACCATTTACTCACCCGAAGTTGTATTTGGAGTGATTATTTTCAAGATGCAATTTTGCCAATCACTCCCCGTTTGCGCTGCCACCGTATAGACCCCTCTCTACTTGCTTTGTTCTACAGTTTTATTTTCTTAAATGGTGATATTCATTGGATTCGGAAGCGTTGCGTAGTCATTTTAGTACAAGGTTTAGGTTTCATGGCTATGTCAGCTCCCATTAGGGCCAGCTCTAGCTTTCAGGGGGCCCTAAGCTGAATTTGTCTCTGGGGCTCCCGACAGCGGATGTATTCTGGCTCAGCTATTGGTGATTCCCATTTGAGAACATTATGACTCTGCTCTCATCAACTTGATCAATTGTATTTGTGTTTTTTTGACCGACATCAGACTGAAAACATCCAGAATGTCACAACCACCACAGTCACAAGAACAGAACACAAACATATAAGAGGGGTCAAGACATTTTAAGACATTTTTTCTTCATTTCTGGTGGTTTTTAATGTGTCCACTTGGCGACAGTGGGCTTAAATTTACATTATGTCGGGTCCTTGCACCGGTGTAAACACATAGCTGCCCTCACCTCTGCCCGGCTCAAAAACAAATGTAGGCAGCAGTAGATATTTTGCTACTATAGATATAAAACACATGTAATTGTTTTAGAGGGATATTTAGGCTGCTGTAAACACACAAGCCCTGTGCCCAATAAAACATGACAAGACATATTATATTATTTTCAGTGTAAATGTATGGGCTCTTGGGGGCCCTCTGGTGGCCTCGGAGCCCAAAGCAGCTGCTTGGCCCTGACTCCCATTGGGCAACACAGTTTTCTCTATTTAAAATATCCAAATAATGGCATAATGAATCACAGGTGTCATAGATTATAACTATACAGCAGACACAAGCACGGTAGATTTTCTTTAACTACTTTTTCTCTGCTTTCATAACACCTGTCTAAACCGTGACTCAACAACCAGTCCCACCCTCTGGAGCTTACCACACTAGACCCAGTGTTGCTTCATCTTTGCGTTTTAAATCTTACAGTCCTGATTTACCGACGACAACCAGCCCCTTTGGTACAATTCAGAAGAGGCATCTTAACTCGCAAATCAAAACATCTCACCTGCAGGAAAAACAAGAAGCCTGCTTTGAAACTGTACACATGACAGATGGAGCAGTGCGTGCGAGCGTGGGGTAACTTCAAGTGCGGTACACCCAAGGATCACTGGTCTCCCTTGGGTGTAGATTTCAAGGTGGATTAAGGTGTGATGGGTGCTCCAGGACGTAAGGGGCAGTCACAGGATGCAGAGCCCGGTGGCGGTGTTGCCTGACTGGGGTGAGAATGACACAAACGGGCCCTGAGCTCCATCTGTCTCTGCGTAGAGGAGAGGGAGGAGGGAGAAAATCTAGGCTATTCTCACATCTGTGCTTCTTTGTCTGAAATGTAGTCCCCATAGATTTTTTTTTTTTTTTGTCTTGTTTTGAATCTAGTGCTGAAAAATATCAACTCGTAATTTTTTCTGATGTGTTGGGGTTGTAATTAGATTTGAAATGAGTGTTTTAAAATGAAGACTTAGTTTGCAGTGTAAATTTTAAACAGAGCCAGTAGTAAGTTGTGTAGACACTTGAAAACTCATGTGTTTGGATACTAGCAACGTGCCAAAGGATTTATGAGAGCTTGGAACTACAAAAACCCAAAAGTCACTGACACTTTTACATTTTCAATAGCTCCTATAATTCTTAAGTTATACTCACCAAATTTTAGCCGTAGGTAAACTGAACCTTCTGAGATTTTTGGCAATAGATACGGTTATAATTGTTCACTTACACTTGAACTTATCACCACTTAAACTACGGGAAGTAAAAATGAGTCCGCCATTTTGGGTTTTGCACTGAATAGCCCGATCCAACACATTTTGCATATCATTTGAAAGCATTTCCGGGTTTATGGCTCTTATTTGATCCTCAATATTACATTTTAAGTCGTTTATTGTCTGAGGTTTAGCCCCACAGGAAGAAATCAGGACTAGTCAGGTCTGTGGAGATCACATACTGCACCCTGTCTTTGAAAACGACTCATTATTCCTTTAATGGCATTCACGCTTGGGGCATCTCTGGTTTTATTTGACCCATGTGACTCAAAGTACCTCTGTACAATGAGGGTTGGTTCCTCGGTGCTGTATTTGCTGATATTAATGTCAGAAGGGTAGTTCTAAATGCTCTGAAAAAATAAAAGAAAAATATTTAGAAACAGAAGAGTTGTGATTTTTTTTTCAACTGTAGTTAGTTGGATTTAAATACCTACTTCCTCCTTTCACAGTTTGAAATTTGAGTAACACGACCTGAACATTTGCTAAACTAATACAAAAATAGGTTTAATTTGAGAACATGTTTGTAGAGATATAAACTATGAGGTTAAACTGCATCTACATGGGATATTTGATGTTTACCAAATTCATTGTGGCTTTTGCTATTTACTTAATTCTCACTTCTACTTCCTCTAACCTCATTTCCATCGCAGCAGTAAAACCAACAACCCCCTCAGCCTCTCCATCTCCATCCATTTCCGCTTTCCATTGGACCTCACTTGTTTGTTTTTGTCTGTGGAATAGTGTTTTGGACTTGTGGTTTGATTTTGGAATTTTAATGACTAAGAAATGTAATCTCATTTATTCCAATGGGAACAGCTCCATTTTCCAACACTAATTTTGGGTAGAAAATTTCCAATTAAAATTCAAGAACATGGTGCTAGCATTACTCTTATTGTGGTGGTGTGAATTCAAAACATCACAGTGTCCAGCTGAAGGCACATGGACCTGTAAATGAGGCTAAAAGCTGTTAGCGGAACAGGCTTTTAGTGATAGTGAAGGTATAAACTTTAAAAAACTAGCCAAAAACTACTATCTGGAGATTTTAGTATGATTTATTCAAACATGTAAGTTAAATGAACCAATTAGTGATCTGTTGAAGTTAAAGTGGTGGTGTTTACAGAAATATATAGCGCCAAGTTCAGGTCAGTGACTCGTGTTTTTCTTCAAAAAAAAAATAAAAATAAAAATACATGTGAACAGTTATTCATGCTGTTTGTAGCCATTTTCTCTCTCACTTTCTCTTTTCTTCCCTCTATCCACTTTGTGTTTCGCCTCCTATCTCTGGCTCTCTCTCCCTTTCACCTCCTTCCCTCTCTCCTCCTCTTTCTTCTTTCTTTCTCCCTCTCTTCTCTCCTTTCTCCCATTGTTTCTCCTCCTCTCTCTCCCTGTCTCGCTTCCCCCTCTTTCCCTCTCTCCTCTTTCTTCTTTCTCTCTCTCTCTCTCCCTCTCTCCTCCCCTCTCTCCAACTTATTTCTCCTCTCTCCCTTCCACCTCCTTCCCTCTCTCCTCCTCTTTCCTCTTTCTTTCTCCCTCTCTTCTCCCCTCTCTCCTCCTCTCTCTCCCTTCCACCTCCTTCCCTGTCAGCTTCTCTTTTTCTGTCTAAATTCATGTCTTCCCTCTATCTACCTTGTTTGTCCTATTTCACTCTCCCTTCTCTCTCTTCCTCTTTCTTCTTTCTCTCCATCACTTCTTCTATCCACCTTCTGTTTCTCCTCCTATCTCTCCCCCTTCCACCTCTTTCTCTCTCTCCTTTCTTTCCCTCTCTGAATTCTCTTCTGCCCTCTGTCCATCTTTCACCTCCTCTCTCACTTACACCTCCTTCCCTTTTCTCACCTTTCTTCTTTCTCTCTGTCCCTCTCTTCAGCCCTCTATCCACCTTGTTTTTTCCTATCTCTCTCTCTACCTTCCACCTCCTTCCTTCTCTCCTTCCTTCTTTCTCTCTCCCTCCCTCTATCCACCTGCTGTTTCTCCTATATCTCTCCCTTCCACCTCCTTCTCTCTCTCCTTTCTTTCGCTCTCTGAATTCTCTTTTTCCCTCTATCCATCTTTCACCTCTTCTCTCACTTACACCTCCTTCCTTCTTTCCTCCTCTTTCTTCTTTCTCTCTCCCTCTCTTCTACCCTCTAGCCATATTGTTTCTCCTCCTATCTTTCTCTCTACCTTCCAACTCCTTCCTTCTCTCCTTTCTTCTCTATCTCTCCCTCCCTCTATCCACCTGCAGTTTCTCCTACCTCTCTCTATCCCTTCCACCTCCTTCTCTGTCTCATCCTCTTTCTCTCCCTCTCCGAACTCTCTTCTTCCCTCTATCCACCTTGTTTCACGTCCTCTCTCTCTCTTACTCCCTTCCACCTCCCTCCTTTTTTTTCTTCCTCCCTCTCGTCTCCCCTCAATCCACCTTCTGTTTCTCCTCCTATCTATTTCTCTTCCACTTCCTGCCCACTCTTTCTTTCTTTCTTTCTCTCTTTCTTTCTTGAATACATTCGTCTCATTGTCTCCTGCTGTATTTGTGACTCAAGCTGAACTTGCGCCCCTTAAAGACATTTTGCATTAGAAAAGTTTCTCCCTCTCTCCTTTTCTCTCTCCCTTTCTCCATCCCTTCACCCCCTCCCTCCCTCCCTCTTCCTTTCTCTCCATTTCTCTCTCCTCCTGCTCTTTCTCCCCCTCTTCCTGCGTCTTTTCCTTTCTCTCCCCTCATCTATTTGTCCCCAAACCCTTACCTCATCTGCCTCCCTCTCTCCCTGCCCCTCATCTCTCCTTCCCTTTCCTCTCCTCTGCTCCTCTCCCTCCCTCTCTTTCCGTCTGACCTGTCGACTCTGCTTCTTGTTTGTGAATAGTCCTCACCTTCTCCGTGCGCTCGTTGTATTGTGTCAGTGCTGTACATCGAAATGTTTTCAAAAGCAAACCCATTTCACCATTTACTTAAACCGCTGACACTGGAAAATGGTTGTTACAGGAAATACAAGCTCTGTGTGTTCAGTATAAACAGACACGGCACTAGAGGCTTAAACTAAATGTTAAGGTGAAGACAGACATAGACTTTATATTTTGTTGCATTTGACCCATCCATTTACAAGCTGTAAGGATTTAGTCTCGATTGAACTCATCCATTTTGCTTTCAATTTACATAAAGCACATGGGGAAAAGTTAACATAACACCATTTCATCATATTAAAGGCTCCTGATTTTTTTTTTTATCATGGCAAAAACGTGAAAAACAACTTCATTTTAAATGGTTTGCAGCGCTCCAACGTCACACCTCACATACCTTTTGCATTTTAAATATCCAAATCATTCACTATAATGAGTTTAGAAGCATTTTTCGCAATTTTCAGACACCGCAGCAGATGGTAACGTAACAATTAGCATGCTAACACACATTTTTTGATTAATTACAATGACGTATGTTTTCAAAATTCAAAACTGGGACATACCCGGGTTGGAATGATTGCTTTTATACACCACACCGTATAAAGAAGTCGACTAAGGGAGTGCGACGTCACCCATAGCGTTCGGCTCCAGCTAAACGAAGCTCATCGAGGATATCGGTTATAGAGTTTTAAGACCAAAATGATGAGCCTGACATCAGCAGTTACGGAGAGAGTGGCGACGGTTTTTCAATACAAAGTGAACTGACGCCAGAGTCGATGGAGTTGGAAGCGCGCTTATGTTCACTTCCTATTCTAGTCTATATACAGGAAAACATTGTCCGTACATAAACATAATCTGAGGGACGTCTGTTGGTGCATTTTTTTTTTTTTTTTTTTTTTTCCTTGTGCTCATTTTCAAGCATGGTTTTCAGCATTTTAGCTAAAAAATATATTATTATATTCTGCTCTTTAATGTTGGCAGGGATCAAATTGGTCAAAAATAGGGACACCTGGGGCAATTCTTGTTTAAAACTGGGACGAATCAGTGGTTTGGAATAAATCTGCGGGGACATTTATAATTAGATGCAGATATTACACAGTGGACTTAATTTGACCTGAAGAGCTGCTTATGCAATCTGTACAGGGCCAAGTCAAATGTTGTTAAAATACACACAAACCCCCCCCCCCCCCAAAAATTAAAAAAAATGGGGTACTGGGCTTTTAACTGTAGCTTCTATATTGCAGCACAAACAGGAAATCATCATGACTGGTGGATCAAAATGTGCAGACACAGGACTGAAAAAAGAAAGAAAATGCAAAGGTTAGGTGTTGGGAGCTGGGTCGGAGGCTGAGGTGATCTGTGGGTCCAAAAACAGGGTCACGGGAAGATAAACTGACGATAAACTGGATGCGTGTGGAGAAATGAGTAAAATCTTTGTAGTCCAGAGGTAGAAGTTTGATTGGTGACGGGCTGCAGGTGGATAGTGGGTTGTAACATTGGTCAGGGTGGTGCCAGACTCTCCGTCCAGCTCCAGGCGCACAGACACAGTGAAAAAACTGGGATCCTGACAGAAATATAATAAATGTATCCAAACAGATTTTACAAGCTTATAGGACCTCACAACTACTGCATATATACACACTATACCTGTCTATACCTCTGTGTCATTTTTACACATCCACATAGTTTCTCCTCTTCAAAATTCGGCTGTTTCTTGGTGTTTCCAGCTCTTTTCACTCATGAACTGCCGTGTTTGTTTTGACCCAAACCTGATTGGCTGATCTGTCTGTCAATCACGCCTATCTGAAGTCAGATTTGCAAGTCTTTGTAAGGTTTTGTCAAAGGTTTTAGCAGCCTGTTTTTGCTTATTTTGATACACCTTAAATACTAGACTAAAGGGTGTTATTCTGGTCTTTTTTCTATACAAGAACTGACATTTTTTGATGAAATGTAGTTATTCCAATGGTGGTATGTAATGAAGTAAAAGTAGCAAAGTGTAAGTTTTGTAAGTGATACTTTTTACGTTTTTTGTACTTTCTGGTCCACTACATTTTGAATGACTGAATTTTTTTTCCAATTATTATTATTATTATTGTTTGAGACACGCAGAGGAGGTTGAGGGTTTATTTCTACAAATAAAAACGGTGAAAAACAATCGATTCACTTGTTTCTGTTAAACAAAATTCGGCACAAATCTTTATCAAAATCACTACATTTAAAACCTTATAAGACCTCAAAATCTGCACGAAATACTCTTTAAGTACATTTTTAACAGGTACTTTAATACTTTTACTTTTTTTTTCATGTGATACTTTTACTTTTACTTCAGTATAATTTTTGTGTCAGTATCTGCACTTTTACTTAAGTAACAAAATTAAGTCCTTATTCATATACTCTTATTCCTGAGCACCTTCTATACATTTTTGATTTTGTAGTGTTTGGTGCGTTCGGACGAAATACTTTATTTAATATTTAAAGTGGGACTAAACATCTAAATTCCACCCACAACTACATTTCAAATAGAGCTGCTAAACCAGGAAGTGCCCGGGAAGACTAAAGAAAAGAGTGAGGGGGGAGGAAGGGCGGGATCTGTGAGGAACAATGAGGAACAATGTCATTGGTTTAACAGGTATCCACCCTTCAAACCCCGCCCCTGCAACCGGGTGTTTGTAATCAGAAATAAGGACAGTCCTGCGTGATGTCACATAGTACTTGAACATGCAATGGCCACTGGAGATGGTTTTTGAAGCCTTTTTCGTATTCGTAGTGTATTAGAGTTAGAATTTTTTAAGGTACATTTCTTGTGAGTATGTGTTTTATAGATTTTCCTCATACTATGTTCTGACTTTGCGCCGGTGGGACTGTAGTAGAAATGCTGATGCCTTTCTTTTCTCTCTCAGCGCCCGACCTCAGCAGAGCGTGTGAGCGGGAGACGGGCGCTCATGATAAAGCAGCATACATTACTCCATTTGACCCACTGCTTTTATTATGCTAATGACCCAGTGTCTGATTAGCATGGGCGCTACACTGTCTCCTCTGTGTCCTTCTCATCGCATCAAATATTCAAACTATAATCTACCACTCCTGCCTTCTATATGAACGTCTATCAACACAGACAGGTCCATTAAAGACGGACTACAGTATTTTACTTTTATGATGTATTAACTGCTAACACGTGACAGAGAAACATAAGTGCAGGCATGACATCCATTGATAATATCGTTGAATATAAGTGAATATTTCTTTGTTTTATGACTGTACAAATGAATGAGAATATTGCTACTTTTAGACCTTTTTAGTTCTGGTATAAAACTGCTCTTGTGCCGTGGTTTAGACCAGGTTTTCTTCTGGATTAGTCTTGGGTTTTGTTCTAAAGTTGTAATGACAGAATACAGGGTGCATACAGGGCCTTTACACCTGACTTTAATTCTAAACGTCTAAATGGTTTGGCCTGACATCTGATTACATTTTAACAGCCACCTCGCAGTTATAGACGTGTTTATAATGAAGAGTGTCCCTGCATGATATGAACAGTAAAAGTTAGGCTGCATTAAACTTAGCCATGTGGGTGCAGTATGAGGGGATATAAAAGACGACAGAGGGGACTGGAGTGGAGACTGTAATGAGATATTCATAACTGTAGAAATCAGACCTCAGGATTTTGAATAAAGTACTGTATTTTGCGGGCTATACATTGCTCAGAAGTATAAGTCGCAGTCGGACCACTACCAATACTCACGCACAGCACTTTCATACTAGGCAATGTGGGTGAAATGTCTTGCCTAAGGACATAAGAACAGTTTTTTTGACAGTGTGGCGCCTGATACTCCCAGTGATCTCCCATCCAAGTACAAACCAGGCCAAAGATCTGACAAAATCACGCTTTGTCATGACACAATCCACGGCATTCAACATAATATTTCAACGCTATTTACCTTGACCTCCCCTTCACCGTTATCTGATCACACAGAAGCATGTCCACTCATTAACAGTGAAAAACATAGCATTCATATTGACATTTTCGTGGTATTGACCAAAAGTTAGCATTAAGTACTTGATAATAACTGACTTTGAGCGCTCATACGTAGGAGTCTAATCACTACAGTTGTTCCCGTAATACATCATTGTCAGATTGGTTGAGATATCTTTCTATAATTACAGTCTTCAGAGCAGACCCCTGCGGAGAAAACGAGACCCTTGTATGTTTATTCGATTTTTAATGCAACTGCCCTCAGCTGTGCGCGACCACTCAGGCTGCTAGTGTATTCACTCAAGCCTTTTAAATGCTGCACATGCTATGTAATTTCACTAATGATGTATTGATGTTAAAGGGGTACACTTAAGGCGCTGAATGCCATAATAAGGCCCAGTTAAAGTGGCTGTGGTGATTATTTGTGGGAGAAAATGTGCTTAAGATTTGTCCAAAAGCTTCAATTACAAACTATTTAATCTCATTGACTTTAAACAGAGGACTTAAAAGTAAGACTACAAAGCACGGAAACAACGCCAGAAACGACTTAACTAGCAAAGGGCATTGTTCCTGGTTGGTTTTACGTGTGTATTCCCCAAACATGATTGCATTTTTGAAAAGTCTCAATAAGAGGTACAGGATCAACTTACCTGCAAATAAATTCATAAAATGGACCAATCCGACAGTGTGACGACAAATGAAATTTAGAGCCAATTAAAGACAGTAAAAGGAAAAAAATGTAACAAATGAAAACCTAGCTTATTCCTCAGTGTCACAGCAGAAACAGTTGAACCGTTTCAGCGAGGGGAACATCTTCTGGGAACTTTTTCTTTGGTGACTCATTGGAACCTAAAACAAAAATATACATGAGCACTCTCAGGTTTTCTTCATTATTTATTCCCTAAAAAATGTAGAATCAATGATGTGTTGTTGTTTTTTTTCTCTCCCTGCAAAGAAAAAGTTCAACAAAGGAATACTTAGCTTATTCCTCAGTGTCACAGCAGAAACCGTTGAACCGTTTCAGCCAGGAGAACATCCTTGGGAAACATTTTCTTTGGTGAGCGAGTCGGACCTAAAACAAAAACGTATATGAGCAAACCCGTCATGCTGTCAGTGGCTCTGTTTACATGCACATCAGAAAATTATTGTCTGATTTCTGGAATTATCAGATTATTTGCTTTGGGTTCGTCCCTGGTTTGATCTGTGGCAGTGGTGTAGTCCTATATTAGACCATGTTTACATCTGGTGGGACTCAAAAGCCAAATCTTTTCTAGAAACTACTGGCCTGAAATAATCCTGGTTGTAGAATTCACTCAACAAACTTAAAACGGAGACAGGAGCGGTAGTGTCATGCAGGTGGAATAGTTAATACAAAGGAATACATAGCTTATTCCTCGGTGTCATAGCAGATACAGTTGAACCGTTTCAGCCAGAAGAACATCCTTTGGAAACTTTTTCTTTGCTGAGAAGTATAGGCAGTACCTTAACTGTTTCACTGTGAAGTTAAAACAGCTGGTTTGAAGTCTTGTTTGTTGAGTTCAGTCTCCAGACGTAAAGTGCGTCTGTCCTCTGCAGAGTTTGGAGCAAAATGAGCTGTCTAATGTACAGGGATTCAAATGTAAAGATGTTTGTCCCAATGATGTCAACATTACAGAACTCACCAAAACATTATGACTGATGAAGATGCAAAATAGGCTCGTCATTTTTCAAAATCATGTGAACATGACAGGAGCATAAAAAGATAAATATAACATCATAAATACATATAAGCGTCATGAAAAATAAACAATTCAAAACCCTGCTGCAACTTTAATGATTGAATGATCTGAATTTCTTTGATCTGTAAAGTATCTAGTATCCAACGTTTTTTTTAATGAGATTATTGGCTTTGTGCTCGTCCCTGGTTTGATCTGTGGCAGTGGTGTAGTCCTATATTAGACCATGTTTACATCTGGTGGTACTCGGAAAGCAAAATCTTTTTCCAGGAGCTATTGGCCCAAAATAATTCTGGCTGTAGAATTTATTGAACTCACTTAAAACGGAGACAGCAGCGGTAAGGAAAAAGTATTGCACTCAGAGAAACATTTTGTTTTTTTATGTTTCAAGAGCATTCATCTGTGACACTTCAGTGCTTCAGTGGTGTTAAAATGCCCATTGGCACTATTTATTTTGGCTAATTGACTTGTTTAATATTTTATTGATTTGGAGTGTCATGTAGGTGAAATAGTTGATACTTTCTTGCAATGATGGTGCCCATAAAGTCTATAGATGAAACCTAAACAGCTACTAATATATTGTTCCCGAAGAATAGATTAAAAATAGTGGCAGTAAGTGACATATGGACTCGAGATTTGGTAAGATTAGTTATATTTTACAAAGGGACCAACTATCCTGTATTGTACCACTGCAAACCTTTTACAGTCAGTAATGGTGCCCACCTTATTCTCCAGATCCCACTCTCATGTTTTTGTTCCCAAAGAATTTCAGAATCAGTCATATGAATCATCTTATGCCGTCTGATGGACCTGTCACGATAACAAATTTTGATGTTTGATATATTGCTGATGTAAATATAGACAATAAAAGATAATATTAAAATTTGATTTATGCCACTGACACAATAACCAAAGAGCAGATTTAAACTACAAAAAAAATATTCTAAATGCACAATATTGTTTAAAAAAAATAAAAAAATAAAAAAATAAGTAACTAAATAAATAAATAACTAAATAAATAAATAAAGTAAAAATAAATTAAAATAAATAAAATAATAAGAAATAAAATAATAAATAAAATGTGCTTTAGTTATTAATTCAAACTTTTACACTTAGGTCGTATCGTATAGCCAAAAAATAACCAAAAAATATTGTTTCAGTTTGCATATATTGAACGATAAGTTGATGTAGTAATTATCGTGACAAGTTTAACCCCTGCTAAGAAAAATGGAGCAAAGGAATACTGTACATAGCTTATTTCTCGGTGTCACAGCACAAACAGTTGAACCAGGAGAACATACTTTGGAAAAAAACTACTTATTTATAAAGTATTTGTAGTTACTTTCCACCTGTTTACGAACATATACAGAGTAGGATCAACAGTTCCCACAGTGATAGTGCGATACAGACGTCTTGAGTGTACGATATGAGTGTGAGTGGTGTGGATTTCACTGACGATGGCTCCTTCATGCTACAGTAGGTCAGTTATAATAGTATCATTAAGTCCCATTAACATTACACGGGAGTTTTATTATAGGCACTAGCTCTCACACACAGAATTTAAGTAGCCTGGGAGTCATAGACCGGGGCTCTGGATGTGAGCTTGGACATATCATATTGCTCGTTATATCTCGTTTATTTTAGGGTCACAGGGGAAATTTTTGAAAGACGTATTCTGCAGATGGGTCTCTATATATCTGACCCAAACTGCACTCACAAGACTACACCTGCTTGGGAGTTCATGCAAAAACTATTCAGAAAAAAGTACTAGGAAACAATGTATTTAAATAAAGACAGATTAAACTTGACAATCATGAGTTTAATCTTCAGCTAATTCACTCACTAACTTATCCTTTCTGCAAGTAAAGTCTTATAGTCTAGCCAGTACAATTCTTATTCCTATTTTTAGAAAAGACATTATTTTGCATCAGTTGTGCTCTTCGTACTTGGATATGATGTTAGCATGACATCTACTGGCAGCAGTTAGAAGAATGGAAAAATTAAATCTTGCCAAAAGTAAAGCCAGTGTACAGTGTACAACACAATCTGATGTCAGAAATGCTCAGAACAAGTTTATTTATGGAGTTGAAATCTTCCTAGGAAACTTGCAGATCTCTCCCTGTGATGTAACAATCAGGGGAAATTTAAAACACTTTTCTGCCTTGTGATGTCATGTGATAATACAGAAAGAGCCCTACTGTGTTTTTTAACTCCACACACCTTCACTAGAATCATTTGGATGATTTCAGATCTGAAATTACCAATCTCTACTGGTAAAAAAGGTAAAAAGTTGGTGTTAAATTGAAAACTACCACTTCATGACATCACAAGGTGGAACAGAGCATTTTGAGCTTTGGAGATGTAGACAGAGGATTACTCAAACATTTGTAAATGAAACAAAACACAACTCCAGGTATGTTTTTGATGAGATAACAACATTCTAGCATGACTTAAAGCTCACAAGAGTCAGTTTTGTGTAATATAGGACCTTTAAGTTTAAATATCCAGCAGAAGAGGGCTGCTGTGGTGATATTAGGCTATTGACCTTATTCCGCCCACTTTTGCAGTAAATGCTATGAAACTAAGCTGCACTTTCTTTGTGGTGGCTTTTTTGGTTAAGTTGGAATCATATTCATTTCAATGGAGAATTTGGGAAATGTTTTGCCACTAAAACATGATATAAAATAGGTTAATTTATGTAAAATGTTTTATGTTCATGTGCACCAAATGGCTCTGTGGTCCATAAAGAATTTATATGTCGTCAAGATTGGCAGCCAAATACAAAATAATACAACCTGTCAATGACGCCGCCCACCGCAACTTCCAGAAAAAGGTGAATACAAAAATAAATTGACTCATTTCCAGATACATTTTAATGAGAAAATAACATTATCACTTGTAATGAAATGTTCCAAATCATCGTGACCTCTTAGGATGTGTTGCTGATTTATTTAATGCTTTGGTAAAACATTTAAATAACACCTTTTAAAAACAGTTCGGCTCTACATACACTCGGTGGGCTGAAGTTTCCTCACAGATGGTTTATCCATAAACAATATTAACATTGTATGAGGACACAGGGCAAAATGCCTAAAGGTCGTATTCATTGTATAATTTGTCCTAATTAATATTTTAAAGTACGCACATTTTATATTTATCGTAGTTTAACTTTATGTAAATTTGTACTCATGTTTTATTTATTTCAATCTAAGCTGAAGAAACTGTTTTCAAAGGACTCTGCAAAGATGCATGGAAAAGTTATGATAGTGTTAGTTTTATTGTTTTCGGGTCCAGGATGCTACTAAATTGAACTGGTTTGGGCTGGTTTATATATGGTACAGAGGAGGGACAATAAATATATGGTACAGAGGAGGGACAATAAATATATGGTACAGAGGAGGGACAATAAATATATGGTGCAGAGGAGGGACAATAAATATATGGTACAAAGGAGGGACAAGGAAAATATGGTACAGAGGAGGGACAATAAATATATGGTACAGAGGAAGGACAATAAATATATGGTACTGAGGAGGGAGAGTGAATACATGGGTAGAAATATGCTGTGGTAAGAAACAGGAGGCCTAGGGAAAAACCAAAGAGAAGATTTATGGTGAGAGACGATGTGCAGTTAGATGGTGCACAGGACGCTCATGAAGAATGTTGTTGTTTTGTTTCATTTGAGCTCGAAAACAACTTTTGTAGTTTTTTTGGGTTTTTTTTTGAACAACATGACGAGACTGTGTTTACACTGTGTCTGCAGCACCAACATCTCCCCTTTTAATAAAAGACAATTGCTTTGAGACATTTTGTGCGAAACCTTCAGAGCAACACTTTGACGCACTTGGAGACAAAAGAGAATCAACTCGAATGTATAAATTAATAAATAACACGATGGACCATAATATTGTTCAAAATATCCATGTTTTATTATCTGTTTAGAAATGTAGTGTAATGCTTTAAATGTAGAAAATGGTCGTACTTGTTCTAATATGTTAGTAAATTGGTGTTAAATTGATGGTAATGGCATCATAGTAGTAGTAGCAGTAGTAGTAATAGTAGTAGTAGCAGCAGTAGCAGCAGTAGTGGTAGTAGATCCGGGATGTCCAAACTGTTTTCATTAAGGGCCACATATAAAAACAGAGACAAAGCTGAGAGGCAACCGAGGGCCATGGACTGGTCACCAATACAGTGAATACTACAAATCTGCATTATTATTACAGGTTAGACTGAACCAGTAGACCTTTGTTCATGCACATCCTCAATGAGACACATTAAATATTTGATATGGGATTGTTAGTAGATTAGATTTTCAGAAGTAGAAGTAGATTTTCAGAAATGTACAGTAAAAAGTAGTGTTTAAGGTAATATGGGCCAATTCACCTGGAAGCTTGAGGGCCAAGAAAAATTGGTCTGAGGTTTTGGTCCCTGGGCCAAAGTTTGGGCATGCCTGAGGGTAGATTGTTTAGTTGTTGTTGTAGATACACCTCTGTTGGCTGGCAAATCCAAAACGATATCGCTCTGTATTTTTTATAAAGATTAATATCAGTCCGGTCACTACAAATAAAATCAAATTTAGTTTAGTGCATCACTCATTGATTCTACACATTATCCATGATCTTTTTCAGCCCCCTGTGATATTTTCTTCTTTTATTTATTTTTTTATTGTCCCTGATTGGCTAATCCACCTGTCAATCACACCCATTTGAAAACAGGGAGATTCACCGGTGACAAGACTCATTTTCGTAAAGTATTGAAGAAATGTGTATTCTGGATCCCAGGCAAACAATTGCGAGTTTCCCTTGACAGTATATTATTGCAATTCATCTAAGTTATCAGATAAAATTGAGCTATTGCCGCATGGATCTTTGCAAAATGAATCCGTTTGTTGGTAAAGTCTCTGACATCAAAATATAAGGATGTATCAAGGAACCCGAGCCAAATAATGAATGAGACTCGGTCGTTAATATCCAGAGTCATCTCATTTAAAATATGTTTTATTGATCTTGCTCCCCAATTTGCATTCATTTGTTGGTTTTTATTTTACAATCGTCTATAATTACAGCCTGTTGTGACACTGACTGCGCACTTTTTAAAATTCATCAAAACAAACACACTCAATTGTCAACAAGGTAGTAATTAATTTCACATATAAACCATTGTTCCACCACAGAGCCGCAGGGATCAAATTGATGAATTAAAGATACTCTATGTAACTTTTCTGGTGGCAGGCTCCCAGTCTGAATTAAACCTATCTTGCATTTATTCAATTACAGGTGTTATAGTTGCTCATAAACGCCTTCAAAAACATCAACTCTTCACGGATCCGACTTGTAAATTGGCCTTGTGGTATCATCTGTTTGCCTCCATGGAAGTAGATCAATTTAATACCATACTGTGGAACTTTCCAGGCATGGATGGTGGTAGAGAGAGATGTTAGAGTGTTTGTCCACTGATCTTGACATAAACATCGTTGGTTGAGCGGTCAGATTCGTTTACCCACTGGTTGATGGTGTGATTCCAGCTCCCACAGATGAATGCTGTCATTGTGTCCTTGGGCAAGACACTTAACCCACCTCGCCCCCAGTGTCTGCGTACACTGGTGTGTGAATGGGCAAGCGGTTCATTGATGTAAAGCGCTTTGAGTATCTTGATGGTGGAAAAGCGCTATATAAAAAATTTGACCATGACCATTTACTTTATAAGAAGGTTTTTTGGCTTAGTTTAATACTGATCATTATTAACTAACCCCCCCTCTCTCCTAAACCTAAATTACGCTTCATAGCCATTAGCCGTATGCTACAAATTATCACTAGGTAGTCTATCCTTGTCTAAACCCTCTACTCCATTCTGTTTTCAGCTCTAAAATGCATTGCCTTATTCGCTGCAAAGCTTTTCATTTCGCTCTGTTTTCGGCTGTAATTAGCAAACACACGCAATCATTTCCCATGCAGCTCAAATGTAGCGTGACCAAACCCAGCCATCTCCGAGACTCCCATAATTATACGGCCATCAGTCGGGAAAATGGTGCAATGTTTGTCTCAATTACACCAAACTTCATTAAGCACGTTCTTGATATTTTACTTCGTTTTTTGTTATTCATTTTCCAGGGATGTGGGATTTTTTCCGGGGGCGTTCATTAGAGATTCCTTAGCAGAAACATGTTGATTAGCTGTGGACTGGATCCTGATTGGAGTTCATGTACAGGCTATGTGTTGGGTTAGCATGTTTGTGTATCTGTGCGTTTAAGTGTGCATAGTGGTAGTTTTCTCCAGGGAGGTGATTAGAGTAACTAGCTTCTATGATGTTACTATATGATTATTTTCACTTTATGGTGTGTTAAATTGTGTGAGATTGTGATTGTGATTGTGATTGTGATTAAGTCAATTAATAAATACTTAATTTGGCAACACTTGATTCCACATTGTACTTGTGTTGTTTCCAGAAAATACGTAGACTGTAGTGCAAACGTCTTGAATACCTGGATTTCACAATGCTCTTCACGCTCAAACATACTTGTACTCTAAAACACATTTGGTACTCACATCACGCCTCAGGTAATTGAGCTAATATTGATTGAAAATGGCTCTATAGTCTCTTTTACCTTCATATTTGAACTAAAATAATAATATCATTCTTTCACGCATACTCCAATCCAAATTATTGTATTTTTCCCTTATACTGTATAAAGACTAAGGGAGTGTGACGTCACCCATAGCGTTCAGCTCCAGTCATGTGAAGCTCATTGAGGTTAGCGGTTATATGGATGAATTTTGAGCCAAGTTCCATATTTGGAATTCCGACAGTGAGTATCATCATATCACCATATCATATATCATATCATATAACCAAAGAGCCAATCTGGAGTGAAAGGTTGAGGGTAACGCCCCTTCCCGCCCGCACCGTTGGTTTATCATCAAGCAAGCGCTTGCTGTTAATCAAACCTGTTGCTAACGCCAGTGGGAACGACCTTGGGGAAAGAAGGCGTCTGATTTGTCTGTTATTAATGTTCCTATTCTGATTTATGGATGCATAGCGAAATAAAAATACCATGATCTTGTAGAGCGGGTTAATACAAACATTTAAAGAGCAAAATAATGAGACTCACTGCAGTAGTTATAGAGAGAGGGGTGACAATTTTTGAATGTAAATGAATAGGAGCTGGAAGAGCGCCCATGATCACTTCCTATTTGGAACGTGGCAGCTAACTTTAACTATGTCGTTTTATATAGAAACTCTATGATTTTTCCCAATGATTATAGAGGAGAAAGCACAAAATAAACAACAGAGATGTCACCTGGAAGCACAGGGTGGAATAGTGTGAAGATTTATTTTAACAAACTGTTTAGTTTGCTTTCATACCTGTCCTAAAGAAGTCAGGCTGCTGATGGTGCTGTCGTCCTACCTCCAGACAATGCCAAAACCTGTTTATATCAGCTGACTGGACATGTCACAGTAACATCGTGTGATCACTCTGAGGAAGAGCACTAGTGAGCAGTCTAAACTGTCATGTATGAAAACAAACAAAATCTTGGTCTGTAAAAACATTATTTTTAAATAAATTAACAGAAGACCAGATGAACCCCACTGAACCAGCATGAAGATTGTCTTGGAGACTTATAGCTTTTTCATGAGAAATATCATTATGTAGGCATCTGATCACCGATCACTGCAATTTTGCTACGGTACAGATACTTAATGCTAAAAACAGACTAGTGACACTGCTTATCTTGAATGAATGCATACAAAAAAGAGAAATGAAAAAACAGGGAGGAACCACCAACCTTCAGATAAGTAGGTAAATACTCAATACTAACTCAGCTCCAAGTCTCCATAGTTTACCACAAAATGTGTTGAATCAGAAAGCATCCTTTATTGCTTCTACCTCTTTAGAGTGAAGATGATTAGTATCCACCATCTGCTGCAGGTAAACAAGGCCAAACATAGGCTTCAGACTGTTGTAAATACTCCTGCACCCAGTACTTGACATAACTCAAACAAAGGAGACCAGTGGACTGTCTCCTTGTTTCCCTTTTCATATGATACTTTGTGATCAGAAGCATCCAATGCTTAATAGATCTTCCTTTTGCAGCCTGTATTGATTCTGGCTCTGCATCAGTGCGTCTGTCAGTGGCTCCGTGAGTGCACCACCTTCGCTTCGAGAAGACACAATTCATTCAAATCAATTTCCCGTGGCTGCTATTTTCTTATGCTCTTTCAATGTGGCTTTCAATGCTGCTTCTCTGATCTATAGTTGAATACTAAATGAATGCTGACTTTTCTATCAACACAACAACAGCCGGCTCTCTTGTTTTCGAATGTGCCTAAATTCGCACAAAACGTATCCAGCCATGAAGCCAAAGGAATTGATTGAGGAAAATAAAAGTGGCACAGTCGGACACAAATGTATTCTGGTTCTTCAGTCCAAGAGAAACATTGATTGATGACAACGCTTTTGTGCACAATGTGGTCGACCAAATCACGCAGACTGGAGAAAATATTTAAGAAGTATTTTGTGTGCATTTTGTAATACCAGAAGTGACTGGGATTTGTTTTAGAGGGTTTTAGTTGCTTTCTCTGCTGGCGTACCTGTCAGAAAAAATGCTTACAGTTCTTTTGGTACACAGAAAATATACATTAGTTCAGAAATATCAAAATATACCTTCTTATTAGAGGTAATATATTCTTAAAATGTACTGTAGACATCATATATTGTTGCACATTATGGAACATGGAAAAGCAAAGTCTAACCACCATTCACTTCAATTCTGTGTGCATAATAATACTGTTAGATTATATATTAGTGGATTCTAGACATTTTGTAGTCACTGCCAGGAACCGTTTTGAGTCAACCCTCTACCACAGCATGCGTATCATTTTTGCATTTTGTACTATGCACTTTACTGTTACAACATTGGATTTTCACCATTGCGGGACACATAAATGGTCTAGTGGTTATCAGACCAACCATTGTACTTTAGTTGAAAGCTTGCAGGCAGCTCCACAGCACATTGGCCTTCAGATCTTATAAATAGTTCTATATGCGTATCCCTTTTTTCACTGCTCTGCTCTTCTGGCTTCATTCTCCTATAGTGTCTTGTCCCTGAGCACTTCCTGGTTCAGTGCTCCCCTTTGACCCCTCTTTTTGGCTCCTTGGGCTCTTTGTATGTAAAGAACAAGGAGTTTGGCCCATACCCTGTAGTTTAGAGTATGGTTAGTTTAAATCAGGAGTCTCAAACATATGAAAGTTTAATGTTAGTTTGGCATTATCGTGTTGCGTGTAGAAGGGTCCGCCAAATCGATAAACTCGCGCTGTGTACTCCCATCACAAAAGATTCAACAAATAACAATGCATACCCATGAAATTCACAAAAATTGGCATATTTCCTCATGTATGTTAAAAGCAGCAATGACTTTTGAGAAGATTTTAACAAAGCTTTTTTGTGGAATACCTGATGCGGCCCACCTTCACCCGGACTCTGCCTCCTGCGGCCCCCAGATAATTGAGTTTGACACCCCTGGTTTAGATCATTTGTGTTTTTTGAGCCAGTTAACACTATAAACAATGCACTCATAATACCACAGCTTCAACTGAATGGGATCGCCTGCACACAGATCTGACCTGTAACCTGGCCTGGTGGCATGGAGTTAGATAAGTGTAATACAATTCTGTTCTAGACATGGCAGTAACATCTCCATCAAGAGAAGCAGGTTACACGGTAAACCTTTAATTAATCCTAGACTTATTGAACTGTTTATCCTCCAAAAACGAAATGACCCAAACTTTTTTGAGCAGGTCCCACTCATTAAGTAGAATTAACTGCTTTATCATACCCCAGACATTGTGTAGACTCCCTTTTAGTCTTTTTTTTTTAAATAGTTGATTATTGTTCGGGAACCAGGTTTTGAGTATAAAACATGCATTAGGAACAGCTTTCTTTCAAAACTCTATATCCTTTTATAGGTTGCTTGCATTCATGTTATTTTTACATGTTTTAATGGATGGAAATACTGGCTTTTCAAATGCTTTTATGCTGTGCTCCCATGAAAAACATCTATAAGTTATTGAGGTGGCCTATTTCAAATTCAGTACAGGGTAATTTCAGGAAATAATAATAACTTTGAACAAAGATTTTGAAGTTATAATGCCAGTCTGTACCTGACATAGCCTCCGTGTTTGATACATGCAAGATTTGATGTTTTTGTTGGATAGTCGATGAGGGTCAGTGATGGAACGTGAAAAAAGTAAAAATAGTGAAGTACTGTTCTGAAGTAAACATTTTTGGTATCTGTACTTCACTTATGTAACTTTAAAACGGATACTTTTTACTCCTACTTCACTACATTTGAGAGCAGGTATTTGTAGTTTCTACTCCGCTACATTTTTGAACAGGACTTAAAAGTAAAAGTAAATACATTTGAGGCTTCATTAGATCTCAAAATGTGCACAAAATACTTTGACCTGTTAATCTTTTTTAAACAAGTACTTTAATATTTTTACTTAAGTCACAAAATTGAGTACTACTTCCACCACAGATGAGGCTGGATGATTCGCTGTAATTGGACAAAGCTCTGTACAATTCCATGCACAAACAAAATACCCTGTCTTATTCTGCATATAAACTGCTCACCCTGTCGTTTATCTGTACAAACATGCTCTGAAATGTGTTTGTTGTATTAGTTTGTCAGTTATTGTCATATTTCTGTCTTTTTGTCAATTCTTCTGGACAGATTTGAAATGTGAGCTTTGACTGGAATCCTATTATTAAAATCACAAATCTAATCGCAGTGCTTGTCAGAAAAATCACATATAGATATTTTTCCCTGAAACACACGGTTGTCGTTGCTCCGTGTTCGTCTTGGTGAGGGCGTTTATCGTTCTATAACCTTATGCAACGTAGAAGAGGTCATTTGAGGTAGCGGTCAATGAAGTGAAACTTGATCACCAAAGTCATACTATACCACTGTCTTATATGAAGGACGACTTAAAATCAAGCTAAGACTGAGTATCCACTTTGAGTTCTAACCCAGATCTGAGCCTCAGATTGTTCGAGCCAAAACGTCCTTTCCTCTTATTGTTGACAAGGTTAAACTTTGACATTGACAACGCAGCGGTACAAAAACATTTCTGTCTCGAAATATTTATTTAGAATGATGCAAGATGCAATGATGCTAGTTGAGAAAAAATGTTGGTGGATTAGAAATAAGAGCCAAATTCTTTCTGGGTAAAAAAAAAGGGTTGCTTCAGTAATGGAATCTGACTTAAAGGATTCTTGTGCATTTGAAAGCCACGTTATGATGCTGTTAACTCCTCAAAAACATACCTGGAGTTGTGTTTTCTTTTATTTGCATATGTCTGACTAACCCTTTATTATTAGTCAGTCTACATCTCCAAAGCTCAAAATGCTGTGTTCCACTTTGTGATGTCATGAAGTGGTAGTTTTCAAGTTAACAGATATGTTTTATATTTAGTTTAGTAGATATTCGAAGGCTGAAATCATCCAAGTGATTCTAGTGAAGGTGTATGGAGTTCTAAAGCATAATGGAGCACTTCCTGTATTACCACATGATGACATCACAAGGTAGAACAGAGCGTTTTCTGTTTGGGAGAAGAACTCAATGTAAATATGCAGGGTTTGTGCATTAAACAAAACAAAAAACACAACTCCAGGTATGTTTTTGATGAAGAAACAACATTGTAACAGAAATCAGAAAATAGCAGAGTATAGACATTTTAAAAGTTACTCCATTTTAAAGATGCACTATGTTACATTTTCACTAGGGGATTTGGAAAGTGCTTGTCTCCATGGAGATGTTATTGCTTTGGCTGGAATGTTACAATACATGGCATTACAGTATATCTAGTATCTTTTATTTATTCAGTTGCAGGCATATACATTGTTTAAAAATACTTTGGCATCACCTGCTTGTCTCCATGGCGATAGTTCACAGTTCACACATCCCAGGCAAAGCAATAACTTCTCTATGGAGATAAGAAATTTACATCGTGCACCTTTAATACGCAAATGACCTATACCACCATATGACAAACGAACAAACAAATTCATTTTCAATCAAATCAAAAGGGTAATTCAAGTCCCAAGTCAACATTTTTACACATATTCCCTTGTGCCTTTCCTTGTACGTTGTTTTCTCAAAAAAAAAACAAAAAAAAAAAACATTATAATAAAACCTCTATGGAAAGCCGAGGAACAAACACATAAATACACTGTAATGATGCATGAAGACAGACAGGCGGAGGAGAACTAGAGCAGAGGGCATCAAGGGAGGCAGCGGGGTCAGGACTCCCCAGAAAAGAGACTTCAATTCAGGCACGGTTAGCACGAGGAGAGGAGGGTGATGGATGGGCAGGCTGCTATTGTACAGAATGAGAAAATGTGTGAAATAAAAGTACGAGCAGAGGATGGCAGAGTGCAGAGGGACACGCGGGGGTATTGGGTCAGTGGAGGATTTTGTCCGAGGTTAAAAAGTGGAGCTCTGGTTGTTTGGGGCCACAGGGATCACTCCGAGACAAGAACAGAGACGAGAGAGAGAAGAGGGACGTACACCGACCTCGAGAAAAAGTACTGCCATACGGATTTAGTAATTCTATAGAAATAGATCGGGTAGAGGAGGGAATATCTACAATAGACGGTGTCACAGTAATACAATTTTAAACTCGGGTCTGGTACGAAGGATAAGGCTCAATTCTGCATATAGATTTTGATACAGAACAGTGATTATTTGAGAAAACAAGAACTAACTTTTCAATTTTAATACTTAAGTACATGGGTATGAAGTACTTTGATCATTCTACGATGACTTTTTTTATTTTATTTTTTTTTAATTGTTTTTTTAGGATCCTTAAATAGTCCTAAAATGTATTAAAGGGCCCATGTTACGCTATTTTCTAATCTGTTATAATTGTTGTTTCCTCAACCACAAACACTCTATTCCACTTTGTGATGTCACATGGTAAAACAGGAAGTGCTCCACTGTGTTTTTAAACTCCATAGACCTTCACTAGAGTCACTTTGGTGGTTTTAGCCCTGGAATTTCCAATCTCCACTAAACAAAAGTAGCTGTTAACTTGAAAACTACCACTCCATGACATCACAAGTGGAACAGAACATTTTGAGCTTTGGAGATGTAGCTAGACTAATAATATAGGATTAGTTAGACATGTGTAAATGAAAAGAAAACACAACACTAGGCATGTTTTTCAGAAGGTAACACCATTATGATAATCTTAAAGCTCACAAGAGTCAATTTTGTGTGTTTTGTATCTCTGTACTAAACACCAGAGGACAAAACCTTTAAAAATATATAACAGAAATGGTATTACTGGGGACACAAATATATTTTTTATTACTGTTGCTTATCTTCTGTCACTGATATCAACCGGTGACAGTGATACAGAGAATTAGAGTTGAATCCATGTTTAGACCCAATCCGTTTATAAAGCTTTGGTGCAGAGGAGAGTTTAAAGTTTGAGGTGCGAGCAGAGGAAGGAGGCAGCTTATGTACTGTGACACTGTGACACCACCACATCAAATACACAGACTTTGACACAGAGCAACTGGTTTATTAAAGGTGATGTATTTTCATGGCAGAGTAGGTGGCAGCTTCAGTTGTGGTGGCCAGGCCAGTATTAGATTTGCTGCTACTTTAAAGGTGGGATATGTTATTTTTTTCCCATGGAGTATCTTCCTCTTGTTTGTCTCCATGAATATGCCTAAAATGTTCCACAGTGCACAGTTTAAACCTGTCTATCCCCATGGAGAAAAGCCGCCATGCCGAGCTGCAGGTTAGCTCAGTAGAGATGCAAACTCAATAATAAGATGGGTCTTTCTTGAGCAACGAAAACACCTGCAATTGAATAAATTTAATATCGATTAGTTTAGGTTTAAAGTGGACATATTATGCAAAATCAACTTTTCAGAGCTTTTCAGAGAGACCCGAAGTTGTATTTGGAGTGATTTGTGCATGTTTGAGCAATATTTAATCGCTTATTTTCAAGACGCCATTTTCCCGTTTTCTCCCGCACCGGTACTTGCTGCTCTGTACTTACTTTGTTTCTTAATCGGGGATATGTTTGGGACTCAGCAGTGTCGCGTAGCCATTTTGCAACCAATAAAAATAAATCTGCAGCTTGCCAGCGTGATGTCCAGGTATCTATCGTGTCTCATTGTTGTGTGATGTTTACAGCGATGTCAGCTCCCATTGGGCACCACAGTTTTCTAACGCGGAAGTCAGCTGATTCGTTTCTGTTATTAAGTCGTTTTAGATGATTATGATTTAAAATGTGCAAATGATAACACAATGCTCCATGGATGTCATAGATTATAACTATATAGCATTTATATAGTTTGACAGTTTTCCCTCATTTAGAGTCAATAATAATACACTTGAAAGGACTTTATCTCATGCATTGCGGTAACACTGGGTTTTCAGAAGTGAATTTGTTGTTTGTCTGTTTATTACAATGTGCAATCTGCAGTGTCTGTGTATTTATGAGTTGTTGTTGAAAGGGTCTGTCTGCCTGTAGCAAACTAACATTTATATAATATAGTTCACACTGTACATTGAAATGCATTATATTCCATCACACTTTGTGCCTCTGTGAGAATAATTATGAAGCAGGGCCTGTGCAGCGGAGGTGAAGGACGGCCAAAGTTTTCTATTGATAGAGCCTGGAGCTGCACTTGTCCTCTCTCTCTCTCTCTCTCTCTCTCTCTCTCTCTCTCTCTCTCTCTCTCTCTCTCTCTCTCTCTCTCTCTCTCTCTCTCTCTTTCTCTCTCTCTTTCTCTCTCTCTCTGTCTTTTTCTGTTTTCCTCTCTCTTTCTCACTCTCCTTCTTGCCCTCTCTTTCTTTCTTTCTCTCACTCTGTCTCTCTCTGGTTCTCTCTCTGTGTGTGTCTCCCTTTGTCAGTCTATTTCTTTCTCTGTCTCCCTCACTCTCTGTCTCTCTCTCTGTCTATCTGTCTCTCTCTCTCTCTCTCTCTCTCTCTCTCTGTCTCTCTCTCTCTGCCTCTCTCTCTCTGTCTCTCTCTCTCTGTCTCTCTCTCTCTCTCTCTCTGTCTCCCTCTCTCTCTGTCTGTCTCTCTCTCGTTCTCTCTCTGCCTCTCTCACTCTCTCTCTGTCTCCACCTCTCTCTCTCTCTCTCTGCATCTCTTTGTCTATCTCTCTTCTCTCATTCTAAGATATTGTAAGTTATTTTTGGCTCTATTTATCCATTCAGATTATTGTGTGTGCCTTTGGTGTACGCCTGCACAATATATTCAGATATATATTCTAAAGTTATGATGGTAATATCAGCTGCAGTAATGCAAAAGCCAAACTTTACTACAGTTACTATTCTCATCTATCTAAAATACTATGTCACATCTTCCAAATGATCATTAAAAGACCTGTATGAAACACGTTAGACCCACCCACTTAGTCCCGTTTTTCAATCTGATGTTGACCTTTCTTGATGGTCCTCAAATAACAAAATGCCTTCTTAAACGTACGAAATAGCATTCACTGATAGAGCCAAGAGCTGCACATGTCCTCTATCTCCCTCTCACCCCTCTCGCTCTCTTTCTCTCTCTCTCTTGCTTGCTCTCTCTCTCCCTCTCTCTCTCTGTCAGTTGTTTCCTGATGGTCCTTAAACAGAAAAATGTCCTCTTAAACATATAGAGAATATCATTCATTGACAGAGCCCGGAGCAGCACTTGACCTCCCCCTCTCTCTTTCTTTCCCTCTCTCTCTGTCTCTTTCTCTCCCTCTCTCTTTATTTCACTCCCTCTCTCGCGCTCCCCCCTCTCTCTTGCTTCCTCTCTTTCTTTCTCCCTCTCTTGCTCTCTCCCTTTCTCTCTCTCCCTCTGTCTCCCCTCTTTCTTTCATTCTCTCTCCCTCTCCCACCCTCTTTGTCTTTCTCTCTCCCTCTCTTTTTCTCTCTCTCTCTCCCCCTCTCTATTTTTTCTGTGTCTCTCTCTCTATTTCTCATTTCTCTCTCTCTGTGCCTCCCTCTCTGCCTCGTTCTCTCTCCTTATGTCTGCCTGTTTGTCTGTCTGTTTCTCTCTTTGTCTCTCTCGCTCTCTGTCTCTTTGTCTCTCTCTCTGTCTGTTTCTTTTTCACAAATCATTTCTTTTATAATAACTATATAGAGAAAAAGTGCATTTCTAGAATACTGCAAAAATAGTTACAACAAAAAAATAAAAGTGAGGTAGCATCAGTTTATTGTTATGTATCAAAGTACTGTACATAAAGCACTCTCCTCATACCACAGAGTTGCAGTACTTGACATAGTTTGTGCGTTTGGCAGGAGTTGGTAGGGGACAGCTGACCGATGGATTGCCAAGGACAGGAGAGGGGACATGAGGAGGAGGGAGGGCAGACAGGGAGGGTAAGTGTGGTGGGACCCTTAGGCTGCTGTCTGAGTGATACGCTGTGGCAAGAAACATACGGCAACCCAAGAGGCCCAGAACACTGAGGAAGAGGAAGAGCACACTTTAGGACGAGAAGAAGGGACAGCAGAGGGGAGGAGGGAAGGAGGGAGAGAAGAGGAGAGGGATGAGGAGAGAACAGGGATAAGAAAAAGGGAGAGGAAAAGTGACAGGAGGGAAGAGTAGAGAAGATGGGGGAGGGGTGCAAAGGAGAAGACAAGCATGAAAGGGGAAGAGGGGAGAGAGGGAGATTAAGTGGGAGGGAAAAAGGGGGCAGGAGAGGGGAGAAGAGGAAAGATAAGCAGACTAACGGAGAGGGAAGAAGAGAACAGGGGAGAGGAGCGGTGACTGGTGACAGTAGGAGGGAGGAGTGGAAAGGAATGAAAGGGGGATAAAGGGGAAAAGGAGAAGGGGCAGGAGAGTAGAATGAGGGAGGAGGGGAAGAGAGGTTGTCTATGAGCCAGAAAGTGACAGTGACATAGTGAACGTGTGTCAGAACGTGTTTGAGATGATGGAGGGACAGTTCATTTGCAGTTCAGACTGAAAACACTGAGGAAGAGGTCTGAGATGAGGCCGGAGATACGGTCACACAAAACGAGTCGTGATCTCAACCCTGTGACAATCTGGTACTTAAAGGAAATGGCCAGTGCTTCTCTGTGTAATTCAACTCAAACTCAGCCTGTCCCAACCCACTTCTCCTGTTGCTCAGTCTTTTTCTGAGTGAGTAACAAGTGGATTCAACCAATCACAGAGATTTATGGGGTTTTAACTGCTCACACATAACATATTTCTGACCAGAACTGAAGAAGCGGCTTGGATGAGCAGCAAAATGTCTCCAATCCTACAACTTTTTGTCCAGTTGACAGATTTAACTGCTTACTATAACATATTTAGATCACCATGTTAGCTTTAATTGTTTTGAAAATGCCATATTCGCTAAAAACAACTTTTTTTTATGCTGAATCTGCCCTTCCTTTCTTCCTTTCCTCCTTTCCTCTCTCGGTGTTAAATCACTCCCCCTTCAGAGCACTATCGCAACACAATTAGCCCTGTCACGATAACACATTTTGAAGCACGATATATTGCTACAGAGATATACCACGATAAACGATAATATTGAAACTACTTAATGCCACTGATACAATAACAATAATGCAAGATAATCCCAGTAAACCATTTTTTAAGTTTCATTAAAGGACAAGGGCAGAATGAAGCAATACGTAGTTACTTTTTTTATCCTCTACACTCATCATTACAACAAAAAATATCCCAATTAAAAAATATATAGTTCCAGCTTTCATATTTTGAACGATAAGTCGATATAGTCATTATCATGACAGAATCCCGCTAATGAAACTACTGCACATCGCATCAGGTTTGTCAAGTTGCTGTGTACAGTTTTGTTTCATGTTTTTATGTATTTATGGAGAACTGTCGTGTGGGAGTGTAGGTGACGTAGGCTTGTGGGTGGAGCTTTGCACAGAATCTTATAGCTAACCGTAAGGAGGGTTCGAATAGAGCCGGGAGAGATCGCGAAGATACTCAAACATGCATGGATGACATCTAAAACCTCTTCAGTTTTTGATGAGAGAACGATGTATATGTAATTCACAGAAAGGCAAGAAAGGCCTAACTGTAAACAAAATAATATATTGTTAAGTGATAAGCATATTGTGCATGTACGTTTTCATAAAGACAACATTTAGTGTGAGTCACCAAGATCGTTTATATCCAAGGTTGAGAATTTAGTGCTTTAATATAAACCTTTTGTGCGCTGTAGAAAACTAAAACTGCTCTAGACTATTTTATTTACATGATGCAGAGGCAGAGCAGTACGACCAGACCAAAATGCTTTCCTCTGTTGTGAAGCACACACTGGAGCTGGAGCTGGACCAATGTCATTTAGAGTAATGCTTTGACTGGGTTTGTTCATGTCTCAGCCACAGCCAACGCCGCGCTGTGCCAAATGTGAAATGATGTAACCCCAACAGAACTCAGTGTCTTTAAATCCTTATGAATATTTACACAGTTTTTTTCATATGCGCTCAAATGTATTATGCAAAATTGACTTTTCAGAGCTTTTAACCATGTTATAGTTGTTTCCCCTCACCATTTACCCACTCGAAGTTCCATTTGGAGTGAGTCGTGCATGTTTGAGCATTCTTTAATTGCCTATTTTCAAGACGCAGTATTGCAGGTGAATCCCCTTTTCAGCGCCACTGGCATACGCTGGTAATTTGTTAACTGATGATACACATAGAATTGAAAAAAAAAATCCGCGGCTCGTTAGCATGATTTGCAGTTATTCAGACGAGATGCTAACAGCTACACTGCTTTTTGTTATGATGACATTTACAGTGATGTTGTTTCTTTTATTAAGTCGTTTTAGATGAATATTGCAATTTAAAATGTGCAAATTATAACATAATGATCCACTGGTGTCATAGATTATAACTATATAGCAAACACTAGACTGTGTTTTTCATTTGACCCTTGTTTATAGCGTGGTTGCCAGTTACAATCATGACTTACCTCTATGCATGTCATAAACGACTGACGGGGGGGGACCAAAGATTCAGACTCAGGTAAAAGTTAGAACAAAGTTTATTTACAGACACGGGAATGGGAATGAAGGTAGGTAGAACTGACATTTGAGAGTGGTATCGTATGCAGTTGTCTTGGGGCAGGTCGTGGGTTGCAGGGTCAGAGGCTGGGGTGTTCGTACCAGTTGAGGCGAGCTGGATCTGAGGCTGAGGTGTTCGTATCAGTCGTGGAGAGCTGGGTCGGAGGCGGAGGTCCAGAGTGGTTCCAAGGAGCGGGATCTGGTGAAGAATGGGAAACAATGAGCTGAGTATTGCGATCATAAATGCAAAACTAGACAGAGCCAAGGAGAACAGTACCACGTTGGATACACTGACGATCTGGCGCTGAGTGTCGGGTCCTCCGTTATTTTGTACTCACAGGTGCAGCTGGATTGATGATGAGTTGCAGGTGTGTGTGGGAGGAACCAGAATCTCCATCCAGCTTCAGACAAAACACAGAAGGGAGGGGGAAAGACAGCACAAAAACACAGGGCAGACTGAGATCTTGACAATGTATTGGTGGTTTTCAGATTCTTGAATGTGATGATTTTGATTACATTGTACTTGTAAATCCACAAATGTTGACCCTGATCAGTTCTATTATTGACTAAACTCAAGAACTCACCATATCACAACGTAAATCTGCAGTCTTCACTTGAACTCCACCCCGTTTATTGGCCTATAGAACATTGTGATTTCATCTGAAACCTACGTCGGATCTGCTGCTGTAAAATGATAAACTAGGCAGAATCTTAAATAGTTTTATGTTTTCTGAACTCTGAAAGTCTTGCGGTAATAAGTGCTAATGTTTGGGTTTGTTTGGGTCCAATAAAGATCTAACTGTTTGTTTATAGCTTCATTTAGCAGCAAACGTCCATCTCCAGCTGTAATTAAACGATTACATTACCAGATTACACATGGCACTAAAGAATAATGTAGCCTGGTGATGAACGAAAATAAAACTCTTAATTACACGAAAAGTCTGAAAACATTTGAAAATCTGACTTTTTAATCATGTTGTGTTTTGCATGTTAATATTTCATTTGGTGTGATGTGAGGACGTCCATTAATTTTATGCCTCTAATTTACAAATTTTCTCCCAAATAAAGTTTGAGAAGTTGGGGTACTTTTCACAAATGACCTGGAAAGTGTTTGGTATACACATCATTGTTGGCATAAAACTAGTTCACATTTTGAATCTCGGCTGCTGCCATAGATTTCAGAGTGATGCTAAATAAGCACCATTTCCATAGCAATTCAAAACAAAATAATCTGTCTTTCCAATGGTCAAAAGTGCTCAAAATAACACTTACCGTAAATTTCGGATTATAAGCCGCTACTTTTTTTCCACGCTTTGAACCCTGCGGCTTTTACAGCAGTGCGGCTTATATATGGAATTTTACTGGATAACGACCCCTGGGGGGCGCTCTCTAGCTGTAAACGTAAAAGTGAGACAGACGTGGGGAAAGATTCTGCTCTGAAGAATTCACTAGTTTTGATTTTGAACGATCATTTTGCGCATCATGAAATGGATATGATGCAGTTTTTAAGATAAAGAAACAGAAAGGAAACAGAGCAGGGGTCGGCCTTTAACACGCACGCAAAGAGCCATTTGGACCCACTTTCCACATAAAATAAAACACTGGGAGCCGCAAATACTTTTTGACATCTAAAATGAAGATAACACTGTATAATAACAATAATGTAACGGAATAATGTAGGTTTTACTTTCACGGACAAGCCTTCTACACGTGGCAGATAAATATGGCAAAAACAACTTAAGTGCATTAAAAAAATACAACTCACCAAACCGCTGCATCATGCATCGCGCTGATTATGTGATAATGTCTACTCTACTCCGCAGTTTCTTTAAAAAAACAACAACAAAAAAACTCGTAGCGTATCGTTTAATCCCAGGTGCTTATTCTCCATGTGCCAAAGCAGTTTTGAAGGTTTCATTGCCTTATTTGCTTTTCCCGTATGTTACGCAGAGCGGACTCTGTGCGTGAGAGTCACCTGTAGCGACAAACCCAGATTTTAAGTAGGCATTGTCTGTTAAATTTATCTTTCTTTTTCTTGGAGGTCGTAGTCTCTTCTTCTGGCTCCTCAGTTGTCCTTTTCCCCTTTGTTAAAAAGATCTCCAAAGACTTTTGTTTTGGCTCATTTTCACTCGCTTGTGGCTCTACTTTAATGCGTCGTGTCTGATGTGTTAAACGTGATACGTCACCGCGGAGACAAGAGCAGATAATAAACTTGCTACTACATCAAATAGATTTCTGTGGCGATTTCCAGCAGGATTTTCATGATACATCTACGGACGAGCTTATTAGTGTGTCATTAGGGACGGGCCAAAGTTGCTCCTGACCCCTGTGCGCACAACGTCTCAAAATCAGGGCTCTTTACGCAGGACTGAGCTGTGTCTGTGTTAGTTCCCAAGCCACGCAGAGCCGCAGTATGAGGCGGAAAGAGGCGCATGCGGCTCCGGAGCCGCGAGTTGCCGACCCTTGAAATAGAGCCACTGCACGTAAGCTCGACATCAATGAATCCAACTTGGTCAATGTAAAAAGACGACAAAAGTTTTCAGAGGAAATAAAAGCAGATTTTCCGTGTTGGTGCAGCTTTATTTTCTAAACCTGCAGATGTGTTCATCCCGTGTTGTTGTCGTGTTGGTGCCAATTTTCAGGCACAGTTTAAAAAAAAGCGTGTCGGTGCACCGTCTTTCTGTGTAAATATCTCATGTTACAATATGAAAACCTGCGGCTTTTATTCAGGTGCGGCTTATATATGTACAAAATTGATTTTCTCTTCAAATTTAGCTGGTGCGGCTTATATCAAGGTGCGCTCTGTAGTCCGAAATTTACGGTATGAGCTGCCACCCGTGAATATTGTTTATTGAGATTTATGATGTAAAGAGCTGGCAACATAACATAAAGAAAATCGGCAAACTAATGTGTATCTTGTTATTTTTACCACATTAATGGAACTGTACCATAATAGGAATTGAGCATGGACTTCCAACTCCATCGACTCTGGCTTCATTTCACTTTCTATTGAAAAAAACATTGCCCCTCTCTCCATAACTGCTGCTGTCAGACTCGTCATTTTGGTCTTAAAATGTTCGTATTAACCTGCTCTACTTGATCCTGGGTTTTTTATTTCACTATTTTGTCCATAAATCAAGACATGAGCAATAATAACACACAAATCAGGCAATTTTTGACTCTTAATGAGCTTTGTTTGGCAGATTTTTCATGTAATAAAGTAAGTGCATCCGTACAGATACAGGTTATTGTAAAAGCAGCTCTTTGGGTCAAAATGAGACCTGTGTGCTGTTTGCATTCATTATAAAACTTTTTTTTTTCATCCACAAACTAGGAAGTGCACAGTTTTTAGCATCTACTGTAATGGCAAAACTTCGCTCTGGCTTCTGAAAATTGTAAAAAGCACTTATAATCTCATCATAATGAATAATTAGGATGCTAAGAATGCATTAGGATAAAAGAATTAGGTCTGGACTTCTGCTGTTTAAAATAAACTTGTTCTGTTTTTCACATTTTTATGACAGTAAAAATCGAGCCTAGAGGAGCACATCTTGAAAAAGCTCGTATTTATATGTTTTGTATTTACTTCTCGCATTCACCATCTGCTTATTCCCTTCTTTATCCGTCTGTATCACACTGTCTGGCTGTTTAACCTCTGACCCTCCCTACTGAATGCCCGTGACCTCAGATGACCCCTTCGTCTCCCTCACATCATTACATATGCCCTCTTGCTTTGGTAACCGTAACCGTGGCGTCCAGATGTCCAAATTCCTCCAAATAGTCCGACTGACTTATGGGCTGTGTTATATTTCTCTTTTGAGTGTCAGACCTGGTGGGGTAAAACACATAGACAGACGGTGATTGGCTGCTCCCTGATTTATGCCTTAGGGGTTCTGCATTTGACATTGAGGTGTGTTTGAAGTGGTGTCAAATCGCTGACTGTAAAAAGGACAGTTACAACCGCTTGAATTTTTGAAAGTTTATAGGAATTGATTCTTGTTTTAAAGGTCCTATGTTACACAAAATGGATTCTTGTGAGCCTTAAGCCATGTTACATTTTTTGACTTCATCAGAAAAACAGACCTGGAGTTGTGTTTTGTTTCGCCCACACATGTTTGAGTAACCCTTTATTATAAGTCTGTCTGCGTCTCCAAAACTCAAAATGTTCCGTTCCACCTTGTGATGTCATGAAGTGGTACTTTTAAGTTAACAGCTACCGCTTACCTTCAGTAAAGATGGGCAATTCCAGGGAAATCATCCAAATGATTCTAGTGAAGGTGTGTGGAGTTTAAAAACACAGTGGAGCACTTCCTGCATAACTACATGACATCACAAGGTTAAGTGTTTTCAGTTTGAGAGAACTTGGCCTAAATATGCAGGGTTTCTGTGTGAAACATGTGTGAATGAAACAAAATAAAACTCTAGGTATATTTTTGATTAGCAAAAACATTATAACATAGATCTGAAAATAGTGTAATACTCGCCCTTTAAGGTATTTTGGACTGGTCAAATTTTTTTTTTCTTTTTTTGTTAAGTTAAAGGTTAAAGATGGGTTATTATGCAAAATCAACTTTCTGGAGCTTTCTTCCATGTTATACCACTGTTCTCTCATCAAAAACATCCCTGAAGAGGTTGTAGATTTTGTAGATTTTATGCATGCATGTTTGCATAATCTAGCGATCTCTTCTGGGTACTATTCTAACCCTACTTCTGGTTAGTTGCACGATTTTATCCATAGCTCAGCCCACAATACTAAATCTTCCGTGCTCCCACACGACAGTTGTTTTCATTACATAACATTATTTTATCCGGAAGTCTTATTCAAACCATATTTATCTAAAATAAATAAAAAATAAATAAATACACCGCAATTGTTTTCCTAAATGATGGAATATAGTATCTTAATATCTGTAAGTTGGATCGTGGAATTGCAATTAATACAGTTTTATTCAATCACTTTGACACTAAAGTCTAAATTTTGGCTCAAATTCCAAAACTTGCCACTCAAGGAGCAAATATTTAGTTCATATTAACACCTTATATGCATTTCCAAACCTTAACTCTCAAATCAAAAGAATAAAACACTTTCTGATCAACTATTTAAACAAACACTGTGTAACACTCTCTGTATACATTGGCGAAAGCAGCTGAAAGTCAGTAGAATTTTAAAATAACTCTCTTGGCTCCAGGCATGGGGGAAATGACACTCCAATATCCCCCCAAAAGCCTGAAAATAGCCAAGGAGCGCTTGTTATAGCGATCCACTCGTCCAGGCAATCCCCGACAGGAAATTGAGCGCACCCTGCCTAAGTGATTCAAAACCTGCCATTCGCTTTCTGCTATTTCAATTCAGGTATTACCTCAACAGCTCGACCTGGACTGTAATGCTGAAGCTGCCTGACACTAAACGTTAAATAGACTCTGTAGTTGGATTTCTTTTCAGTGCTGGGGCTAAAGAGCACAGGATCAATGGAGAGTTGGCAAAACCACAGCGTTTGGGTCAATTGTACAGATGTAGATTTGTCCTTATTATCCAACTTGGACAAACATTTGCAAAGGGAAAGTGTTTTGGCTGCAGTTAAAAAGATTAAACTAATTAGGAAGGTTGTAGGAGCTGCAATTACCAAAGAGCTCCAATTACCAAAGAGCTCCTCCTGGCTGCAAGAGTCTGTAATAGCAATGGCTATTGTGCACAAAGTTGGGCTTATATTATATTAGCCTTCTAGTAGTACTAGTAGTAGTAGTTGTAATCGTAGTAACAGTAGTTAAATTCTGTCAACTGCTCATCCAAGTCGCTTCTTCACTTCTGGTCAGATTGCCGGTGGACACTGTCTTATATCTGTCTAAAGGAAGGAGCTAACGACACTGAAACGGACACACCTATGTCTTTCAGCTTCTGTATTACTAAGGGGCATGTTTGCTAAGCTAGATGCTAAATTACAAGCGTGAAAACTGAACAATTGTGATGTTTGTGGGCATGTTGCATCTGATTTATCATTAGAAACTCTTATTCCTACCACCATCCTAATATGTAAATGAGTATTTAGTGTCCGAGCAAAAGGACCGTGCTGTTTCTGCTCTCTGCTCACATGCATAGGTGTACAGCAGGGGTCTCAAACTCAAATTAGCTGGGAGCCACAGGAGGCAGAGTCTGGGTGAAGCTGGGCCACATCAAGTTTTCCACAAAAAAAGCTTTGTTAAAATTTTCTCTTTCAACATACATGAGGAAATGCAATTCTTGTGGATTTTATGGTTATACATCGTTATTTGTTGAATCTTTTGTGACGGGAGTGCACAGCGTGAGTGACATGTGTGTTTGGGGTTTACCGATTTGGTGGAACTTTCTACACACAACATGGTAATGCCACACTAACATTAAACTTTCATATTGTCCTGCGGGCCACAAAATATCATCTCGCGGGCTTCAGTTGGCCCCCAGGCCGCGAGTGTGAAAGTCCTGGTCTACAGAATATGAGGACTTATGTGTAGGCCTGTCACAATAATTACTATATCAACTTATTGTTCAATATATGATAACTGGAACAATATTTTAGTTCAGTATTTATTGTATGTACAGATTCTTTGCAATAATGGGGAGATTTTTGTTATTTTTGTTGTAATATGATAAGATTTAAGCTGCGGAGGGATGAAAAAGTAACTTCTATGGCTAATTATTGTTTCATTCTGTTATTTATTTTTGCAGCTCAAGCCTTTTAATGATACTGTCTATTTAAAAACATCTTTACTAGGATTTTTTTTTTTTTTGTATTATTGTTATTGTCTCAGTGGCATAAAGTAGTTTCAATATTGTGTTTCTCTCTAGCGATATACTGTATCGTGCATCAAAATTTGTTTTCGTGACAGGCCTACTTCTGTGGTCACTATTATGCCTATTTGTGTCTGTAGCATTTTCTTCACCATTTAATACGATGAAAAGTAGTTTAAATTTCCCTTTTTTTAAATCATCAGCTTTACACCGTGCTCATCACAGATATGTCTATAGACACAGTAGCCTCGTACAGGGGCGGAGCCAAACATTTTTAGCTGGAGGAGCTAACCGGCTGCTAATCTTCAACGTGGGTGCTCACTTAACATGTTAATTTAGAGATTTTTTTAAAACAGAGCGTACCCACCACCCCCTACCATGTTTGCCTTGCTGTTTTAAACAAATTGAAGTGGCGTTAGCCTCTGTAGTGATTTGTAAAAGCTAATATGGTATTATTTTTTTAATTGGAGTCTCATTTTGAACAACATTTTAAGACAAGACTGGATGTGCTATGAAAGCGGGGCAAAAATATGTGAGGGGAACTATAGCTGTAGGGGCGCATTGATCATTCCAGGGGAGGCTAGTGCCCCTTCAAGCCCCCCACTGGCACCGCCCCTGGCCTCGTGCATGGGAGAATAAAGGACACGAACGAAGGCGCATACGGATAAACATCAGTTTTGCATATTCATTTGGTCCCAGGAGCAAAGCCTGTGCTGCATTGTTAAAGTGTCTATACGAGGCGCTAATCTGAACTGCATCTGCTTTTTAGTGTGTTCAGTGTGTTTAGTATGTAGTAAAGTAAAGTGTGAAGTGTTTCTGAGTCGTATTTGGCATAATTACTCGATCTATCTATTAAAATGTTCTAACCTTCTCAAGCAGGATGTTGAAAAGCTTAATTATTTTTACCAGTATGACTCTAGAGTTTCAGTCGTGTTTGTTGCTAAAATCACCAGGTAGTCTCCAACTTCAGTGTTTTATTTTCTCAAACTTTTTCAAGCACTACTCGTCTTTCTCCACATTTGAACATTGTTGGAATCATGATCTCATAACTGCTACTGCTCCTGACACTGTGTGAGAAGAGTCCCATGAGAACAAACAAAATATCCCAGGGACAAAAGACAAAAAAAAATATATAAAAAATATTCGAAATGATTTGAAAAGTTTCATCAAATCTGAGCGTGAACGGCCCTCGGTGCTGCAGCTGCTGAAGGCGAGACAGGCGCACCTAAAATGAAGACAGAGTGTTTTTAAAGAAATACAACTTTTAAATGTTCCACATAAAATAACCACAAAACCAAAGTGTGAATTTATAATAAGGAGAAAAAAGAGTGATATCTGACAGCTCTCAAGATTTAACACTTATTACCATCTCAGTGAGCTCATTTTCACTTCATTTTGACTTTTTGACTTTTTTTTTTTTATAAACAGGAGAATCAGGTGAAGGGAGTTATCTTAAAAAGGGGGGATCACGCAAGATTTTTTTTTTAGGTTTCTACCATGTTGTAACATTGTTGCCTCATCAAAAACATGGCAGTTTGTTTGAGTATTTTAGCGATGTCTCCTGGGTCCTATTCAAACCCTCCTTATGGTTTAGCTCTAAGATTCTGTCCAATGCTTTTTTTAAAGGTCCACTATGTAACTTTTCTGGTTTTCTGGTTGAGAGTCCGTCAGCTGCTACACCTGATGATACAGCTTTATCTGCAGTGTTTCCCAGTATAGCATTGTGTGTTTGTGTGTGTGCGTTTTCTTTTTTTATTCACTTAAAACACATGTAATTGAATAAATGAAAGATAACCCCACTTTGCCACACTATGGAGCACTCTAGGCAAAGCATAACATATCCATGGAAACCAAAAGCTGACAGACCCCCCCCCCCCCCCCCCCCCCCCCCCCGTCAGAAAAGTTACATACTGAACCTTTAAATTCTTACAGTTTGTTTTGCTTAAGTTCAGAGATAGCATTAGATCGTCTTGAGCAGAATCTTCATTGTCGAAAGTGTTAAACCCGGAGGTGCGGTCTGACCTCCTCCCTCCTCCTCTGGCTCCTAATAGTCTTTTCTATATTTCTGTCCTTGTACTTATTTCTCGGCAGCTTTACTCTGTTCAGTCTTTTCTCGTGACCCAGTTTGATCCGGGGTGCTCCAGGGGTGTTTCTCTCTCTCCCTCTTTCTCTCTCTTTCTCTCTGTCTCTCTCTTTCTCACATAAACTAATTTGCTTTGGATCATTTAAGGAGCAATGCCACGTCCCCTCCTCCTCCCCTCTACTCCGCTCTCTCTATCAGTCTCTCTCTCGTTCTCTTTCTGGTCAGTGTGTAAATATGCCCCTCCTCCTCTCCCTCCATCTACTCTTCTGTTACCTCTCTCTCTTTTCCTTCTATTTCCTATTTCCTCTCTGTCTTCTCCCTCTGTTTACTCTTCTGTTCCTTCTCTCTCTTCTCCCTCTATTTACTCTCCTATTCCCTCTCTCTTCTCCCTCTCTTTACTCTCTCTTTCCCCCTCTCTCTCTCTCATCTCCCTCTATCTGCTTTCCATTCCCTCTCTCTCTTTCCCTCTATCTACTCTCCCATTCCCTCTCTCTTATAGTTTTTCTTTCTCTCCTGCCCTTTCTCTTCTCCCTCTTCCTCTCCTACCCTCTCTCTTCTCCCTCTTTCTCTCCTGCCCTCTCTCTTCTCCCTCTTTCTCTCCTGCCCTCTCTCTTCTCCCTCTTCCTCTCCTGCCCTCTCTCTTCGCCCTCTTTCTCTCCTGCCTTCTCTCTTCTCCCTCTCTCCTTTCTCGTCGGTGTTATTTGACAAAGAGCTTGTTGCAAATGTCTGTGTGGTCTTTAATCTGTTAAGTGGCTGCGGACTGATGGGGTGAGAGGGGAAGAGGGGGAGAGACGGGGCCAAGATGGCGGAGGGGGCGGAGCTGTCAGCATATGAAAGAAAGAGCATCTCCTGTTTAAGATAAAAACGGCGAGTGTTTCTGAAGACGTCCGTCACACGAGAGGAAAATGATTTATTCAAAAAGGTCATTCCTCTCAAATTTCTGCTTCTGAGATGGTGCAAACCTCAGCTATAAATGAAGCAGGAGAGAATGTGTGAGCTCATATTCTTTTGTTCAACATCAGGCTTGTCAAAAATTAATTTGAAAGTAGATACTCATTTGAAATAATTTGCAGTGACATCACACTGGGGGGTGCTCTACATGTATGTGTATGGAGGAATATTCATCAGTTACAATGGTGACACAATGCACAATTACCCAAAAAAGTTTCAAGTTTGCCAAGAAAAAACATCAAATGGATGTAAACAACACATTTTCAGGAGTATGAGAGCAATACGTTCATGGTTTATGGTCCTGTTTAGGTGTTTGATTTTCAACACAAAAGTTGAGAGTGACCAACTGAAAACTGTTGGCTAATGCTAACTAGTTTGTGACTGTAATGTTATTTGAGAGTGACTTGTTTAACAGCACAAATCAGTTCACCTGTTGTAGAACTAAGTCAGGTCTTTATGTTGCTTTTATTGTGCTCAAATTAAGCCTAAACTATAGTCTAACAAACCCTCAGACACAGCATGCCTACAGTTAGCATCACACCCCCAGACACTGTTGATGACATCAGCTGCAAAGTAATAATACTGAGGAAAAAAATCTGATGGGTCCACTATACTTGCTTGTCTCCATGGAAATGATATTGCTTTGCCTGGAAATGTTCCGCAGTATTGCATCTATCTTGCTTTTATTGGATTACAGGTGTTTTTATCGCTAAACCTTGAAAACACGCATTATTACATCACAAATCTGTCTAGATAATTGGTGTGGTGGTGTCACATGCTTGTCTCCATGGTGATTAACAACTAACATACTAGAACACTGCTGTAATCACATGGCTGAACTTCTACTTTTACGTGCAACAAAACATTTTAAATCAAGATAACTAGTCGACTAATTCAATCACTTATTAACTTACCACTTGGAAAATCAATGATGCTGCACTGCCCAGGCTCTTAAATAATCAAGGCCAACACAATGTACTCTAACCTTGTTGCACGCAGCAAAAGAAAATGTTATTCTATAAACTGCACAAAAGATTTTAAGAGAATATGCTTAGCCACACATTTAGTTTCTTCAGTTCTGACAGGGATTTTTATCGTATTAAAAAGGTAAAAAGAACTAATTCATTTTCTCAGTTTGCAGTGATCCAGAAGTTATTCCTCACTTATCTTATGCGTTTGGATCATCCTAATTATGCACCATGACGAGTTTATAAGCGGTTTTCACATCTTTCAGAGGCCAGAGCGGAGTTTTGCCATCAACTAGCATGCTAACCACAGATTTCCTGATTATCGGACAATGAAAACGCTTTGTATTGAGACGTAAACAACACACATCTGACTTATTTTGACCTCAAGAGCTACTTACACAATATATTTGTACTGGGGCAAGACACATTTTTCTCAAATGCATGGGGAAAAATGTGTTTCTTTAAATATCCGTCTGAAGGGAGGAGCTAACACACCCTAATAACACCCTGTTTAAGTTAAGTAATTTTGTCCCAGTCTTACATACCTCAAATAGTTACCAGGTTACCAGGTTATGAATGTTTAACTTTGTCTGGTTTTCTTCAGATTTAGCCATAGACTGTTTAGAGAAATGGACTAAGGGAGTGTGATGTCACCCATAGTGTTTAGCTCGAGCCAAATGAAGCTCATTGAGGCTAGCAGTTATAGCGACCTTGAGGAAAGAAGACACCTGATTTCTCTGTTATTAATGTTCATATCTTGATTTACAGACACAATAGTGAAATAAAAACACCAGGAACATTCAGAGCGGGTTAATACGAACATTTTAAGACTAAAATGACGAGCCTGACAGCAGCGGTTACGGGGAGAGGGGTGACAGTTTTTCAATAGAAAGTGAATTGAAACCAGAATCGGAAGCGCAGGTTAGCTATGTCCATTTATATATACAGTCTACGGACCTAGCATATATTACCCTTTTCATATTCCTTTACCTTGACGACAAAACTTGAAATGAATCTGATTTGCATAAGCTTTTCAAACTTGTGCAATACCAAAAAACGCACCATTATCCCTCATTTCACACTGTGTTGTTCTCTTAGTGACTTCTTAATAGATTTGATGATTCCCATTGTAGCTGCCATCTGAATAATCAGCTACTCAAAAGCTCCTTTGTTTCACCGCCTGCTTAAAAATCAATCTGATTCTCTCACTCCACTCTTCATCATCAGACCAGTGTCGGGAGTCATCATCTCCACTCCAATGACATTACAAAGACATATTACAATTTCCTTTTTTTCAATTCTGTCCAAATCAGTTTCAAGTGGACCATTAGCAAGTTTTAAACACAAAAGTGGAACATTTGACAGAAATAGTCAGTAAATTCAAGTACTTTCCACTTACTGTAAAAAAATACCATGAAAAAATACCACAATTTTCAGTTTCATAACCATTTCCATTAAAAACAGCAGATTACCCTAAATGTCTCTAAAGTGTGGGCAGCAGTCTTATGTTTGAATTTACTTCTGTAATGTGAACTTTTGGAAGCGGACCTCATTTTTTAAAAGAACCTAATCTTTTTCTTTCTAATTTATATGTATTTGTATCCTGATTACTTCTGAACTGACACAAGACTTAGGTCAGAGATACTACTAGATACTACTACTACTTCTACTACTTTGGCTTAGTTTTCCCTGGTTTCATGTTGAGATTTTTGAAGAAAAATGAAAATTGGAAGGTGTCTCACTCATCAAACGTACATGTGGCTCTGGCTTTGTCTCTCTATAGCAAAAATGTTATGTCAGAGGATTACAAACGTGCATGTTTTTTTAGTGTACGTTCAAATATTTACAATGTTCAAGCAAAGAAATTGTTTAATTGTGGTCATATTTATTGTATAACTGGTGCACAGATTTGCATTATTTCTAAGCTCCAGTGCATGAAGGAGTTTTATTTTGAAAAGCACAGTAGCATTTAACAGATAGAAGCCATAAATTCACTAACAGTAGTGGGTCATGACAATAAAAATAGTAATGGTAAGATACTGCAGCCCTCTATATGACAAGTACTTCTTTCATCCACTGTAGGCTTACTGTAAAAACTTGGCTTTGTACAGGGAAATTTTGCTGCCAGCTCTTTACCGTATATAAACACAATTTGTACTCTCTCTTCTCTGTACCATATATTCACTCTCCTCCTCTGTACCATATACTCACTCTTCCTCCTCTGTACCATATATTCACTCTCCTTTTCTTATCCATTCTTGTTGTTTTTGCTTGTAAAATTGTTACTTATTAAGCGACCAATCTCCAGTTGTGTCTTATTCACAAATCTGCTCCACTGTTTTGCACAAATGATGAAAAGTTGTAACAAATCAACACCTAAAACTCCATTTCTTTTCAAATTGGGCGAAAAATGAAATATTCCTTTTTAAACTCTGACAGAGCATAATTTGGGCAGACCAGAGTTGAGTATTAAAATGTCATATCAAATGATTGTTTTTGTTGCACCTCTCGTTCTCGGTTGAAATGTGTCAGGACTCAAATTAAAGTGTGTCTGTGATGGTAATAATTAGTTGGAACTGATAATAAACATGACAGTGGAAGAAACGGCTTGAAAACGCTGCCACGGAATTGTTCATAAAGACCTTCAAATGTAGAGCGTTTGGCGTGCGGTGAATGGAGTGATAAGATAAGACAAATATACTTATTCAAAGGAAGCAGGGTAAATATGAGGTAAATAGAAACTGGAATATTAAAAGTGCCAATTTTTCTGGTAGGCGGTCTGTAATGTTTCACTCCATGGCATTAAATTGATCTTTCTTGTATGTTTATGTATTCAATTGGCTGCATTCACGCTTTAGAATTTGATGATGTTGTCATTTCAGTTCAAAGCGATGGGACTATATAACTGAAATGCACTGGTTTTGTAAGAAATGTCCAAACCAAAGACTGTATAAAGACGTGGACTAAGGGAATGTGATGTTACCCATAGCGATCAGCTCCAGTCAAATGAAGCCTGTTGAGGATAGTGTTATAGGGCAAATTTGGAGTTCCAACCGCGAGTATCATAGCAACCAAAGAGCCAATGTATCATAGCAACCAAAGAGCCAATCAGGAGCGAGACTGCTGACGGTAATGCGCCTTCCCACCCGCACTTCCTATTTGGAACGTGGCAGCTAGCAGGTTAGCCATGTTTAATTAAACGTATACAGTTTAGGGTCCAAACACATTGATAATAAGTTAGAAAATGATATCCTAGAATTCCTAGAGTTACTGTAAACAAAACAAAAAAAAAAAAAAGCTGAATAAAAATAGATTGTTAGCCTGGTGGTGTCTCCTGATTATTTCATGCATATATAGGTTTAATGACATACTGCGGAACATTAATTAGTCTTAATAAAGAGGATCTGTATACCGTTATCCGTGTTTGTTTGCTCCATGGTACAAACGGATGATCATCAGGTTTTCTTATTACGGGTGCCATTTTGAGGACTTTTTTACCATTTATAACATTGAACAATTGTGTATTTTTATTGTTTATTGCTACGGGGACAGTCCTTATTTGATATTATTTCAAATATACTACCCGTCTTTTTTTTTTTTTTTTCTGCAAAGCAATATTTTTTTCACCCATGATCCTCTCCAACATATCTATAAAAATATCACCAAATGTCTTCTCCTCCTATACATCCCTTTATGGTTTTGACCTATCGAGTCCTCCTCGTCACTGCTGTCAGACCTCTTCTCTCCTCCTGTATGTGTGCGTGTATATATGTGTGTGTATATTTGTGTATACGTGTCTCTGGATCTCTGTCTGACAGTCCGGCCGTTCCTACAGTTCACGTCTTGGTCTTTTCTCTTCTTTCTGCTCCATGTTTGGACTTGTCTCGTTTGTTATGGACAAAGCAGGAGGAGCAGCATCAGGTCAGAGCATTAACCCTCTGTGTTCAACTGTCAGTTTGATAGACAGGCACATTGTACACACCGTGTCCTCTACTCTTATTGGTAACCTTGACAAATGTAAAGATCCAGTTGTCAGTTCTTTGGATATGGTTGAAGTACGGAAATATCTGTGTTTTTAAGGACAACATGATACTCATTTAAAAAGCCTGAAGAAATGAATTCATATTGATTGTGTTTTAATGTCTACACTTTTTGGGTCCTCTTTATTTGAAGGAGTTACTGCAACTCTATATTCCACCCAGAGCCCTGAGTCCAAAACCAGGCTTAAGTCCAGAGGTGACAGGGCATTTTCTGTGGCAGCCCTTAGACCACATGTGTCAAACTCAAGGCCCGGGGTCCAAAAGCGGCCCGCCACGTCATTTTATGTGGCCCGCGAGAAGATAAATTAAAAGGCATGACTGTCATTTTAAAATAAGTCTATACTGCTTTAATATGTGCACTGACAATAAACTTTTTCCAGCAAGTGAGGGAAATGAAATGAGAAATATTTGCAAATAATCATCACAAAATGTTCATGAAGAGGAAAATTGTTGGCAAGGAAGGAAGTTGGAAGGAAGAAAGGTGAAGGTGAATACAAGTTTGTGCTTTGAGGAGAAAAACCTGTAGACTATGGAACAGCGCCCTCTGCCTGTGAGATCCTCTCAGCCTTTAACGCAGTTTAAGACTAGACTAAAAACCCACCTCTTCTCCCCGGCATTTAATACTAGCTCGACATCTTAGTGTTTTATTGTTCTTTTCCTATGTACTGTCTTATCTGTATACTAGTTTTTAGTTTTATGTGAAGCCCTTTGGTCAGCTGAAGTTGTTTTAAGTGTGCTATGTGAATAAACTTGAATTGAATATAGAAGTTCACTGATGAAAACCAATGAAAATTCTTAAACTGGGTTGTACAGCCTAATGTGTTTTTCGTAATGAGTCTAACAAACATTTTAGTGAAAAAAGTAACCGCTCAACATGATCCTGGTATTTTTGTTTCACTATTGTGTCCGTAAATCAACATATGAACATTAATAACAGACAAATTAGGCGCCTTCTTTTCCCGAGATCGATCCCACTAGCGTTAGCAACAGGTTTGATTGACAGCTCTTGACTCTTTGGTTGCTATGATACTCACGGTCTGAATTAATTCTGCATTATTTACAATGATAAGCGATGCACACGTTAAACTGTCAATCTCATGATAAAAAAATAAAATAGGCTAAAGGAGCTAGCACGTCTGGAGTGAATACCTAAGTTCACCTCGCTTTTCAATGCTAAACCAACTGCCATTGAAAAGAACTACATTGTGAACATATTTCATTAGTAAGGAAGTTTCCACAGTGGTCATCTGGACTCTGTTTTTGTAATCAAGACATTTAGGCTTCCTTCCAAATCTATTTATCAAAACGACAAAGAAAATGGCTTCTGGATGAGAGCCAAAACATCTTGACCGCAAAGACAGTGTGCAGATGACCACCGTCAAAACCACTCTTGCAACGAATGAAGGAATACACCATCTTCATTAGTCAGGATCATGTCAGCATCATCGATTTTCCAAAAGTGCACTGAGTTCCCCGTTGAAGTATCCATCACCTGTTTGTTATTTCTTTGCTCTGAATGTTTCACGGTAGGGCATTACACTTCACTTTATCCATGCAAACAAGAATGTGACACCGACAGGCCACCGAGCAGAAAAGTTACAAGTGGAAAGGTGACGTCGGCTCATAGTAAGAATGCTGATTTTCAAGATAAGATAGGAAGTAACCAAAAAGGAGATAGATTGCTGCTGTGATTATGAGGTCTACGAAAATACACTGAATCGAATAGCCGATGCATGACCTTCTGTTAAAATATTCCATCGTTTTTCTCTCTTATACTTGGTGTAAGATATCACTTTCCATCAGGAGAATTGTATATTTTAAGAAATCAGTCTTGAAAAAGCCCTGTATCTGTCTCTTTATGTGGTTGGTTCGAATGGGGTAAAAAACCTCAAGTAATCGCATCTGGAAAACTGCAGTAGTTGGGGTGAGGATCAAAAAGTCACTAAAACAGAAATCCCACCACTTTTTTAAATCTCTAAATGATATAATATTTACTGAAAGCCCATTTTACAGTATTTTCAGATCTATATTATAATTTACTTTAAAGCTGAGTTCTTCTCTCAAGCAAAAAACACTCTGTTCCACCTTGTGATGTCATGTGGTGATACAGGAAGTGCTCCACTGTGTTTTTAAACTCCATACACTTCACTTCACTAGAATCATTTGGATAATTTATGACCCAGTGGTGGTAGGTAACGAAAAAAATTTGTAAAGAAAGTTTTAGGGATCTGTACGTAACTTAAGTTACTTTTACAGTGGATACTTTTTACTTTTACTTCACTACATTTGAAAACGGGTATTTATACTTTCTACTCCACTACATTTTTTAACTGGACTGAAAACTAAAAAGTACTTGTCATATGAGTGAGAGGTTATTTTTACCATATTTGTGACTAAATACACAACATTCATGAAAAATTAAGAAATGGATACTACTTTTGCACCAAAATATGTATAATTTTTTAATCAATATCACTGCATTTAACACTTTAACAAATTTACAGCACTCAAAATCTGTGTGAAATGCTTTTACTTTTTACTCTTTAAGTATATTTTTAAACAGCTATTTAAATACTTTTACTTAAGTACCGTAGATTTTTCCATGTGATACTTTTACTTTTAGCCTCTGTATCTGTACTTCTACTACCACTTCATGACATCAGAATGTGGCTCAGGGTATTTTGAGCTTTGGAGACTAATAATAAAGGGTTACTCAAAATACGTGTGAATGAAACAAAACACAACACCATGTTTTTTGATGAGGTAACATGGCTTAAAGCTCACAAGAGTCAATTTTGCATAATGTACGGCTTTTAAAATATGTGTTCAGTTTCTACGGGGGGTTTGTACAGGTCTCGAGGTATGTGTGTGTTGTCTTACTTTGCACTCTCCCTGCCTCCTGGTGCTTGTTTTTCAGCGAGAAGAGTTAGCCCGAAGCTTCCATCTTAATAAAGGCCTATTTCAGGAGCGGGTGACCCCTGGACACACCTCCGGACTGGGCTTAAAATTCACCAGTCTGGGGCTGTGTGCGGACGGCTTTATTATAGCTCACTGCTGTATAGCTTTAGTGCCTATGTAGTCAACTTAAGAGCTTTGTTAACGCATAGATTTTGCTGTTTAAGTTTTTTAATTCAGTCTGGCATAACCATTTTAACAATAAAAATGAGAAATCGCCTTTATAGCTGTTAAAGGCACCGTACCGGATTTTTAAAATGCGAAAAACAGATCTACTTCATTTTGCGGTGGTCCAAAGTTATGCCTCACTTACCTTATGCATTCCAAGCATCTTAATTATTCACTGTGATAAGTTTATAAGCGCTTTGCACAGCTTTCACAGACCAGAGGGCAGTTTTGCCATTGCAGGAAAGCTGGCTAGCTGTCGGATATCTGTATTGCGGCAAGATAGATTATATACATGGAGAAAAAAATCAGGTTAAGAGGTTAGTCAAGGTATAGATTTAGCTGTCAGACAGAAACATGGCTGCCAATCTCCTCTATCAGCCCATCTGACCGCCTCTCACTCAGTTACACACTACATTCATGCATTGGTGTAGTGTTTCGCTCAAGAACACGGCAACAATTTGCATAAGCTGTCAGTGAACCACCCTAATATTAAGACATTTGTTCATTTTGTTCATTACTTTCTTTCTTTTTTTTTTCTTTGTTTATCTTTATTTACATAGGGGAACCTTCTCTTTTTCATTGGCGTCCTACAATGTCCTACAAAAAATACAATACAAGCAGAAAAACAAGTATACAAGTCCATATAAAACATTAAAAACAGGTGCAGTAAAAGTGTGTTACCAGATTATTTGAGATCGTGTCACTAATGCATCCAGTTTTACTTTTACTCAGAGTGTGTTCCATTTTTGTGAAGCGAAAAGTGCTGGCCTTAATTTTTTTATGAGTACATTTAATGAAATTGCAGACCGACATGGACCTAAAAGAAAAATTAGAATGAAAAACTGTAACAATCCTTGGTTCAACACAGAAATTGCAAGTTTAATTAGAGAAAGAAATGCTGTCTGGGAAACTGTGGACACAACTAGGTCAGATTTGCATTGGACATTTTTTCGTAAACAAAAAAGAAATAGAGCTTTATCAGCAGTTAGAAAGGCAAAAACTTTTTACTTCATCACAGAAATCCAGCAAATTTCTGGAGATCCCTCTCAGAACCTAGTATTTACACATTACCAACAGATGTTTTATTGGACTGAGCTATTTTTAAATTCTAAAGAGGAAATATGTGATGCTTTTAATAGACATTTAATCTCTGCATGTGATGTTTTGAATAATAATGGTGATATTTATGATCCTGATTATGTTGTACTTTAATAATCTGGTAATAAACATTTATAATCACACCTGAATCTGTTCATAATGTTTTAAATTGACCTATGTAGTTATTTGTTTTGTTTGTTTTTGTTCATATTGTTCTGTATTTTAACAGGGCACTCATCAAAAAGAACATTTGAGTACTCTAACTTGGCTCTCCCTGTATAAATAAAAATAAATTAAACAAAAAAATTGTACCAAAATGACTACACTGTATGCGCCTGAATCCTACATGCATCACCGAAAGAAAGTGAATACAGAGCAGTGCAGCTAGTAGTGAAAACGGGAGTTGATTGGCAATATGGCATCTTGAAAAAAAGCGATGGCTCAAACATGCACAAATCACTCTAAATACGACTTCGAGAGGGTAAATGCGAAAGAGAAACAACTATAGCATGGTTAAAAGCTCTGAAAAGTCCATTTTGCATAATAGGTCTGCTTTAAAACTATAATTTACAATTGGACTGTTGTAACGACTGACAAGGGGACAAAAGAGACAGCACTCGGGGAAAAGTTTACCAATGTTTATTCACAGGTTTTAAATGTGCAAATGAAGGCAGATAGATCAGGGAGTTGAGAGCGGGGTTGTTTGCCGTGGTCCAGGAGTAGAGCGTGAGCGGCGGGGTCAGAGACGAGGTGAGCGGTACCGGTAGAGGTGAGCTGGGTCGGAAGATGTGAGGTTTGTACCGGTCGTGGAGAGCTGGGTCGGAGACAGAGGAGCTGAGCAGGATCACTGTGGATACGTGGACGATCTGGCACTGAGTTCAGGTCCTGGCTCACTTTGTCCTCCCCAGGTGCATGGGAGGAGCATGAATCTCCGCCCAGCTCCAGGCTCTCACACAGAAACTTGAACCTCATGTTGTCAGTTTAATTTGTTCTAAGAAGAAAGTAAAGAAAACTTCAAGTATATTTGGCAAATCCTATATTAGCCCTCGAATTCCACATCCATAACATTAATGTAAAAATGTAAAAATGTTCTTCCGTGTAGGGATGAACATTATAGAAGTAGAATAACCCAAACCGTTGTGTTTTCTGAGCAGTTATTTTCACTGCTCTAAATACTTTGTGTGTCCCTCCTCCTCTTTCTCTGTACCTTTTTGTTCAAACTCAGCTCTCAAGTGGTTCCATGAAAGAAATAAACGATGCTTTTAGCCTCGGAGATTATAATCATTATTTTTTATTTATCATAATTGTGGCATGATTGCAGTAATTTGGCTCCTTTCGTACTTCTACTGGTCTTTTCATTCACGGTTGGCTACTGAATGTGTTTATGGATTCCTATGTGATTGAATGTGTTTCTTTTGTGAATCTGTGTGCCTTTCAGAGAAGAGTGGAGGGTACAGAAGTTTTCATTCAAAGGTCAGGATGAAGTCACCGAGGTCAGTTTGCGAGGAAAAAGCGCAACAGTTGTGATTAAATAGTAATGAAACAAATTTACTCTATATGGCACAGGGAGGAGAGGAGGGAGAGTGAGTATGTGATCATAATTTGATCTATTTGGTCGAAACCCATCATTTTTTCCTACCAATTTTGCTCCTTTCAAACTCTAATTTCAATTTCCCCTCTGTATTGATTGACAGCACCTCCTGTCCTCTCTGACTTTCACATTTGGGGTAAAAGAGGCGGATGAGGATGGAGAGAGAGTGACACACATTTGATCTGGTGTCATTCATGGCTTCCCCGGGGAGAGTTCAGACCTTTAAATCTCCTCCTGCTGCTATTCCTGCAGCCCTGGCGCCCCCATCACCACTCCCTCGTTTTCTACCTCCTACCTCCTATCTCCTATAGTCTGCGTATTTTTGGTACATGTATTCAGTTACTTCCCAACACTGCCTATATCCTATATCTGTTCTCGTCTCCTATCCCCTATGTCCTGTCCACTACTGTCTATCCGGCAGTTGTCTCCTACCTCCTACCCTCATCTCCTAGCTCGTATATCCTACCTCATATATTCTACCTCCTACCCTAGTCTCCTATTCCCCTATGTTCTATCCACTACTGTCTGTCCTGTCCTCACCTCCTACCTCCTACCCAAGTCTTTTTCTTTCCTATGTTCTACCTCCTACCTTAGTCTCCTATCCCCTATGTCCTATCCAGTACTGTCTATCCTGCCCTTGTCTCCTACCTCCTACCCTCATCTCCTACCTCCTATATTCTACCTCCTACCCTAATCTCCTATCCTCTATGTCCTATCCACTAATGTCTATCCTGTCCACACCACCTACCTCCTACCCAAGTCTTCTTCTTTCGTATGTCCCCTATGTCCTATCCACTATTGTCTATCCTGCCCTTGTCTCGTACTTCCTACCCTCATCTCCTACCTCCTATAAACTACCTCCTGCCCTAGTCTCCTATCTCCAATGTCTTATCCAGTACTGTCTATCCTACCCTTGTCTCCCACCTCCTACCTTTGTCTCCTATCTTCTATATCCTACCTCTTAATCTCCTGTACCCTATGTCCTATCCACTAGTCTTCCTTTTTCCTATGTCCCCTATATCCTGTCTATCCGGCTCTTGTCTCCTAACTCCTACTGTCGTCTCCTAACTTCTATATCCTACCTCCTACCCTAGTCTTTTGTCCCCTATGTCCTATCCACTGCTGTCCTGTCCTCACCTCCTACCTCCTACCCAAGTCTTCTTCTTTCTTATGCTCTACATCCTACTTTAAACCTCCTATCTTCTATGCCTTACATCTTACCGTAGTCTTCTTCCTTCCTATGTCCTACGTCCTACCTCCTACCCCGTTGTCTCGTCTCCTATCTCCTTCATTTTACTTCTCTACAAGAGGTAGCCGATATATATTTCCTGCGAGATAATATCGAAATAGCTGCTCTGAAACTAAATTAGAATAGTGAGTTTACCATCTAAGCTGCAACAGGATCTGATAAAAAGAACAAGAAGAGAAACTTAAAATGGGGGAATAAAACAATATTTCTGCAAAACACAGTTAACATGATTAAATTTAATATTTTAGAAAAACATTGTCTGGTCTTTTCTAGTTTTGTCATTTTGGTGAAGGTTATGATTTGTCTTTTATTACAGATATGACATATGTAAAGGTTTAGAACTCACTGCTACTTCCTGTATTATACAATTTATGTATTGTTGTTTTGTGTGAATAAAAAAACACAACTCCAGGTATGTTTCCAGGTACGTTTTTGATGTTTTTGATGTGACCTTATATCATGGATCAGAAAATTGCTTTATATCGACTCGCAGATGTAGATATTTGTAGGCACAGTTTCATATGCATTGCAGAAACACCACCTGAACATTATTATCAGGAGACTAAAAATCATATTGAGATTCTCACTTTTTGTGAATATACCTCCAATATTGTCTCCTTTCCTAGGTCCTTCCTTACCTCCTTCACTTCTCCCTTTTCTCTTACACAGCCCTGAACTCATAGTGCTATTTTTAACCTGTGAATTGTACGAGACAAAAGCGTTCAGGGAGACAAATCTACCACACTCCAACCTCACCGAAGCAATTCCACCATTTCAGGTTTGAAACAGAGCACGGTGTTTCCTCTATCACTGTCCAATGAAGAAGAATGTCCAGGCATACAGATGGGTAATGAATAGGAACTAATCGGAGATGAGTCAATATCATGAATACCCTTGGGTGCAGAATGGCTCAATAGAATGACTGGAATGGCAACAGAAATGCGTCTTTAAAGGGCCCATATTACAGCATTTTCTGATCTCTGTTATAATGTTGTTTCTTCATCATAAACAGACCTGGAGTTGTGTTTTGTTTCATTCATACATGTTTAACACACATTTCCTGCATATTTCGGCATCATAATGTGGAACAGAAAACAGTCCGTTCCACCTTGTGATGTCATGTGGTGATACAGGAAGTGCTTTTTAAACCCCATTCACCTTCCTTTGAATCATTTGGGTCATTTCAGACCTGGGATTTCTCATTTCTACTGAACTAAAGGTAAAAGATGACTGTTCAGTTAATTTGAAAACTACCGCTTCATGACATCACAAAGTGGAAGAGATAAACCAGGGTTACTCAAACGTGTGTGAATGAAACAAAACACAACAGGTATGTTTTGGACAAGGTAACAACATTAAAAGAAGCCTTAAAGCTCACAAGAGTCAATTTTGCGTAATATAGGACCTTTAAAAATGTATGTATAGATTACTTGTGAAGCTATAACACTGATTAGAGCTCAGGGATTAATCTCGAGATGGGTAATAATTTGTCTTTAAATTGGATGACTGAGCGATTACACAGACATCTTTCAAAGAACTACAGCCAAATCACCCTCAAACTGCTAAGAGAGCTGGAAAATAATGGCAAGAAATTAGCAGAGGATAGGAATCACTTGTGCTTTAACCTTAGACGTCGACAGAAACAGTTAATATTGAAGGTATTGCAGAGGAAGGCACCAGAACCAGGGCACAGGGCAGTCAGTTTAACTCAGCTCTGTGGGTCACACCTGAATTACTGAGGGATCACACAGACATCTTTAAATAGCTCGTTTTATGAAAATAGATCAAGTCACTAGGTTATGATAGCTGACTGCACTACTGTACGTAACTATTCTACTAGAGGATCCACCATCAGCCTGTCTCAATGGAAGTGTTCTCTTTTTCTTAACAATATTACACAGTATGGCATTAAATTTTGCTATCTCCATTGAGACAAGCAGGTGGGGCGTGCCAGGCCAGTTTACAGCTCAGATCTGTGCAAAGACAATGTTCTACCTTATAATGTCATGAAGTTGTAATTTTCAAGTTAGCAGTGACCTTTGACCTTTTGTTCACTAGAGATTTCTGAACTAAAATGATCAAAATGATTCTGTCGTAATGCCTAGTGCGGGTGCGGACCAAGGAGTGCAGACTCAGGGCAAGTTGACAGTGTTTATTTACAAAGTGGAGAATTTCAGTTTTTAATAGTTCGTTTAACACACACGGGGAGCCAGGGAGCGGGAGGCAGACCAGACGGGTGTAGTGCAGAGCAGGGACGGGGAAGCCAGGACCAGAGCGAGGATCAGGATCGGGACGAGACCGGGGAAAGCCAAGCCGGAGTAGTCCAGAGAGCGGGAGCCAGGGCAGGAGACGGGAAGCAGGCCGGAGACCAAGACGGAACAGGAGGCAAGGCAAAGGAGTGACTATACCGGAGCTGGAGCGCAGAGGCAGGAGCAGGAACGAGCGCGAGAGCAGGAATGTTGACACGCGGACGGTCTCGCCCGAGACGGTCCTGGAAACAGGGTGAAGACGAGCAGGAATACGCGGACGGTCTGGCCCCGAGTGTCTTCTGCCGAGCCCTCATATACTCCACAGCAGGTGGTGGTGATTGCGCTAATGTGCTCCAGGTGAGCACGGGAGGAGTAGGAACTCTGCCTAGCTCCAGATTCAGACAGGTAGGGGAGGGGAAAGCACACAGGGAGACAGATAATACAGGTATCATGGCAGATTCGAATGAAGGAGTGTGGGTTTTAAAAACACAGTGCACCTCCTGTATTATCTGTGTTTTCTGTTTGAGAGAAGAAGTCAAGAAGAAATGTGCAGATTTGTGTGTTAAACATGTGGTGTCATCCACATATTTAGATTGATGAATAGAACGATAGAACGATGGATAGATGAATAGATGGATAGATTGATAGAACGATAGAACAAAAGAACAAGAGATAGATAGATGGATATAATGGTAGAATGATAGAATGATTGATAGAACAATAGAACGATAGATAAATTGACAGATTGATAGATAGAATGATAGATAGATAGACTGACAGATAAACTGACAGATAGATAGAATGATAGATTGATAGAATAATAGATTGATAGAATGATAGAATGATTGATAGAAAAATGGATAGATGGGTAGATGGATAGAATGGTAGAATGATAGAATGAGTGATAGAACAATAGATAGATAGATTCACAGATTGATAGATAAAACAATGGAACAATAGATAGATATATAGATACATAGATACATAGATGGATAGAATGGTAGAATGATAGAATGATTGATAGAACAATAGAATGATAGATAGATTGACAGATAGATAGATAGATAGATAGATAGATAGATAGATAGATAGATAGATAGATAGATAGATAGATAGATAGATAGATAGATAGATAGATAGATAGATAGATAGAATGATAGGCTGATAGAATGATAGAAAAATAGATAGATTGATTGATAGATTGATAGATAGATAGATGCGGGGTTAGTGTGTTAAACATATGTGAGTGAAACAAAACAAAAAATCCCCAGGTCTGTTTGTGATGAGGACACAACATTCTACCATAGCTCAGGACATAGTGTAACATGGGCTCTTTAAAGCTAAAACGCACAGTAACCTTTTTGCAACTTAACATTTTACTGTATCCAATCATCTTTTTTTTATTTTACCCCCAGGTCCAACGTCAAACTGGCAACCAGTATTGAAATGGTTCAGATTTATCCAAAAAGCACGCTTTTAGAGGCACGCTAGCTCATATTTTTCACTTCCCTTTGTGTTGTCATCCACATATTTGAGAGATGGTTAAGTGCAGTCCTTGGGCATAATGTGTTTTGGTGGAGCTGGATAGAACAGGACCTAATGGAGCGCTTCACAAAAAGATTGTTGTTTCAATTTGGTTTTAAGCGTGCGTGATGCAGAGCCACCCTCTCCCACCTGACTGTCACCGAGATAATGGCATTACATGGGTGCATTTTTGGAGGCTTATTACAAATAGTGAGGGAAGAAGAGAAAGAGTGCACTGATAAAAAAAAGAAAAAAAACAGTGAATAGAACTACAAGGTCATAGCTGTAACATGCTATGAAAATCAACATCTCATTAAGTCCAGTGAACCTGGAATTAATGAATAAATAAATAAACAGATTGATACAACGATAGATAGAATGATAAATAGAATGATAGATAGAAAGATAGATAGAACGATAGATAGGTAGCATGATAGATAGAACAATAGATAGAATGATAGATAGAACAATTGTTAGAATGATAGATAGAACGACTGACAGAACAATAGATAGAACGATAGATAGTATGATTTATAGAACAATAGATAGAACGGTTTATGGAACGATTTATAGAAGATAGAACGATTGACAGAACGATTGATAGAACGATTGATAGCACAATAGAAAGTTTGATAGAACGATAGATAGAATGATTTATAGAACAATAGATAGAACGGTTTATGGAACGATTTATAGAAGATAGAACGATTGACAGAAAAATTGATAGAACGATTGATAGCACAATAGAACGTTTGATAGAACAATAGATAGAACAATAGATAGAATGGTTGATAGAACAATTGATAGAATGATAGAACAATATATAGAATAATAGGTAGGTAGAACAAGAACAAAAGGTGTCAGCTCTGAGTTAAACACAAAATATCAGATCGTTACAATATTATAATAGAGACATTTTGGGTTTATTGCAACATGATTTTAGTTAAGGATCTGGAGCTCACTCAAATTTCACATTGAGAACCAAAACGGCAATGCTGTTGAATCCTATGTGTTTCACTGATTAAGAAAATAAAAGTAGAGAACGAAGTAGAGAGCGAATCACTCCAAATTCAACTTCAGGTGAGTAACTATAACATGGTTAAAAGCTCTAAAAAGTTGATTTTGCAGAATAGGTCCGCTTTAATATCTGAGGACACGTTTGGGCATTCAAAACATTACCACACCACCTTGTCATCACATTCAAAATATAAAAACAAACAAATCTAAATACACTTAAATTATCACCAAAATTAATCAACATAAAACTGATCATCTTATTGAAGTCATTTTAACTCGGGAATCCATTTTTTTGCGGTGTAGACTGACAATAGCACAGATACAATATGGATTTCTGTGCTTAGCTCTACCCACTCCCTTTTAAAAGCTATGGGGACCCGGCTATTGCTTTAACAGTAATTCACATAAATATTATAGAGATCCAGCCGGAGCCCACAGCGGTGTACAGACAGGGAGAGGGTGGGTAATAGACTGGGGTTAATATGGGACAGAGGCAGTTGGTACAGTATATAGGGCCCTATGTAAAGTGTTGCAGTATACAGAGGGGTATGCAGTGTACTATACCGAATTTTACAGGGACTATAGGCCTATTTGACTAAAGACATAAGGATTGACTTTATGCTTAGGTCTGTCGAAATGGAGGAAGTAAACAAAATACTATTGTTGCTGTTTGTCTGCTAAATACTATTGCAGTTATCCCACAACTACTACTTCTACTAATGTGGCAAATGATAAAAAATAAATAAATAAATAAGATCACAATTAAACTGTAGGGTTTGGTGTGCTGAGACCGGAAGAAGTCAAAATCTGTATTCAAGAAAAGTACTGTAACTTCGAATTTCAATGAATCATATAAGAACTGAATAAAAATCATTCATCATTCATTTTGGCGTAGTCCAAAATGTGTTTAGCAAAAGGGGTTTCTACCTCTTTTACAATTATGACTACTACTACTACTACTACTACTACTACTACTACTACTGTTACTGATACTGCTGCTGCTGCTGCTGCTGCTACTACTACTACTAGTACTACTACTACTACTTCTACTGTTACTGATACTGCTGCTGCTGCTGCTGCTGCTGCTGCTGCTGCTGCTGCTGCTGCTGCTGCTGCTACTACTACTACTACTACTACTACTACTACTACTACTACTACTACTACTACTACTACTACTACTACTACTACTACTACTACTACTACTACTACTACTACTACTACTACTACTACTACAGTACTGTTGCTGCTGCTGCTGCTGCTGCTGCTACTACTACTATGACTACTACCACTACTGCTACTGTTACTACTACTACTACTGCTACTACTACTACTACAGTACTGCTGCTGCTGCTGCTGCTACTACTACTACTATTACTGCTACTACTACTACTACTACTACTACTACTACTACTACTACTACTACTACTACTACTACTACTACTACTACTACTACTACTACTACTACTACTACTACTACTGCTGCTGCTGCTGCTGCTGCTGCTGCTGCTACTACTACTACTACAACTACTACTGTTACTACTACTGCTACTACTACTACTACTACTACTACAGTACTGCTGCTGCTACTTCTACTACTATAACTACTACCACTTCTACTGCTGCTGCTGCTACTGCTACTACTACAACTACTACTTTTGCTTCAAATGCCTGATTATGTTAATAGTGGCACTATACTAATCCTACTGTAATACTACTACTACTACTGCTACTACTACTAAAACTAATACTACAGCCTTATCTACGTACACTTGGTGCTGTCACAAATACTTCTGAACTTATCCCACAACAACAGTACATTAATGTGTACTTTTTACATAAATAAAATCACAGTTACAATGTTTGAAATGGATCCATATCTGTGTCAATGTGCAGTATGTCAGACATTATACAGTATATCTTCTGTTTTACTTAAAGACTTCCTGCGTCTGCTCTACATTTATAATCTATGACATCTGTGGATCATTATGTTACAAAACAATCATTATTAAACAACGCATTATTAAAGACAAGTCCACTGTGAGCTTCTCCAGTGGGGGGCTACGTTTTAGTTTTTTTCATTCTTATCAAAATGAGGACACGGCGCTGCTGAATCCTATGCGCATCATCAATTAACAAAATAAAATTTGGAGAGCGAAGTACAGAGCAGTGAGTGTACAGCAGTGACGGTGAAAACGGGAGTTGATCGGCAAAATTACGTTTTGAAAATAAATGATTAAAGATTGTTCAAACATGACCGATTCACTCAAAATACAACTTTGAGAGGATAAATGAAAAGGAAAAACAACTATGACATAGTTAAAAGCTCTGACAGTCGATTTTGCATAATAGGTTCGCTTTAAGTTCACCTGTCGATCAAAAATAACCAAATCTACCGCAGCTAACTCACATTTTTTTTCCCTACAAACTGAATTTTGAATGATAGTATTTTTGCCTGAACACTAAGCTAGACAAAAACCCAATTTCTGTCAAATTGAACGTTTCTAAAATCTTGTAATTTTCCAAGTACATGTACTTCCCTCTGTGCTCCAAATTCTGATGATCTTTTGTAAATCATTGCTTTCACTGGTTTTCTACAATTTTAGACACATTGTATTCAGTGTGTTTTGAGGCTGTGCCAAATGTAAAGTAAAGTGTTTTGGAAATATATTGCAACCAATATATTGTCTTATACTCATTAGCATATGAATTTTATTTCTGGGTTTCAACTTCCTGTTTTATGGTGCCATTTTGAGGACGGGTGACCATTCAAAAGATATAATGCTTTGTTTTGAATTGTTCATTGCTATGACAACAGTTTTTACTTTTCATCATTCTGGTTTATAGAGTAATGCAAGGTAATTTTAAATATTTATGCAATGGATGGCTATGAATTTGAGATTTGTGCAGCAATTGTGAATATGTAGTAATATTCTGTGTTCGTCCTCGGATCTGAAGGTTGCAGGTTCGAATCCCACTCTCGACATAAAAAACATCATTGGATTAGATAGAGCCAAATTAAACTTTTACAACATTTTAAAAGCTTTTTACCAAACTGACGTACCAAGTAACCTTATTTTATGAAAGATCTTGTTGTAATACACTTTTCTTGGTCTTAATTCCCCCCAAAACCTCACAACACTCACAAAACCATTTCAACTCCCCTTTATGCTACTAGTTGAAAAACATATCTTTTTGTACCTGGGAGCACTATAACTACACTCCCACCTTTGTGATGTTGCAAAATTGTCCACCAAATTCTGTAACTGAAAAATCTTGTATTTTTCAGACTACAAAAACTTTCAAATGACATAAAGTTGTGTTACGGTCGCAGTAACCCTGGGTTTTGGTGATGATAACAGCTTTGAGTGTGTTTGGCATTTGTTCCGGTGCGTCCCTCTTAAACTTCATATTTATGGAAATGAACCGTGTGGCATTTACTGGCCTTTGTGTTTCGTGCCTTGTTTGGGAGCAATTGTTTTTAAATGATAGATTATAGATGCCATTGTGCTACACGTATTATCCCAGATGCAGTCACGGTAATGACAACTTTAGCGATGCATTGTGACATATGTTAATACATTGTTATGGTTTAATCTATAATGGGAACACACTAATGCCTTTTGATAACGCCGCATACGTGATCAGCTTCACTTAACTGTGCATGTGCTGCTGAATATAGATGACCTTTCAGTGTTTTCAGTGGAGTAATATAAAGTGGAAAGAATCTATCAAGGTTATGGATAAATGAGATTACCTCTTCATCTAAATCCCCTTTGAAATTACTTTACAAACAGTGTTAAAAGATAATTCAGAGATTTCAATTTGAAACAAATTATACATTTTAAACATTTTAATTTATTGCAGAAATGTGTATGACTGATGTCTATGTTGCCTGTAGAGTTAGCTACAAAGGCTATTTTCTGTAGATGCCATAATGAGATGAATTTTTGTGAGTTCATAATCTCTCGAGAGTCCGTCTTGCATGTGATAGATCCTGGACCAATCACAGGGCAGCACCAAATGACCAAACATGGCAATGTGAAAGACATACTACAGCCTATTTTAGCAGAAATACAGACCTTTTTTTTTTACTTGCAGAGGGCTTTGTGCATTTGTGGATGGGTAAGACGCCTTTGCTTTTCGCTCAACTGAATTTAAGTAAAGTTAAATTTTTCTGGTTGTTCTGTTGTTGTGACACTTCAACTAATGAACGTGAAGTATCTGTTTGAACGATTTGATCATTGCTTCCGATGTTTTCAGTGAGAGCCATCCTAGATTGATGCATAGAACTCAGAACTTCAGAAGGCCACAGAAGGTTTTAACCCCTGCACTTTATTTTACACCTCTCTTGGTACTGTCCATCACTCTGACACCTGTCAATCACTGATTCAGGATTTGCCAAATTAAAGCTGCAATATGTATATTTTCTTGTGGTTGTTCTGCTACTCGCTTGTCTCCGTTTACAGTATTCAGTTACATCTGTTCTAAAAAAATAAATAAATAAATACTTGGCTCTCTAGTGCCACCTACTTGTCTCCATGGAGATAGATCCTTTTAATGTCATACTGTGGAACATTCTGTGAAAAGCACAAAAGTTCACCCACCATCAGGCAGCAAGTTAAAGTGAAGTTCTGGTGGAGCTTCAGTCAGCAATGCTGTTGGTGGAAATATTAATGTATTTATGAGTACGTCCAAGGGGTTCTTTTTATGTCCACTGTATTTAAACATACAGTATACTGCAGGTGCTTAAAAATACATTTACTACTCTCTGTGTACTCTCCTCTTCTTTCTCACTAATTGCCTCCCTACCCTCTCTCTATCCTCTTTCCCTTACCTCTCCCTTTCAACCATGTTCTCTCACCTCCTTCTCTCTCTTTCTCTCTCCTGTCCTCACATGACTCTTTTCCTCTCCCACTCTCTCTCCCTTCTCTCCCATCTTTCTGTCACGTTTTACCTACTTCCCTTTCTCTCTTCTCCCCTATCCCCCTATTCTCTTTAACATTTTCTCTCTCCCCTCTGCTCTACCCTGCCTCTATCCTCTTTCTCATCCTCTGTCCCTTCATGTCCTACTCTTTCTCCTCTATCCCTACTTTGTTTTTCCACTCTGTCTCACTTCTCTGTTCTCTCTTTCCTCCCCTCTCTCTTTCTGACTCTCACGTTCTACAATTTGATGCAAGAAAAAATATATATACAAAAAAATCTGTAAACAATTGAACTTGATCATTTCTGTTAAATTTGAATCTACCCCAGTTATTACAGAGAAAATATCTGTATTTCCACAGTTAAATAGATTCAACCATTGAATTCTTAGCCGCTTCGAATCAATTTTATCAATGTGTTTATAGCAAAGGTATGACATCACAAGAGAGACTAAGTGCAGAGGGGGTGAGAGTGTATGTGTCTGTCATGATAATATATTTTGAAGTTCGATATATTGCTGAAGTAAATATAGACGATAAACGATAATGTATGCCACTGACACAATTCTAAATCTACAATATTGTTAAAAATTATGAGCTGCAATAAATAAACAGCCGAATGAAACAGTTTAGTACTTAGTTTGCATCTGTAATGAGTCATAGAAGTTATAAATTCAATCCTTTTATGGCTTAAATCTTGTCATATAGCCAAAAAATAATCCAAAATGTGCAAGTGGTGCAAAGTAAATGTACCTCCCCTTATCGTGGCAGGCCTACATGTAACCATATGATAGCTGTGTACTTTTTTAACTTGCATTTCCAGTATTTGGACCAGCATCTTTCCTATGACACTTGGTTCATGTATTGTTATGAACCGCCCCTTTAAATAACAAATAAAGGCATAACCCTAAAAACACCACACAAGACCACAGTCCATGCACTATTTACGTTGTATTATTCAGTTTACAAAATGTATTTGTTTACTCTGAGGGGTTTAAACCTACAATCAGTAGCCTATATGCCTAATGCTCCCAACTGAAGTGGACTTGAATGTTATTAAATGTAATTAGAAATGAGAAGGGCCCATTGTGAGTTGTATCCAGTGGTAGCAGTAGCAGATGTGTGCACTGCTCTATAGACCGCTCCCATTCGGTGTTTCCTAAATGTGTCTCCTCATGTGTGCCTCCTCAGTGCTGGGATCAGACCGCCACCTGCTGATCAAACTAGTAAATGCATGTGTTTGGGAAAGTGAAATGTTTGAATTTGGGTTTGAATAGTATGGGAATAGTATGAGAAAGGAATACGTTTTTGACAATATTGTTTTGAATATTTGAAGAACATAGCATCCAGCATCACAGCATCCTTCTATACAGCCTCCCTCCTCTGTACCATATATTCCTAACCCCCCCTCTATACCATATATTCATTCTTCTTCCTCTGTACCATATATGCACTGTCCCTCTCTCATCTGTATATATCCAAAGTAAAAGTATGGTTACACCACCAAATATAACCATGTGTTTTTCTGCATTTGACATCCATGTTAAATCTATAAAAAGCAACAAACCTATTCTTAATCTTTATAAATATCTTCTACACCTTTCGCATGTGCGTAATTTCAAAGCGCTCCATTTGCCTTCATGCCAAATTCCAAACACTTTGATTCGGCTGTACACACATTGAATCGTTCATGGAGAGCAATCACAACCAATTATCCTTTTATCATCTCTGTATCAAAGTCTGTGAGGGCTCTAGATCCAGCCAGCACTCGCAAACATTACAGTGCACATGACAGTTTAGAGTGCTCAGTTCTCTAAAACAGAGCAAACAAAAATTTTTCACTGTTTTTCTTATTTATTAATTTATTTTGTGAGCTTTAATCCATGTTATAATGTTGTTACCTCTTAAAAATACCTGGTGTTGTGCTTTGTTTCATTCACATGTTTGAGTAACTATTAGTCTTCTACATTTCCAAAGCTCAAAATGCTCTGTTCCACCTTGTGATGTCATGTCGCTGTAGCTGTCAAGTTATTAGTTATTTTGATTGGGAATTCCAGAGCTGAAATGATTCGAAATGATTCTGAAGGTGTAAAGAGTTTAAAAACAGAGTTCATGTATTACCACATGACATCACAAGGTGGAACAGAGTGTTTTCTGTTTGAGAGAAGAACTGAGTCTAAATATGCAGAGTTTGTGTGTTAAACATGTGTGAATGAAACAAAACACAACTCCAGGTATGTTCTTGATCAGGAAACAACATAATAATATAGATCAGAAAATGACATAATATGGGCCCTTTAACTTCCTGGTTGAACTAATAAAAATAAATGACAGTTATGAGTCTGTTTTAGAACTCAGCATAACTTCCTGTATTTTTGTACTTGCACTGCAACTTGAATAATGTAAGACTATGATAAATATTTATCACAGGTACTATCCCACCAAAACAAGTAATAATTAGAAAAACAGGAAAATCTCTCATATGCACCTTAGGCTTCAACTAAGTTTAAAGAGATTTTCACTGTTAGCTCTGTAAAAAAAAAATAGTCTATGAGTTAATGACACTTTAAATGCATTTTTCATACATTTTCTTCTTTTTGTACAATGGCGTTGCTGTAATGACAGGCTTTTACAGTCATTTTGGGTGCCACGCGGCCCCCGGTGGTCATAAACAAGCTTAATTGAATGTCAGGGTCACCGCGTGCTGCAAACTAATGCAGCGCCAAAGCTAGATGCTAAAATAAACTGTGTGATGCTTTCAATTTCCACAGTTCATTCAGGAAAGAACACACTACGACTTATTGTACATTTTATTGCAGTACATTTATTTAACATAGGACAAGATGATTTTTACTAATGTAGAATAAATGCACTTTTTAAGTTAAATGCAATGCGTTTATCTCAAAAATGGAAAGAGAGTTATTGTCAAAAATGTGATGGCGCAGTAACTTTAGATGGGTCTGCAGGCTTTTGGATCCCCAAGACCTAATTAACTAACTAAAAACTAAAAGAGTCTTCTTGTATGCCATAAATTCTGGACGATATACATTCAGCAGCGCATTAGAATGTGTTGTAATAATTCAGGAGTGACATTTTGGAACAGTCTTCAAGCACTTTTTATATTATCAAGAATAGGTTGAGATTTCTGGATGAAAAAGTGTCATTTGGATGAGGGAATGTTTTTTGATGAAAATTGTCTCTCTTGAACTGTCGTTGGGGAATTTGTGCACTTGAATGATCTGTGTCTCGGAGCTATGTTGAGTGTCCTATGGCAAACAGGTTCTAGGACAGGTCTCACTCAGGGAAATTCATTGGTGACCAGACTCATATCTTTGTAAAGTGGGAGGAAGTGTGTATTTTAGATTCCATACAATGTTGGTCCAGAAACAGGATCCAATTGATTCATATTTCAGACAGCCATTTAGACTTGTTTTGTCTGATAACCCAGAAATAAGCTGACTTCTCATTTGATTCCTTCTGCATTTACATACTTCCTTCCAGCGTCTCATTTGCTTCTATTGTCATAAAAAGCTGTTTGCTCAACACATTTGTCTGCTTTGCATTAAATGGTGCTGAGTCAAACATAAACACGATATAGAGAAATACCGTCACTGCTCTACACTATAGTCTCAGATCTGTGACAAATAATAAAGTCCTTTTTTATTTGTTCCATTTCAGAGGAGGAGAGACAGAACACCGATGCCCCCTCCACTGGAGCTGTGATCGGAGGAATCCTGGGAAGTCTGGCCTTCATCGGGATCATAGTGGGCGTCATCCTCTACGTACGCAATCGCCATGACGAGGAGTAAGAATTTAGTACTTCCTGTTTTGATGTTTTTTATGATTTTACATCCCTGTAGAAGTCTGTAGGTAGGGTAAATGTATGTGTTTTTTGGTTGAGAATTGGAAACAACCTCTTAGACCATTCATTTTTTGACAATTTTTCATTATTTTCTTCAAAGTCAGAAGTTTCATACATTTCATTAGTATTTGGTACCATTGCCTTTAAACTGTATGACTTGGGTCAAACGTTTTGGATATCGTTCCACAAGCTTTTCACAATAGTTGGCAGGAATTTTGGCCCATTCCTCTTGACACAACTGGTGTAACTGAGTAAAGTGTGTAGGCCGCCTTGCTCGCACATGTCTTTTCAGGTCTCCCCATACATTTTCAATAGAACTTGAGGTCAGGTCTTTGTGATGACCACTCCAAAACATTGACTTTGTTATCCTTAAACCACTTTGTAACCAGTTTGGTAGTATGCTTTGGGTCATTGTCCATTTGAAAGACCCATTTGCACCAAAGCTTTAACTTCCTGGCTGATGTCTTGAGATTTTGCTTCAGGAGAATATTTTGTGAAGTGCAACAGTCCCTCCTGCAGCAAAACAACCCCACAACATGATGCTGCCACCCCCATATTTCACAGTTTGGATTATGTTCCCAGGCTTGCAAGCTTCCCCCCTTTTCTGCCAAATGTAACAATGCTCATTATGGCCAAACTGTTCAATTTTATTTTCGTCAGGCCACAGGACATGGCTCCAAAATGAATGTCTTTGTTCCTGTGTGCATTTGCAAACTGAAATCTGGCTTTTTTTATGTTTCTTTTGGAGTAATGGCTTCTTCCTGCAGAGTGGCCTTTCAGCACATGTCAGTACAGTACTCGTTTCACTGTGGATAATGACCCGAAGCATACTACCAGCTTCAGCCAGCATCTTCACAAGGTTTTTTGCTTTTGTTGCTGGGTTGATATGCACATTTCGGACCAAAGCATGTTCATCTCTGGAACACAGTGTATGTGTCTTTTATATAGTGTATATAAACTTCTGGTTTCAACTGTAGGCCAGGTGGGTGACTGTCTATATAAGGTGGGTGAATCACTATATGCACTGGACGGAGCAAAAATTGACTCTTATAGAACAACTGCTGTACCACCTGAGCCACTGCTACTGGGTTTGAAATAACAATGGTTTTCACAGATTGTTTTGTAAATATGACACTTACTGTAATTAAAGGTGCACTATACTACTGTGCACTATACTACTGCGACATCCCTCCCTCCATGGAGATATTCCACAGTATGGCATTAAACCTATCTGTCTGGCATGTGTTCAGTAACAAGAGTTTTTATTGCTATGAAATACACTGAAAACTTGGGGGTCTGGTTGTGTTTCCTGTCTGGAAATAGATCACTTTAAAGTCCTGGTATGGAACATCTGCCTCTATGAAGACAAGCAGGTGGCCCCCAAAAGTATAGTGAACTTTTATCCATAAATTACTTTTTTGCTTGGATAAAAAGTTGTTTGACTGCTTCACAAGTTGGTCACTCTCCGCTTCAGAACACACAACAGTCTGCATTATGAATAGACCCGTAGGCTGCATAAAGAAGTGGATTAAGTGAGGGTGACGTCATAGCATTTGGCTCAAGTCTAATAAAGCTCACTGGGGCGAGCGGTTAGTGGCTATGAACTCTTAGTGCAAGTATTATAACAACCAAAGAGCCAATCTGGAGTGAGGCTGTTGAAGGTAACGCCCCTTGCTGCCAACACCGCTGGTTTAGCAGGGAGCGACGCTGTCAATAAAAACTTGCTAACGTTAGAGGGAGTGACCTCGGCGAAAGAAGGTGCCTGATTTTTTTGTTATTAATGTTCATATCTTGATTTGCAGACACAACAGCAAAATAAAAGTGTAGAGCGGGTTAATACAAACATTAAAATGGCAATAGAACCAAAATGACAAGGCTCACGGCAGCAGTTACAGAGAGAGGGGAAGCAATTTTTCAATGTAAAGTGAATTGGAGTAAGAGGCGAGACCAGAATTTCGCCCACAAGCACTTTCTATTTGGAACACAGCGGCTAGCACATTAGCTAAGTCCATTTATATATACAGTCTACGGGGAGACCCTCATGTGACTTACCGCCAGCCACAAGTCCCTAAAAGTAAACAAACAGCGGCCATGTTAAAAGACCATTATTTCCACAGTTGCCTAGCCACTGTTTTCAATGTAACGTTACAGAAGTTTACATAGATTTATGGTAAAGACAAGCCCAAACCCTTTTCCTTGCCTTAATCATTACACATTTGTTCCTAATCTTAAGCAGACACAGGGCTACGGCAACACATGGGCAACCTTTAATGGCCTTTAATTGACTATGAACTAAGGCAACAACTGATAGAAAGTGTCACAAAGTCATTTATAAAGCAAAATGAAAAATGGTGAGGGTCATGTGGGTGGAGGTACATCCTGGTGGAGGTTTGGGGCTTGGTGAGTCAAATCCCACTCTCGGCACAAATATCATTAGAGCTGTTATATCCACTGACGCACATGTTGGCAATTTGTTTCCAGCTGCATCAGATGACTACTGTCTTTGTGCCCTTGTGCAAGACACTTAACCCACATCACCCTCAGTGTCTGTATACATTGGCATATGGATGTGTGTGTGAATGAGTGAGCAGTTCCTTGATATAAAGGCCTTTGAAGGGCCAGAAGGTAGAAAAGCAGTGTACAAAAATGTCTATGTACCATTTATCTGTACTCCTATATGCTCCTCCTATATCCAAGAATTCAATTATATTACTCTATGACGACTTTTCTCTGAACGCTCCAACCATTTCACAGAAAGCAAAATCCAATGCCTTGACACCACTAATGTCGATAATGTACTCTTTTCTCCTTTTTGTCCAATCACAGTGGGCCGCCGAAACACAAGCCGCCTCCCCCCGTGAAGACAGGAAGTTCCACGGAGATGGTGAGTTGCGGGCGGGGCATTTTAATCGATTTTTATTGTCCCCTTGATTACGTTCTCACACACAGGCAGAGACGGACAGTGCTAGCAGACCCTCGTAATGAGGCTAATGGCTATTGATTAGAGCGGTAGAGATGTTTCGAAATAATTTGCTTGTGATTTTTCCTCCTCCCTCGAAGTTATTTTATACACTCAATTAATCATCTTGTGCTTGTTACTGATAAAGTATTTTGTAGATTGTGGAATATTAAAATATGCAAGGTTATAGGTTAAGGTGGGTTTAAAGATTTCTCAAGTTGTTATTGAAGAGGGTACTATGCAAAATCTGTTGTTTTGTTTTTTTTTTCTACTTTGTTATAACATTGTTCCCTTATCACAAACATAAAAGGGAACATGGTGATCTGTATCTGTGTTATAATGTTGTTTCCTCATCAAAAACATACCAGAAGTTGTGTTTTTTCTATTTCCATTTTCTATTTCTGCATATGTAGGCTGAGTGCTTCTCATGACATCTCCACTGTGCTTTTAAACTCACACACCTTCACTAGAATCTTTTGGATAAATTTAGCCATGGCATTACCAATCTCTACTGAACAAGTGGTGAAATATGGCTGTTAACTTGACATCACAAGGTAGAACAGAGCATTTTGAGCTTTGGTGATGTAGACAGGCTAATATTAAAGGGTTACGCATGCATGTGTAAACAAACACAAAACACAACTCCGGGTATGTTTTTGATGAGGTGGCGATGTTGTAACATGGCTTAACCCTATTGCGGTGGATGCCGATAGATTCGCGGTTGTGGACTTTCCTTTACCGTAACTCCGCAACCAATTGTGCTTTATGTAAATCCAAACGGCATCTCAAAGCAGAGGCACGGGGCTCTTTAAATATGTTACCTATTTTACCAAAGATTACAAACTCAGAAGCTGCAGAACTTCAGATATTCTTTAGTAGACGTTCCAAAAAATATGACCTGGCAAAATCATTGTCTTAGCTGCAAAGACGTACTGTAGAGGTCTTTTGACTTGGCAGCAACTCAGCATTACTGTCTTACTGTAATATAGCGTCCAAATGGATATGATCGGCTCAACTGCCGTTCGACGAATGGAGGGTTAAATCTCAGATCAGTCAACAAGTTGTCATTGTCTTTCTGTTGTAACCAAATACATAGGCTTAGAGACTTGTTGAATCTCATTAGTTTTGATTTGGACCTGGTATAGTCCAGCTTTAGTTTAGGGTTTAGTCTCAAATTAGGTGTGAATGTGAAAGCAACCTAAATTGGCCATAATTAAAGAGGAGGTATTTTACTTCTGTGGGGTATTAACTGCTAACACATGACATCTTTAGATCACCATGTTACCTTTTGTTTTAAATTTTCACTTATATTTTTAATGCTCTGAGTCTTCCCTCCCTTTGCTCCCTGCACAAAGTCACTCCCCCTTTATCACAACACAATCCACGTACATCCCTCTAATGAAACTACTGCACATCACATCAAGTTTGTCAAGCTGTTATGTTACAGTTCTGTGTCATATTTTTGTATATTTATGTAGAATTGTCGTGTGAGAGCATGGGTGACGTAGGCTTGTGTGCGGAGCATTGCACAGAGCTACAGCTAACCATAAGGAGGGTTCAAATAGGGTCTGGGATAAATTTCTAAAATAGTCAAACATGCATGGATGACATCTAAATCCTCTTCAGATATGTTTTTGATGAGGGATCAACGTTATAACATGGTAGAAAGCTCAGAAAAGGAAGACATTTTAGCCTTAAATTTACTTTACTCTTGACTTCAATCCACCTAGGCACAATGTTGTTAATATGCAGCTCCCCGACGAACCCAAGTTAAAACTACTTTGTCAAGAAGGTGTTTATTTCATTTAAGGTTCTTGCGCTTTTGTTCCCTGTGTTTTAAACGTCACAAGGAAAAAATAGGATGCTGTTAAGACTTGTCATTTATTGCTTTAAGTACGCAATCCATCAGAAACCTTGGCAATCATTTAGAGATTTTTACTACAAAAACGCTGTGTTTATTTCATTCCTAAAGCAAACGCGTATTTTATCATGTTTATTTCATTCCGAATACGTTTACCACTTTCATATCAATTACTATAAATGCATTTTATAACTCAAGCTTCACAATTTGCTCTTTTGTTAGTTCCAATATCGTCTTATGAATATGTATTTTTGTAACAGCAGTGTGCATTTTAATAACAAGTGTAGAAAGCCCAGGGCAGGGATGGAGTTTGTTTAAAAGTTAAGTATTTTCAGAGTGTCTTGGATTTGTAGCTTGTTGTTCATAAAAGAGGTCCGCAAAGTTTTATAGCTAGAGGAAGCAATTTTGTCCTAAATATGAAATTTCATCACAACCTCGGGAAATGTCTTGTTGGAGGGAAGCTGCCTATTATAGTAGCGAGGTAAAGTAAGGTGAGGTCTTAAAACGAGATACTGCGGCGACTTTTGCAAAGATTGTTGTGGAAAATTGCACAAAAATGTATCTTTAGCTCTATAACATCTTAACAGCAGTCTTTACTATTGAGCTGTGAATTGTTGTGTTTTGAAGGATGTCTAAGAAACATTCAGGTGGAAGTAAAATGTCAAACTTAAATATTTAAAGATCTACTATGCAACTTTTCTGGAGAGTGTGCCACCTGCTCATCTCAATGGACATGTCATTGCTTTGCCTGGAAGGTTCCACAGTATGGCATTAAACTGATCTATATTGCATTACAAATCTGAAGAAGCAGCAAAACGTCTTCACTCAAATAACTTTTTGTCCAGCTGACAGAACTGAACTTTTCTTTTACGATTAAACGGATCATACCTGGACGACACAGATTACACAAATATCTTGTGTTTATTCAACTACAGGTTATTTCCAAAATTTACCACCACCTGTGCCACCTGTGTATGTTTATATAGATATAGGTTTAATGTCGTACCGTGGAATATTCTAGGCCAAGCAACGGAAGTGACAGACCATCTACCAGGATAGTTGCATAGTATACCTTGTTGAAGTCAGAAGTACTGCTCAGGCGATTTTAGAGAAATTGTACACACAAAATTCAAAATAAAACATTTTGATAAGTCTACAAGATGTATTGCAAGTCTGATATGGTTTGAAGGACATTAAAGTGGAACTAAACTTCAAGCCTAAAAAAACACATTTTACAAACACCTGGTTCCTCTGTAGCCAGGTGTTTGTAATCATAAACACCTGGCTGTAATCAGGCCAGTGCTGCGTGATGTCGCCAACTACTGGAAACTGACACGGCCATTGAAGCCAGCGCACACTTAGAGTTTGGTTGATTTAGCTGCGAATTTATCTAGCTTGCACAAACAAGCTACTGTTCCAACTAGGAACAGTAGATAATAGTATAAAAACACCCACAGTTTAGTAGCAAGCAAAGTTTATTTGGTGTTTAGTTCCACTTTATGCAAAATCAACTGAGTTTTCTACCATGTTATAACATTGTTCCCTCATTAAAAATACATCTGAAGAGGTTTAAGATATCATCCATGCATGCTTCAGTTATTTAGTAATCTCTCCCAGGCTCTATTTGAACCCTCCTTATGGTTAGCTGTAAGACTCTGTGCAATGCTCAGCCCACAAGCCTCCGTTATCATACTCCCACATGACAATTCTCCAGAAATATACAAACACATGAGACAAAACTGTACACTACAACTTCACAAACCTGATGCGATGTGAACTGCTCTTAAGGGGGAGTGACTTAGAGAGCAAAGGGAAGGTAGACAAGAGCGTTAAAAATCAAAGTATGTATGTTAAGTAGTATGTTAATATGTTGTTTTCAGCAAATGCAGCATTTTCAAAACAATAAAAGGTAACATGGTGATATAAATCTGTTATGTGTTAACGATTAATACCCAATAGAAGTAAAATACCCCCTCTTTAAGTTAGTAGGAATATAAGAAAAGATAGTTGGAAGATTCAGAGCACTCATTTGGAAACATTTTTGTATATAATTTTTTTCTTAACCCAAAGTCATTCTTACGTCTTGTTTGTGCATGCATTTGCATAGAGATCAATGACATTTGAGTGCCATTTACCAGGGGAGCCTTCACATTGTGACAGACTCGTTTGCAAGTCAATAAGGCCTTAAGAATGTATCTGTGTGCGCGAGGAAGGGCATCGGGAATAAAGTTATGCCAAAACTTTCATCATCTTCAGAATTTAGAAGAAACATGACATTTTTAGCAGCTGATACGTTCACAGGCGCTATTGCATGTGTTTTAGTAGGTTGCTTTTGGGTGCTCAAGTTTACTCTTAATGCATGTAGAATTAAGGCTACTTGCTCCAAATAATAAACCCAGCTAGTTTAAAGGTCCTGTGTTATGCAACATTATTAGATTTAGCCATGTTGTTACCTAAAAAAAAACATACCTGGAGTTTTGTTTCACTCACGCATGTTTGAGTAACCCTTTATTATTAGTCTGTCTAGATCCCCAAAGCTCAAAATGCTCATGAAGCTGTAGTTTTCAAGTTAACAGCGATCTTTTACCTTTTGGTCAGTAAAGATTGGAAATTCCAGGGCTGAAATTATCCAAATTATTCTATTGGAGGTGTATTGAGTTGAACCACATGACAAAATTCAGCCTAAATATGCAGGGTTTGTGTGTTAAACATGTGTGAATGAAACAAAACACAACTCCAGGTCTGTTTTGGTGAGGAAACAACATTATAACATCAAAAAATATAATATGGGCTCTTTAATATTTGGAAATGGGTTCTTAAACACTGTCCTGGGGTGCCCCTTTGCTCCTTACATGTTTCCCCAGTGGCATTGAAGGATGGGTCAAATGTGGAGGACAAATTATGTAAATGAACAAGTAAAGTGTACCCATAACACATTTGTACATCTCAAACTGGGGTGTCATTTAAAAGTTCAAAACCCCCAAACTTTAGAAAGCTACTCACATAGGTTTATATATATATATTTCTCTGATCCAACCAATTAGATGACCTTTCATATCAATATTCTTAATTACAGTTTATTTTCACGTTCCTACTGACTCCTCGTAGCAGGAGATGGATATTTTTGCATCCATCTTGCAATATATCAAACCTTAGAAAAAACATAATTCCTTCAATCGCTCTTAAATACTGTAAAATAAATTCATAATGTGTTATCTTTGCGTATTTTGCAGTTGAATAAGCCGTCAGAGCCGCCCTCCAACACAGAAACTGTGCCTCTCAGTCCAGATGTTTACTACGAGACTTCAGGCACAGAACCTGTCACGGTAATTATCAAAAATAAAAACATGTTTGCTACCATTCCTGTAGATTTAGGGTTTATAATTGGATTTTAAGTATGTGATTTGACTCTAAACATGTTTATAATTCAAGACACATTTAAAATTTTCTGCTTTATTTTGTACAGCATTACACACAAGCTCAACGGTGACCCCTTCTGGTTCTGGAAGTACATTTTACATTAATTTTTCCCATAGACTTTTAGAAAAATTCAAATATTAAAAGTTCAAAGGCATCGCAGAGGTTAACCATCTACGTGGCAACTAATATCTATCATGTGGTTGTTTTAATAGATGATTTTTCCAGACCAAGATTTAGTTTGTGTTCATAGCTGACAGTTTGGACTGCTCATGAGCGATCTTCCTCAGAGTGGTCACGTGATGTTGCTATGACGTGTCCAGTCAGCTGATTTAAACAGGTTTTGGCTCTGTCTTCCTACCGGTGGAGTCAGGACGACAGCGCCATCTGCAGTATAGTATCCCAGATGTGTGAGAGTAAAAAAGCCCCTTTGTCCTGGTTTGGAGTCCCATGGGAATGTTTTCCATATTTCCATTGCCTTCTTAGCGCTTCTGGTCATTAGTTACCACACAGCTGATTATCCCTGAGCAAGGTTTTGTCAGAAAATGTCTCAGTTGTCCAGGTCTGATCCACAGTAAAAGCTAAAAGTTAAATCTGTCAGCCGGAAAACGTTTTGCTGCTCATCTTCAGTTCTGGTGCTGGTGGACACTGCCTAATATATAACTTTTTGTCCAGTTAACAGATTTAACTTTTAGTGTTGAGTATGCTTTTTCAGAAAGTCTATGGGAAAAATGAACGGGAGGTTTACTTGCAGAACTGTTGAGCTCCATGTAGGGACCTTCAGTTAAACTATTCTTAATAAATAGAAGTAAAAGGGTTAGTTATCACAGGTATCTACTATGTAACTTTTCTGGTGAGTGGTGCAGTACATAGTTATTTTCATGGGGATGATATATTGCATTGCCTGATGTTCCACCATATGGTATTAAACGGCATTCAGTTGCACGAGTCTCCAAGGATCTGACCTGTAACTTTAACATTATAACATAGTTCAAAAATTAGAGCAATATGGGCACTGCAAGATGTATTTTCTTGTCATACATGGCCATAGTTCTTATGCATTTAGGACAGTAAAAAGTCACTTGTACCTTTTTCAGCTTGTTTTTTTGTTTGTTTCTTTGTTTTGTTCTTGGTTTGAAAATTTGAAATTTAAACTACCTAAGGGTCTAACACGGTCTCCTCTACTGAAATAACACCTACATTTATGCAATTGTAAATTCATCTATCTATCTTAGAATCTGGATGACGAGAGCAGCGGAGGAGCCTTGAACGGCGGCGCCAACTACGACAACATGAACGACGGTCTCCACGGAAACGACTTTGATCCGACCAATCACGACACAGGAACCGTGAACATCGCCCGTGGTGAAAGCTTCGTATCTCCGGCCATGTACGTGTAGAGAGACAGAAGACAGAAACCAGGAAAGCAAAACAACTACTCCTACTACTACTACTACTACTACTACTACTGCAACTACTACCACTATAAATACTACTACTACTACTACTACAATAAAGAAAGAGGGTCCAGTGTACTCAAAGTTGCATGAAAAGCAAAAAGGACAATATGTAACAACAGATTATCAATTGTATTCACGGTGTTTTGGGGAATTTGGGTCATTTCTTCCAGTCATTTTTTTGGTGCTAGTGATATTGGTACATTTGTCACGTTTTGTTATGAAGTTATAATTATTTCAGAGTGCATTGTATGTTTCGTCAGTGGTCCTTCTCAGCTTCTGTCAATATTTTCACTGTCTCTAACAAAGTATATGAAGATAGATAGATAGATTTCCGAATTGATTTAATGATTTTTTGCAATATGCCACTTGACAGAGTTTAAATTCACTGCATTCAGACTCACCATATACACTGTTTTTAATTGGTTTATCGGTATTTTTAATGATTAATAAAAGGATTCGGCAGTTTTAAATTGTTTTAGATGACTAAAAATGTCAAAATTATAACATATTGATCCACGTGTGTCATTGATTATAACTATATAGCACAATTTGATGACGTTATACGCTCAGATGGGGGCAAAAGATGGATTTTCCTATTGATTACATTGCACTTTGCCATGAAATATCTAAAAAAGTAAATTCACAAATGTTTAATCTGATGATTTCTGTAAGTGACTAAACCCAAGAACTCACTGCATTACAACAAAAGTCTTTATTTTATCTTTTCCCCCATCTGAATTAAATATTATTGGCCCATAGAATGTTGTAATGTCGTAATATTGTAATCTGTAAAATAATGATCACTCTAAATCCTTATCAGACCATTTGAGAATAGCATTTCGACAACAATGTGAATAATGTGAAAAATACTCTCCCACGAAGTCCACACTGAGGTTTATATGCAAGGTGAGCTTTGGGTGTTGTTGTCTCCCTCTTGACCAGAACAGTTCAATATTAAAATACAGATATAGAGTGATGCCTCCACTGGCCACCTGGGTGCAGTTTTTTTTTTGTTTATTCAACCCGAGCACGTTTGGAGCTGGGCTTGTCTGTCGGGGCAGCTCCTGTCTGATAAATATTGTTTTTCTTGCTTCAAATCTCCGGATATGGAAGAATAATGTGTACAACAGCGCATTGAAGTCTGCATTTCTATTCGAGGGGTGAGTTTGGAGTCAGACGAACTTAACCTCGAGTCACTGTGGCATTTTGCAACATTTTCAAGTGGCATTTATTTAATTTTGTTGGGTTTAATTTGCATATTATCTATACAGTGACAGGGGAGTTGAAATGGACCAGTGACCAAAAAACATTGTGGCATTTTTCCATTAAAAATAGCTGTGATTTTACAGTCTCTGAGGTCGTATGCCGTATGATGAGACCTGCTTTTAAAATGACAAAATGTGGAGATGATTTGTTTTTTGGAAATACAAAAGTGTATTTCAGCAACTGTGGGCTTTACATCCTGGACAATAGTCACTTGGTAAATGGTCACGTTTTTATATAGCGCTTTTCCACCTTCAAAACACTCCACATTACAAGTAATATATTTGACAGTTTACTCATACTTTAGTAAAAATGTTGGTTACTCTTTCTAACAAGAGTTCCACACTAACAGGAGCGACCTCGGGGAAAGTAGGCTCCTGATTTGTCTGTTATTAATGTTCATATCTTGATTTACGCACATAATAGCAAAATAAAAACACCAGGATCATGTAGAGCGGGTTAATACAAACATTTTAAGACCAAAATGACAAGGCTCACTACAGCAGTTACAGAGAGAGAGGTTGACAGTTTTTCAGTCTGAAGTGAATTGGAGTCATGGTGCCAGAAGTGCACCTCTGAGCACTTCCTGTTTGGAGCATGGTGGCTAGTGGGTTAGCTGTGTCCATTTATATATACAGACTATGGGACGGGCCAACAGAATACTTTATGTTTCTTTATACTAGTGCCACTAGGGCCATAGACTGGTCGCTAATACAGTGAATACTTCAAATCTGTGTTATTATTAAAAATTAGACTGAACAACTAGACCTTTATTCATGCTTATATCCTCAATGGGACACATTAAATATTTGATATGGGCTTGTTAAAGTAGATTTTCAGAAATGTACAGTAAAAAGTACCGTTTAAGGTAATATGGGCCAATTCACCTGGAAACTTGAGGACCGAGAAAAATTGGTCTGAGTGCTGCATTTGGTCCCCGGGCCACAGTTTGGGCATGCCTGTACCAGTGTTTTCTATAAAAACAGGACCATGTGGCCTTTAGCCATAAGTTAATATAGTCACTTAGGCCCCAAAATGCAGTGATAAGCTAGTTTAAAAAAATGGAGGACATGCACAACTCACAGCCTTCTTACTAGTAGCTAACCACTCTGCCACAGTTTCACTCCCAAGTCTAATAAGTATTACTTTGAACCTCCTTTAGCTTTTAGTATTTTTTTGCTTTGGAGATTAAATCCAGCCTACACAAATTCTACCCCTTTTAGCTTCATCATTCCTCACCATTGGATAGAAAAGTGAGTGTGTTCTGATCTTTAAGTGCAGTTGAAATTTCATGTGCCTTTGAGTGCACACCTTTTGAAATTTTCTAATCCCCTCTACGGCCCGCTGCATTTGAATAGCTAACACTAAAATGTGTTCCACTCGCATCATCGCGTCCATGGCTCCGATGAAAGATTCAATTAATCCCTTAAGAAAGACTATGTTTTATCATTATACTTCTTGCAATAGCAGAGGTCTTTGTGCAGGGCAGTAGTTCACCAAATTGCACTTTATTATGTCATCAAAGCCCTATGTCAGAGTGCTAGCGGCACGCGGTCGGCTTATTAACGCTAACAAGAGACTAACTCCTCCAGCTAAGGTAGTTCTGACCAAGCCTAGTTCAAGATATGGACATGGAAATCCTACTCCTAATAATGTCTCATCTGAACTGAAGGATCACTTGAATGCATTGTGCCTTTATATTATCAAAATAAGCAACTAAACCACTAAAACCACAAAATTCATACCTTGAAACATACGTATTCGCATAAAAGTCAGTAGTTCAATCATGTTGTATTGTTATTTTCTGCTCTGTTGTGTTGTTTCCTCATAAAAACATACCAGGAGTTGTGTTTTGATTCATTCACTTTCACACTAAATCCTGTATTTTTAGGCTGAGTTCTTCTCTCAAACGGAAAACACTCTGTTCCACATTATGATGTCATGTGGTAATACAGGAAGTGCTTCACAGTGTTTTTAAACTCCATACACCTTCACTAGAATCATTTGTATGAATTTAACCTTGGAAAAATTAAGCTGTTCCCTTGAAAACTACTGCTTCATGACATCACAAGGTGGAACAGAGCATTTTGAGCTTTTGAGATGTAGCCAGACTTTACTCAAACACGTGTTAATGAAACAGAATATAACTCTAGATGTGTTTTTGATGAGGTAACAGCGTTCTAACATAGCTAAAAGCGTCAGTTCTGTGTAATAGAGGGCCTTTAACCATTGTCCAGGTTGTTCCCCACCAAAGCCTTAGTTGCTGAGATAACACCAGATACTCACAGATTCAAAGAGAGATTCAAGGACCCACTTCAACTTGCAAAATGGGTTTGGTTGATTTCATTTCATTTATTTGACTGGTTGATCAGACTAATAGAACTGTTTCTTGTACCTCTGACATTGAGAGAGTTTCAATTTTGTCAAATATTTTCACTGCCAAATTGATCAAACATTTATTTTTTTGTTATTTTTTAACCGCAAAAAAACAATACCTAGATGACCACTGTTGAAACCGTCTCACTTTGAACCTCTCCTGGACAAATGAGGGATTACACTGTTTAATGCAGGAGGGTTAAGCCATTTCGATTTGCCCTAATAGCTCGGGATAGCAATTTCCATATATCCCCAGTAACATATCAGCTTAGAACATAACTTAAAACACATTTTTAATCTATATAAAAGATGACATTTTACTATTGTGCAACCTTAAAATTACATTCCATTCACGTTTTGAAAATGCATTCATCAAACCAAGCAACCAAAAACAACAGAAATAAACACAATTTATATTCACGCTTATGTTGAACAGTTGTATCGCAAGAATGTATGTGTTTAATGATCCATGTTTACTGAAAATTACTGCCATTAGAGTCAATGCAGAGATATACACATCAGCCAAAACATTATGACCACTACTTTATATGCAAGAAACTACTGCACTGTGTATCCAAGAATCACATGCATTTCCCAACATGTTTGTAGCGGTCTAAACTACAGAATTAGCACATTCTCTACATAATTAAACCAACTCAAAGAATATTTTGAAGGATCTTTTCTATATAACAACTACACTTCAATTAGCCTTGGCAAAGACTTAAAGCCATAGTGTGTAACATTTTTGTCCATACTCTGAGCAGGCTTGCATCTCCACAAACTTGACTCTTATTCTTTAGCTATCTTTTACAGTATATCTTAAAGCTGATCCATCTTCGTGGAAAATGTTCTGAACATAGACTATATAAAAAAGTGGACTAAGTGAGTGGGACGTCACCCATAGAGTTTGGCTCCAGTCAAATGAAGCTCATCGAAACTAACAGTTACAGGGGCCAATTTGGAGCAGAGTCCCATATTTGGAATTCCGCCCGCGAGCATCATAGAAACTAAAGAGCCAGTCCGGAGCGAGGCTGTGGAACGTAACACCCCGTCCCACCAGCATCGCTAGTTTAGCAGGGAGCAGGCACTTGCTAACTGTTGCTAACGTTAGCGGGAGTGAACTCGGGGAAAGAAGCAGCCTGATTTATCTGTTATTATTGTTCATATCTTGATTTAGGGACACAATGATGAAATAAAAACACCAGGGTCACATAAAGCAGGCTAGTACAAACATTTTAAGACCAAAATGACAAACCTGACAATAGCAGTTACAGAGAGAGGGGTGACAATTTTCTAATCTAAAGTGAATTGGAGCCAAAGTATGATTTTAACTTCCTGTTACCACGGAATCCCGCAGGTGATATGCCGAAAGTTACATACTGTACCTTTAAATATTTGCTCATACTTCATTAAGGCTAATTAAGGTGTAGTTATAAAAAAGCGTGCTTCTGGCAGCCATGACAAATGAGTTATTAATTTTGTGGTCATGTTGTTTTGCTTTTTAACTAATTAACTTGATACAAAATCTTTATGTTATAGCCCATTTAGAACTTCTATGCCTGCCTGGATCACTGGTCTCTGAGTGCGAAACAACCAAATGCTAAATAAATACATGTAAATATTGTCTATAAAAACAATGAGTATATTATTGTGGGTAAAACGTGCAGATTTGGTGTCGGTGTCAGTGCCTGTGTACAGAGAATGGACTTTTGTTAAGTGTCAAAATGAGGGAAAAGAAAAACATGTACAATATACTTTTGTCAGCATTGAAAATCTGTTTTATTTGGGGAAACGGAACCGCGACGTTTTCACTAATGTTCATAATAATCTGCATGGCATGACTGGTAGCTTGTAAAATTTACCCAAGATGCATTTGTAAAAAGCATTTCTGAATGTCGAGACAAGAAATGTGTTATTTGTTATTGCACATTTTGAAAACATCCATCACTGTCAGCACATTTTTAAACTTTGTTTGGGAAAATTGGCAGGAATTTCAAACATTTTTAACGATAATTTTGCAGAAAAGACATGAATGAAATCAAATTTGGACTGGAAATGTGAAAATAACAAGGATTTACAAACAATGGAGATACATAAGAGGAGACTTTTATTTTATTATACGACAATCATTTTAATGTTTAACTGTTTGATAATTGAACGGTTTTGTATGTTGTTGTTTTTGATTATCTGGAAAAGGGTCTATTTTTATGCATGTGAATTTGTCATATCATTTTGAAATGGACATGGAGTTCCTGTATTAAATAGGACATCTATTAATTTTCTTTCCGGGTCATGGGGGCAGCAGCAGGGACTCCCAGACTTCCTTCACCCCAGACGCTTAAATAGGTCAGCAAAGTCGTGTTATACAGTGTGGCAAATGGCAAGCGGTGCAGGACATATAGTATTAAGTTGTGCTCAATTTGAACTGAGCAATGAGCGGGGCGGAGTCAGACAATTTTGGTAGGAGGAGCTATTTAACAATTGATCTCACCCCCTACCGCTTAACGTGTTTGTTTAACTGTTTTAAACCAATATAAATGTTTTTAGTGCCCAGTAGTTATTTATAAAACCTAATATGAACACTTTGGGGTTGCTATTTGAACATTTTTTGTCGAATTTGGATGTAAAAATCTTCGGGAGAGCTATGGGGGAGCGTTGGTTATTCTAGGGGAGGCTTGTGCGACCTCAAGACCTCTCCCTGGCGCCACCCTTGGTCAATTTAAGCAAAAGACAAAGTTTAAATCTGTCAACTGGACAAATCGTTGTAGGAGTGAAGACGTTTCTCTGCTCATCCAAGATGCTTCTTCAGTTCTGGTCAGATTGCTGGTGGACACTGCCTTATATCTATCTGAGGGGAGGAGCTAACTACACTGAAACTGTAAACCGCAGTCTCCAGTTTCAGCCTTAACGACACTATTCAACTGGTAATGGCCCTCCTAGGAGGTCCATTAACGCACTACAGTGCAGTGTCCACCAGCAATCTGACCAGAACTGAAGAAGCAGCTTGGATGAGCAGAGAAACGTCTTCACTCCTACAACGATTTGTCCAGTTGACAGATTTAAACTTCATCTTTTGCCATGGGTCAGACCTGGACGACTGAGGGATTACACAGACAATAGATTTTAAATTTAAAATATCAAAATATGCTGAGAAGTCTTTGTTTTTTTTCTCTCCACAAATCCCAAAGGATAGATTTATATTATCTGGAATAGATTAACTTCAAATCCCCAAATTTGCTTTTCAACGTAAAACTGTTTTGTTAGTTTTTTGTTTTGTTTCATTTTATTCAATAACTGATGATTAAAAAGAGTTTTCATATCAGCACATTATCTAACTTAACTATAACTTTAAAATAATACTAATAATTGGTGCAGTGTCAGGCTGTATAAGTTGAAGAGCCTTACCACAGCAGCTAAACACAGGTGATGTTATGCCTATTGGCTCCCTGTTAATCCCCAAAATGAATGAATAAATAATGTGGCATGTGTTTGCCCAGAGGGGGAGCTGTGTGAGAGTGAATGAGGAGAATTATACTGAGGATCATTGGAGACTGCAGCTCTAAGACGAGTGAGTCAGCAGGTTTCACAGTCTTCAAGTCAACAAAAAACTAACTGGACAAAATATGAATTAGGGCTGGCGGGGGGGTTAAAGTTGTGCTGTAAATTGTCTGGTGGAGGTTCTGTTATATGTCTGTGGAGATACTTTGAATGTTCCACAGTACGGTATGTATCTATCTCCGTGGAAATGAGCAGCTGACACCACAAGACCAGGTTAGACGGGTAAAGTTACAATTCAGATCTGTGGCGAATAACACGTAAAATAGATCAGTTTAATGCTACAATGTGGAACTTTTAGGCTGGTGAATATTATATGAGAATGAGATGAGTTCACAGTTAAAATTTGGGGATTTTATCACATAAAAATAGACATGAAAGTCTTTAGTTTTCAAGCTGACTACCTTGACCAAGCATCTCAGTACTAACATACACTTGCCAAGGATCTATAACAATAAACATGGCAACTAGATTGGAGATAATACTCAATCTTGTCAAAATACATGACTTTTAAATAACCACATTTATGGTTTATCTTTGAAGCACTGTCCATATTGGTTATTTTGGAGTTAGGAGCAAGTATCAGTGAAATTTCCACCAAATTATAATCTCATCTCAGTATTACATGTTAGACCCATATGTGTTATTTACGTTAAATGCTCCTCTTCCACAAACGTGCCTTTCTTTGAGTTATTTTTAAATTGTTTCTTGTTTCTTCTCTGACACTCGCTACACGATGAAAGCAGACACACTCCAGCTCCTCAGCCAAACATACACTGATGCATTGTGGGAATTCTGCTCACCTCAGCGGAGATGTAAGCCTTTTCTGTGGGTGATTTACAGTTCATTTTATCACATGGGTCACGCTGAGTATAATGTATGCGTTGGGGGACACAGTTGTTTATGTTTTGCAGATCATCGTCTTGTCAAATAAAATGTAAATCAAATGTGTATGTTTGTCTTTTGGGTTTTGATCATATTTCGGGTCATGTTGTGATACAAAGTGGAGCTCTGGCCAACACCAACACTCATAAACCCACCACTTTAACACTGGTCAATGTAAGTGAAGTGTTTTGCCTAAGGACACAGTCACTGCGTCACTGTTGCATACTTAAATAGTTCCTAAGAATTATTTGAGGTATTTGTTCATTATGAATTAAGTCTTTCTTCATGCTATATTAAAGATTCTATATTACACAAAATTAACTCTTATGAGCTTTAAGCCATGTTATAATGTTGTTGCCTCAAAAACATCCCTGGAGTTGTGTTTTGTTTCATTCACTTTATTCAATAATTTGTTATTATAAGATTGTCAACATCTCCAAAGCTCAAAATGCTCTGTTCCACCTTGTGATGTCATGTAGTGGTAGTTTTCAAGTTAACAGCTCCTTTTACCTTTTGTTCAGTAGAGAATGGCAACTCCAGGTCTGAGTCTGTATGGAGTTTAAAAACATAGTTGAGTACTTCCTGTGTTACTACATGACATCACAAGGTGGAACAGGTGTTTTCTGTTTGTGAGAAGAACGTTTGTGTTAAACATGTGTGAATGAAACAAAACACAACTCCAGGTATGATATTGATGAGAAAACATTATAACATAGATCAGAAAAAGTAAAGAAAGTAAGTAATATGTGCCCTTTAAGTCTAATTTAGGTATAGTTATTACCATTGGTACCATTGGTACCATTTGGTTAAAATTATATTTTAAGGTAAGCTTACTAGTTTCTTATTCGTTCTTGCAACTGACTCCATAATATGTTCTCCAGATGTGAGTGCTAACCAGCCTGCCAGTGTTCACCGTTCTTATGGCAGTTTTTAGAGAAACTTATATAAAATATAAAATATAAAAAATGTTTTGGTTTATTCTCTGTGTACATTTAGCATTTTATTAAATTTTAGCACATGAAATTGTTCTCAAATCCCTTCAATTAATTATTTCAAGTGATTTACGCGTTAATTAAAGTGTAGCATTCATAGCTTGAGTCTATTATATGAATCAGCAGAACCGCATGCAGCTTTATACAGCAATTACTCCCATTAATAAATGAATGCAACACTTTACATCAAGTATTCACAAGTGGAAAGCACAGAGCCACTTCTGAATGCTAAATAATTATGTTTGTGACTTGGGCAATAAAACCGATGAATAAATTACACTTATGGAATATAACTCAGAATTTACACCTGGAGCTGCAGTGACACGTAACGTAGGCAAAGCTGCATACAGGGTGTATTTAAAAGTGTCAGTTTACACCAGGGACATCAGAGCTGCTCCTACGGCGATAGCTTTGGTATATTATTGTTGATTGGATGAATTACCTTTAAAAACTATAGAAAAGTTGACAAGAGGGACAATGCTTTGCATAGCGATAACAAGCTGTGGCTGTGGTGCTTGCATTAATTAGAAAACTTGCCGTCTAAGTTTTGGTGTCTGCACGCTGCGCTGATTTTCCTTCATAAGTTGTCCTTGTCAAATTGATATTTAACATTATGAAGTGTATAAAGTGTATATACTTTTGTAGTCCATCACAAGTCATTCCCCAAAATCCTGGATGCAACGTGCTGTTACTGCTTTGGTGTAAATTGGGTGATCTTTCCTAGGCCCTATTCAAACCCTCCTTACAGTTAACTGTAAGAGTCTGTCCAATGCTCCGCCCACAAGCCTACGTCACCCATGCTCCCACACGACAATTCTTCATAAATATATAAAAAGATTATACTAAACTGTCCACAACAACTTGACAAACCTAATGTGATGTAGCACTTTCATAAGCGGTATGCACCCTGATTATGTTGTGCCAGCACTCTGAAGGGGGAGTGAGTGAAACTTATAAAACATGTTAATATATTGTTTTTGGCTAATATAGCATTTTCAAAACAATAAAAGGTGATCTAAAGATGTGATTGAGCAGCTCTCAAGATCAAAATAAGTCAGATGTGCACAGTCAGCATCTAATTATAAAGCGTTTTTATGCTCCGAGTATCAGGAACTGCCTGTTAGCATGCTAGCACGTAAAAGCTCACCTTGATTAATAAAAGCTCACCTTGATTAATAATTAAGATGCAAATTTTTTTTCTGTTTTTCACATTTTTAAAACAGTAAAAATCTGAGCTACATCCCATTTGACCTGTTTGGTTATTTTTGATTGGATTTAGTGCTAGTTTGAGTTTTGACTAAGATGCACTACAGTGTACAGTGTGTATGTGCCCAATGCTTTAGTGATGGATGATTTCATTAGACTTCCCCAGCCTGGATGAAATAGCCACAGACTGCAGACGGAGCAGAGCGTCGTCTTATTCCTGCCCCTACCTCTGACAAAGTGCCTCTATCAAGCCCATAGACACAGAAAATCTCAGGTTTACTCTGACGGATGCAGCCACAACACGATTTGTCCAAACGCAGGTCTTAAAAACAGATCCACGGGCAGTTAAGGGAAGTATCTGTGTAAAGTATGACCCCGTAGATTCTCAAAGGGGGAGTAACAGCGGCAGATAAGCCCTGCGTATCAATGCGAATTACCTTACTAACTTCATATTTATTGAACATAACATTAATTTAAAGGCGCACTATGTAACTTTTCAGGTGGAGGGTCTGTTACCTGTTTGTCTCCATGGAGATCTTATTGGTTTGCCTTGAATATTCCGCAGGATGGCATGAAACGTATCTCTGAAGGCAAGAAACATATCAGATTTCCTTGAGCCAAGCAGGTGATGTCACTAGGCAGTGTTACAGGTCAGATGCGTGGAGAGGCGACCCTGCTCACAGTAAGAATGTTTTTGTTTTTTGTTTGTTTTTTATCAATAAAAACACCTGTAACTGAATAAACATAAGAAAGATATGTTTAATGCTGTACTTTGTGACATTCGAGGCAATAACACCCAGACCAGATGTGTCAAACTCAATATGACCACATCAGCAAAATGGTTGCCCTCAAATTTGCATAGATGTAAAAAAAAAATATGACTGTGTAACTGAATATCTCCTGATAAACTGACATTTTAAGATAGTCATACATTTTAATTTACCTTGTCGCGGCCACATAAAATGGCATGGCAGGCCAGATTTCGCCCCCGGGCCTTGAGTTTGACACATGTGACTTAGACAAACAGGTGGCGTAGACCCTCTAGTCTACAAGAACGTATTGCTCCTTTAACTTGTAGTAGACTATTAGTAAATTATTCTTTTTGAACTATTAGAGTTGGTTTCCAGTGAGCAGCTACTATACTAAACTATATTCAACCTCCTCATAACCAAGTTGCATAAAACTACTAACAGCCTAGTTAAAACCTCCTTGTCAAAGCCTGGTCTCATCACATCTCAGAAGCTAAGCAGGGTAGGTCTGGTTAGGCCTTAGACGGGAGATCGCTGGGAATTCCAAGTGCCACAGTGAGTCGTTGTGTCCTTAGGTAAGTCTATTCACCTACATTGGAGTAGTTCCGTCAGTCAACCCCAGGGCATCTGTGACAACATTAGTAACTTACCACTACCGAGTTTGGAGTGAATGAATAATGAATGAATCTTAAACTGATTTGAGCGTTTGGAAAGAGCTATGTAAGAAAATATCTCAAGATAAAACACAAACTGGGTTGCAACCTGAAACAAATTAGAATTTTAGTTATTTTGATCACATAAAAACGTGGCCTACATAAACGTATTCTGTTGATTTCATCCACTGTGCGATTGCTATTATGCACTGAACTCTATATGTCTCCAATTGCCCACCATTTTATTCATTTTTTTTTCATTTTCATTTCATCCAATTTTATTCACAGCAGAGGCTACGGCATTAAACAATTTACACTATTTTCCAATCTTCTCCTGCAGGTAAGTGTTACTCTGTACCTTGTTCTCTCTCACTCCACCTCCTCATTTGAAAACACACTTTGTATCTCATGCATAAATTCATGTGTTTCTGCTCAGACACGGCAAATCCCATTTTGTATGACAATACTTTTATATCTATCTGAAACGTGTTCTTGGTAAATTGCATAGTTTTAGCTGAAATAAAAACTTTTTACTGGGTTTAATTTGGCGCTGGGTAATTGGTCTAAAAGAATTTTCTCTAACAGCCCATTTCAAATCATGCATCTTTAAACTGGTGAAGGCTATAGTTGGCATTATTGCACTATTACTCCTGTAAATGTGCAGGCTAAGCTAACAGAGCTACACAGATGATGAAAGAGAGGGGTGCAAAAGTAGTGTGGTAGGTTTCATTACTGAGAGAGGGGGGATTAGCTGCTGAGATACAGGGGTGTGAGAAAACCTCTGCAGACTATTGGATCAATGACCAGGTCTATAACAAGTACAAGATGAGAGAGGAGAGATGGTGAGAATATGGGGAAATAAACAGCCTGAATCAATCACTTGGTGGTTGAGATGTGGGCAGAGAAAGAGAGGGAGAGACAGTGAGAAAGAGAGAATGTGTTTTATAGCTTACATTCACACTTAGTAACTTGCTCACCACCAAAAAACTGTTAGTTCTTTTGTTTCTTCCAGGCACACTGGTTTCCCCCCAAAACACGCACAATAGACAAAATCCTGTGTTAGAGTCGCCAGAGTTGTTCCAGACAGCGGAGGCTAGGCTGTTTTTGCACATGTAAAAGTTAGTAAATGAAATGGGCTGTTCTGCTGTTACCTTGAGGAGCACTTGTGTTTACTGTTGGTCACATGGCAGACAGAGATGAGAGGATGGCTCCCTCTGCGACTCCGACAAATCAGATACGCCTGGCAGGAGTCGCCACTCGTCTTTGGTCATACAAAGTTGAATCGTTGTCACTGTTTCACCTACAACCCACAATTTTTAGCTACAACTCAAGATTTTCCCACAGTATCATCTTACTTTGCAGACAGACAAAATCCCGGACACCCAGCGCTTCAAACGGTGGTAAAATTGGGGCTGGTAGAAATTAGGCTAATAATGAATGACTCTGTAACTAAATGCAAAGGAAATTACAAGTACTGCACAGAATTTTTAGGTATCTGTACTTTACTTAAGTGCATTTTACAGTGGATACTTTTTACTTTTCAGTCCAGTTCATAAATGCAGTGGAGTAGAATACAGAATACAGATACCTGCTCTCAAATGTAGTGAAGTTAAAGTAAAAAGTACATTTCATAAGATTTGAAATACCTGAGAAAACTTAATAAATTCATTCGTATTGCTACTGTTGACCAAAATCTGAATATTTTTTATCAATATCTTTACATTTACACTTAACAAATTAACAACACTTGAGTGAAATTTTACATGAAAATTTACATTTCTACTCTAAAAGGGTACTTATTTTCAATTAAGTAGAGTATTTCATGTGATAGTTACTCTTACTTCATTAAGTTTTTACCTCTGTATCGATACTTTTACCTAAGTAACAAAATTAAGTACTTCATCCACCACTGACTAAATGGCACTTCCTTCCTCTGGTTATTGGGTTGTCTCTGGCTGAGTACACAGTGCCCCAGACTGGTCTTCTGTATAATTGACTCGTCTGGACTTTTAATAAAGGGTCCTGTTTGGTCGTCTTTGTCATCGGTGACGTAATATCTCCCTAAATGAACACAGCTCGCACAAAGAATATAACAGACTCCTCATTATTTGCTCTAATCAACTGGAACAACTATTCCAGGCAAATCACAACAGGAGACATCACAAGTTTCATGTTTCATTTGTGAAATTATAAAGTCTTATTGGAGTCGCAGTCTTATCGCAGTGGGAGTTTGTGTGTAAGAGTGATAGAGACTTGGCTGGTGCTGTGAAATGGACTTCTGCATGGGCTAAATGTATTATAACAGATTTAGAGAAGAGTATTATTAGGCATTGCAAATAGTGTAAGAAAAGAACTGATCATTTGCTATAGAAAAACTACGTCAGAACATGTTGAATACCAAAAATGTTAATGAATTTACATAAAATTGGCACAAATGGACAGGTGGAAAGAAAAGCCAAAACTGTAGCCAAAAGCATGCTACTTCAAAATAGTTTTATTCAAGTTGAAGTAGTGGTTGATCAAATTTGCATCTGATTTAAAATTTGAAGTTCATTAGAAGGACAAAATATTAAATAATGCACAAAAGGCTGTATTTTCTCATGACAGACTCTCATGAGGAAAGTCAAATCAAATCAAATGTGAATATTTAATACTGTCAAGATCAGTGGTGGAACGTAAGAAAGTAAAAATAGTAAAGTACTATACGTAAGTACATATTTTAGGTATATGTTCTTTACTTATGTAAATTTTGAGGTTTTGGACCATGTAACAATGTTGTTCCTTCATCAAAAACATGGCTGAAGAGGTTTTAGATTTAATTAATGTATGTTCAAGTATTTTAGCGGGTCCTATTCAAACCGTCTTTACCATTAGCTGTAAGATTCTGTCCAATGGTTGTCCCTCAAGCCTATGTCACCCATGCTCCCACAGGACAATTCTACATACATATACAAAAGCATGACACAAAACTGAAACTGATGTTGACTGTTAAATGATCAAAATTTATCTTTTCACCAAAAGTCTTACAGTGGGTGGAATCATCAATTAAAAACAGAAAACAATGTGTTCGACTTGACGATAAAATCTCTGATGTCTAATTCTGTAGGTGTGTCCTAGGGCTCAACCCTTGGTCCCCTATGATTTAGTCTATTTATCAATGATCTGCCTGAGATGTTCTGCAGTATCATGTCAGTTATGCCGATGACATTATAGTCTAGGTCAATGCAGCCTGTGATTGGTTAAAAAATTTACTTCCGTTAACATGAGTTAGTACAGCAATGTATGTTTTTCTCAAAGTCTGCTAATAGAGGGAGAAATCAAATAGTATGGCTCTGACATAAATGACTGTCTGACAAGCTGGAGCCAGGCAAACAGAACCACACTGCTGCCTGTAGAAAGACTCTACAAGCAGACTCTGAAAACACCAGATCAAAAATCAAACTCATATTATCACTGTAAAATCCTGAGCAAATATAAGTTTTTTAATTGGGAAAACTTAATTATCTATTCAGTCATTATTCTGGTCTATAAAACCCTCCACGGTCTTGCTCCACCCCCATTAAAAGAGTTCTTACAGTTAAATTTAAGTACAAACACTCGAGCATCAAGCAGAGGAGACTGTAAAATCCCATTTAGAAAGACTTCATTTGGACAGTTGGCCTTTTCAGTCACACCGTACACTCCTGGAATCTGGTCCCCACAGAACTAAGAAACATGACCTTTATCCAGAGCTTTGGTGCATCTGTGAACAGTGTCTACTAGAAAATCAGACATGTGCACATAACATGGACTAATCTATATGTGTTTTATCATCTTAACACGTCTCTGTGTTGTTTTGAGGTAGTGATTTTTGTCTATTGTCCTTAATCTGTGCGGTGTGTGAGCTTTTAGCATGATCTAATATGACGGCATTTTGTATTTTACTGATCGTTAATGTCTTTGTCATGACTGAATGTTTTGTGTCTATGTCTTGTTTTGTGTTTTGTAATCAACCTGCCAATGGGACTAAGGATGAAAATTAGACTGCCATGTTGATTAATGTGCATTGTTCCATAATACGTTATTTTTCAGCAAATACAGCATTTCATTAAAACTAAAGATAACACAGTGATCTTAATGTGTTATGTGTTAGCAGTTAATACCCTGTAGAAGTAAAACATACCCTCTTTAATATATCTATGGAGTAAGTTAATTTTAGTTAAAAAAATTGTGTCATTTTTCCATAAACTTCCCGAAGAAAATTGTAATTAAAAGTTTGAAAGTTTGTTCAGGGTTGTTCAGGTACGTAGTAACTAACACCCACAAGAGTTTCTGAAGCTTTTCTTCAAACTTTAACCACTAAGTTATCAAAGCATTTCACTGAATTTTGAGTTTTGTGCACGCTTTTTGGACTTAAAACAGCCGTGTTATGGATATCGGTTAGCCTTCGCAATGCCTTTGAACTCTTAATATTAGAATTTTTTGAAAAGTTTATGGAAAAAATGAATGGAAAATTTGTTTCTGGACTTTGAAGTGGGTGGGACTGTTGAGCTCCATTTGCGCTGTTGCTTTTTCTCCGGGGAATCTGACATGATGAAATGAAATTGAAAACATCCATTGATTTGTCAGATTTTCAGTCACGTAATCCACACAATCCATCTATGTATTTATGCATAAGTATAATTGTTCACATAATGTTTTCAATTGCCGCCATATTGTTTATAATGGAGCTCAGAGCAGCACAAATCCAGATAGATTAACTGTGTTTTCATCTTTCCAATCCCACACTTGAGACGGCTCTTTGCCTCTTCACATAATTCTACCTGTCGATGTTCGGATCAAACTACAGACTTCTCCAGAACTGCAGCAAATCCATTTTTATCTATTCCTCTGTTGCTCTGTCACTCTCCATGTTCCACTCCAACATTTAAACCAGCAGTCCAACACAAGAGCCCGCAAACACACACACACACACACACACACCCCGACACACACACACGCATACAGACACACACACTCTTATTCCCTCTCCTCCCTGCTCTCTCTCCCCTCTTTCTCTCCTTTTATTTCTCTTTCTCTCTTTGTGATGTTCTTGTTGAGATGTTGAGTCTATGAGCTGTCAAACTCTTTCTCTCTCCCTTCTTCTTCTTCTTCTAATTTTCATTCTAATTCTTCTTCTTCTTTTTCTTCTTCTATTTCTTCCTCTTCTTCTTCTCATTTTCATTCTTATTCTCATTCTTCTTCTCCTCATTCTTTTCTCTCTTGACCTTTCTCTTTTTCTGTCTCTCTTTCACTTTATCTCTCCTTTGTCTCCTTATAGTTCTCTTTCTTTCTGTTTCCCCTTCTTTCTCTCTCTTATCTCTCTTTATCTTTCCGTATTCCCCTTCCGCACTCTTTTTTCTCTCTCCCTTTACCTCTCTCTCTTTATTTCTCCCTTTCTCTCTCTTTCTACATATTTTTTCTTCTTTCCTTCTCCTTCTTTCTCTCAGTTCTCTCCCACTTTAGTTCTATTTTCTCTCTTGCCTTCTCGTTCCCTTTCATTCTCTCTCCTCTTAATTTTTCTCTTTATCTTCCTCTCTCTTTCTCTTCTTCTTCTCTCTCTGTAGTACATCCAGCATTGATCACACTTGGACAAAAACAAGTGTGTTTTTAAGTTCAGCTGAAGTGATTTGAGTAAAGCAGTCTGGTCAGAGCTGTCAGCCAACATAAAAGACACAACAAATACTATCTATTCTCCATGTTTTTGCTTTGTTTTCTTTAAATCAGTTTGTTCTCAGTCAGTATCACTGTGTGCGGACGCTGGAGTAACATTGCCCTCCAGTGGTGAGAGTGAGACAGTACAGTCACAGCTGTTACTCTGCGCTACATAAAAAGGACAATATTGTTTGTTTGCAGTACGCATTGTGAAAAAACAGTGTAATTTATTTTAAAATCACCAAATTTAAGAACAGAAACCATGTTCATAGTTGTTTTTGTTTTTTTTAATTTTTATTTAATGTTTGTTTTTTATTTTGTGTTTTTTTTTTTATTCCTTTCAACCGCTTGACTATCAAGTCTTTGGGGCTTCATAATGGCACTACTTTCGAATTTAGTTTTTTTTTTTCCTTAGACTTTTCTTGTTTTTCTTTTCTTCTTCTTCTTCTTCTTCTTCTTCTTCTTCTTCTCATTTTCATTCTCATTCTTCTTATTTTCATTCTTCTTCTTCTTCATTTTCATTCTTTTTTCTTAGATTTTTCTTGTTTTTCTTTTCTTCTTCTTTTTCTTCTTTTTCTCATTTTCATTCTCATTCTTCTTATTCTTCTTCATTTTCATTCTCATTCTTTTTTTCTTAGATTTTTCTTGTTTTTCTTTTCTTCTTCTCATTTTCATTCTCATTCTTCTTATTCTTCATTTTCATCCTTTGTGGGTGTTTTTTTTCTTAGATATTTCTTGTTTTTCTTTTCTTCTTCTTTTTCTCATTTTCATTCTCTTTCTTCTTATTCTTTTTCATTTTCATTCTCATTCTTTTTTTTCTTAGATTTTTCTTGTTTTCTTTTCTTCTTCCTCTTATTTTCATTCTCATTCTTTTTTTCTTAGATTTTTCTTGGGGTTTTTTTTCTTCTTCTTCTTCTCATTTTCATTCTCATTCTTCTTATTTTCATTCTTCTTCTCATTTTCATTCTCATTCTTCTTATTTTCATTCTTCTTCTCATTCTCATTCTTCTTATTCTTCTTCATTTTCATTCTTTTTTTTATTTTATTTTTTTGGTTTATTTCTTCTTTGAGAGGGTCTAACCTAGAATACAGTGTGCTCATGGGACAGTTCTCCATTGACTTGTTCCCTGTGAATGTTGCTTAATCCGCTTGTCAGTTTGATTTTCTTTAATTGGAAGCGACTGCTGATGTAATAATCATGTATCATAAAAAGACATTGAACTGAACTTTCAAAACATGTTGTAAAAAGCCAAATATTAGCAAAACGTGTTCATAGTATGTGGATCTCTAATAGTACGTTTTACAGTGGTCTCTCTTTTGGCCTCTCATCGCAGCATGTGTTCCTCTACTTGCAGCCCAGATAATAGCTTTATAATCACCCTCCGATCCCTGTGGTCATTCCACTGAGTTGTCCTTTTAAGACCCTCTATCTGAGTCTCATCTGTTGGTCTGTGACTGGACTAATTGCTCCCTCTGCTCAAAGTCTAACAGTTCAAATCATTAAAATCCTGGTCTGATGCTGCCTTGAACTGTTAAAGGAACTGTATGTAGCCTGCACTCTTACCAGAGCTGAAGGAAGTGTCTGGGGTGAGGGACGTTTGGGTTTAGACTGCTGCTGTATGGATGGGTAAATGTGCCATAAAATCAAATGTTTTCGTAATAAAAAATAAATCAGTATTAGAGTTGTTTTCAGTAATATTTGACTTTAAACATGTGTACCTTGTATATGGGGACAAAGTGAAGTGCATGACTTTTAAAATCAAAATCTTACATACAATTCCTTTAAAACATCAATAATATGTTTAAAATTACAGATTTTTTTTTTTTTTTTGCTTAAATACACCATGTACATAGATTTACTCTCATTGCTGCAAGAGGAGGTAAGAGAGAAAATTATCAAAAAAGTTCTTATTGTCCTTATATGCTATCCTGTAGTCTATAAGTATTGTGCAGAATAGTCTTGCAGCCATAGCCACATCTTTTTATTGAATATTTTTGAAACTGCAGCTGTTGTTGGACTTTGACACTGCAACACTGAAATTTACCCAAAGTGGAACAAATAAAGGATGTTCTGTCTCACTGTATGCAATATCCTACACCGTTGTTATTAATTCTCACTAACTTTGCTATATTTAGTTCATTGTTGTTGTTTTTTTCTGTTGTACTGCATGTCCACCAGCAGAGGGCGCACTCCTCTGATTCATCGCCCTCTCACTGCTGCAGCCTGAAGCCCAGAGGAGCCGTAGGAGCGACAAGGGAGTCTTCATAGAGGGGAAAAATGGATGGAGGAGACCAAAGAGGAGGCGGAGAGTAGGTCACCCGGAAAACCCCATCTCCGCTATGAGGGTCATAGGGCTGCACCAAAATCCATAGGACAGGTTTGGATGCTATGGTGTAATTAGCTGTTTAACTGTCAGATTGCAGATGTGTAGACCTAGTTTTCTGGTTAATACCTCTGTAGATACTGGGCCTATCCACCATGAACCAAAAACTGGAACTATAAATAAACAAAACCTTTTTTTTCCCACAATACCTTCAGAAAGCAGGCCATTATTCAACCCTAAATATATGATTGTTGTCAGCTGAAAGAACTTTAAGCCCTAAGATTAATATGGCAGGTTTTTGAACCAAATCCCAACCAAATAATGGTACATGGTACAATGGATATAGTGCTTTACCACCTTCAAGGCTCAAAGCGCTTTACATCAAGCAGCCACTCACTCTTTCACACAGTGCATTCATATATCAGTGTATGCAGACACTGGGGGCAAGGTGTGTTAAGTGTCTTGCCCAAGGACACAACGACAACATTCATGTGTGGGAGCTGAAATTGCACCGACAACCTGTGGGCCAATGATGTTTATGTCGACAGCGGGATTCGGATCAGCAACCTTCGTATCAGTGGACAAACACTCTACCGACTGAGTTACTGTCGCCCCGATCAGGTTCAGTTGTGAGTTAGTGTTCCAGTGGGTCTGGAAGGTATTGATTTTTATTGTGCTAATACACTGATAAGGAAAGGCTTTAGGGAGGAGACAATGTTGACTCAAACAAGGACATTTAGCTGCTCTTGTTTGAGATGCCTGCAGATTTGTGGGTAATTACCAAGAAGATGAAGACATACTTGGTACATAATATTAGTTATAACACTCACAACTTTGCTCTCACACTACAGCCTTAAATCTCCTCTTTGGTCTTCTAATTTTTACCTTAGCAACCTTCTAACCATATATTCACTGTTCCTCCTCTGTACCATATATGGTGAATGATTGCATTTTTATATAGCGCTTTTCCACCTTCAAGACACTCAAAACGCTTTACTAGTGCTGGCCCAGCCTATCAGACTAAGCAGCTGCTTAGGGCCCCGAGGCCACCAGAGGGCCCCCAAGAGCCCATACATTTATATTGAAAATAATGATTGATTTTTTTTTTTTTTTTTCTGAAACTAAACGGCGCTCGGGGTTTATACTAGTCTAAATATCCTTCTTAAACGACTAAATGTGTTTTGTTACCAGTAGCTAGATATGTGCTGCCTACATTTGTTTTTGCGCCAGGCATTGGCGTGGACATCTACGTAATTACGCTGGCGTGAAGGACCCCTCCCCTCCAGGTGCACTCTGGGAGCGCGGAGGCAGCAGAGGGACGTTTGAATGGGTGTACTACAAACTAAAATACTTTAACTAGAGAAGTTCAGTTTATCTAAAATATGGGACAATGTATGGAAAGCCCCAGAGGAGCTTTTGTTTTGGGGACAGGACTTTTTAGAGAGGACTCGGAATATGTCAAACTTTACACCAGTGGACCTGCAGATAAAACAGTGAAGATGGACTGTATAATTCTGCAGACAGGACACACCTCAGAGGGACAGAGGACAGAGAGGACACACCTCAGAGGGACAGAGGACACACCTCAGAGGGACAGAGGACAGAGAGGACACACCTCAGACGGACAGAGGACAGAGAGGACACACCTCAGACGGACAGAGAAGACACACCTCAGACGGACAGAGGACAGAGAGGACACACCTCAGATGGACAGAGGACAGCAGGTGAGTCCGTTGGCTGGTTTTGGTTGTGTCTGATCCTTTTGTCTCTAAACTGAGATGTTGTGAGTGTAGTTAAAGCGTCAATGCTCCTGAAATCTTTGTTACATCTGCTGAACGAAAGAACGACCTGTGAACGAGTCCTGAATGTGTTGTGAATGCTCATATAGGGACGCCGATATCACTTTTTGCGAAACAAGTACTTCATTTTGAGTACTCGCTGATACTGAGTAAAAATACCATTTCCAGACATTTTTCTGGTGTTTGATTGTAGTAGTAAATCTAATTCATTTTGTATGATTTTCATAATATAGACTAATTTTTCATCTTAGAATACTTATGTTATCTACTGAAATCACTTGGGTGTAATTCAAATTAAATATATCCATATAAGAACCTGGCTTTAATATTTACCACTTCCTCTTTGCAGACGGCACTCGCGCTAACTGCTAACGAGCTAACTGTTAACGAGCTAACTGCTAACGAGCTAACTGCTAACGAGCTAACTGCTAACGAGCTAACTGCTAACGAGCTAACTGTTAGCATAACAGTGACTGTTGTTACTTTTACCAGGGCCTCACTTTCACACATATATTCATGCTGTACGTCTTTTAAAAGCTTTGAATCCGCTCTGTTGCTAAATGTGTTTGTTAATTTTAATTAGTTACAATGCAGCACAAGCAAATAAGTAAATAAATAAAGCGTGCTACTGTCGTAAACACAAGCACTGCGTTGGTATTCTCTGTCAACTATAAAAGCTTTTAGAGTCTTAAATATTTGTATATTTCAAGTGGTAGTCACATGTGATTACAGCCGCGCTTAATGTGCAGAACAATGTGCATGTTTATGTCCAGAGCTCACTGCTCTGTGGAGAGATGAGCTGTGAGCTCAAACAAGAGGCAGCACAGATACAGTGGTATCGGCTCTTAGTATCGACAGCCCATTGAGGAGTACGAGTACTGGCACCCGATACTGAATCTGTGCAGCCTACTCATTAGTATGCGCATTTTGGCGAAATTTCGCATCCAAAGCCTAACAATAAACATAAAAATGATGCGATCCTAAAATCCTCTGTTATTTAAGCAATTATTTATTGTTTATTTAGCAAACAACGAAGTTAAATCTGTCAACTGGACAAATCTTGTAGGAGTGAAGACGTTTCGCTGCTCATCCAAGCAACTCATCTTCAGTTCTGTTATTTAATGTTCAAATGATCTGATGATTATAAATCTGATGTTATGTCCAGGATTTTTCTCTGATACAACTCTTAATGTGGATCACTACTTTGTACTTCCTGAGTGATATCATTTTGAATTAAGTGTACCCTTGCTTAAGCACATAATTTGGCTACTCTATCCAACCCTGCATTTTATGACATAAAGAGCTCATAAATGTAAGCCCACTTTAGTCAACTGTAACACATTAAAATGTACCAGAATTTAAAATTTCTCTGGCAGACCCTCCTTCCTTACACATTTTTATACTGTTATACTTGTGGCTATTAGTGTTGTGAACCTCTAGAATTGTCAGTCTTTTAACAACTGGTTGTGATGATGTCTTAATGTTATGAACATGTGGCACTGAAGTGGAGAGGGCCCCCAAGGGCAAATTCAGTTTAGGGCCCCCTAAAGACTAGGGTCGGCCCTGTGCTTTACATCAGGGAACCATTCACCTATTCATACACCAGTGTACACAGACACTGGGAGCGAGGTGGGTTAAGTGTCTTGCCCAAGGACACAATGACAGCATTCATTGTTGGGACCTGGAATCACACCGCCAACCTGTGGGTCAGTGGATCTGACCACAAGTTGACGTTTATGTGTTTATGCCGAGAGCGGGATTATCATTCAGATCAACTTTCAGATCAGTGGACATAACAATAGTTTAGCATACTGGTGTAAGGAAACACACCATATTTCTTCTGGTTGTTTATTTTCTGAATACAAGGGCTACTGTAGGCCACAGCAAAACAACAGCAGACCAGTAACTGACAAATATAACCTTCACGTCAACTTGTCAGTATAGCAGCGTGTCACATACAAAAGCAGTTACATTAACAACACATAAACAGCTACAAAAACAACAAAAGGTGTCAGCTTGATCTAAACACCAAATATCAGATCATTACAATAGCTTCATTTATTTTAACCTAACCTAAGTAAAGATGTCAGCAACACACACCAAAAACACATGTGATGTAATTTGGACATTATGTAGTGTATAATTTGTTCAAGGCTTATACTTGTCAAAATTATGATAATGCCAAATGATGTCTTCTTTTAAATTATGCTAAAATATGCTGATGACAAATTTGACAAATGTACCAAGATGCTCTTTGCAAATGATCATTATGTCGTTATTTTAACTGGCTTAGGGCTTATGTTCTATCTATTTTAGTCAATTTGAACTTTAGGGATTTGCATTTTCATTAGTCAACTTTAAAGCTGGCAGACATCTTGTAAAACAGCACTGTAAGAATTATCCTTAAACAACCCACCCTGCTGTTCCGATACTGCTTTAAAATACCAACTCCCATCGATTTATGTGAGGATTTTATCTGTAAATTATATGAAGGATTACAGAAATTATGAGAATGCAACATCTGGGTTTGATAGCTTACATGCAGGTCCACAGATTTGTGTATGGATCATTTTACAAGTAATTTTACATGTAACAAAATGCACAGAAATCATATTCAGTACCTGTATATGAACTAAGCAATGCTTTCCACAAAACCAAGATTATATAAATGTAATTATTTATTCACAAAATCTTGTATCTCTGCATGAAGGATGAAAATAGTGATAGTGATCTCCATGGAAACAGCCCAGCAACAGGCTTAAGCTCAGCAGCCAACGAGAGCTCGGGATGGCAGCAGGAGTGGACCAATGGGAGCAGAGCGTGGTGGGGGGAGGGTCGGATGCTGCGGTTTGAAGGTGAATGCTAATGCTAACAGAGGCGTGACCGGGAGCAGGCTACTTCCTGGTCGCTCTAGTGCGTCACTGCATCTAAAGCTGGGGTTTCCATGCAGTAGCTATGCAGACTATTGGACTATTTTGTGTTTTATTATTTTATATCCATCTTAAATGAAACACACTAAAAATGAAATGAAATATGTGCAGGGAATAATGCAATTAGTACAAGATAAAACATCAAAATAAAACATGACTAAGATTATGTGCTGAAATTGTATAGGTTTGTAGTGCTTAAAGGTCCTATATTACACAAAATTTATTCTTCTGCGCTTTAATTAAGCCATGTTATTATATTGCTACCTCATCAAAAACATACCCGGAGTTGTGTTTTGTTTCCTTCACACATCTTTAAGTAATGCTGCATTATTAGTCTGTCTGCATCTCTAAAGCTCAAGATGCTCCGTTCCACCTTGTGATGTCACCTAGGTGAAACTTTCAAGTTAACAGCTACCTTTTAACTTTAGTTCGGTAGAGATTGGCAATTTCAGGGCTGAAATCAACCAAATGATTCTAGTGAAGGTATGGAGTTGAAAAACACAGTGCAGTACTTTCTGTATTAACACCTGACATCACAATGTGGAACAGAGTGTTTTCCGTTTGAGAGAAGAACTCAGTGTGTGCATGTGTGAATGAAATAAAACATAACTCCAGGTATGTTTGGGAAAAGGAAACAACAGTATTACATACACAAAATAGAAAATAGCATAATATAGGCCCTTTAAATTAGATGTTAGATGATTGTTGTCATAGAAATTAACAATTTTAACGTGTTCTCACTTTTAGATGGGGCATGAACAAGTATTCCTCAAAATAAAAGCCTATATTTTATATGAAAAAAGAAAATGTCCAACTGTCAAACCAAAAATGTCCACAATTACTCAACACAATAGTCACAACTAAAATTTTGCACATTCCAACCAAAACACAAAAATGATGTAGATTATGACGTTTAATTAGGCTAGGATATATGCTACACCATACAGTAATGTGGACAAATTGACTTTAATAGTGGAATAGACAGTGGAATAGTGTTTTAAATGCAGAGATTTCACACTTACAGTCCTTCCATTTGCATATCCTTATAATCGTGTGTAGTGCCTCAGGGTGGAGGAGGCATTTAATTATCTGGCAACATACATAACACTTCTTGTAATGTGACAAAATTGTACTGTATCTTTTTAATAAAATAGAACATACTATAGAACATCATTTTATAGTATATGTTTAAAAGAAGGGTATGCAGCCTAGTACACTAGTGCCTTAGCCTACTGCTAGATTACACATACCAGTTTTTTCTCTTTCTCAGTATATGAACAGGCCATGCCTCATGTGAAAGCTCAGAACCTCCACTTCACTCACTGAGGCTGCACTAGCACTGATTAATAATTGGCTGCAGTTTAGGTAGCGACAATTCAGGTCAGTCCTTTTAGGTTTAAACCAACTGGATTTCAGCGTTGAAACTGGCAACCCAAATGAGAGACTCATGTGAGGCACATTCTTCTTTCTGATTGGAAAAATGTAAAATCTAAAACTTGGTCACCATGGCCAGTGTTTTTGTAATTAAAATCAGCATTAAAATTGTTATCAGTAAAAGCTATATTTGATTTTAACATGTTTACCTCGTACTTCTATTACTAATACTACTTGTACTATACTGGTGCTAGTACTATTACTACCACTTCTACTATTACTACTACTACAACTACTACTATCACTCTGACCCCGCTTCATTAGGGACTTTTCAAATATACCGATCCGTGATAAATATAATATCATAATATCATATCTAATTTGTTGTTTCCAGACTGGATGACTGGTATTTGAAGAGTCATTTACACTGACTCATCCTGTGTGTGTATGATTGACAAATGTGATAGTGCTCCCTAACATCACCTGCTGCTAAAGGACATGCATCTGTAGTGCATTTTTGTTGCATAACTTTATTTTTAACTAACTATTTTTTAACATTTGAAAATATCTTTAAAAATGTGGTCACTACTGTACTGTACTGTATTTGTATTCCCTCCTTCACAGATGTTTGTTTTGTCTGTAATATATGAAAATGAGCCTGTTAAGCCCACGCTAAAGACACCAGAACATTACACATTACACTGGAAAGGACTGCTGTCATTTTCACAGCACTTTACTATAATATGAACAGTGTCATACTCTAAGTTGCTTTTACAGTAGGTTACTGTAATTGGCAAAGGATTCTGGGGAATAATAAGTTTGTGCAGTAAACTACTGTAAATTACAGTAAGATATATGGTACTGTAAAAATTACAGTGAGGCTACTGTCAATACATATAGTAAGAAAATACATTACTGCAAAAATCATAGCAATACTACAGTAAAAAAAAGTATAAAATAAATAAGTAAATATTACAATACAGATATGCTACTGTAGTACGGTATTACAGTAGTGGGTTTAGTTGGGAAAAAATGGACCAATCGTAGGAGAGATCAGTCGTAGGTTACTGTAAATATTACAGTAATGAGTTAGGTGGGAAAACCTGACCAGTTACAGGAGACATTCACTTAACATGGCTTAAAGCTCTCTGGAGTCAATTTTGCTCAATATAGGACCTTTAATGCCATACTGTGGAACATTTTGGGCAAAGCCATAACATCTCCATGGAGTTATAGTGGCGGATCCCCTCACCTAACCCTAACATCTATTACATAACACTGCAGTCACACACACAGCAGCGGAACAAACTGCTTGGGTTTATAATATTATCAGAGCCCCCAGACCTGCTCAAGACGACTGTACAACACTATAAAGGTGCAGAGATGACATTTAGAAAGTGCTTCAGCTGTGACAGGAAATAACACACAGCCAATAGAGTGTGAGTGTACTGGTATCACTCACAGACAGACCCGCTGGAGATCATATAAATGTAGTGGAGATTCATATAGTGTTGACATTTACAAAGCGCTGGGCTGGCAAAAAAGCAGACAGTGGAACTATCACAATTTTCTGTTATCACAGCCTACAGGTCTGTTTATAATCATATTTAGTAACATTTGAATAGTGCAAATCAGAGGCATCCAAATGTCTGTAATTTATTTTAATGCCCAGTAAATTCAAAGAGTGATTTTAAATTAACTGGCTATACAATTGTGCAGTCCAAGAAGGGTGCAGGTTAAATTGGCTCTGTGCACAACAGCGTCCGTCATTCCCACACAAAGACCTCTAGATTTAAACATATTTTCACAATAATACTGTTCTGTATCTTTACAAACCACCATTTTTGGTAAGTCTATATGGACTGTTTGACCCAATGTGTCTGATCGTCACATGGTGCCCCCATTGTCACATGACCCAACGACATCACTTTTGGGTTGCTATAGTAATGCCCTTCCACTCTTGGGTCCATCAAACAGTGCTTGCGTAGATGTGGGGTTGCTAGGTTTATTTTTAGCCCCTCTGGTAAAAGGGGGAATTACGTGTCTACATGTCTAAATTTAAACTGGCCGCCCCCCCCCCCCCTTCCTCGCTCCTCCCTCAGCTCTGTCCTGTTTTTCCAGATTTTTTTTTTTTTCTCTCTTGGTGGATTCATTCATGGATGCACAGAGGAGATAAGAGGAGGAGAGTGGAACCGCAATATCCAGAAGAGTGATAGCATCAGCTTTGGGCGCGTACCTCAATTTATATTAAAATATGAAAGGTAATTCGCTGTCATCTGCTCAATGCAAATTAGCGTTTGGCTTCACTGAATTTTGTAATTTGTGACAGATTTAAATGTCGCCAAGGAGATATTATTATATTCCATGGAATTTTTCCCCAGTGTGGCATTGAATTTATCTACAAGCAGGCCTAGTTACAGGTCAGTACTGGGGACAAGCAATTTTAGATAGTAAGGTTTAATGGCGTACTGTGGAACATTCCTCACAAAGCATCTTTATGTTTACTACTTTCTATGTTTCATATACATACAGAATACATCAAATACATATATGAGGTAGGCTATATGGAGTCAAAGTGATTTTTTTTATGTTGTATTCAAATCCTCAAACCATTGTGAAGTTGTCAGTGTCCAGCCAGAAACACATAAGAACATTTGATACATGTTTACCTGCATCTTGTCTTCCCTCACGATGGATGGAGAGAGTCTGAGAGCTGACAGGAAGACACAGAAGGTCTAGGCTGACAGGAGAGAGAAAGAGAGGAAGATGGAGGGAGTGGAGCAAAGAGGAGATGAGAGGAGGAGAGGATGAGTAATGGTGTGGAGATGGCAGGTGAGAGGCACCGACACATATTGATCCAAAGACACTAAGCTGTTTCTTTGGCTATATTTAGGTTTGGCACTGAACAGAAAAACACATTTAGCCACAAGGAACACAGATAGACCCCGGATAGAAATGCGGAAAAATATCTGCTCTGTTTGATCTGATTTAAATCTAAAAGGAAACTCTCTGATCTCTAAACCCCGGCACCTGCAGCCAATCATTAATCAGTGCTAGTGCAGCTTTTGGAGGTTCTGAGCTTTCACAGGAGGCTTGGACTGTCCATATACTGAGAATGAGAGAAACTTGTGTAGTGAAGCCTACAGTAGCTCAGTTGGTAGAGTGTTTGCTCTACCAATAATGTTTATGTTGAGAGAGGGATTCAGTCAGATCCACTGACCCAGAGGTTGGTGACTCCAGCTCCCATAGATGAATGCTGTTGTTGTGTCCAGAGGTAAAACACTTAATCCACCTGGCCTCCAGTGTCTGCGCACACTGGTGTTTGAATGTGTGAGTGGTTCCCTGATGTAAAGCTCGTTGAGTGGCTTGAAGGGGGAAAAGAGCTGTATAAAAATGTGACCATTTACCATGTACCATTTACATACTGTACCTTTAGAAGAAAAAAATCATACAGCGTCTTTAACAAAAGGCCATCTGTCTAGTTTGTATTATCATTTATGTATTTATTTATTTATGTATTGTTGACTCCACATTAAAACATTACAAAGGCTGAAATATAGCCACATTTCCCTGCAAGGGCTTACACACTGGAACACTTGACTGATACACATTCGAGTGAATTAGTGCCTTCCATTACTGACTTGTTTTTTTATAGATCCAACACACTAAGGTCCGACCGAGATCGCAGCCTCTAATGACATTTACATTATTTACAAAACAATACATTGACTTTTAACACACTTTTCACAGGTCCTGTTTGTCAGTACATTCAGTTCATATGGAGTTAGAGTGTTGTCTCTGGTCCTATATTTACAGAGGCTGTCAGTGCAGATGGATGAGGGCACATTACACTGGTCCCATGATGCTTCCCTCTATTATTTACCACAGCCGGACCAAGCCACTTTGGTCTGCTACACTTTTCATGCAAGCGGTGGTTCAAAATAGCCTTATATTAACTGTAACTTTTATACATCGCAATGAGGATTTTTATTTGGTAGTTTATCAGGGAAATAACACTATAACTATGGCTGATGCGTAGGTGATGAAAACAGCCAGTGGAGCCTAATTGATACTTTGCAGTGACATTATGCTGGGGGTGTTTTGCCCGTATGCCTATGGTGGAATGTTGAGGAGAAATAAATTACAAAATGATTTTACATAACACATTTCAGTCTGTGATCAATAGTTTCAAATGTAAATATTCAATCAAGACAATTGTTTAACATATCTGGCATCTAATTTATTTCCTTTGTTATAATGTCATGATTTTGTGATTATCATTTTTGTATTTCCACTTTACTAGGGCTTCACAATGATCAAGGCGTAAAGGCTGCCTATTTTTAGCCAATAGAATGTCATCTGAAAAGAACAAAATCTTGTCTCATCATAAAAAAAAAAAAACTAACTCTGTTTTTCAAACCTCTACAAAAATCTTTCTTTTGTAAATCGATGACAAAACTATTGATCTATATAAATTGAACTTGACTATGCTGGGCACCATCGTATACATTCATCCTATGGTTTACATTCAGCTGTTATGTTGCTGTTGCCAGGTCTTGTACAGTTTCATGCTGTAATACACCCATATATCTCATGTACGTGCTTGGCCTAAAATAGCTGCATAAGCATTACATGAAGAATACGCAAATTTTACATTATTTAAATCAATCTTAAACCATTTGTGCTTAGAGCTGTATGAAAACGCAGCTTGGTCCCTTGTGAGTGTTAATAATAAATGCCACGTTGTTTTGGCCCTATATAACACCTCCCTCAAGCATCATTTAAAATGTTGATAAATTCACAATACTGGCACAAATGTGCACATAAATTCTTAATACGATTGTCTAACTCCCGAGGCCATGCTGTTATGATGGTGAACTGGTGTAAAAGCTTCTCCCTCTGTATGTATAACTCTGCATAGTGATATTTTTGATAATGTCCAATTGTGTAACTTTACTGCATAAATGAATGAACAGTAGGGGTTTATTGATTCTATAATGGGCTCTCTGAGTTTCCATGGGCTTTTGTTGTGATGTGAAAATACAATGGATTGCGTCACCAATGGGTAGTACAATATGTATTTGCATCAGTCTATCCCTGTGAAACCCCTTAATTTAAAATGGTATGCAGTGTTTGAAATATACATACTAACAGATTTAGGTGGAGGGTAACTATTAAATAAGAAACATTTGGACAAATATAGTTTAAATAATTCACAAAATGGTTGCTGTAAATTAATTTACCAATACATATTTATGATATTTAAAAATAATGTCCCTTTGAACCATTGCCGTATATTGCCACAATAAAAAAATCAACAAAAAAAACGTCCTCAAAATGGTGTCCATAATAGAAAACTGAAACTATGAATTCATCTCAATCTTCATGGTATTGGTTGGATTTTTTGTGCTTTACAAATAAACTTAGATTGGATTGAAAAACTTTTAACTTTATTGGCATGAGACAGTAATGAAGTAACTGGCCTTCCTACTTTCTTCTTATTAAATTTACCCCACAAATAATTGCATTTTTGACCTCTTGAACATCAATGAAAAGTCTCACATGGGGCTATAGGATCAACTTGACCCCATCTTGCGTGCCTTGTCTGGGGAAAAAGGCAAGTTCTGGAGAAGGCTCATGAAATTCAGAAGAGTGATAGAGCTCCATGAGACAATCCTAATGTTGAATTGGAGCACTGCACTATGATGAACAGGAAGTCGCCCATATTGGATCGAAATTCTGTCGTCACTTTTACTGCCTTTGTATGAAACCTACCTAGTTTTATGTCTGCTCTGTATTTCTTTATTAAATTTTTTCACAAAATGATACACAAATATTACTTTAAAACAATCCACTTGTAGGCAATCTCTAAATGCTTTGCTTCTTCTTACTCACTCGGAACAGTTAAATCTCAGAATGTGTTGAAGTGATGGGCCCAGACAGGAGACAAGACAAGAACATGCAATGTCACTTTATATTAGCCTATAGCGTTAAGCATCTCAAGTCGCTTCCCCAGACAATGAGTTCAGTTAGGGGCCATTTCCCATTTTAATCCGGTGTAAATGTTTTAGTGTGCGAAGAGGTCTGGACTGGAGCTCTTAAAAGACTCAAATCTACCTTTAAAAGCTCATAAACCACAAACATAAAAAACAATTTGTACATTTCAGTCCAGTTGCTTTCTAGTCTTCTATTCTTCTTCTATTCTAAATTACAAGAAAACAAACTGGTGAAAATATAAATAATAATATTGTACCATAGTAGATAGGGAATTGTGGATTTGATAAAACCAAGATAGAAAATTATTTTTTTTATTATTATTACTACACTCTTTGTGCAAATTCATTTTATTCCTGTTGTTCTAAACTACCCATGGGTTTCAGACTAACTATTAAACTATTAGGATTGTTGCCATAGTGATTAACAATTTAAAAGAAAATATTAATCTTCTGGATGAGAGGAAAAGTCCTCAGAATGTATTGCAGAAAACTGAAACCTGGGTGACAGTGGCTCAGTGTCTGCATACACTGGTGTATGAATGTGTGTGTGAGTGGTTCCTTGATGTAAAGCACTTTGACCATATACCACCAAACTCCTGAAAAGCAATTAGGGTGAATTTCTAAAGAACAACATTTAGATTTGTCATCCAATTGTTGTCGTTTTGTCTTGTTGTATCAGCATTCTTAAAGTACCACAAGTAACAACAAGTAATACTTCCTTTACCCTACCACAAAAGGGAAAGACTTTAACTCCAGATCCACAAGTCAATATCTTCGTAATTATTCCATTAGACTGGCTTCTATTGCAGGCTTGAGTTGTTATTGTACACTGCAGGCCTATTCCTCCTCTACCATTTGTGTCAAAGGCATTACTGTTGTCTGGGTGATGAGATGGGTGTAAAGCTTTATTCTGAGCATTATCTCATCTTATCTTGTGGTCAGATCAAATCTACTCACTCCACTGCTGTAACATGATGACTAGGCAATGATTTCCTCACCAAGGTCGCCATGACACCTCCAAAAATGCAATGATTTTACTACATGTACATGAGCAGGACTTTATATCAATATGGGGACTAAAATCAGTACACACACAATGTGGGGACCTGCTTCCTTTATTCATTGGTTTCAGTCACATGACTCGTTTGTTGTTGTTGGCCATTTTGAGGACGTCACTGTACATTGTAGCCTATTGCCGCTGTGTGAAAGTCATGATGCTACATCAAAAAAATAGCACATCGCACCGAAAGGGAGTCATTGACTTAATATAACTCAATGTAATGTCCCAAAGAAGCGTGGAAATCCAACTTGTGTGTTTCTGTGTGTGTGTCCCAGGGAGACATGCATTTGAAACATGAAACATGCATTTGGAGAGATAAGGCTGCATAGGATGTAGATATGGGAGACGGCTTTATTAAACATTATTGAGGTGAGCTCTGGTGGGAAAATGACAGGAAAACTCACATAAATATATATATGGTGGATTATAGTGTCTTATTTGTGAAAACTATATAAAAGTATATATATATAAAGTATAGTTTATTTTACATTTTTTCTTTTTATAACAGCATGATAGACACATTAAAAGGTGCACTGTGTAACTTTTTTGGTGGCAGGTCTGGCACCTTCTTGTTACCATGGAGACATTGCTTTGCCTGAAAGTGTGTTGGTGCCAGTGCAAAAAAACTAAGGCTTGCCTTGACAACTGAAATCTTAAAGCGGGTGTCCACAGCTTGACTTTGTCCATTTGCAACAAAAGATTTATGATCATGGGAAAAATCTTGAGTCGTACTAGTGTTGTGGAATTTCTACAAGCAAAACCACTAAAGAATAAAATGAACTGAAAAGTTGTCTTGAATCAAAGAGTCTGATTTATTAAAGTAATTGTGCACACAACTGTAAAAGAGCTACCTGTCCCTGACAGAGTGTATTCTTGGTGTGTTATTGTCAGTACATACAGCATATTTATATCATAATGAGAAGAATTACATGAACCAGAAAACCAATTTAGACCCGTTAAAGGGGCACAGAGCCAAAACACTTCTTGGAACATAGGATGAGCAGGTCAAACGGGCAAGGCAAGGCAAGTTTATTTGTATAGCACAATTCATACACAAGGTAATTCAAAGTGCTTTACAGAATAAGAAAGACATTAAAATCACACAAATCAAAACATAAATAATCACAAATAATCATCATAAAAGTAACATTAAAAGAGAAGAGTACAGAATAAAAACCATTCAATCATATTCACAGCTAAACAGAACCATTTTGAGCCTGGATTTAAACATTGTCAAAGTAGAGGCCTGTCTCACATCTTCAGGAAGATTGTTTTAGCTGCATAAGACTGAAACACTGATTCTCCATGTTTATTCCTGACTCTGCTCCAAAATATATCTCTGACATGTTAGTCTCTCCATGGCCTAGGTCCTAGGCCATGGAGAGACTTATACACAAGCAGAGCTGCTTTAAAGTCTATTCTTTGGATAAGATATACCAGTAATTGAACAAAGAGTTAAGAAACTGGGACTAAGGTCTGCATACCAATACTGAGCCTATATGACAAATTACAAATTAGGTAAAACACTGTAAGTAAAGATTTTGAAACACTAGCTAAAAATCGTAGGTTGTATGTTTCACAGTGTGACCAGAACAAATATTAAATTTAAAACCGTCGTGCAACCAAAGACAACCATCTCTCCTCGTTTCTGTTTTACTAACTTTTACAAACATGAAAAACACCACTAGTATGGAGCGCTAGCAACAACTATCTGAAATAAAAATATGGAACGCAAATTAAACCAGCAGAGTCCTCCCCTCACCCTCTTCCTGCCCAGCCTTACACTACTCTACAGCTGCTTTGATCTGGATCTGTAGCTGCAAAAACTGCTTCACATGAGGCTAAAGTTTGTAACTTTACTCTATCTGCAGTCCTAATGCTGCAATGTAGAATTTCCTCAGATTCTTCTCTGCTCTTTCTGTCATCAACCCCATTTCATTTTGTAACAAAAATAATCCTATTGTGCCACATTGGTTTAGTGAATAAAGTTAGTCACCAGTACTAATAGAACTCTCGCTCTGCATGGAGCCGGGGAGCGGGAGACGGGGACAGTGGCGGCAGATCAGGCCCGCACTTTGATTGACAACTCAGGGCTCAGAGCGGAGTGGATGAGATGCATGTCTCGCATGTTTGGAGTTGTTCTCTTGGCAGCAGTGCTCAGAAGAGCTTTGTGTTCACTCCGAAATAGGAAGAAGGAGCAAGAGTGACTATCATATCACTCCTTTAGAACTGCATATTTCACTGACTTCTCAAAAAACAAGATTTTGTTTTCCAATTACGGAACAATTCCATAGTTTATGTAACGGTTGGGAACTGTCGGCTAACAACTACAGAGATGTTACCACATGCAGTTGGAGCCTGATATTCACTCCATCAAACTTTGTTAGCCACAACTGATCGTGAGCACCAATGCAGTGTGTCTGTGTGTTGCCATACAATTTAAACACCCCATGTCGTGTAGTGTGGCATCCAACAATCTTATAAGATGAAAAAATGCATGCAGTAGATACCAGGCTTTAGGGGTTGGCGATTTATTTTCAACCAATGCATACAACCACCTCTATATGATTGTGTGTGAATGACTGGAGGAGGTCAGAGGCCTCATTTTTGTCAGTCTGCTCTTAATAGATGTAGTTTACAACCACCAATCCAATGTAAAGCACTTTGAGGATCTTGAAAGAAACATTAATTTTATTGTCATAAGGTTTTAGATATTTTAATTGAATATCTCACTTGCATCAGTTTACACTGAGGTTGCCTATAAAATGTATTTATCTATTTGTTTCCCAGGTTTGTTCTGCTCCTCTTTTCATTGCTAACATACAGGCCTGGTATGTCCATTGCGATGCATTACTGATGAAGTCTCCTCCACTGCTACTGCTGTCACTGGTGTGTGCTTCGTGACTCCTCTCTCTTCACCTCCTCCCTCCGTTTCTTCTTGCCTCTCCTCCTCTCCCCCCTCCATTCTTTTCACACACTAGGTATTATGCAACACTATAGGGCCGGTCACACCTCTTCACTCTGGGGCATCTTTCATGTGTGTGCCTATTTGTTCTGTTTTATATACCTACTATTATTTATCATTACCACCTCACGCTTCTCCCATCAGTTCCCATATCTTATCAAGGTCGTAGGCAAGGACGGACTAGCCACGGTCGCTGCTTTCTGATTGGCTGGAGGAGAGGAGAATTGTCTTAAAGGCGCAGTAACATAGCAGGATTTTCCATGTATTTTGTGACAGCAGAGAGCATGTTTGTAGCAGATGGAAGAGGCGTGACTGTGTTCAGAAATTCCAGCCCAGTAGTCATGGATTTCCCAAAATGCCCTTTAAGTTGTGTTGAAATATTTATGTTGGAAAAGGGGCCAGTCGCTGCGTTAACGTGCCGTGGTTACAATCATAGCAACGAGGTCACATCCTGCGCTTCAGTGTTATTATTGATCAGTGCTGCTGTATTTATAGGCGCAGCTGATAATGAAACAGTGTGTTCAAGTCAGGTTATAACTGCAGCTGTTAGACATGGGACAGTATTTTACAGGTCCTATGTTATGCAAAATTGACTCTTGTGAGCTTTAAGTCATGTTATAATGTCTTCAAAAACATACCTGGAGTTGTGTTTTATTTCATAGTAATCCTTTATTATCTAGTCTATATCTCCAAATCTCAAAAAGCTCTGTTCCACCTAAACATATGTGAATGAAACAAAACACAACTCCAGGTATGTTTTTGATGAGGAAACAACATTATAGATCACAAAATAGCATAATATAAATGTACTTTTACACCACTTAGCTAGTCAGATTAGTTAAGTTGATTTGGCCAGTACATCGCTTTCAGTCAGATTTTAATTAATTGTTCTGACGCCATATTGTTACATTTAAAGGCCTATTGTTAATAATCCTAGTCACGGAAGCAATCCCAAAAACATGAATTTGTTTTTATACTGCTATACTCTCTTATTGATACTTTGCAGCTGATGTCATCAACATTCCCCGGGGGTGTGATGCTAACTGTGGGCACTGCTCTGTCAGAAAGTTATATTAGATTTTAATCTGAGCTTTATGTAAAACAGTTTTACCAGAAAGAGCTGATTTAGTTGGAACTATAACAGGTGAGATTATTTGTGCTGTTAAATAAGTCTCTTTCATAAAATTACAGTCACAAGCTAGCAGTTTTTCAGTTAGTCTCACCTTTTTGTTGAAAATTAGGAACAGGAACTCCTGTCGATCACAAAAATCTACTTTGTATTCTTTCTTAAGGTTGTTTTTTTTTTAGTTTTTGGACAGCGTTTGTTAATGTGCGCATTGTGTCTCCATGGAAACTGCTAAACATTCCACCATAGAGATACATGTAGAACATCCTCAGCGTGATGTCACTGCAAAGTATCAGTTAATGATTTTCAGATCCTAGAATGTGATGATAGGGGGCATGAACCAGATTTATATATTACACTGTACTATGCCATGAAATATCCAGAAGGTAATGTTGAACCTGATTGTTTCTATTAGTGACCTGAGAACTTAATATTTAACAACAACAAACTTCATTTAACAATATGAATTTTACCCAATTACCCTATACCTATACTCTTTTGATGTCAGATGAAACCCAGCTATGTGGTCCAACTAGAGTACTGCATTCTGAATACTTCAAATATGTTCACATTGACTTGTATAATGCACTCATACTAATACCGTGCAGTGTGAAGACTAAATAGCATGATTAAATCCTACAACATATTCCTGTTATCTTGGGAAAGTAGCTTTATTTTGTTACTCTCTATTCTATTCTGAATACCACCAACTGAAAACTAATAGTTACTCAAAATAAATATGTACATTTGGTTCATATATCTAGTTCTAAACCCATTTGTGTAGTTTTCCTAAATAGGTTTACACATAACTTGATCTTTTTCAGCATTTCCCCTCTCTCTTCATAGTAGTGATCAGGAGGAGCTGTGTGTAGGAGGACCTGGTGCCGCTGAGTGGGTGAATGACTCAAACATGGGTCCATATGTTTGTGTGAATTATTTATAACTCAATTCTGCTGCTGCTGCGGAGCTGCAAAATTGGACCCAATGTAGCACCAGGAGCCAGTTTAGAAGAGGAGCAGTGGTGGGATGTGCCAGGACAAATGAGCCAGAATAACTCACTACTATGAACATCACTGACAGATCCGTGGTTGGTACATCTATTTTTGGCCAAGTGTACTGGAGTTCGGCATGTAGTAATTTTATTTTCCTCCTACACTGACAGAAAGCTGTTTATTTAACCAGATCTGGTTCAATAACAAATTACTGTTATTAATTACAGTTTTTGTTCAATGTTTCTCCACATTTTCAGAAAGTTTTCATAAATCTGGCAGATCGTTTGCACACTTTGCAAAATTAGTCACAAAAGACACAAAGCTATTCAGAATGTTTGAAAACGTAAACTTTGTGAACAAAATGTAAAAAGAACACTTGTGATTGAAACATAAACACAGTCATCACATTTTCAAATATGTGCTTTTTAACAGTTGACATCCAAACTGTGTCTAACTTGGGCCTTAAAGTGTCTGAGTGGAAACCCGGTTCAGTCAGACTTTCACTACATTTACAGTAGTTTCCAGTGCTTCTGTGTCTGTCTATAAAACCTCTTCATATTGTGATTCCTGTGTGTTTTGTTTCTTTGTGTCATTGCTTTATGGAGGTTGGTAAGAGGGAAAGTGTTACAGCTGTAATCTGTGTTTAAATAGTTGATGGTTGTGTTTTAGGTTCTGTAAAAAGTGTTTTGTAGATTTGATGTGAAAGTTAAGGCTTGAAAATGTACATAAGGCTGTGCCAACATGAACTGAGTATTTGCGGCAAGAGTGGCAAGTTTTGGAGTTTGTGTTGAAATTTAGACTTTAGTGTCAAAAAAACTGTAATACATACTCTTATTTACAGTGATGACCTGGTGGGCTTGTAAATTGGTGTCACTACTGTTATACTACATCTGCTAATCTACAAACATATATTTTTCAACACTGAGAGTCTTGATAACTATTACTGTTTTTATACATGTATTTGAAGAATTATCGAGCTCAAACCTGTGATTTCTGATTGCAAAGTCAGCCTTATATATTTACCTTGAATTCAAGCGTCACATTCAAGATATTATAACTTTTAAATAGATGCCCGAGCCACCTGGCCCCTCTTGACGTGGAGGAGCAGCGACTCTGTTCTGTACCCTATCTTCACTTCACATTCTTAAGTAAAATGCACAACAAAAACCTACTTACTTTCCACCATCTTCAGTGCTCCTTGAGATTGAGGTTGTCGCTGTCCGTGGTGCTGAAATCACACTCGTCACATTCTGTATATATTCTTCCACAGTTTTTGGTACATTTAACATTACACCACCATTCTCTCACATGGCTGGTTTAGCTTATCCCTGTGCAACATATGTGTGTGGAAATCACATTAGGATCATGTTAGACACCAGTCTATTTGAGCTCAATGATGCCAGAAGTGTCCCAGTCTTCCACATATTACACAGTTTATCTGCTGACATCTATCTAACCCACTACAGCACTCTGTACACATGGTTTATTTATAATGATAATCAATTGGATTTATAACAGGTGACGAATTTCAAACCTATCACTGTGCACTCTATGAAAAAAGTAGGTTGGCCATTGATATCTGTCAGAAGAGAACAACACTGTACAAAATGTATTTATAAGGAACTACTTTACTTGATTGACTTGCTTGAATATCTCATTGCTTGTTGAACTTTGATACTGTAACTTTTAATACAAGATCTCTTTCCAAGCAAATCCAGACTCATATCTCTGTATTTTCTATACAGATTTATATCAGTCTGGTCCCCACGTCCTCCGTCGCGTCTCAAGCCCTGTCAAATGTGATCGTGCACTCGGATATCTTTTTTCAGTGACACATGTGAAACTAAGGAGCTCATTGGTCACCTACGATTTACAAATAAAATCTAATTTCTCTCACCTCATATTTACAGAATGTAGTGCTTCACTCATTGATTCTGCAGAAATCTGGAATATTTTTTAGGGATGGGACAATATACGACAATATCGTTAATCGTGATAAATAAGGTCCACAATTAATTGTTGTATTTTTTAATAATCGCGATCATCGCGCACGATTATAATCGCCTTTACGGCACCACACTGCCTCATGTTTCCAGTTCCAATCTAACGTTTAGATGTTAGTTTGTGGTGTTTTCCCACTCTGACATAGCAATGACACTTGTAGCTTCTGTGCTTATCTATGTCTGAACTATATTCTGTCGGATATCAACAATAAACAAAGGCCCGAGATGCCTCTAGTTTAACTGGTACAAACATCCACAGTGTCCTCAATCACGTCCTCCCTTTGGTTTGTCCGTTTCGTCATGTTTAAAACGCAAAACAACAGTGCGTAAAATGCGCCATTATGCACACATTTCTGCATCCACTCGGTTCCCAATTCACCAAAGTGCCTTAATTAAAAAAATTAAGTGTTCGTCGACGGGCACTTGCGTCACTTCCGGCGCAACAAGGACCGGTCCATTTCGACAGCATGGCATTGAGGAGTACACATTTTCTTCCGGGTACGTCTGTTTACAGAAAACCATGCCATGTGATACATCATCCTGTCCCGCTGCTCATTGGCTGTAAGGGGAAAACGTCACTAAATGTGTGTGATGTAATTGGTTGATTCTACAAGGGGAAGAGTGGGCGTAAACTTTCAGTCATCTGTAGCACTGATTTGCTGTCTGCGGCCTCAGTAACCCACAACCCCCACCTTATTGGCCAACACTGGTGTCAATCACAAGCTAACACGTGTGTTTAGCACTGGGGAACAAAATTGGCGCTGTCAGAAGTTTATTATGCCTGAAATCGACTAAAGAAAGGCAAAGAAGTGACGGAGCAGATTTCATATTTGGAGTACTTTCCTGCAGCAGATTGGACATGGAGGATCTTATTTTGTGGACATAATTTCTTGACTGGATTATATTCTCTGGACCTTTACGGAACAAATGAGACCTACTTTGTGTGAATACGTTGATGTTTGACGGAACCAGAGCGCTCAATGGTAAGTGAAGTCCAGATTCACACTTTGTGACTTTTCTATAAAAATGTCTTTCCTGTCAGCACTGTGGTGATTGCAGGGGAAAATGGTTTGCATATCCAGAAAGACGAGTGCCGCAGCTTTCATTTGATGTGTAGATTGTTTGTGTGGGTGACGCAGAAGTGTATGTACATTGCTGTAAAGTTGTAAAGTAGGCCCGGGCCGTCGGAACGTTAACAGGTTAATAATTATCACGATAATATTGTTAATCGCGATTATTTTGGCCACGATAATCATGAGTCTAAAATTTAATATCATCCCATCCCTAATATTTTTCAGCCCCCTGTGATATTTTCTTTTACTTTTTTGTTTCTGATTGCGTTAGACCATGTCTGTCATCGATGGGCTGAACAGGAAGATTCAAAGGTGACCAGACTTACATCTTTGTAAAGTATTGAAGAAGTCTGTGTTCTGGATCCAAAGCAACAAGATCTCATAATTGTCTACCTCTAAAAACTGGTCACACTGAAACTGAAATGAGGAAAAAAGCTTTTAGTTGTTTGGCTTCCGAAAAATTATAATAGTAGAATACATTTCAAGGACATGGATACACTGGCCCCACTAATGAACTTTAATAATCTGGTAATAAACATTTATAATCACACTTTTAATATTTTAAATGGACTAATGTAGTCATTTGTTTTGTTTATTTTTGCCTGTATTCTTCTGTATTTTAACAGAGCACTCATGGAAAAGAGAAATTTCAAAGACTTAAAGATGCTTTACAGTGCATTATTCATTCACTCCAGATGGTGCTACTAGCCACAGCTACCCTGGGGTAAACTGCCAAAAGTCCACTATCGGTCCTTCCAACCTTCCAACCACCACCACTCACACACACACACACCCACACGCACCCCCACGCGCACCCCCACACACACACCTACACACACACAACATTCATAGAGGGCAGTGTGGGTTAAGTGTCTTGCCTAAGGACACAACAATAGGTTCCAGTTTCTAGAGCCACTGCCACATGTAAAAAATGCCCTTAACCAGTGGAGTAAACAGACACAGTGTAGAACTACATACAAACATGTTATTCATTAGTGCGTGACTGGAGGTTCTCACGAGTCCGTTTTATCTCTGAGCTGGAGAGAGGAGGAAGAGGAGAAAAGGAAGAAGGGAGAGTGGCAGAAAGAAAAGAGAGGAGGAGAGGGGGAGATGAGAAAAAGAGAGAAAAAGGAGGAGAGTGGAAGAGGGGAGGAAAAGAGTAAAGAGGAGGAGAGCTGAGCTCATACATGGCAGTTGGTGTTTAGTCTGCATGAGAGGACACAGACATGACCTGCAGACATTAAACACATCACATTCACATCACAGAACAGCAACAAACATGATACCAACTCCAAACAACATCAGTGGGATAAACATGAAATCTCCGTAGCTCTAATAGACTGAAGTGTGCAGTGGTAACAGGTGCAGGGGTTAATTATCTGGAATGTAAAAGTTAATACAAGTGGATAAATATCTATATTACAGATATACAGTGTAGGGGGCTGGATGTGTTGCCTGACCTTTAAATATTTTTTATATTAGCGTGACTGCAAAAACTTCATAGAGATAAAACTGTACAGGAAGTAGTGATGCTAGCAGTGACGTTACCAGGTACAGTTGTGCACAGAGGCTAGTATATGAATGTAGTGATACTGAAGTGGACTAAGCATATTAACCAATACGCAATTAGCATGTCATGATAAGTGTGTGAGTATGTTACCTGCAGTTCTTCTTAGCTGTCACAAACCCTTTGCCACATAACTAGTAAATACAGGCATGATTTCAGTCAGTTGTGGACAGCTTTAAAACAGCTTTTTCAGGTGAAGTGAAGCAGGGTGCACCACAGCACAGTCAACATGATAATAATGATAATAATCATGCATTTGTTTTACATAACAAAAGTAATGTACAGGCCCAGCAATTCATGTGATTCTTGTTTTTATGTTTGCAATAAAAAAAAAGAAAAAAAAAAAAGATGAAAGGCAGTTTGCTAATTTACAGAAAGCGTTATCACCACTTTTAAATGTGGTTTCCTTATGGAACACATTAGCAAGTTGTGTCTGAGTAATCTTCTTAAAAGCTTAAAACACATTCACATTCTGATGTTGCGAGGTGTTCCTCTGTGTATTTAAAGACCATACACATTCCCTTTTGAGAACATTATTACCTTAATAATCTCATCCATCCAACTTGATAGATTTTGTCTTTACAATTTTGGCAGATTTAGTTTTACAACAGTACACTTAAATCTAGTAATAAATGTATCTTCATAATTATATGTCTACTCATTTCACTGAAATGAACTTAACATGAGAGTATTTAAGATTTTGCTATGTATTTATTTTAAAAAGGCTGTGCATATTGAGGTACAGTGGTGCAATTTCCATTGTAGTCTACATATCTAATCGTTTTATGCTACTGAAACTGTATTGTCTAATACTGGGCTGCAAAATGTTGATAAAAAATCTCCTGGTGTAAAACACTGAACATTACAGTGTCTATGGGACTTTGGGCCTCATTAAAGTTGCATTAGAAACTGCTGATCCAATACCAGCTCTATAGTAATCCCTGTGTGGTTCTGCAGTATTTGGCATTCATGGGCTGTGGAGCTAGAGGCCGTCCAGTGTGCCCTGAATCCCCAGACAGAGAGGTCGTGGCTGGGCAAAAATGAGCATAAATCTCTCTGGTGCTCCGGGAGTCCCTGGAGAAGGCTACTTAACCCACTCTGGTTACTGAAACTTGCTATAATGTGTTTTATGGTACAGTGAGTTCAGCAGACCTCGATCAGTCTATAGTCAATCGATAATGTTAATTATTCATCACCAGATTCATGACAAGCTGGTTGGAAATAAAACCTCTTTTGTAATGAACGACATGTGAGTCCGCAACTTGTTTATATAACGACTGTCTTATAGAGGTGGACATGGGATGTTTATAAAAAAGACTAACATTTAAAAAGATATATATTTGGGAGGTATGAAAAATTAGAATATTTGAGTATCTTTTCAACGCTGTCCAGTTATCATTATCAAAATGCTCACCTGCCCCAAATAGGCATTAAAGCTACCATCTGGAAATGTATTTGATTTTTGTTTTATCAGTAGATGGCAAAAGTGACACCTGGTCCCCCCTCTCCTCACCCAAGCTAGCACACTGTCAGTGAATCCATTCTTTGGTTCCAAATAAGTTATTCTCTGCTCCATTTTACACTCTTGATGTTTCCCTTACAGGCTGATGGCACAAATCAAAGCAAAAGTCAGCTGACCTTTTATTATTAAGTTGTTTTAGATGAAAATTGCGATTTAAAATGTCTAAATTATAAGATAGTGATCCATGGGTGTCATAGATTATAACCATACAGCAAACACAAGCACAACGGATCTTCTTTAACAATAGCACTGTTCACAAATGAGTCATGGCTTAATACAACCACTGTTCCGCTTTCCTAACTCATATGGCATTTGTAATCACACCATTGTTCGTTCTCCTGATTTATCTTTTTCACATTTCCTTTGTATTTTCTTTCACAGATGTCAACGCCTTGCTGTGTCACTCTCTCCTCTGATAAACCCAGATTGCACTGTGATGACAAATGAATCGCAGCCACATTTATTTTGGAACAATGACAAGGCAATTTCCACACTCACATCTTCTGTCTTCTACAATCCTCAACAATAACTATTTTTTTGAGCTTATATATTTTATTTATTTGGATTGTACATAACCATTTTACATTTTACTTCTCGTTTTGTATTAAAAAGCACCTCACAAATGACAAAAATCTACTCATTTTGGGAGCTTTGGAACTTCCATATAGGCTTAATATCATAATAATTATATATCTTTTTTTTTTAACATTTTGAAATCTAAAGTGCATTTGACATGTTTAATTATTACTTGCTTTGGTGGGATAGTACATGTGGTATTGTTATAGTTTAAAAAAGTAGTGACACTAACATTGAGGTTGTGCGTTATTGTGCAGCCAATTGTGAATATTTTGATTGCCGAGTTCCAGATGACATCACAACATTCTATTGGACAATAATATTTTATACAGATGGGGGCAGTAAATATTGTTATAATGCAAGTATATGTAGTAATAAAGTGAGTTCTCGGGTCTGATCACTAATAGAAATGAGCAGTTTCAACATTTATGAACTGACTTTTTGGAAATCTCATGACAAACTACAGTCTAATCAATAGGGGAAAAATGTCTCTTGCCCCATCCAAGAGTATGACATAATTCACATTTTAGAATCTGAAAACCACCAATTTGGGATGGGAACAATGGCAGCGCGATTTCCGCTCCTGTGTCTCCTATCTTCCTAAAATACTCAGTGGTGACTGTCTGTTTCACTTTCATAACCATTCTTACGTTTGATTTTGTATTTTGTGGTTTCTTTGTTGATTCATTCTGCTCAATCATTTTATTGATTAATCTTGATGTTTTTCGTTTGTTAGAGACAGAGCTACCTGACGGATGTTTCCATAGTAACCAGATCAGTGAAAAGCAATTCTTTCTCTCTCTGTCTCTCCCCTTTTCTCTCTCCCTCTCACGCTCTCTCCCTTCTTCTCTATGTCTCTCCCTCCCCCCTCTCTCTTCCCCTGTCTCTCATGTCTCCTTTCTCTCTGTCCTTCAATATTTCTCTCCTTCTCTCCCCTCTCTCTCTACCTCGCTCTTTCTCTCCCCCTCTCACTCTTCTTCCCTGCCTTTCTCTCTCTCCCTCTCTCACTCTGTCTCCCTCTCTCACTCTGTCTCCCTCTCTCTGTATATCTGGCTCTCTCTCTCTTTCTCTCCCACTCTCTCTCCCTCTTTCTCTCCTTCTCTCTCTCCATCCCTCTCTCTCTCTTCCTTCCCCCCTCTCTTTCTGTCTTCCTCCCTCTTTCTCCCTCTCTCTCTCTGCACTTACACTGTTTTCGCTCTTGCACTCCAAAAGCTTTAAAACAGCATTGATTTAACATACCCATTACCAAACCTTTTGTTTCTTTGTTTAGATTCCAACTGGGGACTATTTGTCAGTGAGACATCAGTAATGCAATGAAGGAAGGGGATAAATGTAACAGAAAATTATACTAGCAGTGAAGAGGAGAGGGAGAGTCTGAGGAGGCTACTGGTAAGAAGCATTGGAGGACTTCCAGTGCTTGGAGAACACCACAGTATGTAGTAGTAATCAAAACTAGTAGGCTGTGATTAGCTGACAATAACAGACATGAGGTAATGATAGGGTCTGTCAGGTTCAGATTATGCATACACTTAATTTTATTCATTTAAAAGGGCCAAAATACACTATCTTGTTTCCTCATCAAAAACATACAACCAAGTTGTGATTTTGTTGTTTGAGACACAAATCATGCATATTTAGGCTGACTTCTTCTCTCAAAAAACCCCCCAAAAAACTCTGTTCCACCTTGTGATGTCACATGGTAATACATGAAGTGCTCCACTGTGTCTTTTAACTCCATACACTTTCACTAAAAGTATTTGGGTGATTTCAGCCCTGGAATTTCCTGTTTCTACTGAACAAAAGGTAAAAGGAGCTGTTAACTTGAAAACTACTGCTTCATGACATCACAAGGTGGAACAGAGCATTTTGAGTTTTGGAGATGTAGACATATAGGCCTAATAATAAAGGGTTACTCAAATATGTGTGAATGAAACAAAACACAACTCCAGGTCTGTTTTTGATGAGGTAACAACATTATAACAACAGGAGCTCACAACAGTTAAACATAAGACCTTTAAAGGTGTACTCTGTAACATATCTGGAGGGAAGCATGCCACCTGTTTGTCTCCATGGAGATGTTATTGATTTGCCTGAAATGTTCTGCAGTAGCTAAAACATTTCTGTCTCCATGGACACAGACACCAGGATCTGTGGAGAGGCACACTCTAACAATAAGACTGCATGTTTTTACATGTATTTGTGAGCAATGAAAAACAGCTGCAACTGAATAAACATGAAACAAATCAGTTTAATGCCATTGTGTGGAACATTCCAAGGGAAGCAATAACATTTGGTAGAAGCGATAACGTTTTGGTTTGCAATATGAAGGCTAGAGGCAACGTTCCTCTGCTAGAATAAAACAGGGAGGAGAGTGTTGTGTGGGCGTCAAGGGAAAAATACACATGCAGCACAGGTTTGCAGCTGTGAAAAGCTACAGTAGTATGTGATTGAAACCTATTATATTTTTCTATCACTGTAGCACTTTTTTTGAACGATGGTCTCATAACATAATTCTTTTATCCAGTTCAAATGTAAACACAGTAATAATAATAATAAATTTAAAAAAATCATAAGATAATTTTTCCATGTGTGCACTCTTGTAGAAACTTTATTTTGAGATATTTTGTGGTATGAGATCTTGTTCTTCCTTCCCTGTCTTTTGGTAGATAGAGACATGCACATACGATAAAAGCTGCGACTGCATGCTGGCTCCAAAGACAAAAATTGTAGAAAAGAAAAAACAAATCTGTTTTGCAGTTCTTTAGAGCTTATAATGTTTTATTATTTTAATAGCACCACAATATGACGTTTCGGAGCCTTTCTGAGCCTTTCTTCAGACATCCCTTTTTCACTGTTACTTATTGTTATTTCTACTCAAGCCAGTTAAATCCCAATAAAATCTCATTCTTTATTGTGTTTTCTGCTCTCTACACAACACTATAATCTTGTATTATCCTGGAACATTTGAGTAAACAGCAGTGTCCCAGATGCCCCTCCATCCACATGCACGAAGTGATTAACATCTCCAGGGGCCTACCTTGTCTTCTGCACTAATTTAATTTAATCGGATTATTAATTTTTCATTCTCGTGGGCGACAGTAGCTCAGTTGGTAGAGTGTTTGTCCACTGATCCATAGGTTGGCGGTTCGATTCTAACTCACACAGATGCGTCGTTGTGTCCTTGGGCAAGACACTTAACCCACCTTGCCCTCAGTGTCTGCGTACACTGGTGTGTGAATGGGTGAGTGGTTCCTTGTTGTAAAGCGCTTTGAGTGCATTGAAGATAGAAAGCATAGAAAAATGTGACCGTTTACCATTTACCATTCTGTTGGTAAATAGAAGCTCACAAATGACAAAACAGCTTGAAAAATGTTTTACTTACTCAATATTCATGCATGTTTGAGTATTTTAGTAATCTTTCCCGACTCTATTCAAACCCTCCTTACGGTTAGCTGTAAGATTCTGTGCAATGCTCCGCCCACAAGCCTATGTCATCCATGCTCCCACACAACAATTCTCCATAAATATACAAAAGCATGATAGAAAACCATGATACAAAAGTGTACACAACAACTTGACAAACCCAATACAATGTGCAGTATTTTCGTTAGTGAGATGCTCAGCTGAGTGTTGTGATAGCGCTCAGTTGAGCATCGCTGTGAAGGGGGAGTGAAGGGGCACAGCGCAAAAGGAGGGAGACTCAGAGCTTCAAAAACAAAAGCTAAACTTATAAAACATGTCAATACATTGTTTTCAGGTGAATACAGCAGTTTTAATTCATATAGCTTTTATGAATTAAAACAATAAAAGGTAACATGGTGATCTAAATATGTTATGTGTTAGCAGTTATCAAATGGTGAATGGTCACATTTTTATATAGCGCTTTTCCACCTTCGAGCCACTCAAAGTCAAATCAAGGAAACACTCACTCATTCACACACACACTCATACACCAGTGTACCACTGAGGTTTAATGTTGAGAGCGGGATTCGAACTGCCAACCTTCAGGTCAGTGGACAAATACTCATCCAACTGATACAAAATGACACAAAATCTTCATAATTTATTGACTAAATTGGATTTGATGGCATATGACTAAAATCAGTATGCCCCGTGCCAATTTTAAATGTCATTATAAAGTATGTCTATTAGTCATTAGGAAACAAACCTGTTAGTCTAGCGCTGCACAGCAGCCTCTCCATGTCAGGTACCATGACTCATTGTCTGTCAGAAAAATGGGAAAGTGCAAATAGAATTCACATTTTAGTTGATGGGGACAGAAAGATTCAGAAATGTCAGAATGAATGAGCTGCAGCGATGAGAGCACAGACTAAAAACCAGGGCACGTTACAATTATAACCCAGGACAGTATCGATCTGAGTGACAACAGCGACCCACAGCAACAGAACACTGGGCTCGAGCACAGGCTGTACAGGGGGGAGGGACTTACTGCAATGTTTTAAGAAAATGTGAGTATTTTATTTCCAGCATAACTTCTATATTATTATATATGATTGACAAATGTAGTAGAATGTACTGAAGTAGCAGTAGAGGCTGAAGTAGGAGTACTTGCGGGTACTTGTCATTGTCATCCAGAAGAGAAATTTCTCTTAGGGTGATGGTCAGGTGCAGGCATTTACATTAGTCTTTGAGGTGACAATAACTCAGCTGTAGAGTGTTTGTCCACTGATCCAAAGACTGGACGTTCGATTCCAGCTCTGCTCATTGTTGGTTGCACGATCAGATCCACTGACCCACAGTTTGGAATGAATGCTGTTGATGTGTTCAAGGGCAAGACACTTAACCCAACTTGCCTCCAGTGTGTGCGTACACTGGTGTATGAATGTGTGTGTGAATGGGTGAGTAGTTGCTTGGCACTTTTAAATAATGCAAAATAGATTTAATGCCATACTGCGGAACAATCCTGGCAATAACATCATCTGAGTCCTTTTGCAGACACAGCTGTATTTGTATCATTCAAAACACTTTGTTATATTTGGTTGTATTTTAATACATGGACTAGAACAATACACTGTGCCCCTTGACAACTCCCAAAACATTCACAGTCCCTCTCCCTCACTTTCTCTTGTCTTTCACTGTTTGTGTACTCTGAAATGTTTGAACAGTATTCACATTGGCTCCATCACAGGACATCCCGGATCATGCAGTGTTATGTCTATAGCAGCTGTAACTCCCTCTAAACTCGTGGCTCTATTTGAGTTCTGAACTGTGAGCTAATTGCCTAATCTTCCTCAGCAGGTGCAGAGTACAGAAATAACACTCACAGAGACAGCCTGGCCTCCCATAGACTGTGGTATAACACTGATATCACATTGTTTCCATGAATGTCAAATGTCCTGCAATGTGAGCTGTGCTGACACTTATAAACTCCTTGTCTGCAGGTTGTCTCCTTGTTAATCTGTTATGTAATATAATATCAAAACAAACATAATGCCACAGCCAAAGTGTAAGAGTTTTACAGGGCCTATTTGTGTGCATTTAAGGTTTGCTCATGGTAGACTCATATTTAAAATCAGGTGAAAAAAGTAGTCAAATTTATTAAGCAAAGTACAGATACTTGAACAAAAAATACTCAAGTAAAAGCAACTATCACATGAAAAAATCTACTTAAGTAACCATGAGTTTCAATGTCCTTGTCCAATGTCCAAGTTTTAAATGGTTACTTTTAGTGGCAATGGGGAACATTTTCCATTACTCTGACACCCATGGGCCATGTGAATATTTTGTCGGCTCTAGTTCCTTGTACTGCGCGGAAGTGTCATCTCGGGATCCCTGCGCGCTGCGGCGGCCTGCTCTCGGCGCGCAGTGACACCGTATCCTGACAGCAGCAGCAGAGCCGGGACTCTCTGGCGCACCGGCATCAGTCTCCTCAGGCAGACCCAGACTGCGCACTCCTCCATCTCTGCACATCTCCGCACAAACTAGCGCCTTTTTCTTTTTACACACACCCTGGGCTGCTTTGCCTGTGGCTTGCATGATACTCTGCTTTGCCCCGTTATCGTAGGTCCTTTCTTATTAAAAATTTACCAGATTTACCCTTTTATTTTAGGTGGTTAACGCATTTTTTCCTCATCAGAGCTATATCCATCAACGAAGAAGCGGGTTTTCCAAATTTTTCTGCCTCACCTGCCAGCTTTAAAGCCAGATCTGTTTGAAACATCCCACTCGCAGTTCATCTTGTGAGGAAGAGCCACCTGACAACGCCAAGATGGGGGTAAGAAGCCTGCATTTAGTCATTTAACCATTCAAAATCGAAATAGTTCCCGATGTCTACAGGTTTGACATACAATCACAAAATATTCTTGCTTTTATGTGCCTTAAAATACAGTTTTAACGTTGATTAGAGACACATGGACGGTGGAGTGACATTGAACACTGAAATGCAGGAGTTATCTAAGCTAGCAACTACATTACCGTTTAGCTAATGTTGGCTCGTTTTTACCGTTTTTGAAGCAATTTTCACAACCTTTGGCTTGATGAAAACTGAAATTAACCATCAAACTCGATAAATTAAACATTAAACTCGGGGTAAAGCCTGTTGGAGTGGATTTTTGCTGGTGAATGCTGTCATTTTTGCAGAGGACGTAAGCGCCAGGTTTGTGAGTCAGTCCGCCGCATGAACGAGACCAGCGAGTAACGGAACAGGAAAGAAAAGACGACGTTTTGGACATTTTTAAACCCCCAAAACGACCATTTACGAACCATAACAACATAAATACCAGTTGTGTTGTGTTTGAGACAGTCAAAATTAAAACCCCGCGCTTAAATGTTAACAAACTCGAGCAATATTTGATGATTTTTGTTATACGAAATCTGGTTAATGGTTACTCGAGTACGCATCAATTTCATTTCAATACAATATTTATGATGCCCGCGGTCTTAAAACGTCCACAAATGTTGAATCAATGTTGTAAAGACCCATTGGCCAACTGTCAAACGATTATTTTCGCATTTTATATTGTTGATTTTCGTTTGGGGTATGAAAAAGTAACGTGACGCCCGTTGCAAACCAGTATATGAGTTTTACCGCGTTCAACCGTGGTAAAACATATTGTGCATGGTTAGATTTACACATCTGGTTTTGCAGAGGTGAACAAACTGTACTACTGAAACCCTGCTTGCATACGTGTCATGATACAGCAATATGGGGTGCTGGGGACATAGGTGAACTTCTAAATGTCATTAGTTTGATGGAGAACATGCGCGTAAAGATCAGCCTTTGGGTCACTGTGGAGTGGATATAAAGCACATCCCAGACTGCAGAGGAGCATGTCATCATTGCAAGTCTGACTGCAGTAACTCGTAATTTCAGGACCCACCTCTGCAGCCGCTGTCTTGGCACCTGTTAGGACGGGAGCAGAGGATATAAATCGTTAAATTACTAAAATGTGTCATTAGGAAGCTGGATGTTGAGGTAGAGATGTATAGATTGTAAAGAATTGAAGATAAAAGCATAATGTTATTGATAATAATAGCTTTTTCTTATGTTACACTCTGGATAGTGCAGATGTAAAGGGTGTGTATATGTGTTCAAATTCCAATATAGTCCAGGGCAGACCCCACCATTACAACTAAACAACCACTTGTTCATGGGTTGAAGCTATATGCAACATTTTCTCAATAAAAAGATAGGATATTCTGTTTTGAATTGATAATCACTATGGCAACAATCCTAATTTCTTGTCATTCTGAAACCCATGGATAGGCAGGTCCATGGTATAAATCTCCGGCTGATCACGTTTTTCTTCACATCATATAGGACATCCTGTTCTAGACACAAAATTTAGCCCTCTGTGATGCCATTCTCATATTACATTAAATTCAGCATATAAGGTTTTTTTACACAAGGGTCTGGCTTGGTAAATGTCATTAATTTATCATTCTAGTTTGTGGGTTAAAATCATGCAGGCGGCAGTGGCTAACATGCTATCAGGAATGCTACAGCTGTATTTGTGATGTCATTGACTGGGATTATGATGGGGGAGTCTCCTGGTCGGCTGCATGCCCTGGTTTGATGGGCACGGCGAGGGGAGGAGGAGTAGGAGGGGAGAGGAGGTGGGGGATGGGTGGGGGTCGGTAGTGTGTAATGCTGTCCACTATATAATGCCGTAGGGGAAACCGTGCTCTCAGCTTTGGAGGGACAGAAAGAGAAGCAGGAGATAGTGGAAATCCCATGTCCCGAAGCCTAAGGGGGAGCAGAGGGGGTAGGGGAGGGTGATGTACGTGACACCGCTGGGCTGAATTGATCCGGGCCGATCGCTCAGTGGGATGGCATTGCATGGGACAGACTGTTTTTGAGGCTTTTCCATGTGTTCACTAACAATAAAGACACTCTGCTTTTTTTGTTCAATTAGTTAATTTTGAGGTTGCTATGGGAACCAGTTGCACAGTGATTTGGCAGTTTTTTTAATCCCAGATTCCCTACCTGTTGCAAACAATCACATACATTATAAGGAAAAGAGAGAGAGAGGAGGAGAACAGAGAGTTGATGGATTCGGAGAAGAAGAAAAGTGATGATGCAGAAGAAATGCATCAGGTGTTACCCATAATGCATTTGCTGTGAAAGCGTTGTGGAACAGCCAATCAGAGCGCAGAGCTGTGACAGGCTACACTTCAGATCTGCACGTGGAGAAGAGTGCTCTCAACATTGATGATGATAAATCTTTTATAGCAAGCATAATGATAACAATTACATGTACTGTACTTCATAGGGAAACTCTTTTTACAACAACCTTAGCTGTTGTAGGCTCTGTTATATTACCTTACTTTGCAAAAAAAAATCAAATACACCCAACCAGGACAATATTTCTCCCATCAGTTGCCTGTGCATAGAACAGAATCCTTTTCACAACATATAATTAATGCCCAATATTTGTAACAAAATAGTTTGACTGGTAGAATATGTGTTCAATATGGATCACACGTAACTGTAAAAAAGACTGTTGCCATGATAATTAACAACTTAAAACTAAATATTTCCTCAAATTGTTCCTTAATAGGAAGCTGAAACTCATCGAGTAGAGAAAACACCTAGGGATGCACTGATCAAGCTTTTTCTGTTCAGATACTGATTTCGATACTGTAGCTATAAACATCTGCTCTCAATAGATAAGAGTATAGAGATGTATTATTAGCTTTAAAAAAAAATCAAAAGACAGAACTCGTCAAGATGTGTTATGCAGCTGTTATTTATCTCACAAATAACCACAAAACAGCTTAGTTTAAAGTTCAAAAATTTCATCAATGTATGTTGGCTGAACCAATATTTAAGAGCTGATATATCTGATCCAGCAAATTTTTCAGTATTGGCGCCAATATCGAATACCAGCATTGAATCCCTGTCTCCCTAGGAAACACTGGGGCGAATATTAATCTACATGGCAAAATTAAACTGACTGACTTAAATGACTGCAGTGAAGCCATTAAAAGGTTAATAGGTTCACAATAAGATAAGAGTACTCTGTGTTTGGTATTTTCCCTGTGGAGGTCACTATAGCCAATTGTCTGCTGCCAACAAAATATGAGTTCTATGTTGAGATGTTTAGATAGCTTGTGATACTTGTATTTTACATGTAGTAAGTGTGCAGTGTTAAAAGCAGGCAGCGATACATTAGCTGTGATGAATGAGTTGCATAATTACGTTCCAGCTCGTCAATATCCCCATCACTGTTTTACTATTGAGTGCTATCATGTGCTGGTCCATCTGTCTCTAGTGTGTACGTTAGATCTATACTGATGCCTTTCACATTCAGCACAGCGTCACGCCTTATATGGTCACCTCGCTCGGTCCACTTCCTGTGTGAGCTGGGGTTCAGATGACATCACAGCATTGTTTGTCTTTTGTGTAATTAAAATTTGGACAGGCATAATGATAATTGTTTAATATTATTTATTTATAACTTTTCTTACTTTTTTTACATACAACATGAAACACACAAACGAACAGTACAGGTTACAGGCTGGTCTAGAAAACATCTATATAAAATATTCCAATCCAGGATCCATAAAAGTGTGTAGTGGTTCAAGTCCAAAGTGGTTGTCCATTTGAGTCTATTTGAGATTTAAGTCCAATTGCTTCCAGTGGCTTCTTCCATCTGTCCATGAAGAGCTGAGAATTTCCATCAATATAATATCCAAGTTTGATCATAGACAAGAGGTCAGACATCAGAGATTTCCACAGGGAAACAGAGGGAGGATCATCACCCACCCACTTTACCATAATGCTCTTCCTAGCCATCATTAAGAATGATTGAACAATATGCTCATGTTGTGCCAGTGAAGGAGGGATAAGTCCCAGTAAACACATCATTGGGTTTCCTGCCACCTGCTGACCTATAGCTTTACTAATATTGGCACAGACTTCATTCCAAAATGTTTGGATGTAAGCACATTCCCATAAACAGTGGTACCTCGTGCCCACATGAATTTTACACTTTTGACAATTTGGCGATGTACCCACATTGTACTTACTATAAATATTTGGAGAAATATATACATTATGCAGAATATTGTACTGCAGTTCTTTAAACCTATTACAAATGGAGATTTTAGATGGCAAGGTTAGGATTTTATCCCATTGCTGTGAATCAACTTCACTTTTAAGCAAAATTCCCCAAGATTTTCTTAACCATGCCAATTTATCCACACTGAGGGAATATATTTCCAAATAAAACTTAGATATAAAATGCTTATGCTCTTTATTATTAATGAGAAATACCTCCAGATGATACAACTCTGGTGTAAGCTTAAGAGATTTAGCTTTTTGCTGTACATAATGCCTTAATTGCAAATATTTATAGAAATCTTTATTTGGTAAAGAATATTGAGATTTCAGGAATTCAAAAGATTTGAATTCTCCCCTTGTAAAGAGATCAAAAAACCTATGAATCCCAGCAATGTGCCATCCTGTAAAACTTGTTCCTATAGTTTGTGGCAATAGGTCCTGATTATTTATCAAAGTCGATAAAATGTGGAATGGCTGATTACTTTTAAACAGTTTTCTTAGTCTTCCCCACGCCCATAGGGCATTATAGAGTAGAGGATTACCTTTAACTGTATCTGTTACACTGTTTAGTTTGCTCCCCAACAAGTTGACAGGTGATGATGGTTTGCACAAAACAACCTCAATATTCAACCAGGGCAGGTCTGCATTTTCATGTATCCAGACAGAAATAATCCTAGCTTGCATTGAAAGGACATAATACTCTACATTAGGTAGGCCCCATCCTCCTTGTTCTTTGGGCAACTGAAGTGTCTCTAACTTGAGTTTCGGTTTCCTTCCTGCCCAAATAAAGTCCACCATTGCTTTGTTAATTACTTTTATATCTTCAGACTTTAAAATCACAAAGAGCATACTAGTAGGGTACAATATTTTGGGTAGGATAATCATTTTTATAAGATTAATTCGTCCCAGGAATGAGATTGGTAGAGCCTTCCATCTTGTCAACATCTCACTAAGACCCACAATCATTCCATTAATGTTTTCTTTGTATAAAAGACTCAATGTTGGTGTAACCTTAACTCCCAGGTATATAAAACCTGACGGCTCCCAGCGAAAGGGCTTAACATATTTAGGCTCAACATTTCCTGAATCTGCCAGAGTCATAATAACAGATTTATCAAAGTTCACTTTGTATCCGGATATAAGGCCAAACTCTTCGACACAGCTAATCAGTACTGGTAGAGATTTAGAAGGATCAGTCAATGTCAGAAGGATGTCATCTGCATACAACAGTATTTTATGTTCTTTATCCCCAATTGTGACCCCATGAAGATTTGGATTTTGTCTAATGGCCATAGCCAGGGGTTCAATGGCCAAAGCGAAGAGTAATGGTGACAAGGGGCTGCCCTGAGCTGTACCCCTGCCTAGTTCAAAAGGAGGGGACAGCAGGCCATTAGTTAAAACAGAGGCCGCTGGTGCTTTGTATAGTAATTTGATCCAATTCACAAAATTTGGTCCAAAGCCGAATCTTCCCATTATTTCAAAGACATACTCCCATTCAATTCTATCAAACGCCTTTTCGGCATCCATAGAAACTACCGCACCAGGCATTTTATTACAGTTAACAAAGTGAATAATATTGAACAGGCGCCTCGTATTATAGTAAGAGTTTCTGCCCTTAATGAAACCTGTTTGATCAGCTTCCACTAATGAACACATTACTTTCTCCAACCTGAGAGCAAGAATTTTTGAAAGTATTTTATTATCAACACCAAGAAGGCTGATGGGTCTGTATGATGAACATAATTCTACATTTTTACTCTTTTTAGGTATAAGTGTAATGTTAGCCTGATACATAGATTTAGGGAGCCTGGCTTCTTCAAAAGATTTATTATAAACTCTAAGTAATAAGCTGCCTATTTTCGCCTTCATGGTTTTAAAAAACTCTACTGGAAAGCCGTCAGGCCCAGGACATTTCCCAGACTGAAGTGTAGATATTGCTTTGTCCACCTCTAGCTGAGTTATAGGTGACTCCAACATATTAAGTTGACTATCAGATAGCTTGGGAAATTCCAGGTTATCCAGAAAAAAACCTGATTTAAGCCTTGAAGTGTCACTCTCAGAACTATACAATTTTATGTAAAAATCTCTGAAGCTTGTGTTAATCTCTCTGTTTCCTACACACCTCACGTTATTAGAGTCCATAATTGCTGTTATAAAAGTATTTGAAGGAGCATTTCTTGCAATACGAGCTAGAAAACGGTTGGGCTTATTAGCTGATTCATACATCCTATGTTTGGCAAACTGAATATCTTTTTCAGCCTTACGTGTTATTAAGTTAGTCAAAGTTGTTCTAATCACTTTGAGCTCAGTTAGTGTTTCAGATGACTGTGTTTCATAATAGTGTTTCTCTAGTTGTTTTAAGGTGTTTTCCAGTTCCAGTTGTCTTGCTAAACTTTCTTTTTTCTTATTAGCTGTAAACGAGAGAATCATACCTCTCATATAAGCCTTATAGCAGTCCCACAAGGTTCTTGAGTCAATCCCTTCATTATCGTTGCACTCTAGAAACAATGTTGTTTGCTCTGTTATGAATTTCACAAATGTATCATCTAAAAAGAGCAGTGTATTCATTCTCCAGGACACAGATCGCTCGATAACCCGCAAGGGCTGCATACTGAGGAATACAGGGGCATGATCAGAGAGACCCAAAGGGCCTATAGCTACCTGTTCAACCAGTTGACATATACGTTTTGATAGGAAAATATAATCTATACGGGATGCCGACATATGAGGATATGAATGGAAAGTAAAATGTTTCAGGAGTGGATTATGATGCCGCCAAATATCAACGAGATCTACTTCATTAAGAATTTGCAAAAGTGCTTTAGAATTCCTAGTTAAAGTAGATTGTGGAGGAAGTCTGTCCAACTCTGGGGACAACACACAGTTAAAGTCCCCTGCCAGTATTACATTATCACATTCCATGTCCATCAATTGCCCAAGTAACACTGTATAAAACTCCTCATCCTGTATGTTTGGGGCATAAACATTACCAAGAAGAACATTTTCCCCATATAACACACCTTTTACAAAAATATACCTTCCTTCTTTGTCCTTATGGGTAACTATAGCAGTAAATGGGAGGTTCTTATGTATTAAGGTTAAGACACCTCTTTTATTTGTAGAGTAAGATGAATAGAAAACTTGACCCACCCATTCTCTGCAGTACTTCCTATGCTCGTCATCAGTAAGATGAGTTTCTTGCAGGAAAGCAATTTGGACTGAATCTTTTTTCAAGGTATTCAGAATGGACTTTTTCTTAACAACATTATTGGACCCCTTTACATTCCAAGTGGTTACCTTTAGTGACATATTAAATATAATTTATGTAAATATTGTTTGTTTTTTTTGTTTGTTTTTTTTGTTTGTTTTTTAACCTGCCAAATATACAATAAACCAGCCTGCAACCCCAAACCTAAACTCCACAGAACTAGTACCAGGCAAAACCTCAACACAAGGCCTGGACCAAACAACCCTCTCATAAGAGATGAGATAAAAAAAAAAAATATATATATAATAATAATTAATAACAATAATAAAATAACAAATATGAAAACAAAACAAAAACCAAAAGCAACGAACTAGGTGTACCCTACTCCAAAGTACAGCTATAAGGGGAATTCTAAAACACCCCGCACCGGATAAAATCAAGCATACACATAGTGGCTCGTTAATAATCAACTAATGCTACAGTAATAAGCCTCAGGAATCGATTTGCGTTGTAAGTATGAATCGTTGCACCTCCATTTATTTGGTTCCCGGCAGGTTCATCACGTAGTCCTTCATCTCCTTTGTGGTCTTGAGGGAGAGACTGGAGCCATCGGGGTTGAATATCTTGACAATAGCTGGATACAAAAAGGAATATCTGACCCCCGCGTCTCGGAGCGCTCTCCGTGCATCAGCGGACTCCTGTCTCTTCTTCGCCACGGCCGCTGAGAAATCCTGGTAGAAGGACACTGTACCTGTTGCCGTCACCACGTTACCTTTCGCCCTCGCAGCACGGAGAATCCTCTGCGCATCAGCATAATAGTGCAGCCGAACCAAGACAACGCGCGGTCCCGCCGCGCCCGCACGTCTCAGCTGTGGGCCACTGCGGTGCGCTCTATCGACTACCATATCCCGCTGCAAGCCCAGGACCTCTGGTATCCACTTTTGAAAAAAAACCACTGGCGAAGCACCCTCCGCACCCTCTTGCAGCCCAATGATTCTTACGTTCTGCCTACGGCTCTGATTCTCAAAACTTTCCAGTCTCTCCAGTGCTCTCTGAAGCTGGGCCTCTAAAGCACTAATACGGGGCTCGCTCGTGACCGCGGCATCCTCCAGATCCGACACCCTCTGTTCCACCGTATCCATCCTCTCGATCAGACTGTCGAATTTACCAGAGAGCTCATTCAAAGGTTTCAGCTTGTCATCCAATATTTGGGATATATTAGCAGTAACCTTATCCACGATAGAATCGTTTTCCTCTCGATGGTCACTCGCTAGGCCTGCGTCCTCGGTGTCGCCCATGACCTCGTCCGCTTGGCTGTTGCTTGCTAACATGTCGTTACAGCTAGCTTTAGCCTTAGGTCCGCGTTTGCCCATTTCTCTCTTCTTACTTGTGCCAGATTGTTTGAAAAAGTCATCTAACGACATCACACACCCAGTGAGGCAATTTATATTCAAAACGAGTCAGAAATTCCTATTTAACAAGACATCCGGTGCAGAGCCGAAAAACACACGTCTACTCAGCTCGGCGCATCGCCGGAACCCACACTGCATAATGATAATTGTTTAAGTGAAGATTTTTGAAGCAGTTGGATACAGTTCTTCCCATGGAACTACTAATGAGACTAGAGGGCACATCTGACATCTGAGTGTCATTTCCTCATTTGAATAATTTTAGTAAACAATTAACTCTGATTAAACTGTACTTTCAAAAGGCAAATTCACTTGTCTCTTTTTTAGATTTTGAACCTGTTATTACAAATTATCTGTAATCCTGTTGTTTTATGTGTTGATTTGGATATTTTAAATCCATATATTGAACCTGATCTGTTTAAGTCATTGTCATATTGCCCACCGCATGTGTCTCCAACTGAGTACCACTATTATATTAATGGTAATGCTGTAATCATTTCTTCTCAGCCATACAACATGTTGAGTAATGACAGTCTTGCATAACTATTAAGATCTACATTAAAAATCAAATAGGCTTGTTGCACTGGCTTTAATCACTTAAATGGCCTCATGGGATTGGCTGTTGCTAAGACACCACTAACCCCCATCTCTCAGGGCAACGAGATGCTGTTAGTCACAATTTGTCACTACTTTTCTCAATCACATTCACATTGTGCCGTCAAACAACGTAATGACCTATAATGGGTAATTACTTAAAGCCACAGTATGTCACTTTTTAACCAAAAATATAATCAATTAAGTTGATTATTTTTCAAAGTTGTGAGAATAATATGTGGAAAATATAGCATATATTACATAAATGACCAAGTCTAGGTTGTCACACACGTGAGGCTCTGTGTCTGATCTCACATTTCTTGCTCTCTGTTATACAGTGTAGCGAGCCAAAAACATTAAAGTAAGCAGTATGTATTATACTCAGCCTTTACACATCTTCCTTATCACAAAATAAATGTTATTTTTTATAGTTGGATTTCTGTAAGTTCTGTGAGTTCTGTTACATTGATTAGTTTTGTTGGCTGTTGAGTCCAGTATTTGTGAGCACTATGAGGAAGAGAGGAAGCAGCGCAGCAGATGGGCAGCTGCTGTATGGAGCACATGTAAACAAACTGAAACAGGGGAGGGACCCAAGATGGAGGATGGAAGTTTTGTAAGTCACTCATGTGTGATAAACACAGGAGGAGACTGGTCTGATTAGTCACCACTGGAGCTTTGGACAGAGTAGTGAGATCCATTCAGTATGTTACTGCTGTCTTTTACTATACAAAGACTTATCTCATAGAGAGGCCACTATGCCAGATGGTACTGTCACTGTATACTCTGACCAGCTATATGAATTTAGTCATTTTTTTCTTTGGTTGTATAATTAAAAGTCATCTCCCCATGTTCATTTCGGAGACTAGGTTACTTACGTAAATGTAATTACTTACAATTACACTTAATTTGACTTATTGAATCAAAATAGTGGATTTCCAAATGTTTTCTTTCTTTCAAACAGAAACAAGCAAATATACAAGTCCATATAAAACATTAAAAAGAGGTGCAGGTGTGTGCACAAAAGTCTGTTACCAGAGTATTAAATTGTGACTGTGTCATCAACATATCCAGTTTTGCTTTTTCCATTTTTGTGAAACAAAACAGCTAAAAGCCCTCTTTCTTGTTTCAGTTCTGGTGCTGCTAGTCCTTAGACTTACAGTCATTTGAGCTGGTATTACATGTTCCGGTATCAATGATGAACAAGCAGGTGAAGTATTGTGGCAGTTTTTGAAGTAGTCCCTTATAGAAACATTTCATTTCAAACATTTGCAGTTGGATGATACTGAAATTTGTTGTCACAATTATCATATCCAAAATAATTGAGATTCACAATTATATCATAATGATTAAAGTTTCTGTTAAAAAATGCCCTGCATATGCTATAATTTCCATATTTAAACAACAGTTGTAGAATCATACTTCGCTGTAGGTGAAAATAACAGTGATCTAGAAGACATCATCACGAAGAAGTAGTTTTTTTCTGCACATTCTAGTGATACGATGGCCATCCTCACTGTTGTTGATTCTCACGATTATGTAAAATATCCCACGAACGATTATCGTCTACCCTTTTTATAATGATAAACAATATTATTTATTGTCCCATCCCTAGTCCAAATAGCCAAGCATTATAGACTTTTGCATATACAAACAATGCTGAGACTCCATCTGCTCATATAAGCTTATGCATGTTGTACTGTATTGTCAAGTGTCTCTGGGTCTTACCTCTAATTTTTCTGAGATTACTGCTATAAACAGCCTTTGACGTAGCAATGATTTGCTGAGATTAAAGTCCTGAGTGGTCCTTGAGCCTTGGCCCAGCTGGAATGAACCAGAGAATGTTGTACTGTACAGTGTGTTCAGAGACAGGGGGCATGGGGAAGTCCACAGGTCCACTCAGGAAGGCTTATGACTTCTAAAATGAGTTTCCTGATTGCGGTGGAGGGCACTACAAGGAGCTAGTTGCTAACCCCCAGACCATAACTGCCATGACATTTGTGTGTCCATAGTTTTTAGAGTGATAAAAAAATGAGCACCGTTGCCTTAAAAAATCAACAATTTAAAACCAATTCTTGTATCTTTTGAATGGTAAAAATGATCAAAATGTCGCTTTTACACAGGAAGCTGAAATCCGTGAATACAGGCCTGGAGAGTTAGCAAGGGCTGCATTCTAAAGAAGGAAACCATTTGCATCGAACTAGCAGTTAGCGTCAAAGTTGCTAACTGCGCTCGATTGGCGCCAAGTTTAGCTCTGTATTCGTGGCAAGTTTAACTCTGAAAAGATCAGAATAAGGAGTCACCCCCTTACTAGTCACTTGGTTGTTCAGTTCCATATGCGATTGTGCCCTTGATACTAAACCCAACTAGCCAGTTCCTGGATGTGCTATGACACAACACTACCCACTTCCACTCAGTCTGTAGACCAGCCTGTGGCTGTAGCTAGTGTTTCCTGAATTACAAAAATTATAAAAATCAAATGACAAAATGTTTATGGTTGGGTGCAGCCTTGCCTTCAACGCACAAAACATGAGTTCACAGCTAAATTAAATGTTTGTGCACCATGAACACACCTGTATTTCTACATGGCCTTTTTCTGCTGCAGTGGAGGTTCAGGACAAATGACCTCTCTCAAAGTCAGAGCACCAACAGAAATAAAAAAAGGTCCAGTCCATAGAGCGGACGCTCAGAGGACAGACTGAGACAAAGACTATGAAAGTGTCTCACTCAGCATGGAGGACAACGGGCTGAGTTCTGCTGCCTACATTTAGAACTATTTTTGATTCCACTTCTTCTTCTTCCAAAATTGCAGGCCAGCTACTGAAATATCATATTGTTTTGTTTATCAAATGTGGAAATAAATTGTAATAGTGAAGTAAGACCCTAAGTGTGACTGGAGTAAGAAATACAAAGCTTTATTGTCCACATTATGCAAGATTTTGTTGATTCATGTGTCTCTGCACCTGTGAATCATACGTGGAGTTACACTGGAGAGTTTGGTTAGTTATTAATGGGATGTAATGGGATGGATTATATAGTAATACAGTATAGTATGTAGGTGAATGAGGAGATGAATGATGATGCAGAGAGAGTGATGCAGAGGATTATAATTGTTCAGTGGGTTAATCTGAGCATGTAGTAAACAGCAGTAATCTGAAGGTTTAGTGACGAGGAGCTGGGGGAGCGTGGAGACTGCGACTCGACAGATGGACATACGCATGCACACACACACACACACACACACACACACACACACACACACACACACACACATACACGATTATGTACATGTACACACAGACACACAGTTAGTCGTGACCAGAGGCTTCAGACTGACTGTAGACTTATGGGAAATGAGTAAGCAGGCAAAGTGTCCTAACCTAAAAACTCAGTTTGTCTTATTTTATAGCATATTACTTCTGTCACTCTTTACCCCCTTTCACACTGCTGAAGGTCCCACAAAGACCAAAAATATTGTACAATAACTATCTTTTAATTATTGTATTTATATTTAAAACGAGGCTGAGCTCAGACCGCTCAGGCTGGGCTTGTTTGCCTACTGCAGCATTCAGTGGTGAGCAAGACCCACAGACATCTCTAGTATCTTTCCAGGACTCATCTGAGGCATAAATTCAACCACCTTTTTGTTCCAATAAAAAGATGCTCACGCATGACACCCAAGCATTGCCTTGCTCCCCTCAACTCCTCTGTGAGACTTTTTTTAATTGTTGAAGTTTTATAACGCGCTCAAAGAATTGCTTTAGTAAAACGAACGCGCACAGTAATCTTTGCTAAGCTTTATAAGCTCACTCCACACTGTGTCCCCACTGAGGACAGGGGCAGGGACCGTAATTTCAGTGATAAAAGTGAAGCAAAGGAGCTAAGTGTGGTAACATATGCAGTCAGTGGTGACAGCTGTACTGCTACTCACTATAATCTGCAGTCTCTGTACTTTAAAATGATTCTCATATGAAAGAAGAGGAGAGAAACTACATATGAATAATGAGAGAAATTTAGACAATTCTTGCTCATTTCTACAGTAAACTTACATTTACTCAATGTATGGTGTATTTTCAAGCATGATTTGCTTCCTCCTCATAAATAAATCTGTCTGCATTAAACATCTCTTAGCTGGCTAATTAAACATTAGTAAAGCATATAAATTATCTCATTAACGAGGAAAAAATATATAAATTTATTGCATGCACCCCTAAATTTTCAGTTTCTGCTCTTAAAATATTTCAGTCAGAGGATACTGTACTCTTGGAAAAAAAATGTTATCCTAGAGCCCTGGATATGGTTACATAATTAGCCGTTTTATTTAAAGACTCACCACTGAGTGCTATATGTGCATGGATGATTGCAAAAACAAGATCAATTGTGTTCAATTTGAATAGCAGCCCAGATGAAAAGAATGTAGCAATAATCATTTCCTTATGTCAAATATAGCAACATAAATCCATAAACAAAACACTATGTACCTGCTCAGTTCAAAGCATTTCCTACATTATAACATGATGTGATTCTTTACCCACCTCCATGTTTTAGTCCTAAATCAAACGACCATCAAATCAAACCAATCCCCCTAGGCCAGACTAATCCTTGTAAGAGCTTTCCCAAAATAAAATGTTCTTCTCATGAAGCAAGGTTAAACTGTTTCCACAGGTTTTACTGCTGTACATATGTTATACTGATGGTGTAAATTGCAGGTGTAGATAGTTAAAGAGGAGGTATTATGCAGATTTTTTTTTTTTTAGCTTTTTACCATACATAACGCCCTCTTCAAAAAAACATGCCTGAAGAGGTTTTAGATGTCATCCATGTATGTTTGAGTATTTGAGTGATCTCTCCCGGTCCCTGTTTGAATCCTCTTTATGTTTAGCTGTAAGATTCTGTGCAATGCTCTGCTCACAAGCCTGCATCATCCATGGTCCCTATGACAATTCTCCATAAATATACAAAAACATGATACAAAACTGTACACAGCAACTTGACAAACCTGATGCAATGTGCAGTAGTTTCATTAGCAGCAGGGGAGATTCACAAAATATATTAATATGTTGTTTTTAGCCAATATAGCGTTTTCCATATAATAAAAGGTAACATGGTGATATAAATATGTTATGTGTTAGCAGTTAATACCACATAGAAGTAAAATACCCCCTCTTTAATCTCTCCTGTCATGCCTGACCTATAGCTGCAGGTTTCTATTACTGCAGTGTTAATAGGAACATGCTTCATCCACAGCTAATGACACAAACATATTATAGAACCATGTCAGTCTGTGTGCGTGTGGGCATATAAATGGACATGGCTAACCTGCTAGCCGCCGGGTTCCATATAGGAAGTGAGCATGGGCGCGATTCCGACGCCATCAACTCTGGCTCCAAATTAATCCACTCACCGTAACTGCTACTATCAGGCTCGACATTTTATACTTAAATGTACGTATTAATATGTGCCACATGATCCTGTTGTTTTTATTTGACTATTTTGCCCGTAAATCAAGATATTAACATTAATAGCAGACCAATGAGGCACCTTCTTTCCCTGAGGTCACTCCGGCTAGTGTTAGCAACAGGTTTGATTAACAGTTTTAAGTGCTCAGTTCCTGCTAAACCAGTGGTGCGGGCAGGAAGGGGCATTAACTTCACCAGCCTTACTCCGGATTTGCTCTTTGGTTGCTATGATGCTCATGGTCGGAGTTACAAATATGGTACTGAGCTCCAAATTCATCCCTTTGACTACTACAAATGACAAACTTCATTTGATTGAAGCTGAACGCTAGGGTGACCTCACACTCCCTTAGTCCACTTCTTTATAGTCTATGATCACCATCAAAACATGTCGAATAAATAGTAAAAACAATAAGATATATTTTCTTATATCATTTCTTGAATCTTATATTTAGCATTTGAGGGTTGCTGAGTGGTTGCTCTACATCTGTTTCCAGGCAAGATTGTTCCCTGAAAATTTTTGTGTCTGCTATCACACCCTGCATGAATATCACAATCAAACGTGTATTGTTAATACTTTTACATAAGTGAAATTTACTTTGTGAACTTTGCTATAAATTAAGATAAATTTGTGGGCCTTGCTATTTAAATGCTAAATATTGGTATATGCAAATATTGGTTATCGGTCACAGCAGATGGTCAAAAATATCGGTATCGGCTCAAAAGAAAAAAAATCCAAATGGGCCCATCCCTAATTCATAGTAGAAATGGACAACATACATTTTAAATCGAGTCATAATATTTGTGAACTGTAGAACGTCTTGAAATTATTACCTAGCCTAGATTAATATGAATTCTTTTTTGTCACATCGCTACAACCCAAAACCACAGTGTAGCGTCCATATGCCTGTGTCGCTTCGAGAGGAGTCCGGGTCCAGTACCTCGTTCTGACGCGCTATTATTTGGAAGAACTGAATGACTCACGAAGTGCGTTTTATGGTGTTTTAATCAGTTGGTTCCAGTGTCTAAGCAGGTTACACATACAAAGATGGTAAGTTGTAGGCCTACAGAAACTGGTATGGTAACGAGCATAAAAATAAAGCGGTCAACGAAAAATACGGCTACCCGGCGTCTCCCCTCTCCACCTGTCAGACAGCAGGAAACCCGGTGCCTTTGTACCTCCCAGTACGTCACCCTTGCCCACGTGAACCCCGCCCCTTACGCATTGCCACAGCAACTAACACATCATATGGCTCCTACACACAGTATATATTAGTCTTGTCATCAGCCTGATAAAGTGCATTCTTCCTAATGGTCTTATTTTTTCCTCTTTGGTTCTTTCCCGTTCTCCTCAGATGAGTTTGTGTTCTCAAAGATTCCCCTCTGCTCTGGTGTTGTCGGTCACGGTTTGGCTTAGCTCCAGGGTCTAAATGGGACTCTTTGGTGGTTATTGGTCTTATTTACACCTCTGTGATTTCACGGCTCTGACATGTCCAAACGTGTCCAACTGTGTCCAAACGTGTCCAAACAACCTTCAGCTGAGGGCACTGTGCAGCCTGCTCAATGCTAATTATCACTCAGCACTGTACTGAGTGTCTTCACCTTCAACAACCAAGTACACATGTTTTTATCAGCAGAAATGCTGAAATGTGGAGAATGCTATGTTTGTGTAAGTGTTGTACACACATACAACAAATGGAATTTACCATGCATAGCTGTCTTCTAGATGAAAAATACTGTAGCCTATTTTTCAGAACTTACTGTCTCATAATGGTTTGTTGCCATTTGTTGTCATTGAATACATTTACATGGACCTGAGTATCCCGGTTATGATTGGGTTTTTTGAATATCCCAGTTTCATCATGGTGCATGAAAACACAATATCCCGTCTCAAAAGCCTGAATAAGCCTGTATTCTGGTTATGAGAAACTGGGATATTGTAGCTGGAATACTCCTATAGTAACCGGGATACTGTAGCATGTGTATGCAGTATCCCGGATACACCAACCTATGGTTGAGTGCGTGTTCATCTAAAAGACAAACAAACATGGCGGCAGTCAGTTAACTCTATCCAGACAACTTTCTCCCTACTCTCCACCTTCAGCCACTGGTCCCTAGTCCGAGTCGCAGGCAAGAACCGGGCCAGAATATTTAAACCGATCAATGTACCAAGAATTCACTGCCTCTCTCGTCTTCCCTAGCTCAGAATGAAGTGAAAAAGTGCGTATTTAAAACAGCACAGCGAAATAAGCCACAGTGGTTATTTTTCCCGGTCTAATAAATGTATAATTTTTGCTCTTGTGCACTTGTACTGGGATACATTTGATCATGTTTACAGGGATATGAGCATCCCAGTTTGTCGTGAGCACGTAAACAGCATATCCCGAATACGGCCATAACTGGTATATGGCTAATAACCAGGATACTCAAGTGCATGTTAACGCACTCACTGATAAAAAGCTTGATTGGTGCATTTCTGCTCCCTACATTTAATTTCCATCTTGCCTCTATGTCTCCCATCTCTTCTATTTTTTTGCACATATCCAAACATAATAACAATTAGTATTGCTCTGACTGACTGATATTAAAGCGTTCTTATAACACCATTGTCACACAGCCATGGAGATTTGGCTAAAACAGTAGAATTAAAAACAATGCTAATCTGACCTTAAGAAAAAGCAGCAGAGCACACAGAGCTCCATGACTGTGTGGGATCAGAGACGCTGTATTTTTAGATAATGAAGCAGCTTCAACAAAAGGCCTCAAGAGAAGCACCTCACTTTTACATCTTGTTCTGCAGAGAAATACTAATGAAGAGACTAGTTTTCAAGGGGAGAAATAGAAAATAACCAAATTCCATGAAACATTCCAAAGTTTACTTATTAGCTCAAGTAATGTTGGATGATTGCGTTCTGCTACTAACACGCACTTATGTTGGGATTCACAGTGGGAAGTGGGAATCCTACTCATTTAAATAGATTGAATTTGTGTTCATGTGCACCAACAAGTCAACTATGCCTTTCTTTGGGAGGCTTTAAAGTTGACCTATTGTGCCTGAGCCTGCCTGTTTTGTCTGCTATATAGTTGTAATCTATGACATACGTGGATCATTGTGTTATAGTATTTAAAATAGCAATATTCCTCTAAAATGACTTGATAAAAGAAGCTAGACTGTGGTACCCAGCTATACAGACGTCGCTGCGAACGTCATCACAACAAAGAGCAGTTGGTACCTCCGATGGATAGCTGCACATCACGCTGTGGTGAGGGACATTAGCATGGTTAAACGCTCTAAAGCTCTTATTCTGCAAAGTTGACTTTGCATAATAAGATTTTAAAACTGCCTTGTAGTCTATATAGAACAGTGGTTCTTAACCTGGGTTCGATCGAACCCTAGGGGTTCGGTGAGTCAGTCTCAGGGGTTCGGCGGAGGTCAAGACACGCACCCGACTCATATGATTCGCGGACTGCGAGCGTCTCCACACGCTGGCCATGTCCCAATTCAACAAATGCAGCCTTTGATGTGCTTACCGAAGTACCCGCCCAACTTAAATGAGCCGTTCGAACGGCATCAAAACAAAACGACATAAAAATGAAGAAAAGGAACAGACTTTGCTGTGAAAATGACATGAGAGTGGCACTTGTCAAGGTGAAGCCATGCGTTTCTGAACTGGTCTCTCAAAGGCAACAGCAGAAGTCACTGATTTGCAGTAAATATTCATTATTATTGTAGCCTGATGGAAATTAGGTGATGGGTGTGTGTTAAAAAGTTAAAATAATAAATAGCATAAATACAATAAGCTCATTATTGAAATACATAAGGTTAAAAATTTAAATGATTTCAGTGCGGTGGTATTAACCTCCTGAGACCCGAGCTCTTGCAGGACTTTATTTGCAAAAACTATTAACTGCTTGAACACATACATTTTGTGTAAAAAACAAAATGAGAAACAATTGTGCCTCTAGGAACAATGTGTCTAATTTTTGCTGCTGACAGGTGCAGGAAGACATATGCCTTTAAATAAAAATAAAATAAATAAATAAAATAAAATAAATAGATTAAAATACAACTAAAATAATAAAATAAATTAATAAATTAAAAAAATAATTAAAAAATAAAATAAATAAATAAATAAATATTCTAAACTCTTAGAAATATTAAAAATTGTTGCCGTGTTGCTACTTGTTGCTGTTCTAAAAATTTGCACTGTGGCCTAAACAACCCAAAATGTGTTGTCCACAGATGAGGACACCAGGTCTCAGGAGGTTAAAAAAGGTCATGTCTTTGTAAAAAAAAGTATGCATGTAATTTGTTGTGAGTTCATGCATTGTATTGGTTTTATTCTTTGAACACAGTGATGTTAATGCACGGTTCATTTTGTGCACCAGTAAAACATGCATATGCCTTGAATTAGAAAAAAATAATATTTTATTTTTCAATAAAGAAGGGTTCGGTGAATGTGCATATGAAACTGGTGGGGTTCAGTACCTCCAACAAGGTTAAGAACCACTGGTATAGAACGTATACAACTGTTTCATATTCCTGCCATAAGCTCAATAACTCCTGACTTTGTTTAGCACATCCAAAAAGAATCAGCTTTTTGTCTTTGCTTGAGATGTTATGTTTTTCAGAATTAGCAGTTATTATCGACGGCTCCTTTTCAGAAAATACTTGTTCAGTTTTTGCAACATCTTTTACATATGCTGACTTATAATAATGGATATCTCTCAGTCCCTCTCTTTTGGTCAGTCTACAGTGAAACTACTGATGCTACTATTAGATCTCATAGTGATAGTGACAGATCATGTGACTCTGCCTCAGCCCTGCCTCTCTGCTCAGTCAATCTGTGCTGCTGGTGAATGACACTGTCCTACTTAGAGTTCTGTTGAAGACTGAAGCTCTTGAGACTGTACTCATATCAGCTATGTTTGGATCTACCAGACTCTCACTGCGCCCTATTTCTCAAGAACAGGGATTTAGAGGCAGTCATTGACCTCATACTCATTATTATTGTTGTTGAATATTTTAGGGGGATAATTATCCTGTGTTCGCTGTGTTCTTTTCAAATTTCACACTTTAATAAGGCTTTTATTTGATCATAATCCAGGGAATCAAAGGTGCCTCACAATTTGCAATGCAAGGCTTTCAATAAAGACAATACCATATAGTGATATCACAGTCTTGGATATAATGCAGATGATGCAGAGGAACTGAAATACTGTTTTATTATCACAAAGAATACTTTTTGAGAGCTTGTCACGGTTTTTAGATTAACTGAATTTGTATTTATATTGGCATCATCATGACTCATCATGACTTTAATCATTATCATTGCGACATTTCAGAACTTTTAACCATGTTATAATTGTTTCCTGCACCATTTACTCACCTGAAGCTATATTTGGAGTGATTTGTGCATGTTAGAGCAATCTTTAGTCGCTTATTTTCAAGACGCCATATTGCTCATCAACAGCCATTTTCACCTCCACCAGAATACATCCACTGCTCTGTAACTTACTTCGTTCTCCAATTTTATTTTCTTAATTGGTGATACAGCGTGATGTGGAGCTATCCATTGGAGGTGCCGACACCGTCACGGCTCTTTGTTGTGATGACGTTTATGCCGACATATGTGCCCATCAGGCACCGCAGTTTTCTTATGCGGAAGAATGTTTCTTTTATTAAGTTGTTTTAGATGAATATTGCAATTTGTTGCAACTGCAATTGCAAAAGTGCAAATTATAACATAATGGTCCACAGATGTCATAGATTCTAACTATATAGCAGACACTAGCGCTATATAGTTTAAAGTTGAATGCGGTGCTCTTACCTGCTGTCTCTCTTGTTCTGTGCCGCAGTATGGACGGTCGGACAGTTACCGCGTGGCCACCACGCAGGACAAGGATGAGAAGGAGTCGCCCAAGAAGAAAGGAGGCAAGGACATGGACGATCTCAAGAAGGAAGTGCCCATTGTACGTATACAGTCGGGACTCACTGTTAACCACATGCTCTGTTTTTCTCCCTATTTGTCTAAACAGCTTCTATGCTAAAAGTGGATTGAAAGGGGTTAATTTGTCAAAGGGTTTAGTCCTAAAATATATTACCGGTAGCTTAAAAAAACGTCCTGGGACAACTGTTGGAAATGCTGCTCTCTTTCTACCATATATTTGCATATATTGACTTTAGATGTATTACAAACTTAATCAGAGCAAATGCTCCACAAAGATACAACTTCATCTTTAAAATTTTCTTTATTAAACACATGAAATGTTGTTCGTCAAAACGGTCTTGCTATTATTTATTTATCAAGGCAAAAACACTTATGCCTTTAGTGAGTTGATCCGAAGTCCATGGGTCTGTCTCCATTGTTTGGAGGTGGGCCATCCCCGTGTAACTCTACAGTGTAACTCTATTCAAAAATCTAGCTGAGTTGCTAAGTGGATGATAGCATTAGCATTGAATCCTACATCTACTAATTGTATGTCTATGATTATTGATATGTGTAAAGAGTCTGTGTCAATATTAGTCATTTCTCAATAAACAGTAATTGTAATTCAGGCTTTGAAATAATAAAGTTCTTTTTCTCAGACGGAACACAAAATGTCTGTTGAGGAGGTTTGCCGTAAGTACAACACTGACATCGTCCAGGTAAGTTGTGAATAATAAACAGCATATTTGCCTCTATATCTGTCTCCTCCAGTCCTAATAATGTGTTTTCTGTACAGGGTTTGACCAATGCACGCGCGGCAGAGTACTTGGCTCGGGACGGTCCCAACGCCCTGACCCCGCCCCCCACCACCCCAGAATGGGTCAAGTTCTGTCGTCAGCTCTTCGGGGGCTTCTCCATCCTGCTGTGGATCGGAGCCATTCTCTGTTTCCTGGCTTATGCTATTCAGGCTGCTACAGAAGATGAGCCAGCTGGGGACAATGTGAGTCAGATACACTGTTGTGCAATCAATCAAATAAATCAAAGTTTATGAATAGAGCACTTTACAACTATGCAGAGGAGACAAAAGTGTTACAGGATGCAGGAAGTAGTGTGTAAGTACTGCATTAAACTTTTAACTGTAGTTTACTATCTGTATAGCTCTACAAAGAAAAATATATGATTAGAAAAATATCCCAAAGCTTTCATTAACAATTTAAAAATAACTTGCAATGTAATCTTTCAAACAAGTGGACAAAATTATGTATTTTTTCACTTTTATGGGTAATTTGCATTTGTGGAATGCTTGAATCTCAACCCTTAATCTGAAAGGTTAAGAAAACTACCACACACTGTCTCACTCTTAATTCTTAATTCACTTTTATTCACACAACGTTTTGGTCCCTCTGACCTTCCAGGTATGAGGATAGCTTCTTCCGCTCCCCTTACATAAGTTAAGAGACTGCCCCCCTAAAAGTAATCAACCAACCACAACAGTGAAAAACATACATTTACAATTAGACCCCAATGTACCACAAAGTTGTGCTTTACATCAGTCTTTTGTGAGTTAAAATGCAAGGACAATGACTACAAAAAGATTAGAAAGATTATTATCACACTAAAAAGGTAAAAGTTGTATACCATAAATATGACATTTTTTAACAAAATTAGTGACGCATCCAACAAGTTAACATAAACCACCCTCATAGCTCAGAGGGATGGCAAACAAATTGTGCTCTTCATTACAGCACCCTTTTTTAACATCGTAGCATTACATTAAACAATAGTTCATCATTTAAACCTTTTGGGCTGTTTGTAAGTAAAAAATCCAGTAGACTTTGCATCTTTTTAACACGCGGTCGTGGTCACCCCCCCTCCGCAGAGCAGGCACCTGTTAAATCTCACAGAAACAAAGTGAAGACACGTCATGTTTAAACTGATTAAAATGAGCAGCAACAGGAGAGTCCGGGTCTTAATGCACCTTTGGATACACCACATGGGTTGACGCACATGACACTGCTGATGGGGAATTTCTTTCCAGTAGAAGGATGACAGAAATGGGAAGCTCAACCCTGACATATACAGACATGTTATACACATGCTTAAAAAGCCCTATTTGATTATTTTTATTGTAATAATGGCAACAAAAGAGAAATATTAATTCATGCACACCCCTCACATATGTGATACTGTTTGTGTAAGCTAAAGAGCTGTAAAATAGCTTTTAGTCAATTTCACATTTTATTTTTGGGTCCCTGCCTGAAGATGGAGCCATAGTGATGCTTCTGATTCAGCATATCACAGAAATAAGGAAGAGGTGTAATTTACTGCATGTGTGATACAGTCATTTGAGTCACATATTTACATATAAACCAATCAGTGTTTTTTCCTCAATTATTTATGTACCGGTAACATATATAAATAGCAGTCTCTCACCTCTCTCTCTCTGTAGCTGCTGCTCTCAAGCTTGTCATTCTGACCAGTTTTCCCATTGATTACATTGTACTTTCATAAGAAATATCCAAATAAATGTACAAATGTTGAACCTCATAATTTCTATTCGTGACTAGACCAGAGAACTCTGTATTACAGCAAAAATCTGGTAAAATTAATATGGTTAACTTAAAGTGCAGTCTGCCATCTGTATTAAATATTATAGGACCAAAGAATGTTGTGATGTCATCTGAAACCCAGCAATGGGTGACGACACACTCACTTTGTTCACTTCTATTAGACAGTCTATAAGTAGTACCCATATGAATTAGATTAATTAGAGTCATCATATTCTTGGATAAAGTTCTATTAGTGGTAGTCATATTCTAGTGTTATGACTTTAGTGAGGAGGCTGTGACGGCTGTTTGAATCATGTCCTATCGTTTGCCTCTAGAGCAGGGGTCGGCAACTTCGCTTGGATGACACTTGTCTGTACTGTAGTGGTGATGTTTAGCAGTTGAGTTAAGTTCCACACAGGTGGAACAGAGCTCAGCCCCATGACTCATGCATCCTGACAGGACAGATGGGAGAAAGGGGGGTCTGAGTGGGGAAGCAGGATCCTGGAGAAGACCAAAAAGTGTTATTGCTGAGCAGATATGATTTGGTAAGCGCCGGAAGTCAGACCACTTCACATCAGTCAAAAGGAAACATTGAATCACTACTTTCTTCTTGCACTTCCTTTTTATATTTTTCTTTGATCAACTTTTTCTTCCTAAAAGAAAATTAGGCTAAAGACTTTCGTTGTATTTAGGACATCTTTTGTCAAAAGATTAAAACAATAGATTAGAATAAAAGAGAGATTTGCAAAAAGAAATGGGAACCAATTACTGATAGGAGGCACACTTATGAAAATGTACAGTGGCACAGCTTGTAAAGCTCGCCCTTCAACCAGAGGGTAAAAATTTCATCTTGAACCTCATTTTTGTTGTTGCGTCTCGGTGCATTTAACCCTTGTCATCCACTCCAGTCACAGTTTAAAGAGGCTGGTTATATAATAATAATAATGTCTTACACTTGTAATGCGCTTTACAGGCTTGTCAAAGCCTCTCAAAGCGCTACACTATAGTCATTATTCATTCATTTCCACACTTGGTGATGGTAAGCTACTATTGTAGCCACAGCTGCCCTGGGGCAGACTGATGGAAGCGATCTTGTGTAATCTGCTAATCACTGTTTTTATTCTGGCAACCCCTGGGGGAAAAAGGACTGCTAATCCTGAACAAACTAATAAAAAAAAACTTTCCACTTCTATCATATTCTGTATAAAATCAAATTAGATATTGTCTGTCGTCATCTCAAGGAGCTTAACTAATTTTATGTTAGACTTTAGCATGTTTTTCTGCTGTGGAACAGTTTACTCCCGGTCTTAATGACTGTAATTTCATGGTAAATAAACAAAACAGCCTTTGCAAACATTTGTAAAGTCTTAGACAAAATTTTCTTTCTGGCAGGGCCAGCCCAGCCTATAAGCAGACTAAGCACCTGCTTAGGGCCCCGAGACCACCATAGAGCACCCAAGAGCTCATTCTTTTATATTGAAAATAATAATATATATCAAGTTTATTGGACACAGGGCTTGTGTGTTTGCAGCAGCCTAAATGTCCCTTGAAAACATTACATTTGTTTTATATCTATAGTAGCAAAATATCTGCTGCTACTACATTTGTTTTTGAGTCGGGCAGAGATGAGGGCAGCTCTGTGTGTCCACCAGAAACTTTAAAAATCTTGACCCCCTCACCTTTGTATGTTTGTGTTCTGTTCTTGTGACTGTGGTGGTTGTGACAATATGAATGTTCTCAGCCTGATGTTGGTCATATAAATACAAAAACAACTGGTCAAAGTGATGAGAGCAGGGTCCTAATGTTCTCAAATGTGAATCACCAATAGCTGAGCCAGGACGCATCTGCTGCCGGGGGCCACAGAGACAAATTCAGCTTATGGCCCCCTGAAAGCTAGAGCTGGCCCTGCAGGTGAGGGATGGCTGCAACTGGTTGTTTTCATACTGAATTACTTATACCAAGACATACCTTTTAACCATTATTTCATGTGTTCTAACATGCCTCGCTCTAAAAACACGTATCACATTTTGGTGTGGCTTATACTTTTTTAAATTTGGTGTACAACAATAACTATTACTTGCCTCATATTTAACTCAACCCCTATTACATAATTTCAACATGCATAACTCAATTCAAATGGCAGTTATACCAAACTTTTGGAAAATGGCATGTTTTTCCTTAACATAAAGGCATGGCAACAAAAAATGTAAATTGTTTCCCGCCAACATTTAAATGGCCTTGTCTGGCAAATTTTAGTTGCAAATCAAGCTACAAATTCTTATCAATCAGGTTTCAGAAAAGGGCACGGTACTGTCACTATTACTCCACTAGTGTTTATGAACTAGTTCCACAGATGGCGAACAACTTCTCCAATAACGTCCAGGAAGCCTGTCGCTGTGTTAGACATTTAATGGAGTGGATTTTTGTAAAAAGACAGATATCTACACGGGGTCAAACGACAATCCAGAGGGCTCAAACACAGTGAAGAATAATTGAATTGTTGCAGTCTGAAACAAAATGGCAGCTACGGAAGCTCTGAACGGACAAAACACATTAACTCAAAACAGAATATATTTTTTTCCACTGGGGGCAGAACAATCACTGTAACCACAAAAGCCAAACAAGATTGTGTAGTACTGTTGATTTAATTAACAAGTAAAAAAAAAGTAATTAGATTTATTTTACATCTGGCCCTTTGAGGTCCACCATTTTGCTGATGTGGCCCTCAGTGAAAATGTGTTTGACTCCCCTGCTCTAGAGGCAGAAACCTTTCAGACCAGGGCCCATTTTGTCATTAAAAAGCAAACTTAGGACCACCAATTAAGCAAACATGCCCCACACCGCTAATACAAAGAAAAATTTAGATTAAGATTGTGCTTATTTATTAAGACCAAAAGAAAAATGACTATACAGCACTGTTGTTGAAAAAATAAAATTACAAAAATATTCATATATTACAAATATTTTTATCACGCTTGTGCTCTAACATTCATATGTGTGAGTGAGAGGAGGTCCATGGTAACACACTTGGGAGGGGCAAAAGTCAACAGAGTCGACAAAGTCAACTCTTTCTGCCCAAGCTGGCCAACAACAACAAAGAAGTCTTCTTATTTAAGGACAAAAACAGATGTAGGATGGGTAGGAAACACTATGACACTCCTCCTCACCTGTCTCCTCCTTCCACTTGATCACTTTTGTAGATTTTTAGACTGTCACTGACGTGCAGGTCACTGACAGTCTAAAAATCTACAAAAGTGATCAAGTGGAAATTTGACGAACTGTGGACCACAGTTTGAGTGACACTGTTCTAGAGTGCCACATAGCATTAAGTCAACACGTGTTCATTTTGGTCAGGGCAGTAACTGACTCCAGGCAGTGACGACAACAACAACATCAACAACAACAACACAGTAAGGTTGTTTTCTGTGAACCGACCCCAGTGCGCACTAGATCGGCCTTGTTCACATACACGGTGTATCATTATTCACTCCAAACACATGAGCTATATGAGACTCCATCAGCTGATTGCCAAACTTATTTCTATGACAATGCGTTTGAAGTGAACAGAGTCCCGTGAAAACGCTAACTTCATGCTAGCTTTGCGTTTGCATCGCGCTCTGAGAAACATTTTGAATGACCCACAGACCCAGGCTCACCTGCGCAGACAGATGCAGGAGGAGACTGTTGCTGGCATTAAATTTATCCAAATATATGTGATCCAAGTTCTTTTTTGCCCAATTCAAAGCACTTTTACTTGCACCTCGGATTTTGTAGGTCGGCTAAAGTCACACTGGCCCAAGCGCACCGGTCTCATAGTGATTGTTCTTTTACGTCGACCTAACTAGTGGCAGTGTGAAAATGACCTATGAGAGATGTGTTAGAGGTCAACGGTCTGCTTGGACAGATATGGACAGAAAAGCAAATTAGAACATATTTATATTAATACTACAATCTATTACCCATCCCTTTTACCTTTAATGAAAATTGAACATTCAAATTCCGGGCATGTCCCACCAGGAGGAGGCCCCAGGAAAGACCCAGGACACGCTGGATGGACTATGTCTCTCAGCTGGCCTGGGAACGCCTTGGGGTCCCACCGGAGGAGCTGGAGGACGTGTCTGGGGTGAGGGACATCTGGGACTCCCTGCTTAGACTGCTGCCCCCACGACCCGGTTCCAAATAAGCGGAAGAAAACATATGGATGGACATTCCTATAAACCAGAGATAAACAATTTGTGAAAAATATCCCAAAATGTTGCGACACATTTTTCAATTTTGTTTCTAATTTAAGTATATTATTAATTTTACTGTGTACATTAGAAAAGCTAGTTAGAACTTACAAGAATTGCATTTTGGAACATATGGTAAAATACAGGTTTACCCATATTGTAAACTACTAAACATGAAAAAGGTTGCAGTATTTGTCAGTTATACTATTAATGCTATCTGAATCACATACAGTTGTTATTTATGTTTGGGTTTTTTTTGTTGTTATTTACAAATCTAGTATGACATAATGAGCTTTTTACACACAACAGGCTGTAGAGCATAGGGGACGTCAGGGGTCAAACTGCTGCTGTGAAAAAATCAGCTACCATGCATAGTGTCATGGTACTAAAAATTCTAATTTGATAATAAAAAGCGCTGTTAAGTCTATTCAGGAAAGGTTAATTTCTGTTCTGTGAATGTTACTTTTTTAGTATCGATACTTTGTCAAATGGGTATTTCGATACTAGTTTTACTATCGATTAGTATCTGATTTTCAATATTTTTGACAACCCTACCAGCTCATAACCATTACATTGGACTGGTTCTTTTGTTGGGTTTTTCGTGGCATCTGTAAATGGACATACATTTTCGTAAATTTCGGATTATAAGCCTCTACATTTTTCCCACGTTTTGAACCCTGCGGCCTATACAATGGTGCAGCTAATTTATAGATTTTTACTGGCTAACGGCCACTAGGGGGCACTCTCTAACATTAAATGCAAAAGTGAGACAGATGTGGAGAAAGATTATGCACGGAATACATTACCGTAGTTTTGATTATGAACTGTCCTTTTGCCCATCATGCACACACCCTCATCATGGAAAACACTCGAAGAAATGCATATGATGCAGTTTTTAAGTTAAAGGTAATTGATCTAGCATCAAAGAAGGAAACAGCCACTGCACGTAAGCTTGGCATTAAGGAATCTACGGTGCGATGTTGGAGGCAGCAGTGGAAAGTGTGTCTTAAATTAAAACTCACAAAACCTCTGTGTTCCGTCTTTCTGTGTAAATATCTTATGTTACAACATGAAAACCTGCAGCTTATATATGTACAAATGTATTTTCTTTTAAAATTTAGCTGGTGCAGCTTATATTCAGGTGCGCTCAGTAGTCCAAAATTTACAGTAACAACAAAGTCCACACCAACCTTAGACAGAAACAGAGCAGACAGAAAACAGATGGATAGCTTGTAGGTCATAAAGTCCACATCAAAAACACATAACACCAAAGTTAAACAAAAATCACAACTGTGTCTATTTCTGTCTTCACAAAGATACTAAAATAGCTCCTCAAAGTCTAGAGTTTCACGTCAGTATATCTGCCGCATCAAGCTCCTCTTTCATGATACACTTTTAGATCACAGGCACTGTTAAAATTAACTAATGTATTGGATATTAAATGATTTGCTTGTCTCTCTACACACAGTTGTATCTGGGAATCGTGCTGTCCGCTGTGGTCATCATCACCGGGTGCTTCTCATATTTCCAAGAGGCAAAGAGCTCCAAGATCATGGAGTCCTTCAAGAACATGGTCCCACAGGTAACCCAAGACCAGAGTTTACATACTGACAAACATGGCTTAGGATGAAAAGTGGTTTCAGCCAGATCAACTGTGGCATGCTGTGCATAATTTGAGGATATTTGTGTGCGAGAGATGCGTTTATTTTCCAACACCATAAATGTACTTTATAGGCTGCAGAGTGTGCGAAAGACTTGGGGGAAACTCCCCTAAATATCAATACGCAGAAAGCCTCCAGTAAAACTCGTACTGGTTTAACAATGATTTATAACATTAACACCACTCTTAACACAATATATAAAGGGAAATGTGGCTGTGGGTCACATTTTCTCTATAAAGTTGGACTGGAGGAGCAGAGAAGTGAGAGACGTCCATGCATTAGCGGTGCAATGTTGTGTTCAGACCGAGCACTCCATAAAATAAAGGCTTTATTTTAAACAAAAAAAAAATTCAAAATTTTCTGTCGGTTATCGTGTCCTGCGGGTGTTATTTTTTCTGGTCATTTGCTTTACAAAACAGCTAAACGCTGACATATGTTAGCTAATGAAACCTCTGGGTGTATCCCTAATTATATACATCCTGTATCATACTGCTTACTAAGATCTCAAGCTTGTATAGATCAAACAGACACTCAAAAATGCTGTCTAAAGTAGAAATAAGAAATATGCATTGTTTCAATGTAAGGGCAATGGATAAACCATATTTTATAAGAGATACAGAGTGTCAAGGCAGAGATTGAGGAGGCTCTATCTCTTGTTTATAATTTTTACATGAAGTAGCTTTCATGATGCAAACTGCAGACTATATTAACTTAAGGCCTTTGACTTGACAGCAAGCTCTGGTGATCCGTGAGGGGGAGAAGATGCAGATAAATGCAGAGCAGGTGGTGGCTGGAGACCTGGTGGAGGTGAAAGGTGGAGACAGGATCCCCGCTGATCTGCGCATCATCTCCTCACATGGCTGCAAGGTGAGAACTGAATACAAAATACACTGTACAACTCCATAAAAAATACATCTACACATTGTACAACTTTATGTGAAGACAGCCCTGATTTCAAAGGCCATGTCAGTCTCCTCATACAGTAATAGAGGTTCCTGTTGCTTTCTGCAGGTGGACAACTCCTCCCTGACAGGGGAATCAGAGCCTCAGACCAGGTCACCTGACTGTACCCATGACAACCCCCTGGAGACCCGCAACATCGCCTTTTTCTCCACCAACTGCGTCGAAGGTTAGACCATCATCTTAACATGTATTTATTATCACTGGGTACATTTACATGACAGTGAAAATCTGGTCTAAAATGAGCAGGTAATCCAATACACACATTTGTCAGTTTCTCATAGGTTTTATAGGATATTGAGTAATGTCAAATAAGGCTTTGCCAAAAAATGAAAGATCGAATTTTGGTCAGTCTCGATTATAGGCAAGGACATTTTAACTGACAGGTCTTCAGCCAATCCTGCGGCAGTAAGAGCATGTGGTACTGAAGAAGAGTCATATCTCTCGTTTAGGTGAAAGCTCTGAGTCACATCGTGTCTCTTTAAGTCACGTGTTCTCGTGTTTCACAAGATTTGATTTAAATCTGCACAATTTGACAAAAATTCCAGTCTGCCTTTCCCACTACCTCTGTGTGTGCAGTGCCATCTGCCAGACTCCCCTTCCTCCTCTCTGATCCAGTGGCAGCTCCTCACCTTTTTTCCTCTTTCTCTCCTCTGATGTTTCTTATCATTATAATCCAAGTTATCTAAATGACAATTTTCTCACCATTTATGAGTGAAACTTGAGACCTAATGTAGCACAAGGACAGAGCACGTGTTTCTGCCGATAGCATGCTTTATATATATATATATATTTAAATGTGGATTTTTCTGGTATTATTGGTCTTAACACAAAATAAAAATGATAGTGATCCTGACACCCTGCTATTTATACCTGAAGTCAACCTGTCCATGTTTTCAATATCAATCTGGGGAAAAAAAGTCATTCTTTTTTATCTCATATTGCTCAAACCTAATGTCAAATGTCAAGACTTGCAGTGAGGTGAACAATCAGAAAAAATCAGTAGCTGTTTTATTTCAATACTCTGATAACTGTAGGAATTAGATAACGATCAGATTTGTGGTGTGCATGTAAACATAGGCACTGTTCACTTTGAAGTCTGCTACAGTACCAGAAGTGAATTTTCCATTCATTTACATAGACTTTAAAAAAACCCTCAAATATTAATAGTTCAAAGACATCGTGCAAGCCAAACAGCTGTGTTAAAAATGCTCTATTCCACTGTGTTCGATGTCTCTGAATTCTTAATATTAGAATTTTTCAAAAAGTCTATGGGAAAGACGAATGGAAAATTTACTTCTTGAACCGGAGCGGGTGGTCACTGTTGCAGTCATAGTTGTGTGTAAAATATAGCTCATATTAGTAAACAGGGCCATCCACAGACTGTCTTTTGAGTTGATTCTGTGTGTTGGCTGACATAGTTCGTGGTCTGTTTGTTTTGCCACAGTTCAGTTCACAGAGAGTGATTACCCTTTACAGCAGCAGGACATTGTCATGGAAACTCAATGAAAGGGTGCCCCCTAGTGGTTACTAATGATACAAGACATATAGTGACGTTTTATGATCTGACAAAGTTTTTATATATATATATATATATATATATATATATATATGTATATGTATATATATGTATATGTATATATATGTATATGTATATGTATATATATATATGTATATATATATATATATATATATGTATATGTATGTATATATATGTGTATATATATATATATGTGTATATATGTGTATATATATGTATATATATGTGTGTGTGTGTGGGTGTGTGTGTGTGTGTGTGTGTGGGGGGGGGTGTGTGGGGGGGTGTGTGTGTGTGTGTGTGTGTGTGTGTAAACCAAGCAAGTAATTGTAAAGCAGTGGTTGGAGATGGGGAGTTATAGAGATATTTTGAGAACTCTAATTCAGAATAATACAGGATTATATAAAAGTACAATTTAAAGTAACTAATGATGAGGGAACAAAACAAGCTTATATAAAGTAGATTTAGCATAATATGTCTATGTCCCCTTTGAGCAATGCTGTCATTTGTGCTCAGGAACGGCCCGTGGTATCGTGGTGTGTACTGGTGACCGCACAGTGATGGGACGCATTGCCACTCTAACCTCAGGACTAGAGACTGGCAAGGTACAATTAGTCTGTTATTTTAATTACTATGACTGTGAATAATTTATCACCTATATTATTATAGGAATGGATTAACTAAACCGTAATTTAACGCTCATTTTTTAAACTCTTAATGTAAAGTGTAAACATAGCAACTGCTGCGTACACCTCCACTGGTTTTAATACAGCCATACCTGGACTTCTATGACCACTTATGTATGTTGCAGTTTTTTTTAGTTTTTTTTTTAAACAATATTGTACTTTTAGAATATTTTTTTTGGGGGGGGGGGGGGGGGGATAATTTTCTGCTTTATGGTTGAATTCACTTAACTGAGTTTTTTCTGCTTCCTGATTGGGTAATCTGCTTGGTAACTAAAGCATGTAAACAATAACAACTCTAACTCTTGTAATCTGGTAATTGTGAAAAATTTAAATTATAAGCATGATCAGTAAAGTTAAATATCTGAGGATACGGGTAATCATTATGAAATATTTAAACACATCCTAAATATGTTAAAATTATATACAACTATTGAATAAATGCAAACTTTTTCACAAACTAAAAATGGAAATAACCGCTAAACCGTTCCTCTTCTCCACAGACGCCCATTGCGAAGGAGATTGAGCACTTCATCCGCATCATCACGGGCGTCGCTGTGTTCCTGGGCGTGACTTTCTTTGTCCTGTCCCTGATCCTGGGCTACAGTTGGCTGGAAGCAGTCATCTTCCTCATCGGCATCATCGTCGCCAACGTACCAGAGGGTCTGCTCGCCACTGTCACTGTGAGTACTACACTGCAGGGTCAGCTTAAGGAAAACTTTGGCTTTATTTGTAGAGAGGAAGCTTAGCTTTAATCATAGAGACAGACTTGGGAACGCAACCTTTTGTAGAAAATGAAATCAATTCATCTTTACACACAATGGATTATCAATTAATTCATCATCTCATCATTATCATGACATAATTGAAAAGTCAAACTATTTAACTGCCACCACTTCTGACGTCTGTTTATAATGTTACAGTGATTTTAAGGCAGTCACATTCTTTTATTGTGTCATCAACGGATTCATATTATTGACAGAATTGTAGTACTTTGCATGGAAAAATTTGCAAACTTGACATAGGTAAGACATTGGTCAATGAGCTGCTAAATGTTTTAACTGATAAGATAAAACTAGCCTGAAGCTCTCTACAAATATCAATATAATGAGAATGAAAATGTGTACACGCAGGTCCAAATTAATTGGTAATAAATAAGTTAGTTAGTCTGACTCAGAGCCCTAAAGCAAGACTGAAAATAGGACACTATAAAATATGATTTTAAAACATACATATTTAATGACTTTTCTTTTTAAAAGTAACTTAAGTATAAGTAATATAAATAAAAGAATTTCAAATGGGTTGCATGCATTTAATGTCCTGAGTTAGAGCCAGATTAGTGAGACTAAATGTAGATTTAAATAACTAATAGTTTTACAGATCACTTTTAAGTTTGTAAGTATACTGGACTGACAGAATTTGAGTAATTCAAAGCTAAATTTGCTTGACTTAATTCATTTTTTGTAGATGTTTTTATTGTAAATGTAGTTGTCTGTGTATTTAACGGTGTTAAATTCAGTGTTGTGTTGTGAAGTGATATGGCTGATCCGGTGGCTCCTCTCTCTCCTCTGTGGCCTGGTGTTTCAGTGGCTTTGTGAATCTTTGTGCCTTTACATTTGTGCTGTGATAGTGATGTCTGTGTTGACCCTTTCCTCCTCTTCTCTTTCTCTCCTTCTTCTCTCCTCCTTCCCCCCCCTCCTCCTCCTTTCTTCTCCCCTCCTCCCTTTCTGTCCCCCAAGTATGTCTCTCTCTCCATTTATGTCTTTCTCTTCCAGGCCAGTCAGTTTACGGCGCTTTCTGCCTTCACAACGACTGGCTAAATGTAATAACTATAGGATATAAGCATAAGATGATAAAGTTGTAACTGAATTGGACCTTCTCTGCTTGAAAACAATGTGCTTCTTTTGTTTTTGGCCTTTGGCTCTTGCCGTACTTTTAGCATGAAACCTAATGCACTTTTGCACTGCATCACTGCTTTCTGCATTTGCTCTTTTGACTGTGCTAATAACATTGAAATGCATTTGGATAAAACAACATGAACATCTCCAGATATTTAACCATTTTATAATACTACACTTACTCATGCCTTAAAGAGGGGGTATTATGCTAAATTGATTTTTTTTAGCTTTCTTCCATGTTACAATGCTGTTCCCTCATCAAAAACATGCCTGAAGAGGTTTTAGATGTCATCCATGCATGTTTCAGTATTTTAGTGGTCTCTTCCGGGCTCTGTTCAAACCTGCCTTATGGTTAGCTGTAAGATACTGTGCAATGCTGAGGCCACAAGCCTACGTCACCCATGTTTCCACATGACAATTCTCCATAAACGTATAAAAAGTATGATGCAAAACTGTAGACAGCAACTTCACAAACCTGTTGCGATGTGCAGTAATTTCATTAACGGGATGCACACGGATTGTGTTGTGATAGCGATAAGGGGGAGTAGGGGAGACAATAAAAGGTAACATGGTGATCTAAATATGTCACGTGTTAGCAGTTAATACCTCATAGAAGTAAAGTACCCCCTCATTAATAAAGCATGAACGAAGACTTTATTCAGTTTCAGTAGTTTATTAAGAATGACTCGGGCTTAGTAACTACTTTATTAATACCCCTCAACCCTTAATTAAATAGTCACTTAACCTGAATCATTCTTAATTAAATATTTGTTCATTATGAATTAAGTCTTTGTTCATGGTTTATTATGGCTGATTAAGGAGTAATTGTATAAATAGTTGCACGTATAAATATAGTACCCAATTTTTCATTGTATTTCTTCAATTTTCTGTGACTAAAGCAGCCTGGAGGTGATCATGTCTGTTTCACAATGGATCAATACTAATTCTGCCCTGTCAGATTGGTCTTTGTACCAATTGTTTGGCCTGACCTTTTCGCAGGTGTGCCTGACTCTGACGGCTAAGCGAATGGCACGCAAAAACTGCCTGGTGAAGAACCTGGAGGCTGTGGAGACTCTGGGCTCCACCTCCACCATCTGCTCTGACAAGACGGGCACCCTGACCCAGAACCGTATGACTGTGGCCCACATGTGGTTTGACAACCAGATCCACGAGGCTGACACCACCGAAGACCAGTCTGGTGAGAGGCGCTGTCTGTGAGATAGGGAAGGATGTGTTCATATGTCATTACTACATTCTAATCTGATTCATAATTTAAAATGGATCCAAGAATTCTGTGGGACACACATTAGCAAAAAATTCCAGATTTAAACAACACATTTTCAGGAGTCTTTAATCAATATGAGCATTCACGGTCCTGTTTAGGTGTTTGATTTTCAACAGAAAAGGTGAGCGTGACTAACTGAAAGACTGTTTGCCAATGCTAACTAGCTTGTGACAAATGTTATTTTAAGTTTAACTTGAGTAACAGAGCTTCAGATAGAGCAGTACCTACAGTTGGTATCACAGCCCCAGAGAATGTTGATGACCTCAACTGCAAAGTATCAATATCTGTAAAATTGGGCCTTCAACCAAAACCGGCATAAATAACATAACTTATTTGCTGGTTCAATGCAGTGAAGTGTATAAAATGAAAGTTCAGGCATGTGTTGTGTAAAGAGTTACATATGAAGTTACTTTCAGAATAGTTTGACAAATCTAATGTGAAATATCCTTGCTTGCTAAAGTATTGTAATTCAATTGAATTCGTTTTTTGCCTTGTAAATAGAATTTTAAAGATAAAAACAAATAAGTTGTTAAAGAAGCGAATATCGCTGTAAACAGTAAATAGTGAGGAGAAACAACTGCAACATGGTTAAAAGCTCTGAAAAGATTTTACATAATAGCAATAGCTTTAAACAAGGACATTAAGTTATTTTGTAACTTTTGCATTTAATACATTTTCTTTCTGACTGATCCATCATTATCTTCCAGGCTGCTCCTTTGACAAGAGCTCCACAACCTGGGTGTCCTCTGGCCCGTATCGCTACTTCTGTGTAACCGCGCTGTGTTTAAGGCGGGACAGGAGTCTTTGCCCATCTTGAAGAGGGAGGTGGCCGGAGACGCCTCTGAGTCTGCTCTGCTCAAATGTATCGAACTGTCTTGTGGAGCTGTGAAGGCCATGAGGGACAAGAACAAGAAGGTGGCAGAGATCCCCTTCAACTCCACCAACAAGTACCAGGTCTGTCATTTATAACGAGAGCATCTGGAGAAACACTGTCTGGCTTTCTAAGGAACATTCCCAATCACAATTTAATGTTTGTCTAACTGTTTGTTACAAATATTTTTCTCTACGTTTTTCTGAACTAAACTTCAAATTTTCTCAACACTGTGGACCCTGCCTTTGAACTCTTTTTTTCCTTTGCCTAATCCCTGAATTTCCATTTATCCCTGATGTTGTCTCTGTCCCTACAGCTCTCCATCCATGAGACAGAGGATGAGAATGACAACCGTTACCTGCTTGTCATGAAGGGGGCACCAGAGAGGATCCTGGATCGCTGCAACACCATCATGGTCCAGGGCAAAGAACAGCCTATGGACGACGAGATGAAGGAAGCTTTCCAGAACGCCTACCTCGAGCTGGGGGGTCTGGGAGAGAGGGTGCTGGGTGAGACCACATATTACACTGTATTCAACAATAGCATGAACAGGCATGCATGGACTGAAATTGAAATTCCTTGTTGGTTATTTACATAATGCTAAATTATATAATTCCAAATTCCAGCTCCTTTTTAGAGCAGTTTTGCTTTTTGAACTGCATGCAGACTTGTCTGATCAGTTCTATGTAGAAATCAACATATTATTACACAACCATATAGTATCTGTGCAAAATTCTTTCTATTTGTACCTACTTCATATAATACTAATATAACTTTCTACTGTTTCCACCCTTTTTTTTCTTCTTCTTCAGGCTTCTGCCACTGTTCATGCCTGAGGACAAGTACCCCAAAGGTTTTGCTTTCGACACAGATGATGTAAACTTCCAGACAGATGGGCTATGCTTCGTGGGGCTCATGTCCATGATCGACCCTCCCAGAGCTGCGGTGCCCGACGCTGTGGGAAAGTGCCGCTCGGCTGGAATCAAGGTCTTATCTCTTATTTAGAACATATTTCGAGATTTACATTTACACATTCCCTCTTGATTTAATTTAAACTATAGATTGTATACATAAATGGACATAGCTAGCCCGCTAAATGCTTCGTTCCAAATGAGAAGTGAGCATGAGCTCGAAGTGGTTCCTTTGAGCTCTAGTTGCAATTGACTTTTACTGAAAAATCTTCACCCCTCTCACTGTAACTGCTGTAGTCAGGCTAGTCATTCTGACCTTAAAATGTTCGTATTAACCCGCTTTATATGATCCTGAGGTTTTTATTTCACTATTTTGTTCCTAAATTAAGATATGAACATTAACAAGGGACAAATCGGGTGCCTGTTTTCCCCGAGGTCACTCCCGCTCGCATTAGCAACAGGTTTGATTGGCACTGTTGCTAAATGTCCGCATTACCTTCAACAGCCTTGCTCCTGATTTCCTCTTTGGTGTTGCGCTACAATTTCCAAATATGGTCCCTGGTTGTAGATTAGCTGCTATAACTGCTAGCCTCGCTGAGCTTCATTTGTTTGCAACCGAACACTATGGGTGACCTCACACTTCCTTAGTCCACTTCTATTTTACAGTCTATGAATTAAACTCAGATTTGTATCTCTACTTTCTCCTAGGTTATCATGGTGACTGGAGACCATCCCATCACAGCTAAGGCCATTGCTAAAGGTGTGGGCATCATCTCTGAGGGTAACGAGACAGTGGAGGACATTGCATTAAGGCTCAACATCCCCGTCAGCCAAGTCAACCCCAGGTAACTTAGAAAAACATACAACTCCAGCATGAATCTAATTTAAAAATGATTTTGTTAAAGTGTAGAAAAGGTTTTAAGAAAACTCATTAGAGAATAGGGCTTGGAACCCGCACAAGACACTGTTTTTTTTTTAATGATGTGATGTGACAATGCAACATAACATGTAGAATAATATTCAGTACATTGCCTGGACATATTTGTGAGCAGTTGTGTTGTGATGGTTTCAGGGATGCAAAGGCATGTGTGATCCACGGCACAGACCTGAAGGACCTGACCCAAGAGCAGATGGATGACATCCTGAAGAACCACACGGAGATTGTCTTCGCTAGAACCTCCCCACAGCAGAAACTCATCATCGTGGAGGGCTGCCAGAGACAGGTTCAGGCAAAAATGTAAAGGAAAAGAGCAAAGACAGAAATCTATTCAAATGTGAAGGGTTTTAAGGTGAAGTGTGAGGAGAGGAGGAGAGTTGTGTTACCTTTATTCGATCTCAGTTTAAAAACACTTATTATTACCATATTATGCATTCATACTGATTTATGCAATCTAAATTACTATCTAGCTGCTAAAATTGGTATGCTATTACATGCCATTTATTGAGAGCACAAACACAAGTTAGCTTAAGCCGTAGTATGTATTTGGCATGCAATTCAGCTATCTGAATGAAAATCGACTTCAGTTTTAAAAACTTTTTTTAAAATGGTGCAATAAATAATTATAATTAATTAATTTAACATTAGGTCCTGGAACACAAATAATATTTATGATATATTTTTAAACAATCTCACGTAGACCAAGGTTTTGTTGTACTTAAGAGTTCTTTTTATTGTAAGTACATCATTTGTAATTTATGCCCTGCACATATTTGTGAACTCTGTATATGTGTATATATGTTCAGGGAGCCATAGTTGCGGTAACAGGAGATGGTGTTAATGACTCTCCCGCTCTGAAGAAGGGCAGACATCGGCGTTGCCATGGGGATCTCGGCTCTGATGTGTTACCAAACAGGCCGCAGACATGATCCTGCCTCGATGACAACTTCGCTTCCATCGTCACTGGGGTCGAGGAAGGTGAGTGGAAAACAAGGAAAGAGATACAAACAGGAAAAATATTCTGTTGATTTGAAAGTAAAAAGTCAACAAAATGAATCCACACAACTAACTAAATGGCCTCTGCTAACGCTGTACTTTAACATCTGGCAAAAAAACACAATCCTTGTTAGTGTAGAAATGTATGTGGAAATCTACTCTGAAGTTACTTCTCTTGCACATGTTTGAATAGATAATGGTGTTTTATTTACTTTTCAGTACACTTATTTCTTATATTTGTGGCAGGTCGCTTGATCTTTGACCCAACTGAAGAAGTCCATCGCATACACTCTGACCAGTAACATTCCAGAGATCACGCCCTTCCTGTTCTTCATCCTGGTCAACATTCCTCTGCCTCTGGGCACCATCACCATCCTCTGCATCGAACCTGGGCACTGACATGGTGAGGCTGCCATTTATACCACACATAACCCCCACATTAAAAGGGACATGGTGAGGCTGGTTGTCTGTCCATCCACCCCGTACACATGTGTGACACAATAACTATACAATTAATCTGATTTTAATTGTGAATTATAATTACAGCAACCAATCAGCTACAAAGCTGATTGGTGCTGTAATTCAGCTGATTCAGAATTATCTTGTAAATGATATTTTTGAGTTTGAGCTGCCTCACAAATCTGGGCTAACCCCTCTTCCCTAGTCTAAGGCTTTTATCTAGGCCTAGTCCCCAAAGGTAACCCGGTAAATTTAGCAAACATTTGAGTTTTGTTTTTAAACAATATTAAATTAATATTTGTATCATGCAAAATGTTTTTTTTTGTAATGGTGAATAGAGCATTATGTCATATACAGTTATAAAAATCAGTACTGGAACAATAGTAGATATAATATCTTTTTAAACAATAGTTTTCAACTGGTTTCACACAATTTTTTTATTTTCAATGAATTTGTTAACAATTTAACCTGCCTATTCTCAGTATGATCACTAGATGGCAGTGTTGCATTTGTAATAGGTCTACAGATGAATGAATTGTACCACAGTTTCTCTGAATGACCCCTGGGCATGCTTCTCTCTCAGGTCCCAGCCATCTCATTGGCCTATGAAGCAGCAGAGAGCGATATAATGAAGCGTCAACCCAGAAACCCATCCCGAGACCAAACTGGTGAAATGAGAGGCCTCATCAGCATCCGCCTATGGACAGATCGGTACCAATCCATACATTATAGCGTTCTTTATAACACTGTTTTATAGAGTATATATCAAAACTACATAACTGATGTATAGTTCTCCAGTTTTAGAGCTTATTCCAAAACTTGCTGGATTCGAAATTATATTATCATCAACACTGACAGCCAACCATCAGGACCAACAGTATCAATAACATAACATAAAAATAAGCTGTAAAACAAAAAAAAAAAAAAAATTATATATATATATATATATATATATATATATATATATATATATATATATATATATATATATATATATATATATAGTATTATATATTATAGTATATATATATATATATACACACACACTAAATAGATGTAATAATAAACAAATAAGACAGTAAATACTAATCAAAAGCTACGCTTAAAAGGTGGGTCCTGAGTCTGCTCTTAAAAACAGAGGCATTCTCTGCAGCCCTGAGGTCCTCTGGCAGGCTGTTTCATAGATGAGGGTCATAGGACTGGAATTTTGGGATTGATTAGGATCTTGCTCCCAGAACAGTGCAGGGTCTGTGAGGGTTCACAGGGTAAAAGCAGGTCTGAAAAATTAGTAGGCCCAAGACCATTAGGACATTTTAAAAACAGTAAAAGCATTTGAAAATCAATCCTGAAACACATGGGGAGCCAATGGAGAGATCTTAAAACCGGTGTTATGTGATCCCACCCTCTAGCCCTACCCAGGAAATGTGCTGCTGAATTTTGTAATAATTGTAAACCTGAAAAATCCTTTTTGGAAGACCAGAAAGTAGGACGACTGGTGATAAAAGCATGCATCAGCGTCTCTGTGTTCGCCCGAAAGAGAAGGGGGAGGACTCTGGGTGTATTTTTTAGGTGATAAAAAAATATTTTTGTGGATTTTCTTAATGTGTGGAATAAATGTCAGTTCAGAGTAAAAAAATGACACCCACGGTTTTCAAGTGTGGAGATGGGGACTATACCTTAGTTTTGGGTAAGTTTCCTCTCTGAGCCGATGACACTAAGCTCAGTTTTGTCCTGGTTAAGCTGGAGAAGGTTTTCTACCATCCAGGATTTAATATCTAAAATGCAGAAAAAATAAATAAAAATAAAAAAGCATCCACTGGCCTGGTGTCACCATTAGAAACAGAGATGTAAAGCTGCATACATCTGAATAACTTGTTAATTCCATGTCTCCTAATAACACCAAAAGGGAGCATATACATGCTCAAAAGCACAGGACCTAAAATGGAATACTGAGGCACACCACATTTGATTTTATGGATCTAGCAGGAGCACATGTCTACACTCACCATAAATGTTCTATCTGTGAGATAGGATGTGAGCCATTTGTGAATAGCTTCAGAGAGGCCGAGGTGTTTCAGGCAAGTTAAAAGAACAGTGTGGTCTATTGTGTCAAAAGCAGAGCTTAGATCCATCAGAACCAACACTGTTACTTTTTGTATCATAATTTACTCTACAATCATTTAAAATCAAGGCAGTGTTGGTGCTGTCCATCAGAACCAACACTGTTACCATATGTTATCATAATTTACTCTACAATCATTTAAAATCAAGGCAGTGTTGGTGTTGTGGTTCCAGATTGAAATGTTTCTAAAATATTGTGATAATCTAAAAATCATTAAGTTGGATTCTAAAATGTTTCTTGAAAATTAGAAATTAGACACTGGTCTCTAGTTGTTAAAATAATTAAAATCTAAATTGCTTCTTCAACAGGGGCCTCACCACAGCTGCTTTAAAGGCAGCAGAGAAGACCCCTGTGAAGAGAGCTATTCATCATGTTTAAAAGCTCATCTCTAAGACATCCAAAAAATGACTTAAAAATGGGGTTGGAGTGGATCTAAATAATGTGGTGGGCCACAATGAGGAGTAAACTTTATCAAGTCTCAGTATTAACCAGGGCAAAACTATCCAGTGTTTTCTCTGGTACAGACAAACACTTAGATATGTTAAAAACAGTACTTTGACAAGATAAAATACAACACATGAACACGTTTATCTTCCCCATGAAGTGGTCTGCAAACTGCTCGCAAAGTGAGTCAGTGGGGGTTCATTGAAATGTTTTAAATCAGGGTTGGAAAGGTTTGTAAACTTTTTGTTGTTCTATGTACATTTCTTTATTCTATTTTTATTTTTCCTCCATTTTCTTTCTGCTGCCTTGCTGTTTCTCCTCAGTTGTTTTAGTTCTGCATTTCTCTAGGGGTGTGTGGGTTTGGCATGAGTCTTTATTCATTTCAGTGGTGCAACCTGGTCAAGGGCAGACTGAAGCTTACTGTTAAAATGGTCAACAATAGAATCACAGGGGGCGGGTAAAACAAGTGGAGGATGGTTTTCTAAAACTTCAACAAAATGCGCTGCCACTTCAGGGTCAGATGACGCTTCCTCACAGTTCTCAGTGAGGTCTCTCGCTGTATAAAAACGATGATGTTAAAAACATACACAGTGGCGGTCAGACACAGCCAAGTCAACAACAGAGGACACACTAGTGGACAGGCCACAGGTGATGGCCAGGTCCAGAGTGTGCCACCTGGTGTAATTTTACTGTGAGACGTGTTGTGTAAAATCCATATAATCGAGAACTTTGCCTTTGTGATAGGGCCTAAAAGGTTATCTATGTGCAAGTTAAAATCACTGGTTTAAATAATCATAAATGTGTAAAATTGATAAAAACTCAGAAAATTGGAGGATAAAAATACACTTTTTTGAAGGCCTGTAAATTATCATGTAAAAAGAAATGTAGGGTTACTAAAAACAATTGAGTGATATTCAAAGCTTGAGTAATTATCAAATAAAATACATGGCAATAGTGTTTGTACATATAGAAGCAGTGCCATCTCCCCTTTTACCACTATATTACACCATTGTATTGCCTTGGAGTGTTTTATTCTGAGGTTCTGGTGTGTTTGGTGAAAAACAGTGGAAAAATTGACACTGTAGTTCGTATAAGTGATCAGCTTTAACATGTGTAGATTTTCTCGTTAAAGGACTTCCGGTCTGACGGGCGAAGTGATGGCAGCATAGAGAATTCTCTCCCGACTGCAAATTCATAGATATACCCAAAGACTAACTCGAAACTGAAAAGTTTTTCGATCAACAAACGGTGGGTAAAATTATGGAAGCCCGTTTCCGCCATGAAAAAAAAAATAAAAGCCCCACAGAAAGTCGAAATTACGAGTTTTAAACTCGTAATTATGAGTTTAAAACTCGTAATTATGAGTTTAAAACTCGTAATTATGAGTTTAAAACTCGTAATTACGAGTTTTAAACTCATAATTACGAGTTTTAAACTCATAATTACGAGTTTTAAACTCATAATTAGGACTTTTAAAAGTATGAATTATGAGTTTATAACTCGTAATTTTGGGAATGTAACATTTACAAAAAGTGAACCTTATCAATTTTGATTAAATGAATTTGGTATTTTAATAATTTCCTCAATAAACCAGCGGGGTTGTGACCAGCTGGCACTCTGCTCAGACCAGGAAAACGAGCGCTCACAGACACAGAGCACAGCTCATGAGTGGTCAGAACAGCACTCAGGGCCCACTGATTTGTTCAAGACGCCAGAAACTTTACTGGAGCTTAATTTATTCATTTTTTAAAAGTATGTAGGTGATAAACATAACAGTCCTCCTCCTGTCTCCTCTGCTCTGTACACTCAGTTGCAGTGTGCTACAAGCTCAATTAAGACTTTAAAAGTTCTAATTACGAGTTTTAAACTCATAATTAGTAGTTTTAAAACTCATAATTACGAGTTTTAAACTCATAATTAGTAGTTTTAAAAGTCGAAATTACGAGTTTTAAACTCGTAATTACGAGTTTTAAACTCATAATTACGAGTTTTAAACTCATAATTACGAGTTTTAAACTCATAATTACGAGTTTTAAACTCATAATTACGAGTTTAAAACTCGTAATTTCGACTTTCTGTGGGGCTTTTATTTATTTTTTCATGGCGGAAACGGGCTTCCATATAAAATAAATAAGACAGAATGCCCAAAAAAAGTAAGGAAAGTACTTCACAAATGACGGAACGCGGTGAGGAAGAGGACGAGGCATTATCTCAAGCTAGTAGCAATAGCAACGTGGAGGACGACGAAGCGAAAGTCAAAGACAGAGACGATAAAGGCAAAGTTGACTTAATCTTGAAAGAGCTTCGTGATTTTAGGAAGGAGAACAAGAAGCAGTTAGATGCAATGAGAGAAGAAATGATTGATATTGGCAAAAGGATGGATGAAGCAGAAGAACGAATAGTGGCTGCAGAGACGCACATCCAGTCGTCAGAGGAGATGCTAATCGAACTAGCGAAACTCCAAACTCAAATTGAAGCTAAACTACTGGATTTAGAGGGGCGTTCAAGGCGTGAGAATATCAGAATATACGGGGTGATTGAAGGGGCTGAAGACGGAGCGGCATCTGTGATTAACTTTGTTGAGACTTTACTCGCAAACGGCTTGGGTCTGCCTTCACCCGCTGCGCTCGGCATTGAGAGGGCGTATCGCGCACTCGGAGCGAGGCCGCCCACCGGAGCCGCGCCACGGTCTTTCGTGGTCAGGTTCGCAAGTTATCGGATGAAGGAAGATATTCTACGGCGGGCGTGGCGGGCAAGGGGATTTGATTTTCAAGGTAAAAAGATCTATTTGGATAATGACTATGCCCCAGAAGTACAACGTAAACGTAAAGAGTACACAGCAGCAAAGGCGGCACTCCGGGAAAATAACATCCGATTCCAGACGCCCTTCCCGGCTAAACTGAGAGTGCACTACAGCGGAGGAACGGTCACATATAACTCGGCTCAGGAGGCAACGGAGGACATGGTGAAGAGAGGAATGACGGTTAACGTGGTCAAAACCCCCGTTTCGCTTTTGGAGCAAATAAAGCAGCGAGTGTGGCAGACGGAGAGTGGAAAGAAAGGGCATGCAGCCCAGATGCCAGGATTCAAGGAGAAACTCCAGGCATTTCGACGTCAGGATGACATGCCCTAAGGTTGTTATTTGGTTGGAATTGCAGACAAAGTAAGATAAGGCTTTACACAGCTATGCAACTAGGTTTTGATCTTGCACCGATAATTTTTCATTAGTTTTATATATTCCATGATATGGGCATGAGAATATTTTTGTAGTCGGGTCACACACAAAGTTAAAAGACCCTACGGACTCACGTAACAGCCTGCAGGCTGAAGAGGGCGCTCCTGCGCAAGAAGACGGAGTAGTCCTTCCCTACCCTACGGCCAACAAAGTGGCTCTATGTTTGGAAGTCAGTATGTTCTGTTTTTGTTCTTCAACATCTGTTCTGATGTTTGTTACTAGTTTTGTTCTGGTATTAGTGGTGTACATGTTTCATTTACAGGAGGAAATTTACTTGGGAAATATCTATGCAGAGTACTGGGATAATTAAAGTAGCAACCTACAATGTTAATGGTTTGGGAAATCCAATTATAAAAGGAGTAAAATTATGACTAAATTGAAAAAAGAGGGAATAGAGCTGGCCCTACTTCAAGAAACTCATTTACCGAAATCAGAACATGAAAAACTTAAAAAATGGAAATTTAAACAATTTTCAGCTTCATGTTCCCAATACTCAAAGAGAGGGGTAGTAACCTTGATTTCTAATAAATTAAACTTTGAGTGTATTCAAGAGAAAAGAGATAATGAGGGGAGGTATGTACTGGTTAAAGGTTATCTACAGGGGGTTCTAATTACGATCATAAATGTATATGCCCCCCCAGGATCTGAATGGAAGTTTTATAAACATATTTTTGAACTAATTAGCTTAGAGACAGAAGGCATTTTGATTTGGGGAGGTGATTTGAACATACGACTTAACCCATCCTTGGGACTCGTCCAATCCTCAGACACAGGGAGAGAGCAAAACAACTAAAAGTTTCAAACTGACAATGAAAGACTTGGGACTTCTGGACGTTTGGCGAGAATCTAACCCAACGCAGAGGGATTATACCTTCTTCTCCCACCCCCATAATTTGTATTCTAGACTGGATTATTTTTTTATATTTAAAAATGATTTGCACAGAGTGGTTGATTGTAAAATAGGCGTTATGGATATATCAGATCACACTCCAGTGTATATGGACATTACCTTAAGTGGGGGAAGAAGAGATACAACCTGGAGGTTGAATACAAGTATTTTGCATTCAATGAGGGAACAAGTTAGAGAAGATATCCAAAATTATTTGACCGAAAATGGAAATGAGGAAGTTATGCCTACAATTGTATGGGATGCATTGAAAGCGGTCATAAGGGGGGAAATTATTGGATACAGCTCAAACTTAAAAAAGAAAAGAAATCAACATTTAACAACTCTACAAATGCAATTAAATGCTTTGGAAAATGCACATAAAACGAATTTAAATCCGAGCGTGAAAATTGAAATAGATAAAACAAAGAATGAAAATGAAATTCTTTCAAGTGAAATAAGGAAAAAGATGACTTTCATGAGACAACGATATTATGAATCGGGAGGAAAATCTGCAAAGTTATTGGCTTTCAAATTAAAAAAACAACAATTGGACAATACAATTCATAAAATAAAAGATCCCCAAACAGATACTATAGTCTCTAAATTGGAAGATATCCAACAAGCATTCTTGATATTCTATAAACAATTATACACTCAACCGATGGTGGATGGTGGTCTCATGATGGCTTTTTTGGATACAATTAAACTACCAAAAGTAAACGAAGAACAAAATAAAAACTTAATCTCAGAAATTACTGAACTTGAAATAAAAAAAGCCATTTCTGATTGTAAAACTAATAAAGCTCCAGGACCGGACGGCTTTCCCGCTGATTGGTATAAGGAGATGAAGGACCTACTGGTCCCGATTATGAAAACCTCATTTAATCACGTTCTGAAATTTGGCATAATGCCTCCATCCTGGAATGGGGCATCTATTTCTTTGATCGCAAAGGAGGGAAAGGATAAACTTGAGTGCGGAAGCTATCGCCCCATTAGTGTGCTTAATCAAGACTATAAAATATTTACACATATTATTTCTAAGAGACTAGAAAATATTTTACCCCAAATTGTTAGTGTGGACCAGACAGGTTTTATTAAGAAGAGACAGACACAAGATAACATTCGCCGAACTTTACACATTATAGACCAGGTAGTTAAAACTCAGGAAAAAATGTTACTTATAAGTCTTGATGCCGAAAAGGCATTTGATCGGGTTAATTGGGAATTTTTGTACAAAATTTTGGGAAAATTTGAATTCCATCAGTCATTTATAAAGGTGATTCAAGCGTTATATAAATGTCCAAAAGCGAGAATTAAAGTAAATGGAGCCCTCTCCAAACCTTTTAACCTAGAGAGGGGAAATAGACAGGGATGTCCAAGCAGTCCGTTGTGCTTTGCCATTTTTATTGAGGCGTTGAGTCGGGGTATAGCTCAGAATAGTAACATTACCGGGGTGGGGATGTTTGGCCAAGAACACAAAATCTCTTTATTTGCAGACGATGTGCTGATATATTTGACAAATCCAGACTCATCCTTTCCAAGTCTTCTTTCTTACCTGGATACTTTTAGTTCATTATCGGGGTACAAATTGAATATTTCTAAAACACAGTTACTTAGTTTCAATTACACACCTACTCAGTCACTAACTTCTAAAATTCCGTTAAACTGGGAATTGGAACATATAGAATATCTTGGAGTGAATGTCCCAAAGGATTTATCCAAATTGTATGACGTGAACTTGAAGCCCTTATGCCAGAAAATTAAAAGTGATATTAGAAGATGGGATATGATACCAATACTTAGTTTTGAATCCAGAATTGAAACTGTCAAAATGAACATTCTACCTAGGATGTTGTATCTGTTTCAAACACTTCCGATCCAAATTAGTGATGAACAATTCAACAAGTGGGATAAATTCATCTCCAGGTTTATTTGGCAGGGGAGGAGGCCTAGACAAAGACTAAAGACACTACAGTTGGCTAAGGAGAAAGGGGGCCTTGCTTTACCCTGTCTGAAGGACTATTACACATCAGCCCAAATGAGAACCCTGTTGTGTTGGTGTAATACAGATTATGAAGCCAGGTGGAAGGAAATAGAAATAAAAATGTCTAATGAATGCCCAATTCAGGCCATACTTGGAGACAAAAGACTTATTAAGAAACAGATGCAACGAGGTAATCAGTGGATCAATGTACCACTGAAACTTTGGTTAAATTTTATTAAAAAATATAACTTGCATGAATCGATCAAAATATTAAGGTGGGCTTCAAATGACCTTGATTTTACACCAAACACATTAGATGGGTTGTATAAAAGTTGGATCGGGCGAGGCTTGACATCATACTGCGTATATTTTTCTGGGGAAACCATGAGGGACTTCCAATCAATTCAAAGACAATTTCAGTTGAATAATAACGATTTCTTCAGATTTTTACAAGTTCGGCATTATATAACAAGCTTCATTCCAAAGGATAAAAATGTTTTTGAGATACCTATATTGAGGATCTTTATTAAGACATATCAGGATGATTCTGGTTTCAAATTGATTTCTAAACTATATAAGGACTTTCAAGACATTAAAACTTCAAACACAAGCTATATTAAACAAAAATGGGAAGCGGAAGCAAATACGGTTATGTCACAGGAAACCTGGTTGAAACATAATGCTTTCCAATGGAAGATCACCAGTTCAAATTCATGGAGATGTTTTGGATGGAAGTGCCTCAGCAGATATTTTATAACACCTGCACAGAGTTCACACTATACGGGCTCACCCGGTTGTTGGAGAAACTGTGGTGTTCAGAGAGCAAATCATTATCATTTGTTTTGGGCTTGTCCAATGATACAGAATTTTGGGAATAATATTCGTTCAGAATTAAGAGTAATATTTAATTTACGAGAGCCTTTAAATTGGGACGAATTATTGTTTGGACTCCTATATTCTGTGGACACAAGCAATGAGATGGGACGTTTGTTTGGTATGTTGAGCATGGCGGCACGGAAATCAATAACAAAAAAAATGGGTGAAGGCGGACCTCCCCACCCTGGACGATTGGCATAACCTGGTCTACTCAATGTTTGTCATGGAACGGATTACACTGTACAGCAGACTGCAAAAAGACAAATTTGACAAGATATGGGAAAAATGGAAATCCTATATTCTGACTAGAAGACCAGAATTCATTTGATCATGCGATTATTATGTGAGGTTGTAACTGTACACCCTTTTTTGTTTATTTTCTTTTCTTTGTTTCTTTTGTTTTATGTTGAGTGTTGTGTTGTGGTGTTTGTGTTTAAAACAAAAGTCTAGAAAAATTAAATAAAAAAAATAAATAAAAAAGATTTTCTCGTTAAAAATGTCTTCTAAAAATATCACATGGCCCCATTTTGGATTCTGAAAATAACCAAAATGAGGGGAGTTCTTTGAATAAATATTTTATACAAATTATACACATAAAAACTAAAGATTGCTATTTGCACTATGCTACACTATACCTTTACACTTCCCTATCTTTGTCCATAGTTTAATCCTGTACGCATTCTTCTCTGTGTGCAGGTATGATCCAGGCTTTGGGCGGATTCTTCGCGTACTTTGTCATCATGGCTGAAAACGGCTTCTTGCCCTCTCACCTCGTCGGCATCAGACTCAACTGGGATGATCGCTCCAACAATGACCTGGAGGATAGCTATGGACAGCAATGGGTATGGGAAAACTCAGTCATTAAAAATATGGTCTAAAAATGACTTTAGAAGGCAAAAGGAGTAAAGTGCACTTTTGCTCACTCAGTAAATCAATCAAACTGAACCTGGAAATCCATTAGCTGTCACACACACAGCAAATATCATATCATAGTTAAAGAGAGTTCCTTTTTAGTTTATTGCAAACTGGTTTTAGCATTGGGATCTCACAATCCAAAGTGAGGAGTTTATTTTAGGTTCTGATTTGATAATTGGACTGAGAACCAAAGCAAAAAATGTGAAAATAAACTTGAAGAGGGGGTATGATGCAAAATCGACTTTTTGGAGCTTTTTACCATCTTATAACATTGTTCCCAAAAACATGGCTGAAGAGGTTTTAGATGTCATCCGACAGACAGAGGGAATAATCGACTTACTATAATGCCTTTTAAATGAAATGAAGCCATTTCTTAACTTTGTTCTCTTCATTTGACGTAGACATATGAGCAGAGAAAGATTGTGGAGTTCACGTGCCACACAGCCTTCTTTGTCAGTATCGTGGTGGTGCAGTGGGCCGATGTCATCATCTGTAAGACCAGGCGCAACTCTGTGTTCCAGCAGGGCATGAGGTGAGTACTGTACTGTCAGGATTTCAATAGAGACAATTAAAGATGTGTTAAACAAAATGTGAACATAAATGAAACCAAAAATATAAGAAGGCATATAAAGCATTTATAAATGTTTAATAATTATTGATACTTAGCCATGCTGTCTTGTTGGGGGTGTTCTACCTGTGTGTCTATCTGCAGTTGCAACGGCGACACAATGCACACACTAGCAATAACTACCAAAAAGAAAAGAATCAAAAATTCATTTTGTTTAAGAAAAACAAAACATTTTTTTACGAACCTGTGATCTATAGCATTCATGGTTTTGTTTGAGTTTGATTTTCAGAGTGATGAACAGATAAATTGTTGACTAATGCTAGATGGCTTGTGACTGTAATATATTATGTTATTTGAGAGGGACTTGTTTAACAGCACAAACCAGCTCTACTGTTATAGCTACAACTAAGTCAGTTCTTTATGGTCAGATTGTGTTAAAATAAAGCTCAGATTAAAGTCTAATTTCAGTAACAGAGCTTCAGACAGAGCAGAGGCTTCAGTTGGCATCACACCCCCAGAAAAAAGTAATGATATCACCTGCAAAGTATCCATTAACTAACCATGTATTAAAACTACCTACTTTATAATAAATGTTTACTAATCACTTACAAACATGGACTCTAGATTAACTACTTATGTCTTCTAAAAAGTTATCATAAAAATAATGAATAAACTAAAAGCTACATTATTCAACTCTGCTCCTCTAAATTTAAAATGTGTAGTTCATTCTTCAGCCACTAGATGGACCAAGAGACTGACTGACCAACTGTTGTCCCCAGTCTGTGCTGAATATGTCAAATGAAGACAATATACAAATAGAGACAGATATTTGGTGTAAAATAATTTAAATGAAGACATCTCAAGGCAAACAAATAGCACATTTTCTTCTGTATCATAGAATGAATTGAATGAGTTGTGTTTGTAATTGAATTTGTCATTTTCCCCACAGGAATAAGATATTGATCTTTGGGTTGTTTGAGGAGACGGCCCTTGCTGCCTTCTTGTCCTACTGCCCGGGTATGGACGTGGCACTACGGATGTACCCACTCAAGTATGTTTCACACCTGAATATGCAACACAATATAAATATTAAACAATTTTATACATCCTTACTGTTTACCCTCCATCCCCTATCTAATCCTCCTCCTCTGTGTTCAGGCCAAGCTGGTGGTTCTGTGCGTTCCCATACAGTTTCCTCATCTTTGTTTACGATGAGATCCGAAAACTTATCCTTCGCCGAAACCCAGGAGGTGAGGCAGTCTCTACAACAACTGCTCAGTCTTTCTAAGATTGCAAATCCCATGTTGATTGGTTTAGACCTTTGCTTAGATTTATTCACAAACCCAGAACTAGAACAAGTCTACATCAGGACTAAAATAGAATCAAAGCAGGACAAGCGTGAAAGAATCCTTAAACAACTTTAGACCCGGTTTAGTCTTCATTTACACCTGGTTTAGTCCTTTTTTGAGGTTGAGTTCACTTTGCCACACATATTACATAAAAAATGTGGCTAAACCTGAAACAAGACCCGAAGTAAACCAGGACTAGAGCAGGACCAAACCAAGACTATATCAGGACTAAACTAAGACAAGAATGAACATAGCCTTAAACTACTATTCCTAGTTTATACCTGGTTTAGTTCTCATACAGATCTTAATCCTAGTTTAGCACAATTTAAACTCCTTAGACATTGAACCCATGTATAAACATATTTTCTTCCGGGTACAGACCTTCTCTGGTCCTTCGTAGTCCTAGTTTGGACCTGGTTTAGTCCTAGCATTTACAGTAAACATCCTGGAATATTAGGCTTGTCTATTAACCCACTGATGTAGATATGGTTGCATAATCCACCTTTTCTCTTCTCTTTCAGGCTGGATTGAAAAAGAAACTTACTATTAAATTATCAAAGCATCACCCTCCCTCTCCTCCTCTCCTCCCCCTTTCCTCTCCTCCCTCTCTCCACTTTCACCTGTACAAGATGTTTACTCTCTCATCTCACCCCTATATCCGCCCCACCTTCTTCTCTCTTAGCCCTCACCTCAAAATTTAAAAATCAAAAACGCCAAGACTTCTGAAGGAGCGGGCCAGGAGGGGACAAGTGGGAGGGCATCTGGTGTTTCTGTGACTCTTTTCCTACTCCCCTCTCTCTCCATTGTTTTTCTATCCAAACTTTGAACAGCACTAGTCTGCCAGTACCACTATTTGTCCCGTTGCTACCACTATTACTACTACTATATTGTTAAGTCATTTGTGATAAATTACATCAGTTTGTGGAATAAAAATGGTTCACATTGATTGCATTTTTCTTATGGTAAGCAGAAAAAAAAACCTCGGCAGCTTGGTCTTGATCTTAAAAAAGGCAATTTTTGCAACGGACGCCATCTTGTATTTCTTAGCTTTGGCATTTAGCTTTGCAATCACTGCCATTAATAATCACTACTCTCTCTATTGTCACTGCCAATCTTCTACTGCCAACTTACTAGCCTGTCTTAAAGGCTGGTCAAAAAGGTCACATTCCTCTCCCTCTCTTAAATTTTTGTAAACATTTTTTTAAGTTCAGAGTGGGTTTGAAAGCTACTTGTTTTCATTTAGACATGACAAAGCACACAGTATATTTTTCATTACAAATGTCCCGACCCCATAAATCCTAAACCCTAAATCCCTGCCTGTTGGTCTACCCTTACTTGTTTGTCTAATTGTGAACACGGTGCAAATGTGTTAAGTCCCTCCAGCCTCCACCATTTCTCCACTACCATCCTACTATACCTCACCACTCTCCAAAATACTGCACCCCGCTCCTATTCCCTTTATCCTCCTGTTAAAAAAATACAATCTTTCTGTGTCCTCAGAAAAAGAGATTTCTCTCCAATTTCATTATTTAAAAGCAGTGGATGTGTGAAAATATATAAAAGGCACTGTATGGTAAAACGTATGAAACAAAGTAAAAAAAAAAAAAAAATAGTAATACTATATATGAATATGAAATAAACTAGAAGGATCTCTCTTTTTCAGTTTGGTCTCCAGTTTGTTTTGTGTGAGTTTTGTCAGAAAATGGAAATAAATGCTGTGACCAACTCTTCATTTCACCAGCAGTGTCCAGTCATCTGTTTATATTGTGAAGATTACATTAATAAATTATATGATTACTGCACATTTAACTTAGAAGTTCAAACATAACACACAACAAATTAGACATATTCCTGACTATCCTCAAACTGATGTACAAATGCAAGCTACAATTGATTAAGTTATATAATATGTAACTTATAAAATATACAAGTATTATATCAGAAAAAATCATGTTTAGCTTGGGCTGACTCTTGGTGGAATACAAAAACAGGTTTGTTGCACCAAATTCTGGGATCTAGGGCCCATCTTGAGGGGCCCGTACTACATATTGACTCATGTAAAATGTATATCACAGGCTTTGTTTGGGCCCCCTCCCTGCACTGGGCCCTGGGTAAACGGTAGTCTTTACCCCCTCAGTCCAATATTAGTCTGAATGTGGTAATTATTGGCAGGCCTATACCCATGTTAAAAGTACAACATGGAACCTTCTGGAAATGGCAAGTCATTTGCATCATTCCATGGAAACAGACAGTTAAAACCATACTTCGGAACGTTGTCCTTGGAAATTAATAAATCATATGGTGGAAGATAATAGCCAAAGGAACAACATTTCCATGGAAACAAGCAAGAGGAGGTCCCAGTCCAGGCCAAGAGTCAAGTTTGTGGAGATGCAAGGCCAAGGACGCAAGTTAGAAAGTAAATGGAACAACCCAGAGAGAATGGAGTGTCCGGAGGGAATATTCAGTCCCACATGAAGACACCGGACAAAAGAACAAGGACGGATGAGGGGAAAACCGGTGAAACAGGTTAGTAACATGAGCTATGGGGGCTTTTATGAGGGACCAGTTCAGCAAAAGCTTGTAACCATTTTCATACTAGGCAAAAGGGGTGAGGTGTCTTTGCCTAAGGACACAACGACATAACTTGGTCCGAGCGGAATCCTCCCACCTTTGGGTTGGACCACTGCTCTGGCCACCGACGCCCCCTCCTTTAAACATTATATTTAAAAACAGTGGTTCTCAATACTTTCACACTACTAACCCCTTATAACATTTTTGATCTTTCCGAGTACCACCAGGTCTATACTAGGACTACATCAAGTCTAAAAGAGAACCAAACCATGACTAAAGTATTTCTGAATAAAGCAACAAAAAAATGGAAAATTTGAAAACAATGAACTGCAGAGGACTCCGACCACATGTTGTACCTGTAACATAGTTTGAGAATCACTGTGAAATAAGTAGCCTATAGTTCCGTTTATTAGGTCTATGCGTTTAATTGATACTTTACTGGGGGTGTTCTGCATGTATGTCTGTGGCAGAATGTTGAACAGTTACATAATGCACACATACATTAGCAAATACTCCCAAAAAATAGTCAAAAACACAGAAAATGGATTTAAACCAACACATCTTCAGGAGCCTGTGGTTAATGCGAGTGTTTGTGGTTCTGAGTTTGATTTTCGAAACAGAAGGTGAGCGAGAGTAACTGAAAAACTGTTGGCGCTTGTGACTGAAATGTTATTTGAGAGGGACATGTTTAACAACTCAAATCAATTCAGTTTATTTTGATAAAGCCCAAAATCACACCAGCAGTTACCTTAATCAACAGTAAAATAAGCTCTTCAATTGAAGTTCAGTTCTTTATGTTATGATTTAGATTATGTTATAAAACCAAGATCAGATTAAAGTCTAACTTGAGTAACAGAGCTTCAGACAGAGCAGAGCCTCTAGTTAACTTTGCACGCATCGGGAATGTTGATGACATCAGCTGCAAAGTATTAATAAGGAGCCAAGCGTCAAATATGCCAATTATTATAAAGTCTATAGATGTATAATGTGTTATAATTCTGCTAAATAACTACAGCAGGCCTATTTCCTTCACCTAAATTAGACATCGACATTAGAGCCAAAACTAGGCCCACATGTTGACAAAGTAAATCGGTTTCTTGCTTCTTTCTTCAGGCTCCTCTTAAAGTGCATTTGACAGATTCATATATTTAGCTACCGGTAATTATTACTTGGTTTGGTGGGACAGCACCTGTGGTAAATCATCATTTTACACCAGTCAAGTGGCAATGTGAAGAAAATCCAGAAAACAAAAATTTGTAAAATACAGAAAGTAGCTGAGATCTAAAACAGAATCCGTCTATATCAGCTGTCAGCTTCCATTGAAAATGCAGGGACAAATTACGCACAAGGAAGGCATTTTTCTGACAATTTAAACACTGATTTAACAAAATAAAGGCGTTGTCATTTATTTGTATTTGGCAAATCATAACTATGGTGTAATTTAACATGGTTGCTAGGTGACATAGCTCTACGTATAACAAATCTGCTGCCCGTGTCCAACCAGGAAGTAAAATTATAACGTTTGCCAAAATTACAAAACTAGAAAACACTAGACAATCTTAAATCTAATGACGTTAACTATGCTTTAGTAAAATTAGTTTAATCTGTCATATGCACTTTAAGATGAAACCCAAGACAGACATTTTCCCTCAAAAAACTGAAAATAATTTGGTCTTGACTTAAACGTTAGTAAAAAGCAAAATGGACGTGACACAAGTTAAATTGGAAGCCTGCAGATAAATGGTATGATTTTTGTCGCTGGTTTAGTTCACAATGCTTTATCTGGAAAAAAAGCTGAGACCACAAGAGCTCTACTCATTACCACCACATCCACCACTAATACACCTTTCCTCTGCCCCTCCCTCTCTCCCCTTCACTCCCCCTCTTTCTCCCCCCTCCATCCTCTCTCTCCTCCTGATTACCACCGCGAACTAAAGCCGCATTTTGCACCATGAGGCCCCCCAATACACACACAAACACACACACACACACACACACACACACATGCACTCAACTTCTCTCTCTCCATCTTTCTCCTTTAAAACCTTTCTTCCTTGCACCTTTTTTCACCATGTTTCTTGGGGTTCATTTCCTAAAAACTGATCATAACCTTAAGCATAGTTACCATTTGCTTAGCCATAACCTAAACCTAAACCTGAATCTTAACATATTTTAAGTCGTATCTTAACTTTAAATCATGCTGTAGATCTAATAATTAAAGATTTATGTCACGGGGACCTGCTTTTGTCTCCATAAGGGAGGCAGGCGCATGAATTGAGTGTGTGTACAGATTTTAGTCCGCACAATGTGATAAACACCCGCCTACAACTTCTCTCTCCATCTTTCTCCTTTAAAACCTTTCTTCCTTACACCTATTTTATGCGCAAACACACACACACACACACACACTAATATATATTGCCTTTTTTTTCCTTTTCGGACACCCCTCCCCTCCTCCGCGTCTCTCTCTTCGTAATCTGGCTGGCCCGCTGCCCCTCTCCTCCGCTCCACTGTTCTGTGTGATAGGATATCGATCGGTTTGCCTCGAGTCCGCGTGGCGCATGGGTGGGGTGATGGTGATGGTGGAGGAGGAGGAGGGAGGAGGAGGAGGGGGGGAGCGGCGGTGCGTTGTGGTCAGACATGCTCCCAAGGTCGTTACCAAGGCAACTAAGGGGTCACCGGGGTTGCCATGGCGCCCAGGGTTGAAAGGTCACGAGGGTTTTTTGGGTGGAGGGGGGGGTCTCTTGGTTTTGTAATGGGGAGAGAGCCAGAGGAGAGACACAGGATGGGGTGGGGTGGTGGGGGTATAGAGGGTGACCAGTGCTGGGGTTGCAGGATTATATTGGGGTGGGGTTTGATTGGGGGTGGTGGGGGGTAAGAGGGGAGAGGGGGGTGTTAATAATAAATGGGTGGCTGCTGCAGAAGTCCTTGGTCCTTTTGTCTCTCCACTCCGTGTAATTTTTATTTTTTTTTGTAAGAATCATAGGAGCAAATGAAGAAAAAACATATATAACAAATAGGGCTGTCAAAAGTATTGAATATCCGATACTAATCAATACTAAAAACATAGTATCAAAACTATTACATATTAATTTGAGCAAGTATCAACGCTAAAAGTCACATTCACAGGACAGAAATGAATCTTTCCTGAACTGCTTTAGAATGATCTCGAGCTGTATCAGTACAAGTATAAGACACACAGACTACCGTAGTATACGCTCATGGACCACTATGAGTACACTACACACCTGAACGACTGAAGGATTACACACACATAACACCACGTAGTAATAGAAAAGAAAGTACGACGATTTAATATTGAAAATCAGATTCTACTGTCTAACGAAGGAGCGCTTTTTATTTGCATCGTGGTATCGGAAACGTCACTAACTATTCCTTAGTATCGAAATTCAAGTTTGAAATTTTAGTATAGTGACAACGCTTTACAAAATCTTAAAAAATAATATTGTAGAAAATACGTTCATAACATCTACCTCTAATTTACTGTTAAAGGTGGACTCTAACTTTTCTGGGTGAGGGAACAGAACCCGCTTCCTTTGCCTGTAATGTTACACAGTACGCCTTTTCATTTGGTAATTTTCTTCGCGACAATCAGGTGACAAAGCCCAGCCAAGTGACAGGTCGGCTCTGTGGAGAGGTGACCCATCTCGCAGTAAGAATGCATGTTTTTCAAGGTATTTTTGAGTAATAGAAACCCAAAATGAATAAATGTCAGATAGATATTTTAATGCTATATACCTAGTGCAGAACATTCCAGGCATATCAATAAAATCTCCACGGAGACAAGCAAGTGCCATATCCTCCATTGGAAAAGTTACACAATGTGCCTTTAAGTGTAAATATTTCACTTCTTAAGCCAGGCAACAGCATACCTAACTGCACGGTAGCGAGGTAGTAGTTTTGGAGTGTCACTCTCTCATTTTGTATCGAGTCCACAGAACCACTGCGATCATCCATTTTGGGGGCCACGACAGCAACTATGAACGACAAAACAGAGCATCTGGGTTAAAAATATGCCTTAGTACGAGGGATGTCAAGATTATTGGGTTAATCGTGATTATCCAGGTCACAATACAATCATAAGAATAAGAAAATAATCCTGACCATTTTAGAAGTAAACTTAGGCTTTTAGACATTCCCATTCAATCTACACCTCCCAAAACTTACAATTAAAGTGCTCTTTTATCTGGCTGTTTATGTCACCTCAACTTAAGATTGCTTACTCTTGGTGTCAATTGCTACTTTGCAGTGAAGTCACGCTGGGGGTGTTCTACATATGCCTCTATGATGGAATGTTCAGCAGTTACCATGGAGATACATTTCACACACTGAAAAACTTTAAAGATTGTCTGAAAACTCAAATTGATTTAAACAACACATTTTCAGGAGTCTTTGATTAAGCCGAGTGTTCGTGGTCCTGTTTAGGGTGAAGAACGTGAGCGTGACTGAAAAACTGTTGTCTACTTGTGACTGTAATGTTATTTGAGAGGGACTTGTTTAACAGCACAAATCACCTCACCTGTTGTAGTTCTAACAAAATTAGATAAATCTGGTGAGATTGTGGTAAAACAAAGTTGAGGACATCAGCTGCAAAGTATCATCATGTCTAATCATTAAATCATTTGACTTTAGCAAACATTTCTATGTAATGTTGTAGACAAATAGGTTAAATTGGAATATCAAATATATAATCTAAAAAGAACACTGCTAAAAGCTTAATAAATTGGTGAAAACATCAGAAATTGCAATATCAAATATATTTTTACCCAAAAAATAATAGTTAAAGGTATGCTATGTAACTTTTTGGTGGAGGATCCGCCACATGCTTGACTCCATGAAGATTATCATCTTCTTGGTAAGTCTGAAATGTTCCACAATATGGTATTAAACAGCTATCTTAATGAATATAAGCAAGTGATGCCACCCTCCCAAGTTACTGGTCACAACTGTGAGGACATGAACCTGCTCATCTCTTTTGAGGTATTTTGTAACAATAAAAATACCTGCAGAACATAACATCTCCATGTGAACGAGCAGGTTACTTCTACAACTAAAAATGTACAAACACTGATCTGGATCGTACTGCAAATCATAAGGAGGGTTTGAATAGGGCCCGGGGGAGATCACTAAAATACTCAAACATGCATGGATGATATCTTAAACCTCTTGAAGCATGTTTTTGGTGACGGAACAATGTTATAACAAGGTAGAAAGCTTCAAGAAGTCTATTTCACATAATACCCTCTCTTTAAGCACATAAGGTGTCAAGTGTCTTGCTTAAGGACACAATGGCTGCAGCTGGGGATCAAACCGAGTGTGAGGTTTTGGCAATGGTCCGTGATCCAGAATACAAATTCACATCCACTTGGACTTATCTGGTCCCAAGCACCTTAGTCCCACCAATTCACCCTCCTTTTTTAGATTTTAAGCCACTGGACCAAATAGGATCTTAAAGTCACAAGGCGTCCGTGCTAAGCCAATCTCAAAATACTGCCCCCTTCCCTCTCCCATTCCCCCTTCTGTGGAGAGCTTCAGTTTTTCACTCTCCGCAAATGTATGACCAATTTAGAGGCTTTTTCTTTTGAAATTTGAGATGGGAAAAAACAATGTCAAAATGTTTTAATTGGACTTCAAATCTAGAATCAGAACAGGTTTCATGCCATTGTCAGTGATCAAAATTCATAAACTAATAACTTGCTTCAAAAATAATGAATAAATATAGTCAACATAAACTATGATGAAATTAAAATAAGGGCATGCAATAAAAATGTAAATAAAACTACCAGTGCAAGCAGAGTCATTATAGTTGAATTAATGTTGCTTCTAAGAAATATGTAAACTTAAAGCCACAGTATGTACCATTTTAAAATAAATGCTTTTTCCTCATTTTGTTTGATTTAATAGCACTTAAAAACTTTGAAAAACATGCCATCCTTACTCTGAATGGGCTTGTATTTCCACAAATCTTACTCTTCTTTGGCCTGGAGGAAGGCCTCTTGTGCTCATTTCCATGGAAATGTTCTTCCTTTGCGTTTAATCTTCCACAGTATGGTATAAAACTCATCTATCTCCATAGAGAATGTTCCAGAGTATCGTTTTAACTTTCTATTTCCATAGAATCATGCAGGTGCTGTTTCACTGTCAGAAGGTTGCATAATGTGCCTTTAAAATTGTGTAGAACTGTCTCTTGATTATACATAAAAAATATAAACATAAACCAAAGATGCCAAAATAGCAGTCTGCTCCAATAGTGAAAACATCAATGAAAAAACTGTATCAACTGCATCTACAAAAGGGACACACAAGCACAAGGTTAAATATTTTCATTTGACTAATATTATATTATGACTTATTATTATACACTTCAGTTTTACTTTTACTGTCTTTTATCCTTCAACCTCAACATACATATTTAAAGATATGTTTTAACACAGTTCAGTTATATTACAAAATTATATTATTTAAAAGACAATCAATATTGCCTAATATACCCCAAGCTATTCATTCTGACCAAGAATTGAGTGACTGACACGGGGTCAGTTCTTGTTTTTCTTTCTACTTAGCACAGTGGTGGTTGTTGAAATGTGCATCAGTAGTTATTATACCAGGGAGAAAGAAATCAAAGAAAAGAATTGCCTTTAAAATAACATCCATCCATCCGTTTTTTTTGTGTGTGTGTGGTTTTTTTCTTTGTTTGTTTTTACCTTAACGACGCAACTAACGCCCAAGAGGAAAGCGAAGATGATTTTGAGACAGAGGATGAACTGCAGTGTCCAGTTGTGCAGGTACTTGCAGTTGCAGCAAACACCCACATGATGGCGCCCGTCTCCCTCCAGCTGCACCTCAGGGCTCTCGGACCTACAATGGGATCTGCACACACCAGTTCACCGGACACTGGCTCCACGTGCATCACTCTAACAGAAAGGTAAAAAACATGTAAGCTACGTTTTATTTAACTAATTTGTAAACAGTTTTCATCGCCTATTTATGGATGAGAAGCGCGTATTCTGTAGTTATGAATCAAATGAAGAGACACTCCGGATTTTATTTTTTATTTTTTGTTTTGCTTGTTTGTTTTATAATCTAACTTTGAGAGATTAAAAAATATATGTAAGTTGTTGGGTTGTTTTTGTAAGTGGCATTTTATATTTGGCACGTTAAATTACCGTCACATAAGCTAGCTTGATTAGCACCAAATGAAAATGAGCTCGTGCGTTTTTCCCCAGATACCCGGATATGTCTCTCTCATTTAGGTCCTTGTTTTCGCCAACTACGCAGACCACCAACTCCACTCTCGTCCTCCTCCATCTGTCACCGTGCAAAAATAAAAATGGATGCTTTATAATGTGCTCGGTTTCAGCGTCGCCTACACGTGTCACGTTCATCAACTTCCAACAAGTTACAGCCCTCAAAGGATCATGGGAGGAGGTTCACCCGCACAGTTAATAATGTAATTTTGGCCTGGCATGCAGCATAGATTTATTCTTACTGAACGTGCTTTCAATGGTGGCATATGTGTTATATTATCAAGTTTTTTGGCTTATTTTACGGTAGCCTGGGTTTAAATGTCTGCTATGGAACATTTTTAAGACTTTTTCCCTTTCAAAATATATGACTTTTTGTGTGAAGCACTTTGGGCATCAGAGGTTGTACTTAAATGTGCTATATAAGTAAAGTTTTTAATGAATTTAATAATATTTTATTTTAAATCTTTAATCGTTATGCCAACCTTCCTAATTTAAGTACTAATTTTAGGACTGTTGGTCTGTTAGGAAAGACAATCCTTTCTTAAACAGGAATGGGGCCCTGAGACATAATCTCTCACCGATCTATAATTCCATCCTCAGACCCAAAGCAAACCAAAGAAACAAACAAGAACAATAGTAGGGCCATTAAAGGTTGAATAGGGCCATTAAAGCTGAAACTGGAGACAATAGCTGTTTACAGTTTCAGTGTAGTTAGCTCCTCCCTTCAGATAGATATAAGGCAGTGTCCATCAGTAAAATGGTCAGAACTGAAGCGAAACCTGACGAGCAGCGAAACCTCTTCACTCCTACAACGATTTGTCCAGTTGACAGATTTGACTTCTTTTTTGGCTATAGTCCTAATTTTGCATCTGTCTGAAACCCATTGATCTGTTTTCATAAAGTTTTATTTATTAGGATCAGGCACATTTGAACTAAAGTGTTCAAATAGCCTAATAGAAGGTAAAAAAGCCTATATTTGTCCTCCAATGGGGAACACAAAAGTACTAGAATAAAAAGTAGGCCTATAGTAACGAAATTTCGTCCAAAAATTGGTCCAATTCAGGATTATCATGTGATGTTGCCTCCTGCCAAGTCAATTGTCGATAAATCAAATGTATCAAAAATATGCAAGGTAAATTTGGTTAAAATATATGTTAATACATTGTAGTCGTACTCCACGTAGCCGTAGTTATAATAATTTAAAAAATCGAATGTTTGGCCTTGTACGTTTAGTGTGTCGGTCCTTTCTTGACATTTGATTTAATAATGCCTCTGCCTCATTGTAAAAAAAGTCTTTTACAGACCTATGTGTTTTAGAGTCTGTATAGTCCAGTTAACAATCACTTTTATCAAAATACAACAACTAGTCCCGATTAATCGTGGCCGAGCGTTAATAACAGTTTTTCTTCCATACACCACTTCCACAGTTGAACAAATATAGACCCATACTTTTCGCTATAGCACAGCACTTGGTTTTGTCCTTGGGGTAGACTTGTGTTATATTATGGTCACGTTTAAGCGTCTCTGGCCATCCCGAGAGCAATTTGACTTTAATGTAAAAAGTTTGGAGCAGTGCATTATATGAAAAAAAAGCCTTTTAGTAATGAACAACAACATTTAAACCCCTATGCCTCGTCTTATATGAGCTGTATGTTTTGTCCTGTTGTTTCTTCTTTTTAATGACATCTGGTTTTGTCCCTGTGACCTTAATATAACTTTTATTAGGCCAGAGAGAAGCCACAAAAACCTAGGTTGAGTGTCATCACCTGCTACTGAAGCTGCTGTCCACTCTAACACGCACTTATGGGACGGACCCCCCCAAACGGACCCCCCGGACGCCATCTTTATTTTTGCTCTCAGCCTGGATGGAGGTAGTCATGGAAACAGCAAAGATGCACTGGAAAAGGTGTGTAACAGAAGCTATAGAGATCTGTTGAAGGACGTGGACAAAACACTGTAATGTATTTTTGTCGTACATTGGAGAGAAGGTTGTAAATATAACCAATTATATTAAAGAGGGGGTATTATACAAAATCGACTTTTTAGAGGTGTCTGCCATGTTATAACTTTGTTCCTTCATCAAAAACATACCTGAAGAGTTGTTATATGTCATCCATGCATGTTTGAGTAATCTAGCCATCTCTCCTGGGCCCTACAAGAACACGGCCCTTACGGTTGACATTCTGTCCAAAGCTCAGTCCTCAAGCCTACATCACCCATGCTCCTGCACAACCATTTTGGATGTATCACTTGTAAATTCACACACAATAAGGATATCAATACTGCCACTTTAGCCCTCAGAGGAGCAAATGCTTTTTAGTAATGTTGCATACAAACGTCTCCATTGGCTTGGGACCAAATCTTGTTCAATTATGAAACTAAATTGTGGGTTTTGCTGGTTATGATTCCAGTTAGATTTGCAATTTGAGTTTGAAAATTAAGATCCACTTCACAGTGCATTCGAGACACACCCAGGAGCACATTTGAGATGGGACTGAAATATGAACAGATAAACTATAGTAAATGTGAAATGTGAACAGATAAACTATAGCAAGAATCCCATGCATTTCAGAACATGTTTGTAGAGGTCTGAACTACAGAGTTAGCACCTCAAAAATTAAATACTAATTGATACTAAACCTTTATATGAAAGTAGACACTCATTTGAACAAGTATCGATACTAAAAAAGTCACATTCACAGGACAGAAATGAACTTTTTCTGAATAGCTTTAGAAAGATCTTGAGCTGTATCAGAACAAGTATAAGACCACACAGACTAGCATACGCCCATGGACCACTATGGAAACTACCTGGACGACTGAGGGGTCACATAGGTATAACTGCAGACGGTAATATAAAAGAAAGTACTACAATTTATTATTATTGTGGTATCAGAATCTGTATTAAGTATCGAGTCCGTTCCTTAGTGTTGAAATCAAGTTTATAGATATTTTAGTATTTTGACGATTGTCTGCAGTCCTCTTTTTGTGAAATCTTGCTTTTCTTTTAGGACACAAACCTCCACGTGATCAGCCTCTTCCCGGAGGTAAAACTGTGCTTGCTTTAATACCCACCTCTAATACCCACCCACACCTGCCCTCGCCCAGAACCCGTTTTGTAGCCTTCATATATCTTTCTCTTCTCTTTTTCTCTCCAAATCCTCTTACTCTCTTCTTTCTATCTCTCTCTAGCCACTCCTCTCTCATTTTCACATCTCTTCCCCTTCTCCTTGTCCACTCCTCTTTCTGCCTCTCTCTCCACCTCCCTCTTTTCTCCTCCTTTTCTTTCACCCCTCCCACCCCCTCTTTCTCCTCTTTCCCTTCTCCCTGTCCCCCTCTCCAAACCCTCCATTCTATCCTCTTTTTGCTTTTCCTATGTCCCTCTTTCTCCTCCCTGTTTTTCTCCTTTTGCCTCCCTCTCTTATTCTCCCCCTTTACCCCGTCTCTTCCCTCTCAATCTGTCTTATTCTGTCTTTCCACCTCCTTCTCCTCACTTCTTTTCCCCTCTTAACCCCCCTATCTCTCTCTCTCTCTTTCTTCTTTCACCTCTCTCCCTCTCTTCCTCTTAAGGCCCCCCTATCCTTCTCTCTCCTCCTTTCCCACTTTACTCCCCTCTCTCCTCTCCCCCCTGTTTAAAAGACAGATGGAGTGCTGTTGTTTCTTTTCTTCCTTTGGCCGGCTGCACGTGCCTAGAACACAGGGGCCTCACTGTGTTCTATTCACCATGACCACAGATGCCCCCCCCCTCTCTTTTCTGCCCCTCCCTCCCTCTCTTCTATCCCTCCCTGTTGTATTCTTCTACCACACTTACCCCTGTTTTTGCCCCCGGTCTATTATCTGCCCTCGACACACTCCCGATGGCTTTGTGATTTCCAGTTCTTCTTGTATCCATTTGAACTTGAGACATCTTTAGCGTTTAGCATCTTTAGCAAGTTCTTTTTCCAACTATGGTTTTTAATAAGATCTTTACCATGAAATGTAAGTCGTTTACACTCAAATTTTGCATTGCATTTTTGACTCAATACAATTAAATGAAATTCAGACTCTCACATCAGTAAAAAAAAAAGGGTGTGTTTTTGTGCCTCATCTTAATTGGAATTGAACAAATACCAGGATTGTTATTTGCGTGTGTATTTCTCATCATGCATTTCTTTGCTATAGATTTCTTCTCTGCTCTTGACGTCAGCCCTGGACGTGACTGTGGCCCCTGTATGTTTAAGCTAAAGGTGGAGGAGCCTCGGGGCCAGTTTGACCCTCTCCACCATGAACAAAACCAATGAAGCAATGAAGCCAGAGAGGAGAGAGGAGAGAGGAGAAAGGAGAGAGGACACCAGGCAATGCACCACCATGTTGAGCCATGGGGGTATTATGCAAAATCTTTTTTTTATTTTTTTTTGGCTTTCTGTCATGTTAAAATGTTATCCCCTAATCAAAAACATGCCTGAAGAGATTTTAGATGTCATCCTTACAATGAGTATTTTAGTGATCTCTCCCGGGCCCTATTTAAACTCTCCTTACGGTTAGCTGTAAGATTCTGTGCAGTGCTCAGTCCACGAGCCTATGTCACCCACGATCCCACACGACAATTCTCCATAAATATACAAAAACACGAGATAAAACTGTACACAGCAACTTGACAAACCTGATGTGATGTGCAATAGGGATGCATGATGATTGTGTTGTGATCACACTGTGAAGGGGGAATGACTTTGCGCGGGGAGCAAACAGAAAGGAGGGACTCATCAAAAACTATAGGTGAAACTTATAAAACATGTTAATCATTACCCTTTTTATATTTAGATGTATGTATGTGTGTATGTATATATATATATATATATATATATATATATATATATATATATATATGTAAAGGGTAATGATTTCATTTATTTACTCATTTACTGCAGAACCATAAGAGCTCTGAGAACTGTTTTAAAAAATATATACAAATATACCCCAAATTTCCATTAGTGCTGCTGTGATTTTGCTAGATTTCATCCATGTTTTACCTGCATAGTTGCTTTCAAGGTCCTTTCCTCTAGACTTAAAGCATATACCTTTAAGCTAAAATGTTGCCTGTATTTTATAAGAATAACCATTTTCGTCACAGCACTGTCACTGGTATAAGCCTTAATATGCTATTTAGTGCTCCTTAATTGTTATTGAATGTGGTGAGTATTTATTTGGGATTATTGGGGTTAACGGTGAAATAATGAGGTTGTCGATGAAGAGGTAGTGCAGGTCTATCCCACAGAAATCAATGAACACTGAGTTAATTATGAGAAATCAATTAAAAGCTGCAGGTTTGACCCCAAGAGACGAACAGGACAAGAAAAGAGCAGAGAGAGGGGTCCCGGTGCGCTTTTAGACAAGTCCTTTTGGTCTCCTCACTCAAATATAGAAGAAAGAAAAATATGGCTTCAAATGATCGTATATTTTCTGTTTACAGTCCTCCTGGTGCCTGGTCTGAGCTCCTAAAACTCAACAGCATAGAACGTAACACACATATGTAGTCTATGGAGTGTGTGTAGACCTTTATGTGGAGTTAGATAAGAGAACAAGCATGTTATTTAGTATTTGATATTTCTAAAATGTTAACAAAGAGTTAAATGTGTTTTTCTATTTTTGTTTTTGTTTTTTTCTTCCCTCATTTCAAATAAATCTGCAGAAAATTGTTACTTGGTTTACTCATGAATAGGCTACTTGTTCAAAGGAGTTGAAAAATCTCTATCAGTTGTCATCCTCTTATTAAAATGCATAACTATTTTATTGGTTATATATTTTTAAACACATTTTGAAATGATATAATTGACTATAGAAATTCTGACTATAAACACACTCCCTTAAACTATAGCGAATATTTAACATTTTGATATTCTAAATATAAACTAATATTTTTTGTCGTGATCTTCATGGTTACTGCACGAGAGCGTCACTTATTTTAACAGCTTCATTGTTAGACCGCACCCGAGGTCAAGTTTTACGCACCGCTCTGCAACAGGTATTGTTGTTATTCTTATCCCTCATCAATGTCAAATAATTACATTAACATTTGTAGGGTAGGATGTCTACATTTATATATTATTTTATTAATGTATTTATATAGAAAGTGGCCATATAATGTAGTGCGTAAATCACCAAATTCGCGTAAATATGTAAATATTTATAACTATGTTTTATTTAATATTTGATTAATAAAATTTGGCCTGTATTGTCATGAATGTTATAAAACATGCAACCACATTCCAGGCTTTTATGAAGTAGACATCCATTTCTAATATTTAAATTATATGCAAATTATTTATAAATTATATTTTGGTGTTATTTGTAACAATAAATCATAAATGGCAATAGCATGTTACGTATTTAACATTTTAGTTTTTATTTCCCCCTTTTTTTACGAGAATTTACATTTATGCATCGCATGTAAATGGCCTCCATGTTTTGAATAAATCTGGAAAAATACTTTTTAAAGCTCAAATACGTAACATAACCAAACTAGAAAAATAGTTATTGATTTCGCGTGATTTTACCCAAACGAAAATATACGTTTGCATATTTAAACTTATTTATAAAAGTGTATACAAGGAAGGAGAAACCGTATAGTATATTGTTGGATATGAAGGAAAATTGCAGTGAAATTCCCCTAAAAGGCCGTGGTGTAATTTTGTACGGTCGTGTCCAAAATAAAAGGCTCCGGAGTGAAACAGAGCGGAGCTGGAGAAGGGACCCACGCCTTTCCACAACCGCACATTTGTCATGTATCGATTTTCTGTCCAAAACGCGACAGTCAGACTTTCATTTGAATTGATAAATAATAAAAACACAATGGGACGTCTGCGGATACGCGTAACTGCCCCCAACAACGATACATTTTACACTGCGTTAAAAGGAGGTAAAAAGAGTGTGTCATTATCAAAACGTGAAAATGAAGCTAGCTTTAGTTGAGGCTACAAACGCTGCAACGGTTAACGGATATGTGAGTGCTTGCAAGTCACACGGGCTAGCACGACAAAATACACCACTAAAAACTCTAAAACCTTTGTCAACACTGATGAAGACATTGAAATCAAATGAAAGCATATACGTTGATTAAAATATTTTGTGTAATTTGGAGAATTTTGTTATGCTAGTCTGATATTAGTTTGGCAAATTGGAATACTTCACACACTTAGCAAAAATGTTCCATTGACTTTTTCACTATAAATGACATATAATTATTAATTTATATTTTGATGCAAGTAAGTTGTTGTATTTTTTATTATTATTATTATTTTAACAGGAAGTTCAAGTAAATTCTAGACAATTTGAGCAAATTTGAAGTTAACTTATAAAGGAAAAATCATGAATGCACTGTATGAGCCGTATAGCATTTTAGCAAACTGCAGCCTGAACATAACACATTTTAAAACTCTGTGTGTACTGTTTTAGTTATACTGTTAATTCTATCATTATGAATCCAGTATTTGACACGTGGATTTGGAAAATATTTACAGTGGATCAAACTAGTATAAATCAGGTTTATCTTTTCCCTTTTAAACAAGTATTAACATAAGTCTAGTGTCTATATTTCCTTGCTAAACTTGACCTTGTCCAAGTGTAGCCAGTAAACATGTTATACTTTGTCTTTTATTTTTTCACCTCATAAAAAAAGTGCCCGATATAAAACACAACGCCATTATTGTCTGTGTAGCCATTAGGGGATTATTTGGTTTTATGATCCACACGCTATTGCCTTTTTCATCAATTTCCTCAGGACCAGCGTCTGTCACCACGGCGATGACCTGACCCCTTTGCCGTGACATTGAAGGTCAGAGGTCGGAGTTCAGCTGGCCACTTCACCATTACCGCAACTCATCAGGCGCTCCTGCCATCAGCTCTAATACTGCAAATAAACAACACCAGTGTTCCTGCTTTAATTAAGTGAGTATAGCCTTTGGGCAACATTAACTAGATACAACATATTAAAAGATTGAAGTTTTATGGCACAGAGTGCTCGCAGCCTTATAACTTGGGGATTATAATATGTTCAAAGCTGCTTTAAAGGTAAAATTACAATACTATTTCACCATAATGTCAAAGATTAGGTGCTATAAGTAATTAGATTGCATTGGGCTATGGCATTTTCTATGTTGGCTATTAATCAAAATGACTGTACTGTACTAGTAACAATGGGGTAGGGAAATCCCATACAGCAGTCTTGAACAAATTGCATTTTATATATTTATGTTGCTTATTTTCTCAAATGTTATGACAAAATTGGTTCTAAGCAAGATTAATTCTATACTACTAAAAATGAGATTACTTTACTTCAGTTTATATTCTGTTGTCTACTCGTTTGAAGCTCAGAAAGCCTTTTGCTTTGTATTGTGGTTTGAGATCAAATTCAGCCCCATAATTAGATGACTAATACCTCAAAATTTTAAACTGTTAAGTAACAATTTTCAGTAAACCTATTGTGTAATGGTTCATAATACTTTTGTGCGTTCACTCAGTTTCTCATCTTATTTTTATATAGAGCTCTTAAAACATGCTTATTTGACCAATGTAATTTACCAACCAGAAATGTTTTTTTTAACCACCAGCCAAACTTCAAATAAAATGAAACTTTTAAAATATACCGTATCATCCAACAATTGTACTTGTGTGAACCGAATTTGGCTACTTTAGATTGACTAACTAATCAACCACATCGAGTTAAACTTTTTAGTCACTCGTAAATGTCCCGTCCAAACCTTTTAACACAAAACGCCTATATATAAAGTGTTGATATTTCTCTGTTTGAGCTGTAATCAAAGTGAGTTTATCTGGAGGCGAACAGAGACCAAGATGTGATAGTCGTCATGGAAACACTGCTGCTGTCCGGCCACTCGTAAAGGGTTAAATTAATTACAAACATTTCCTCTTTTTTACACAGAAAAACATTGTTAAAGATAGTTGAAATGAGGATACAGCTATTATAAGTGAACAATATTGTAATGAATAAAAACACAGCAATAAATGTAAATGTTATGATTACTGCTATTGTCATATATATATATATATATATATATATATATATATATATATATATATATATATATATATATATATATATATATATATATATATATATTTTTTTTTTTTAATTTATTTATTTGACAGGCACAGTGCAGTCATACATTGTTACATTGTTGTTGCATATCGAGTGTATAGCTAGTGCTAATTCTCAATTCCTGTCTTTGATTGGGCTTTTCCTACACAAAACAGATCAAAGCAGTTTAAAAGCACATTAACACATTTTCATTTCAGACGTTCCTTCATTCAAACACATATTCCCATACACACACAGTAGTATTTACAGGTGGGCACAACTTTGATTTGTTTTTAACCAGGACTTGAGCCTTGAGGTGAACAACATAAGAGTTCCATAATTTACAGTATTGATATGAAATGGCTGACTGTCCAAATGTGGTTGTGCGGAGTGGGATTGTACAGTTATTACTGGAGGTTATTCTGGTGGCTAGTTTGTCTCTGAATAAATGTACTCTGTTAATAAGTGATATTTTTTAAGTATATTGCAGTGATGATAATGGATTGTTTTTTAGTCCATAATATTTATTGCTTGATTATAAAATGAACTAATGTGCTCAGTGACTGAAGGAGCTGCCTGGGCCCATGCTGTCATTAGGGCTGGGCAATTAATCAAATTCATTCAATAAATTCAGCCTTTTAATGATAGAGATTTTGAAAAATTGCAAAATCGTAAAATCGAGGATTATTATGAAACCAGTTTATTTCTGACTTTCTTACTTGCAAAGCAGGGTTATTGTACAATCACAGTTAGATATATATGTTAATGTAATTTAAGGAATTTTGCAATTTCTTAAATAATAGCATATGATAAGAATAAAAATGTTAAGTGCTTCCTCTGTTTGAAAGAGCAGTCACTGTTCTGACTTGGATTGAGATTGATTAAAATCATAATTATGTGTGCAAAAACAAACAGATTTTTTTTAAGGCTATATTGCCCAGCCCTAGCTGTCACACAGTACTGTATGTGAGAGAAGATCATAGCATGCACGTACAGCAGTAGTTTAAATATGTATTTATTTTTAAACTTTGCGATCATGACCTTCTATAATTTTTTATAAAATTTGCTGTTGGCTAAAACATGTATACACACACACTCCAAAAGAAAGAAGAGAAACTACAAAATTTGAACTTGCAAGGATGGTTGGTCAATTATTTATTTGTACTCTTTACAAATTTTACTACACTATTTAACTGGTAGCCAATTATAATCACAGCTTAAATTCACCATCTTTCATATTAGTATCAAATAAATGCATTAAAAGTGTATGATGCAACTTTACTTCAGGGTCTGCCAGTTGCTTGTCTCCATGGAGATGTTATTGCTTGGCCTGGAGTGTTCCATAATAAGGCATTAAACTCTAACATCCATTTAATTACAGGTGTTTTTATTGATTAAAATAAAATTTGGAAAACCATGCATTCTTCATACTGTGAGTGGACTTGCCTTTCCATAGATCCATAGCTTGACTTAGTGGTATCACCTTCTTGCCTCCATGGTGCTAAATGCCATACTGTGGAACATTGCAGTCAAAGCAGTTACATCTCCCCATCGAAAATGCTACATAGTCCACCTTTAATTTAATTCTAAAAAAAATCCTGATAAATACATTGACATATTGTGTTATGTTCTTGGTTATTTTTGTAGGTGAAAAATATGTATTAAACACAAACCATGCATTAAGAATTACTTAACCTTGCTTCAGTGTACGGCCCTTTTAACCAGGCAGGCAGAAATAGGTTCATAACTATTTAATACTAACACATTTTTTAGCCAACAAGTCACTCTCCTTTTAGTTGCCCGTGATGCCTATAGATCCTTTTCTAATCTTCTATAGGTGGGACTATAATAAGTCTAAGCAGTAAAGTTGTGTGAGAGCTCAAAGTGTGTTTCGATAGATTCGGTTTAGTCCCTCTTTTGGGGCGTGGAAAATCTGGATCAGGACTGTCCCGCTGCAGATAAGAAACCCCAGCCCCCCCTCCTGGACCCCCCACTGCGCCCCTGTCATCCCATCCAGCCATAATCGCTTCAAATGAATTAACACTAAATTAAATGATAACATCGCACGGTGTACAATTTTAAAAGTGGTGCCATAAGCAAAAATACAAGATAGACGTTTAGTAGGCTTTAGGCTTTACCTCTTTACACTGTAGTTTGTTGAAAGGGTCTGAAGCCACCTATCAGATAATTAGGAGACTAAGGACAAATATTTATTGTAAAAAGCCTGCTTTATAGATACAGTACTGAGTAAAATAATGTGTGTAATTCATTGTGTTTTATTTGTGAAGAAAAAATAATGTTTTTTTTCCACAGTGCTAGCCTACCATCATCACAAATATATTCTATTTGAATTACTTCTGTAACATCTGTAAACAGGGACTAAACCAGGACTAAACCAGGGCTAAACCAGGACTAAATCAGCTATCCTAACACAGCAATGCCAATTTTTTGCCCCTTTCAACTATTATTAATCAATGTTAATGTGAAGTTTTATTATTATTATTTTTTTATGTCAAAATCTTACTTCATTGTATTAAAATATAATGATTTTTGCAGTCTGGTTTATAATTCATTTCTGTCCATATTTCAATCCAGTTGCTATATTTGATTTGTATATGGGTTGTTAAACAGTTAAACAGGCATAATTCTTTCTATTGACAAGCTTACAACAGGCCACATCCTCCCTTTCAATAAATATAGTGCCAATAGATCCGTCATTGGTTCAAGGGAATGTTAACTTCGCTCTGATTGATTCCCAATAATCTCGTCAACTCTGTCTGATCCTCAGAATCCACATCTGGGAATTTGACAATGACTTTTCTTGCTACGGAGACCTGTGCGTCAGTAATAGAAGTTAACGAGATATTAACCCGGGCTGAGTAAAACTGAATTTGTTGAGACAGGATACGTCAATGCATGACCCCAGACTGATCAATATGTCTGTGTTATTCAGAGAGTAGCTACATGGTGAACTCTACCATATGGAGAGAGTGGTTCATTTTTTCCTCCAGAATATTAGATGAAACATTTTCTGAACAAATATTTAATCTTTTTTTTTTTTTTTTTTTAATTTAATCCTTAGTATAATTTTGGTCATGGTTTAGTCCTAGTTTGTTATGATTTATGCTTTATTTAACCAGGATGGTCCCACTTTGATCCTTAATGGCCGTCTTACAATTTTTAGATTTCAACAATATCAGTGTTCCAGTTTAGATAGCAAACTTTTAAATGACCATGTTGTTGTGGTATTTCATTTTGATAATTTACAGTTGACACCACAAAAAGTATATTTTATCATGTATCTATTTTTTATACTGTATAATAGATTACCTGCTTTTTTTACTACAATTTTTTTTTATTAAGAACTGCATTCAGAATATAATAATTAAAATATAGGGTCTGCAACGTTGAATTCTAAAAACGAAACAATCCTGACTTCCTAGTTTGAACACATGAGATAAATTCCTTTTCTCAATTTGAACCTGAAAAATATATATTATTGATATGTCCGTTTTCATTCCCTTGAGTGCTTAAAAAAACCTAACAGACGTGGTCCAAAATGGGATGGCTCGTTGTCCAGCTGGTTAGGATGCAAGCGGCTTTCTCCACCCCAGGGTCAGAGGTCAACTTCATCGGCGAGTAGTGACCTAATCCAGGAGAGGCTGACCTCAGGGTTCACGGCTGTGTGTGTGAGCACAGATGGACAGAGAGGGAGAGAGGAGAGAAACAGAGAAGGAGAGAGAGAGGAGGAAGAGAGAGTGAAAGGGGAGAGGAGAATAGGGGAAGGATGGTGTTTAGGGAAAAAACAAGAAGAAGACAAGGAGACCCAAAGGTTAAAAAGTGAAACTGAAGAAACAGAGAAAGACAACTGTGTTAGAGAGTGGAGGGCAGGAAGCACATAAAAATGTCTTTTTCAATGACTTAGAATAGGGATTTTTACAAGGAACTTGGAAATAATTTGATCAACTACTTTTATGGTTACAATATGACAGAGCAGCTCAGAGTCTCACTGACACCACAAAGGTTTTTGCTTAGGGCCGATACTGATTGTTTCGAATCCAGAGGAGACAATGGCTGATAAGTTCTGCCAATATTCAGGGATGATTTTATTAATTTTCCCCAAATGATCTAATTGAAATGTGTTTAGGCTCATCCACGACCTTGTTTTGTACAAACTGAATAACACTGCCACTAGTTAGGTTGACGTAAAACAGCATTCACTTCAAGGGCAGTGCGCTTGGGATTTGAACCCAATAGGTACACTCTGGACCACAGTAAACGGCCGTTCCGAGAGCGCTTCAAATAAGGAGGCCTTGGAAAGGTTGCACCCACAGTTTGGAGCAGGGCAGTGCGGTGTGAAGGGGGCCGACCTCGGGCCGACCTATGCAGTTTGCAGCGACAGTAAAATTGCTTGGAATTGGGGAAAAAAGTGCTCGGATCACATTTTGTACCTCTTTGTACTAAAGTGCTCAAATAAAACTTTATTCTTATTTTTTAGGCAACTGGTTGACTCAAACAAAACGTCTGCCTCTACTGGAGGTATAAGTACCAAACTGTGCTCCAAACTGAAAATATTGTCCCGATAAATTGGTCTATTTCTACGATAAACTCTCATTGCGTTTGTATGGAAACTACTTGGTGAGTGCGACAAACTATGGATAAAATTAGGTATTAATGTTGAAATTGTGTTGTATCACCACATCATTCATCGTAAAGAAATAACAATGATCAAATGACCAAACAAACTAGACCAGAGCTGGACTGACCAAAACCAAGACGGAGGAAAGGGCCTAAATGAGGGGCTGTGACAGACTGGAGGAAGTTTTTATTTATATAAATATATATTTGTTGCTTGTGCTGTGATTGTTGTTTTGGTATATTTTTTTAAATCCCTCTTTCTGTCCCTCTCTTCTGTCCCTCACTCGCCCTTCTCACAACGGCTTTCCAGAGTATTATGTTTTGACCTTGGCTGGTGACCCTCTGTTCCTCCCCCCGAGTGCAGAGGCAGGATACAGGAGCATGGTGAGCTCATCCACGGATACACTTCCAACATGGAGGCTGGGCTGCGTTCAAGTACACACTCCTTACTGAAACACCAGGACTCATTTACTATGTGTGGAGTTGTAATTGAATTAAATCTCATTTTAAATAGGTGTGCAATGTAACAAGTAATATATGATAATTAGCCTAAAATATTTGCTTCAGTGCACATTTTAAACTCATCTAGAGGCATTAATATTTTAGAAAACACTGAAATGTGAACTGCCAAATTAGTACAACAATTTGTGTATTTCAGAATATTCTTGTAGAGAATTGACACTTTTAGTAAATGTCTTAATTTGCAGCCCTAACTGGAATGTTGTTCCATTTATGCTGCCAGTTTTACTTTAACTGTAATTGTAATCACTGTTCATTCACTCTATATCTGGTGGTGGTAATGTTCTTCTGTAGCCACAGCTGCCCTGCGATAGACTGACTGAACCTAGGCCATCAGTCTGTGCCACCAACTACTCATTAGCACAGCACATTAATACAAAGACATGATGGATCAAGTGTATTCCCCAAGGACACAGCATATACTGGTCCAAGCTGGGTTTTGATTCTCCAGCCTTTAGTTGGTGGATGAGCTCTTTAACCATGCAAGCGTTAGCCCTGTATTTGTCATAAGTTGAAAATTGTAGTAGCAATGGCTGCAGATATTTGTAGTACTAGTATCAGCAGTAAAAGTTGTCGTTAATAGTATTCATTAAATAGTACACTACAATCTATACCGAGGGAAATCGAGGGCAAAAAATTAGATTAATATTATAATAATATATAAAAATAAACTTTATATATATATATATATATATATATATATATATATATATATATATATATATATATATATATATATAATTTTTTTTTGGCTTGTAGCATTCACAAATCCAATGATCTATTTTCTGTAGAGGACACATATTTTCTTATATTGTGGATGTTTTGAAGGTCTTTCCTCATTCAACCCTTTCTTGGTGTGTATTTTGTGATTACAGCCGATGACCACAATCAAAGCCCTCACTCTCCCCCTCCTCCCTCCTTTTGCCCATCCCAGATCTTCAAACATGGCGGTGAGTAGTGCGTAGTGGGAGGGGAGGGAGCGATGAAAGCCAGTGGAAATACGCCTGGTTGAGCATTGCTTTTAGACTCCTACAAGCTTCTCTTACAACCAAAAAAAAAAAAAGAAAAAAACTCTTCCTTCTCCCCTCTTCGAGCACCTAATCTTGGGATAGTGCACTGCATATGCCCCTAATCCTGACCATGTGGGGCCACCTCTCTCACACAGGACCCCATACAAACCCTTTATTTTAGCTTTTGGCCTTTTTCGTGTATTGAACATTTACAGGAGTAGATTTGGCTGGGCTTAAGTTGTCCAGTGCCTTGATTTTGAACTTTAGGTGGGCCTACTCTAACGCTTGGTAAATAAAATAAATAAGAATATACATTGCATTTTGCACTCAATGTTTGTAGCCATAGCTGTCCTGGTGCAGACTGACTAAAACGGCCTCTACTATGTAACTTGGAGGACCTGCCACCCCCTGTCCTTGTTCAACAGTAAACTTCTCCATTGAAACAAGCAGGTGATGCCACCTGGAGAAAATTGCAGGTCAGACCTATGGAGAGTTGTATGTATTTTTTTTGCAACAAAACCACTCGCAATTAAATAAATCCAAGATAGATAGCTCTAATGCCATACTGTGGAACATTCCAGGCAAAAATAACATCTTCATGGAGACCAGCAGGCACTGCATCCTCCCCATAAAAAGTTTTATAGTGCACCTTACGTCACCCACCTCAGAAATTGGCAATGTGGGTGAAGTGTTTTGCTCAGGGTTGCAATTACACAATTTCCTGTCAGTACTGGGATCTGCTGTTGGACAACTTTATAATATGCAAGAAATATGTATTTGTATATACACAATCACATTTTAATTAAATATAAAGTAATATACTATTTCAATAAACATTTGACAATTCAGTTACTCTCTTCTCCCTCCTTGCATCTTGTGCGTCCCATTTCCTCTCAGGTGATTTGGTCCTTTCTCTGCCTCCTCATTGTAACTGCCCCACCACCCCTCTCCCCCTCCCCTTTTCTCCTCCCCATCACTGAATAGTCTCCCTGAGCCTTTTGTCCAGTGCTGTATAGGCACATGCCAAGTCAAGTTATTTCAGCACAGTTTTCAATGGAATTACCTCCCAAATAATCTCCTTGTGCTTCAGAAAAACTAGAAAGGATCGAAGAATGGGGCAAAAATGAAACGTGCCCTTGACATCGAATGAAACCAGGATATCAAAAGATGAGAATAATATGCATATTTTGTAGTGTGTTGGATCAAAGTAGGACATAAAAAGCACCTCAGCACTACCTTTTATCTCCACACTGCATTTATATTACATTTGGAAGCTTGCAGGACAATTTTCTATAATAGCTACTGTATACTTAATAATCAGTAGATGGTCCATCCACTGATCCCGAAGGCTTGTAGTTCGAATCCCAGCTCCCACAGGTGACACTTAACTGGAGTAAGTGCGCCGGCTTGTTTTCAGAAAAATCAATAACAAACCCCCAACAATTTTTAAAATAGCTCTTTTTAATTCCTACTTTAACTATTTTAGCATAAATCACCCTGCCCCCTAAAGCGATGCATTCAAAATGTTCACGTGTGCTCGCGGATGCCTTCAGGCCCCTCTTGGTGAATAACCATCTGTTCCATCGATACCTCCACTCTCTTCGTACATCCCTGTGCGTCTGTCCGCTGTTTATCGATAGGTTAATAGCTGCTGTGTCACATTCACTAACTCTCTGATTAGTTGACAGTTCACTAATCCACACACCACCCTGAGTTATTGGCTCCGCTGCATTGATTTCCGCAGAGGCCAGAGGAGCCAGGAGGGGGGGCCAGAGGTCGACCCACAAGCCTGCTGCTATTGATTGGCCCCTGGATCAACCTGGCCAGCTCTTCCCTTAACACACAAATATATATAGAGGCAGGCAGTGGAGTTAAGTTCAGTGGCTTATATGAGATAGAATGAAGTCTGTACCTGTGCTACGTTCAAGTGACTTCAACTTTGAGTGGAATTATTGGCGTTTTTGATGCATAGGAGTATAGTAGGCCCAAGTTGGGAATAGGATGTTGCATTGATACTTTGCAGTGACATTACACTGGGGAAACAGCATGGATGTCTATGGAGGAATGTTCAGCAGTTACCATGGTGACACAATGCCCAAACTAGCAAGTTTTTAGATTGTCTGAAAACTCAAGGAAAAATACAAAATGGATTTAAACAACAGATTTTCAGGAACCTATGATCGATATGTGCATTCATGGTCCTGTTAAGGTGTTTTCATTTTCAACAAAAAAGGTGTGAGTGAGCTCCCCCCCTACCTACCCTCTACTCCTTGGCTTCCCCTTCCATGTCCAGTATTTTTTTTTTCGGATTGGAGAATGTGCACATGCAACGCTCTCAGGGGTGTTTTTGTATCAATTATATATTATTTGCAACAGAAATGTAGACAACTATACTATCAATTCTCTTTTGAATACAGTTCAAGGAACTGTATTTAAGATTGTGTTTTCAAATTTTATAAACTTGACTTTCCGCAGTAAGCTTATACAGATTCTTTAATCAACTTCTACAGGTAAACCTTTTCAAGTTTCAAGTATGACGCAAATACTGAGTATTATTGTTTCCATAATCAAGCATCTCTAGTTAATCTTGTGATGCCCAGCCCTATAATATGGAGTTACGTAATGTCATCTGAACCTACCCCTACAAACACACATAGCACTACAACAGCTTGTCCGTCTCTCCTCTCCCCTCTGTGTGTGCTGTAGGGCCCGGGGAGCTGTTAAACATTTTTCTTCCTTCTTAATTGTTTTGACTTGTGGCATTGGCATCCCGATTAGGCTCCATCGATCCCCCACCGCTAAGTGCATTGATTTCCACATTTCTCATTGATCTCTGCTTCTAAATCTACCCACACACGACTCTCTCGCGCGGTGTCGGCCCCTTTGTGAACACATGTGCTACACTGGCTAGCTGTGTCGACCCGGCTGTGTTTTAGAGACATGCCGAGCGCGGAGGAGGAAGAGAGCAAAAAAGCTTCTCACTTTCAAACTGAAATGTATCCATCTGACCTCCTGTGTTTTCAGAGATCATAGATGTTTTGAAAAGGGTGTCTTATGGGAAGGCTCTAGTAACTATCAGAGGTAGTAGAAATAAGTGTTACAATTAATTGCAATCGACTCAAAAAAAAAAAAAAAACGCAATTTGAGTGGATGCAATTAGCAAATCGCAAAGGCAATTTTTTTAAGTACCATAATTTCCTCCACAAATGAAAATTAAAATATCCTGTCTTATTCTGCATAAAAACTGCTAGCCCTGTAGTGTAGACCTGTACGAGCATGTGCTGAAATGAGATTCTTCTATTGTTTGTCAGTTCATATTCTTAGTCTTTTTGTCAACTGTCCTGGGCGTATTTAAAATGTGAACTTTGAACAGAATAATTCTATTGTTAAATCAGAATCGCATTGCTTATCAGATAAATCACAATTAGATTTTTTTCCCACAAGTCGTTCAGTGCTAATCACCACATCCTTTAGCCTGTAATACAAATTGTCAAGATTTCTACCTGGAGTTGAGACATGAACATTTTAACCCTCCTCGCACATATATCTCCCCCAATCCTCCCGCCCCCTTGGTCTGCAGAGGATCAGAGCCCAGACTCAGCCTCACAGTGTCATGAGCTTTACCTGGAACTGCGATACAGCGTTTGTGCACAGTGAAGCGCTCTGCTCTGTTTCCTCTACATGTGTCCATACCAGACACATCCTCGTCTGTTTGCATGCACTATGAGAGTACTGTTGTCAGTATTTTAAGTGATTATCTCTTTGTACAAATCGATGTCATACTTTTTTATCATGCCTTTAAAGATACACTGTGGAACTCTTTGGTGGTGTAATTATGTAAATCACTGTATGGGGTAGACGGGATGACATGGGATGCAAGGTATTAAAAAAAAAAAAAACGCTCTATAGTTTACAGTTAAAAAGTGATGATGGTGGTGCCTGTTAATAATACATAGGTCTGACTTCTGGATCATTACGTTTTAGGAGCCGTTTGGGGATACATGGCATTGTCCGGGAACTGTGAGCTCATAAAATCACTAAAGTTCATCTTGTTCTTTAAGCTTTCCTAACATGGATCTGACTAGAATCCCTTTAATCCTGCTCAGGGCAGTTGATACTTTGCAGCGGATGTCAACATTCTCTGGGGGTGTGATGCTAACTGTAGACACTACTCTGTCTGAAGCTCTGTTATACAAGTTAGCCTTTAATCTGGCATTTAACACAATCTGACCATAAAGAACTGTATTAACTAGAACTACAACAGGCAAGCAGATTTTGTACTATTTAACAAGTCTTTCACACGTAACATTACAGTCGCAAGATAGCATTAGCCAACAGTTTTCCAGTTAGTCACTTTCACCCTTATTGTTGGAAATCGAACACCAAACAAGACCAGGAACGCTCATATTGATCACAAGCTGCTGAAAATGTGTTTTTAAAATCCATTTTGTATTTCTTGAGTTTTCAGGCTTAAACGTTTTTGGCTGTTTTGTTACTAATGGGTGCATTGTGTCACCATGGTAACTAATGACCATTCTGCCACAGAAATATATACAGACTGACAGAAGTGAGGCTCCAAGAATATGCAAACTTAAAATAAAGTTTCCTCAAGACCATAAGAGTTGCTTTTGGAATATATCTGTACTTAGATAAGACACAATTTGCTTGAAATACATGGGAAAAAATTGGCTATAGAGACATGAAGATGTCAAACCCAAATAAAATATCAGCTGTTGTATTGACCACTTCTAAGTAAATCCATGGCCAGTCAAAGTGGAGGAAGCGGGTCTCTATGATCAGAACAATCAGATTTCCTTTCGGCACGGCTGTCCTTCAGCTCTTGAGGATCCTGAGCTGTGAGCAAAAGCATTGATCGTTGGTGGTGATCGTATCAAGATGTGAATTGACAGCACGGTGTTTTGCTCTGTCTGTTTGTCCTCTGCGGCCTTAAGAGGAGTAATGGGCGTGTTGGAGAGCTATTGGCAGCTCTGGACCGGCCTATTGACAATCTGTCAGCATTGATTACTTAGTCCGACCGCACGAGCTATAGAGACTCAGTGCCCGAAGACCAGAGCGCGGAGAAATAGATATTACGTCATTATGTCAGATGGAGAGAATTCTGTGTCAAGTAGAGTTGTCAGAAGTATCGAAAATCACATACTAATCAATACTAAAACTAGTATCCAAAGTCAACACTCATATGAGCAGCTATCAATACTTAAAAAGTCACTTTCACAGGACAGAAATTAACCTTTTCTAAATAGCTTTAGAATGAACTCGTAATGAGCCTATAGACTAGTATACACCCATGGACCACTATGGAACCTACCTGGACGACTGAAGGATTACACAGACATAAGACCACATGGTAATATAAAAGAAAGTACTACAATTTCATGTTGAAAATCACATTCTGTTCTCTGAAGAAAGAGTTTTTTTAATCATAATTGTGGTATCGAAATCGTTAATGAGTACTAAGTCTATTCCTTTGTAAAATCAAGTTTGAACTAACCCTAAATAGGACACCACTAACATCAAGTTTATGTAGTGTCTTAAACATAATAATAAAATTTATAATGTTATGTATTTATTTATAAAGCAATTATCAAGACAGTAATGTAAGATTACCATTGATGTGACTAACAGTCTGCCCCCCTCTAGCCACTACCAATCAGAAATGTATAAACATTCATATAAGGTGTTTCGCCAAAGGACACAATCACACTGTGCACGAACAAGAGCTGGGATTGAACCACCATCTGGTCCTAAATGACCACTATTAGATTATAATTTGTTTGTGTGTAGAGATAAACTTCAAGTTTAGCTGGTGTTGACATATAGTGTACACCAGTGCTGTTATAAAATGTAACATGATGTATGGAAGCCTGTAAAGTCCATCCCTGCAGCAGTGGTGTTGTGGTGCTATACTCTTATTTTAGCTCAGCTGTGGTTCCTTTCATTTGTTTTCCTTCTGTCGAAAACAACAACACATTCTTTGAAATGGGTGTCTGGACTTGACTGATTAGAAAAAATTCTGTTGTGCATTTGTGTGTCAGTACACAGTGTCTCGATTCTCTATAGTTTAAATTATTTGCATTGTTAATAGACATAGTCAGAATTGTACTTTGACAAAACAAGTGTGCTCATATATAGATATATTTCTCTATATGGAATCCTTTAAGGTCTCTCTATGACCACATCAATGTCATGGTGCAATAGCTCTCCTTGTTTTAGCCCTACGACATACCACCACTCTGCTGTTTCTCTGTTGTCAAAAAACACTCTGTCAGAACCATTCTTGCCTCTTAACTGCCCCATTAGAAAAAAGCGCTCCACTTTCTGTAATGTCCCTCCTATCTGTCCTACTTATTTATGAGAAATACTTATGTTAGCCTCGATGCAGTGTGTCCGTGAATATTTTATACGCTTTATTAGGCCCATTTGCTCTGATGTAATGACTCTTCTCACCTCATTTTGTGTGTGTGTGTGTGCTGGGGCTGCCACATTAATTGCTATTGAATCGAAATTCACCTGCCATAATTTCCTTCACAGACAACAAAATATCCTGTCTTTTTGTAAATTCTCCTGGATGTGTTTAAAATGTCAACTTTGAACAGAATTATATTTTTAAACCTTAAATCGCAAACCCAATAGCTAATTTAAAAATCAGCGGCCCTAGTGTGTGCGTGCGCGCGTGTGTGTGCGTGCATGTGTCTGTGTGTGTGGGCACAGGCGGCCGTGCTGAGGCAGTGATATAATTGTAAGCTTGTATTGATTGGACTCCCCTCGTTATTGATGAGGGAGAATTTAATTCAACCAACTCGTTTGTCAACATGACACTGCCATTTAACAATGAACTGGCTCTCTTCCTCCGCGCGTACAGCCGGCAGACACAGCGCCAAAGATCTCAACCAAAATAAAACATAAATGTGAACAATCATTTTTCAGGTTTGCTCCCACAATAAAAGTCAATAAGGAAACAGTTTAAAATGACATATTGTCTCTGACTAGATTACTTCACATTTGGACTAATACTGCTATTTCAGTTTAGATTAAAAAAAGGGGTAATGAAATCTCAAAATGTGTGTTCCTAAAGTGCATCTTGATATATAAAAACATCATTTTCAACAAGGCTACAACATTAATATTTTGACTAAGATTCAATTATAGCATTATGATTTTCTCATGTGTAAGTACACATTTAACATATAAGAAAACACTATTTCTTTTAATGGTTGTAAATGGTATCCCCTATTACAATGAACTGAATTGAAATAAACAAATAAATAAAAGCATTTAAAATATTGCTTTAATATTTGCCAACTTGTTCAGCATACATTCAGTTTCCCAATATATTCCCATACAAACTCACATTACACATATAAGATTTGACATCCTCGGTATTGACAATGAAAATTTGAAGGAAAACCATTAGTAGACAAACTGTTGTGATACTATCTGATCCATACGCAATCTATAGTTCTATCAACATAATTCCCTGACATCTATAGAACATTTGAAATAAACAGATGTATACTAATATCATACTGGCTAACCCTTCCTCATACTACAATTATATCTGTCAATACATTTCCAAGCTAGCATTACATTCATGTATGGCAAACTGAAGTGCCTCTTATTGACACAGTTGTTGATCTCTTGATGTTATGCGTTTTGTCTTTTTCCCTCAGTGCAGATCAGAGACTCCAGTCCAGTGTCTCCAGTCTCCATTGGCCCCTGTTGTGTGTGAATGATCCCTACATGTCGGACAAAGCACCACGGCAGGTATCAGCGCACTTATAAAACGCCATAGATATTACAGCAGGGAAAAGAACATATTGCTATTGATGAGGCCCATCGCGTGCTATATTCCTCACCTTTTTTCCCTTCAAAAATCCTTCCTTTTGCTTTCCTCCGCGCACAAAACACACTATACTCGACCAGAAATAATTGCTTTTGTCTGAGTTTGGGATCCTCTCTCCCTTCTGCGAGGCCCTGGCCTGAAAAAGGGGGCTCCGGACGGACAACGCGGTCACTGCTCTAGACCCCTGCTTCACTCCCTCCTCCCTTCCTCTCTGCTAGTGTCTGCTCTCTTCTGTTTCCTATTGCAAAAGCTTAAATAAGCTGAAAGTTGTAAGTTGAAAAAACACGCAGAATTATAACAACAACTCCGACAGAAAAGCCTAAATTGTATCTGAAAATATGAATGAAAATGCAAATGAAATTAAATTTGTTAAATAATTTTTTATTGATTAAATTGACTAATGGAACAAGTAAAATTTCAAAGGTATCTTAAGAGGGAGTATTATGCAAAATCTATTTTGTTTAGCTGCCTACCATGTTATAACATTGTTCCTTCATCAAAAACTTGCCTGAAGAGGTTTTTAGATGTCATCCATGCATGTTTGAGTATTTTAGCGATCTCTCCCGGGTCCTATTCGAACCCTTCTTACGTTTAGCTGTAAGATTCTGTGCAATGCTCCGCACACAAGCCTACGTCATCCATGGTCCCACACGACAATTCTCCATACATATACAAAAACATGATACAAAACTGTACACAACAACTTGACAAACCTGATGCGATCTGCAGTTGTTCCATTAGAAAGCTGCACGCTGAATGTGTTGTTGTAGCACTCTGAAGGGGAGCAAAGGGAGGGGGGGACCCAGAGCGTTAAAATTAAAAAATATGTTAATATGTTGTTTTCAGCGAATATAGCATTTTTAAAACAATAAATGGTAACATGATGCTTTAAATATGTGCTAGCTGTAAATACCCCATTGAAGTGAAATACCCTCTCATTAATATAAAAAGAAAACAACTTTCCTATTGGCAAATGGCAGTTTTAGTCAAAATGAAACTTTGAATCCAAGAAATTTAAACTCCTCATTGTATCTCATTGTCTCCTTTCTCCTCATTACTTTATCCTGTTTCTTGGCTTCCTCCTCTTTCCTCATCTCCTCCCTCCTTGTCTCCTCACCTCACCTCTTTCCTCCAAGCCTCCTCCCACTGTTCTTCCTCTATCCCTTTCTCATTATCTCCTACCTCCATCCTCTTCCCTCCTCACCATCTCCTTCCTCACCACTACTCTCCTCCTTCCTTGTCTTCTCTCTCTTTCCCTCCTTTTCCCCTCTCCCTTCTCTTCTCCCCTTTTCTCTTCACCTCATCTCTCCTTGTCTCCTCCCTCATCACTCCCCTCCCTCGTCTCCTCTCTCCTTACCTTCTACCTCTTTCCTCCCTCTCTTCTCACCCCCTAACTTCTTTTCTCCTCTCCTTCTCCCTTCTCCTCCTTCACTTCTCACCTCCTTCCCCATTCTCCCTTCTTGTCCTCCATCTTCTTCTCCCCTCTTCATCCCCTTGTCCCTTCTCTTCTCCCTCCACCGCACCTCCTTTGGCCCACTCCCCCCTCTCCTCTCCCTCCTTTCCCCCCTCTTTCCCTCTCTCCCTCACTCCTCGGACACTCCTATATTCTTGTCAGTTGAATAGGTGTTTTATGTGCGGGTGAGGGCCTTTTGTGCTGTGACGTGTGCTTGTGCATACATACGTGACATCAGAAACACAGTGAGTAATGGACTTAAGCTGGAGAGGAGGAGATGGTGGCTCTATTGGTCTCAAAGGATGTCGTACAAAGTGACTCAGCCCAATCTGCGGAGTTATAGGCGTGCTAATGTGTGCTAATAGACTAATTAGTGTTCCCTTCATTGTACTCCATCTCATAAGCTTCCATATATTTGAGTCATGTGGCTATTTTTCATCGTCTGTGCAGCTAAAATTTTCCTCCTCGAGCAGTGGTGGTTGTACATTTAGAAACTTTCTGAGGTTTTAGTGATGAATTGTGTGCATTCTGTCAAGTTGAAATTGAGATTTACTTTTGCACTGAGTTGTATATGTCTTTTTCCTTATTGGCTAACTCTGTATTCAATATTTTCTCCAATGTTGCCACAAAAAAAGCCACTGACTTCTCTGTTACAACACTGCGGTGTCCAATGGGAGCTGATGTCGGCGTAAATGTTGGTCCCTCCTATGATAGCTGGACATCACAGCAGCAAGGCATGGATTTATTTTCATTTATACCAAAATGACTTGGCGACGCTGCTGAATCCTACACGTATCACCGATTAAGTAAATAAAATTGGAGAACGAAGTCAGCATAGATCAGTGGGCGTATGACGGTGGCAGTGAAAACGGGGTTTGATCAGTAATATAACTTGAAAATCAGCAATTAAAGATAGGAAACAACAGAGTTAAAAGCTCTGAAAAGTCGACTATGTATATTAGCTCTGCATTAGCTTGGGGAACATTTTTACTTTACCCTCTGGCAATGATCGATATATTTTATTTATTTTAAATCGTATGTTGTATCATGAAATTTGCTAGCAGATATTGGTGTTTGGTTTGATTAAAGTATGAAATGCAAGGCTATAGTTAGTCTAGATAGAGTAACAAGTAAGTGTATGTTTTGTATCAGTCCCAAGCTCAGAAAAATGGAAAGGGATGCATTGAGAAGGTCATTTGACATAAAATTCTTTAACAAATCAACATGCAAATCAGCGAGTGGCCACCAGTAGGCAGGTCACATTTTGTAGCAACTTCATAAGATGCAAGCTTAGCAAATGCAAGCAAGAAAATATGATCTATAGTTATAAAATGTAACATTGTGTTTATTTCACTTTCTCCCTTTTTGTTATTGTCCTTCCTGATCACTACTTCCTGATGTCTATACAACATTATTATTCTCCCCTCTTCCTCTTGGACACCTCTATCTGCTTTGTGCATCTACACTCCAGATTATCACCCGCATAGATTTTTTTAAATAGAAAAATCCATACGCTAAATATCGCAGTCAATAAAATAACATCGACCACGCTACACCCCTCTCTCTCACTCTCCTTCTCCCTCTCTCTTTCTCTCTCCCTGAATACACTCCCAGCTAAACCTCAGCTGTTAATAAGATATCGATCAATTATGGCCCCAGTATGGTAGGGCCCCCGGGCTCCTGGCCAATGCTAATGTCCAGTCCGCACTTTAGGATCTTTTTATGGATAGGCCCCCATCACGTCTGCTGACCCACACACTCAGCAGAGGCTCTAATGCACGGACACTGAGCCCCAATGCAAATCTGCAACACCCCTCTCCTCGCCTGGACTCTGATACTTCTAAGCGGTATTTAGTTTAGGGCTGCAGCGATTAGTCGATAAAAAAAAAATCGTAGTCATACTTTGATAATCGTAATCGTTAACTGGACTATACATACCAATTTCTGATTGCATTATGAAGACACTTTATTTGTAACTATTCTAGAAGTCTTCAGTCACCATATTTCAACGTTTGTTTGGTTAAAAATATATTTTAAAAGTCTCAGTGCTGAGTTAGTTGTAGCTCGTTTAGTGTTATTTCTACACATAGATTTCATGATACAAAACTTTAGTGGCAAGATTACTGGGATTACAGACATCACAGTTTTACAATTCTGCATGATTACTGACACCAAGATCAAATCCTTCATTCATTGTAACCATATTGTACATTATACATTGCCATTTTTCTAGTATATGACCAGCTTTATGAAATCAAACTTGATGAATGATGAAATGTAAATATTCAAAAGTTATTATGGAGTAAAAAGCCAGATATTAAAACTATTTACATATGTTTTACTTTTTTAGAGTATAGATTGAATTGAAATGACTTAGTTTTGTTCCAAAAATTGTCACAAATGCTTTTAGTTCTTAAGATTGTATTGTGACCTGGATAGTCAGTGTTATTTAAAAGAATAATCTTGACATCTCTACTTGCACATAAAAATCAATTTGTATTATTTCATTGCAGCGTTCCTTTCCATCGTTTGGTTTTGCAACAGATGCCAAATGCAATATTTGAATAATATATGTTTAAGACACAACAATAAAAGACTGTAAGATATGATGCATAATAAAATACAAAGAAAAAACAGTAACAGCATACATTTTGGAGGGACTGTGAATTTATGCCAAAAATGCTAAACATGTGAGTTTTGAAATTAGATTTAAAATGAAGTAAAATGCTGATCTGAGATCCCTCGTAATGGCAAGAATTCCTAAAATTCAAAACTAAATTTTGGTCATAAAGCAGATATCAGTGTATATTCATAGGCTGGTGGAAGCCTGACCCATCTGCTCTGCTACAAAGGGCAAAGGTTACCTCTGGGCAATAGCCATCATCACTGGGCTTAAGATGTGCACCAATTCATACATAGAGAAGGGAACCAATCACTTGTTTTCAAATGCACATTGATTTGACTGCACAGTGAACACTGAATAACATTATTAAAATATTTGCCAAAGCTGATGCAGTGGTCACAAAGCTGTAGGAACAGACTGGCAAATTGGGAAGATAATTTTAATTATCTGTCTAGCATTCACTCTAATATTTAACTTCTCCTACCTTGACATGAAAGCAGAACTGAATTGATAATCTGTCTGTCTCTATCATGTTATTCTGTACCGTGCTGGTTTGAACAAGGGGTTAATTAAAGTAATTATAGAGAGATACCTGTTTAACAAGCTCCGTCAAATAAACCCTTTTCATTCATCACGTCTTGGTGACATTCACACTTAACATTGCCAATCGCAATCGATTTGACACCGTGGCGATATAGGCCTTAACTGTACCCCTCCCCGTGAACAGTGCCGGCTGTAGCGGTCTGCCTGTGACCTTGCGTGGGTAAATCTATACGAGAGACGAGGCGCGGATCCACCTGCTGAAATATACATCAAAGTCCGACCTCTTTTGAATTCGTGTGTGCGCGCGCTTTGTGGAGGGAGGGCGAGAGCGCGAGGGTGGCGATCGATCCGCCCGAGCCACGATGATGTGATTATTGGCTTCATTATAATGAAGTAATCAGGAGATCAATGAGCGGGGATGAGCCGTGGCTTGTACCGGATTAGGGCGCAGGGATACGGGGCAGAGGAGGGGACCAGGGGGCAAGTGGATATGTAAGCAATTAAGCAGAAAAGACAGGTTGCACGCCTATACCCGCTATAGGCGTGGAATTAGTAAGATGCAACGTGATGATGAATTGATGTCGAAAAATTAAAATCTTATAAGTCAAGGGATAAAGGAAAGAAACACCATTACCTATAAATCCATACATTTTGTACTAAAATATACACAGTTACGCACGGTTGGATAAGATAAAGAGTGCTTGGAGGTAGGCTATCCGAAAAGAAAATATTTAAGACACGCAGAAGTGTGTAGGCTTTATGCACAGACCATAGATTTTACTTTTTGTTACATTTCAATTAAAGAAATAACGTCCTTATATTAGATGAGGCGTATGGTGGTTTTGATTGATTAGTGTATTTTTTTTTTTTTAAATGGTATAGGACTGTATTGCGGTTTGAAAGCCAATATTGTTAGGATAAAGTATGGTAAACACAGAAAAGTTGTTAAATTTTAAATGCGTGACTTTATTAGAAAAGGGAAGGCTCATTTTCGCTCGTGGACATGGATACCATACAGGCGCGCGCGTGTGTGTGTATTTGCGCGTACATGTGTGTGGTGGGGTAGAGAAAAAGAGGGGAGAGAGAGAAAGGGGGAAACGCTCGGAGCAGAAGGGGGTAAAGCAGGGGGGTCAGTCCGCGAAAAAAGGGGGTTGGATATCTCTCCCGTCTGGCGTCGCCTTCTCCGGAGCGCGCGATACTGAGCCAAAGCACCCGGCAGAGGACCGAGGGGCACCGACAAAGATTAAACCCACGCACGAGGAGGGAGGAAAAAGGCGAATGGCGCGAGGCTGGAGAGAGGAAGAAGCGTGAAAAAGAGGCGAGTCGTTTCTGGCCCCCGCGCCCCGTTCATGTGTGGACCAAACACGGACTGCTATGGATTTTCTCATTCATTTCTCCATCGATTTGGCTTTAATTAGTGACCCGCGGTGAAGGCAGGGAAGACGGGACCGGGACGAGCAGCGCAAGGGGAGGCGAGGGAGGAGCTTAAGTCCAGCCGGCGGTGCCTGCGTATAGCCCACAGTAGTTTGGTTATTTTACTATTTATCTATACGCAAATTCTTTCTTGTTAATATTTCGCTTTGTGTTCTACTTCTGATTCCGCGCCTTCTCCAAAAACCAGCCCATCTATGCTACTAAACCAAATCTTTTAGGAGAACCAAAAATAACTATTACAAAGACAGTTTTCAGCGCGGATTTGTCAACAGACTTTTTTTTCCTCGCAAGGCATCAGGTGTGAAATACGAGTCTTATGTGGAGCGTTTGTGGACACGTTTTGAGAAAAAAGATAAACCAAAGCAGCGAAGACGGAGGAGCGGAGCCTTTACGCACAGCCGTCTGGACACAGCCGATGGAGTCTACGGGAGCAGTTTCCCCGAGGATGCCCTTATAGAGACGGTGTGAACCAATATCCAAAGCTGTTTCGCCTTTTTCCTCTTTAAGTCCAGGGACATACGATCCAACGAAACCAAAAAAAAATACACAAATACACACTCCAAGGATGAGATAAGCTAAAGCGAACCAACCCAAAGTCGAATATCACAATACCTCTCTCTCTCGTACACATCGCTACGAACCTTAGGACAAAAAAACGACCCGAAGAAAGGCCAAAGAACGAAGCGAAGGACCACGGGATAAGACTTAAGTGCAAGTAGAAATAAAAACCGACGGGCCCCCGGTCGACAGAGGACCATGTTTGTCCCCCTGCCGGTCCCCTTCGTCTTTCAGAGAACAGCGTCCGACTTCAGCGCTTGGAGACTCAAGTCATCGCTGGCTCCGCGGACCAGCCCCGGTAAGCGCCTTTTCCAAATGCACCGTATAAAATTGCACTTAAACACCGTAACTCACGTAAATCTACACAGATGTTACAAAACTGACAGAATATCGTAAATAAAAGCGTACTTTGTTCCATTTATTGTCACACACACGCTTGCCCCATTCAAATCACCCATTAAGTTTCATTCAAATGTGCTGAAGTCCTCAGCTTAACGCACCCCGCAAATTCAAGTTCATACCGCCTAGCCAAAAAATTACTTGTACATCTAATTATATGCACCACACTCATTTGCCCTGCCTGTACCCTTGTTATAATTTATGTTAAAAAATCACACCAAAACACGAAAAAAACACTTTTATGCATCACCTGAAATTATTCCAGTGATATTTTCTGTATAGATCATTTTAGTCTGATTAATATTGTGTAAAAGTAATTGATTCAGCTATGCAACGTCATGTCCAATCACTTACTTGTAGGTATTGTAATCCCACTTAGCGATGAAATAGTAGCTGCATCCATTTAATTAGTGTCAGTGTCTGATTGTGTCCGCTGTGTCTTTCTAAGTTGGCTCTGTCCTCCATCTCAAACCAGTCTCCTCTCCTTCTTCTCTGGTGGTTCTTGGTCGCTCAAGTTCTGGGCAATATTCATGGTCCTCTATTGATCAGGAATTATTGATCTGGGACAAGAAACTCAATGGGAGAGGAGGAGAAGTTTCATGGTAAACTTTCATCCATGGTGTTGTCCTAGTACATCTCTCTAGCAGCACATCATAATGATGAGTTTTAATAACTCAATAATAAAACATTTTACTTCAAAATGTGATTTATAATTCAAATGTATCAAATCCATATGTAAGTAGTTATCTCTAATAACTAGTTATATGAGCCAACATTTGTAAAACTGACCTCTCTACATGTATGCAAAAGTATTAACTGGTCAGTCCTTAAATCGCAGGCTTGTTCAATTATGCTGAAATGATTAAATTAGTAAGTTATATTAGCCTACTTGTAATTTTCATTTTCACACATTTTGAATATATTTTAATAAACTTGTAAGAAATAACCTTACAATCATACATTTATTTATGCCAAATTTTGTCAAATCACAAACTTTTTATAGTTTGAATTCATTATACTGTTTTCTTGTATTGAAATGGAAACCTTTTGGTGAATGGATTGCGATGACAGAAGGAGACTCAATTAGGGGTATAAGGCGATGTGTCCTCTTCAATATGTATTAATATGATAATATGATGCAGCGTTGCCTCCCAGAATCCCTTGTGGATTCCCCTAAGCAGCATGTATTAGGGCTAATAAAAGCAATGGGATATTTCATTTAAATATTTTTGGACATTCATTAATCTTGTGTGGAAAATTTGAATTATTTCTCCCTGTTGGGCCATATAAAGCTGTTATGTGTTTTGCCTGTAATGAGCGAATGAGGTAGGTTTGTGGATTTTGCAAAGCATGTTTTGTAGTATGTAAAAAAAAATTGAAATTGATAGTATGTTTGAAATTTTGTGTAATATGTGCAAACCGTGTTGCAATTGTTGAGCGCTACTTTTGAAAAATGTGAACCCAGAATAGTAAAACAAAAATCTGAGCCCAGAATGACAACTCCAATCCTGTCACACTCTGTAATGACTCCAATGCATGCTTTGATTTTGTATTAGTAAATGGTCAAATATAGTGTAGCCTTGTATCTATATCTGACTCTTTTTCCCTCCAAAGTTTCTCTCCAATATATGTATTTGTTTACTCATTTGCAGTCTGCTTATATGAAGTCACTTAGAATTATGTCAAACACAGCAGTGTCTGTCAATTTGATCATAAAATTTATAAGCAGATCCTATTTGTGTCTTATCCTTGATGATCGTTTTGGTCACCCACTTTCACAATTTTAAGATAAGTTTTCCTACATATTTTTTTCTATGACCTTATGAGCATTTACAATATGTTGAAATTGGTTGACATCTAAAAGTATAGATTTCAAATAACATTACTGTCAATAATATGTGTACCACCTGTGTTGATTGGTTTCTTAATAAACCATGAAAAAGATATCCCCTACTCCCTTATTTACCTTATTATGCACACAGCAATTAGCATGTTATCACATTTTTACATTTTAAACTTGAAGTGTTGAGGCAGCTGTCTTGTTTTGGTATAGTCCTCATATGTCCTTTCCCCCATTCTCCTATGCATATTTTTCATCTCCCCGGCTGGAAATGCCCCTATGACAGATGCAGGGGTAAGTGCGTTGGGGTAATTCAGCCCATCACTTTAAGTAGGTGTCAGCGCAGAGAAAAACGGTTGGGATTTTTAATGAGTTTCAGCTTGTGGCTCATGACAGGCGACGTATAACCAAACGCAGGCGCTGTTTTGAAGTATGGGGGGCTCCGGAGCAGTGGGGTCAATGTGTGCTGGTCCTTTAAAGAAATTAAACTAAAGGAGATGGAAGAATAGAACAGGACTGCCACCGATGCCATTGCTGCCGCTGCTACTGCTATTGTGAATGAGCGATTGAGTAAATGCATGAATGAATTAAACATGAGAGAGGTGGTCAAACACAGAGTGATTAATAAAACAGTCAAATGAGGCAATGTAGAATAGATAGAAGCGCTGAAGTGGCTGAAAAATGAATGAATGGAGAATGGTAATGAATGAGCATGTTAATATAACGACGAAAGGATATAATCATCAGGGGGGAGAAGGTTTGACTTTGGAAGGCTGAGTAATGGAGATATGGCAAGCCAAATATCACATTTATGAATGAATGATGCTCGCTAAACTCTTGTATTTAAATATTAATACTGTCAGTGGGTACATTTACATGACAGTAAACATCAGATAACTAGAATAATAATTAGATTAGATTTTTGTTGTGTGTTTACATGTAATCAAAAACACAATCAGAAAGAAGTCAGAAAGAAGTCAGATTACTCTGCGGTTACATGCACACTCCAAATCAGATTATTATCAGATTATTTCTGATCATTGTCCCTCTGATTGCTCACATCAAATTGTGCAATTTGCATGTCCTTTAATATCTGATTTCTAGACCTTTAAAATTATTAATCAGGTTTTGGTGAGATTGTAGCCACAGCTACTGACATTCTAATAATCTGATAACTCCAGAAATTAGATAATGTAAAGATAGTCGGTGTTTGTTTACTTCAATGTGTCTTTGTGCACTGATTGGGAATACCTAGAATTGCAATTATCTTTATAGCCTGTTGTGAAACAGATACTATACAGTACAACATACCAGTACTTGGGGACATTTCAGAGGTAAACTGGTTAGCCTTGAATATTTTATGAATTCTCAAAATAAGTGTGCTCTGTTTTTGACATACCTTAAGTGACAAGCACTGACTTGTCTTGCGGAGACCAGTGCATGGCCTATGTAACCATCGTCAGCATAATATTTTGTACTTTTGTACTTTAATATTAATGAATTGATTGTAATAAGCAGTAGTAGATGCCCTTATAGATACACCTTTGAGATCTGTTAGATGTGGATAGGTGATCATAAAGGTAAGAGATTTTAGCAATATATAATGGATAATACTGCAATTATTGTTATGAAGATCAGCCAAATTAAAATATTGAGTGTTATTGTCTTTAACAAAAACTAGAAAACTTCATTGTCATATTTAAAATCACACACAAGTTTAAAGTGATAGTTCTGGACTTTGAAGTATCCATTCAGGTTTTGGGCAATACTTAACCCACCTCTTCAGGCATGATGGAGTGATGTACTTTGATTTGAATATTGTAATTAGGATAATAATAGAAATAATAATAATTTAAAAAAAAATCATGTCAGTATCAGCCATCTCCAATCTATATTTCAAATACCTATAATGCCTTTGTTATTTAACCTACACAGAACATGAATTCGCTACATTCCTCTTTATCAAAAGCGAATTACACAAAATGGTCCGATTTACGTCAATGTTGAAAATACGCATTATGTCATGATTAAAAGCCTAACCTCAATCAACTTTTTTCTCTGTTTAGAAAATCACAGTTCACAGCATCCTCCAAAGCTTTACTTGACCTATTTACAAATGTATTCACCCTGTATTACTCCTTCAGTGAGAAATGTCAAAAAGCCGCATATTTCTTTGAGTATTGCTTGGTTAGCTGCGTTTTATCGGGCTGCGGGTCTTTATTTTCTTTATATGTTTGCTCGTAAGGGAGACTTAACAGGGTCAAAGTGTCTGCGTGGGCTTCGTTTTATTATATATATGTAGCAGGCAAAGCGCATACAGAAATAAACAGCCTCACAGAGCAAAGGTTGAACACTTGTGGTCTTCCTCTTTTCCGTCTGAAATCTCCGGAGAGACGCGGTGAAGATGTGGCGTGTGTCTATGAAATGCTAGCTCCACTCAAGTCCTATTCAGTGAAATGCAAACCTGTTTTTTTTCCCCGCTACTGGTCTAGCCTCCCTGTAGACCGAAGGAGCTTGTTGTATTGGATTTGCCTGCCGTGGTGCGACCAAGGCCCTCTAAGCCACTTTAGCTAAGTCTGTTACTCACTGCGTTTGGTGTGTCCGTGATCCACTGATTTTAGGCGGCTAAAATATACTTTATGCTTGAACGAAATGGATAGCAGGGCATTTTGGTGTTGCACTGTCTCGGGCATGTAATTTCTTATGAGATTTCAGACCCCTAGGCAAGCAGAGTTGTTCTTCTGTTTTAACTGTGCATCACTTAATAATAATAACAACTACACATGTACTTGTTTGTAGTAAATGAGGTTTATAACCGGACTTGACCAGTATTAAACCAGAAGTGCTCATTCTTTCCAGTCAACTAGGGTAGGACTATAAGGAAAGGGTTAAAAATGTACATATGAACTGAAAAGGCACGTGTACCACATTTTGAGAAACCCTGCTCAAAAGACATGGCAGAGAAAAAAAAGCTACTTAATTATATCATTACAAGAAGTAAAAAAAAAAACAACTGTCATTTTCCAGTTGTTTTTACAATAGTGTCCTTTTAATGAATATAGATGCACCCACACATACATACATACATACATACACACATATATATTACACTATACGGAAAGCATTCAAATTGTGCTAATCAAACACTTTAAGTTAAACATTGTATTAAAATAGACAATATATATTGAAAATACTGAAATATAAACCCTGTTCATTTGGTAATGCTGTGAGCTGAGATGGGGTATCAGGATGTGATGGGTTGACGGGGTTCAGGGGGGAGGGGAGAGATGGTCCTAAACAGCAGACGTTAGCAGACACTGGCTCTGCTCCGGATCTCAACCAAAGCTTATGGGGGTCTGAAGAGCACTAGCCTAAGCCTAAACCAACCTAGAGGATTTAACATTTTTTAGTGAAGTTATGCCACAAAAATACTATATGATTGATCATTATTGTACTTCTTCCAACGATGTATAGAAATGCATGATTAGTTAAACTGTTGAATGTAAATGACTTAATGTTGGGTTTAAAGGTCCTATATTATGCAAAATAGACTCTTGTGTGTTTTATGCCATGTTAGAATGTTGTTACATCCTCAAAAACATACCTGGAGTTGTGTTTTGTTTCATTCACATGTTTGAGTAACCTTTTATTATTATTCTCAAAATGCTTTATACTTCCTTGTGATGTCATGTAGTGGTAGTTTTCAAGTTAACTGTCACCTTTTATCTTTTCTTCAGTAGAGGCAATTGGTAGTTCCAGGGCTGAAATCATCCAAATGATCCTAGTGAAGGAATTTGGAGTTAAAAAACACAGTCGAGCACTTTCTGAATTACCACATGACATCACAAGGTGGAACAAAGTGTTTTCAGTTTGAGAGAAGGACGCAGCCTAAATATGCAGGGTTTGTGTGTTAAACATGTGTGAATGAAACAAAACAAAACTCCAGGTATGTTTTTGATGAGGAAACATTATATCATAGATCAGAAAATAGTGTAATATGGGCCCTTTCAAAAGTCATGTTCAGATGTCTTGGCTTTTAAATGTCTTGGTTCAAGTTTAAGTATGTCACAAATTTAAATTAAATTTAAAGTCATGGAAATAATGCAGAAATATTAGCAATACTATTAATAAATAATTGTATTTATCAGCATCTTCTGAGACACACTTTACAAAGGGTTCAGATTTTTAGTAATAAGCTTTTTGACAATAAACAACCACTTTCTCCAATATTTTGCTAGTCTCCCATTGAATATATTTATGATCCTTGCTCATTATGATATCCCATTAGTTATAGCTTTAGCAAAAGTCAGGACCACTCGGACTCCACCTCTGCCCTCTGGCCCCTCTCTGTCCCGCCACAAAAGCAGGTTTAAACGTTCTTTTATTTCGCACTCTGAGCAGTAAAAGGCTTCGGGGGTCCTGCTTGTCCCATATAAAACGTAGCGCTGTCATCTCCACACAGCGTGCACGTGTCTGGATTTATGTGGCTGCTATGAAAAGACTCTTATCCCACTCATAATTATTCACCTCCACTGCAGCTTTATGGTCTGTGCAGCTCAAGAACATTTATTTACTATTACTAACTTTGCACAGCCCTGAATTGTAATAGGAGCGGTTCTCAATATGTGGTGTAGGGCTGTCTGGTACAGTACATGGCTTGAGATAATAATCTGGTGATGTATTTTTCAGTTTAATAGAATTTTGGGTAAAGGTGCGCAATGTAACTTTCATACTGAGAGCGGAGTCACCTCTCCACAGATTTGACCTGTAACTTGGGCTAGTAGTATCACCAGCTTGTCTATATTGAGATAGATATGTGTAATGCCATGTCAGTCTGGCCCAGATGTAGTTTTTAAATTGGCTTAGCTCTGGTTTAGAAATAGTTTAGGCCTTGTTTAGTCCTGGCTCCTACCTGATATGATGCAGACTTTTTATACTGTTATTATATGCCTGTTTCAGTGCTGAGTTTGAACTAGTTTACTTCTCATTTGGTCATGGCCAGATACTCCTGATTTAGTTCTGGCTTAGTTCCAAGTCAACGTGGACCAAGCAAAATCAATTTAATCCTGGTTCAGACCTGATATGATAAGGATTTTGTTAATAGATGATATCAATGGCTTATTTCAAACTTTATAATATTGAATTACCTGGTTTAGCTCTGGCTTTGTCCTGGTTTGGACTTCTATTAAATGGTGTCTTAGTCCAAGTTTAATCCTATTGGTGTCACTGTCTTCTTTTAGTGCTGGTTCAGAAATGGTTTACACTTGTGTTGGTCCTTGTTTAAACCTGGTTCAACCCTAGTTTAGTTCTTGTTTGGCCCTTTTAAACTTCGGTCCATTTACAACTGTACTACCATCCAAATATTTACTGTGGTGGTAGTAGGCGAAACATTTGAGAATCACTGGTTTGTAGTAATTTATAAAAAATGCACGAAGCAAAACAAAACTAAAATCTCCAGTTTGCTAAATGTTTGATTAGTGGTACATTGTTGTTGCTGTGTTTTTGGTTCTTTTTAGCACCATGGGTGGATGAAACTTTTTAAAAAGCGTGAAAAACCCTCTCAAGCAGACCCACACATGAAAGAGTTCCATGCCGCTGGATAACTACCGGCCCTCGCTCCCAGGGTCTCCACCTCGCCGAGCCCAGGAGGAGGGCTTGTGTTTGGGCCACACCAGACTGGGCCCTGCCCTATAGCCCCAGAGCCTGATTTAATTGGCTTTATATTGTGTGTTGTGGTGGTTAGAATCTCTATTGTACAGTATATGTTGTAAAAGTGGATAGGTTAAGAACATTTGAAATTGAACTTCCTCCAATAGGGCAGGAGTCTAAACAAGGAACTTTGTACATTGGGCGGTGTACATTCTAGTTATTAAGTTAATCACAGGGTTAATGATTAAAGTACATACTGATTTAAATATTAAACCACCATGGAAATTAACCAATTCGCCAGGCATGTGAAAGGGAGTCGCCGCCACAGATCTGACTTGTAACTTGGCCTGTTGGCATCATCTGCTTGTTTCCATCATAGGAACAAATAATGATGAATGTAATATATATTGTGGAAGTACCATAACTGTTTAATCTGTTAATTTTATAAATACTACTCATTTAGAAGGAACAGTAAATATGTATTGTCTGACAACAAGCTCAACATTTCAACCTGTACTTTTGTTTCGTTTATGTAACAATAAATCTTTTGTATTAGGCCTTAAGTGTAGCTGTCACATTCTCCAAAGTCACTCACAGTACAGAGAACATTATGTAGAGTACCTTGTTTACTTTACGACAACTCAAACTGGTTTTGCTAGATTTTGGTTCATTGCTCCCTAATTACATGTAACCAGATGTTACTGTTCTACTTAGACCAACCTATTTATATATATGCTTGGAATATACACTTATATAAACTTATAATTATATGCAGGCTTTTTGTTATCCTTCTTTTCTAATCAATACTTAAACTAGTACCTTTGTTTTAAATAAATTTAAATATTTATAGTGAGTGAATTTGGATGACAATATTATAAAAATAGGTAAAAAAAGGTACAAACTACTAATGAAATGGTAAAAGATTGAAGATTCAAGGAATTATTGACATTTGTAATAAGAAAAATTACATTTAGAGCATTAAACAGTAAGCAAGCTATTGTACAAGCTATTTATATAGTCCAAATACTCAGAATGTAAACATATTCACTATTGAGGTACTTTGCAAAAATTTAATTTAATTTGAAAATTTAAACCAAAACATTATTCATTTTGAATTGTGAAAAGTCCTCAACATGTCATTTACTAAAATATTCTATTCTAACAACGCTAATAGCCATGCAAATATTCATGTATATCAAATTTACCTGTATATTGCCCCCATTCACAGCACTGATATAACTCGTCTGCCTTATTTGTGGTCGGACAGAAAGCATCGCATGGACACATTTGATTTGAGAGACATTTGGCTGACCCGTGTTGATCGGACTGCGCGGTTTGTGGGCAGGTGGACAAAGCGATAATTTAATAATTGCGCGGTGAGGTCAGTTATGGATCCGTGAGTCCGAGCGGTGGAAGTGGAGCCTGCAGCTGCCCATTGTGCTATTGGTTTTAACCTTCTGCTTGTATTGATCAGGTGCACTGACTTCTCTCCTCAGGCGGGGTTAGACTCACCGGCTGTAGAGCTATGCAGAGGTTTAGACCTGGTTTAGACCTGGTGTAGACCTGGTGTAGTCCTGGTTTCGTCATGATTTAGACCTTTTTTCTTGCTTTAGTTTTGGTTTTGCAGCAGTGGAACTTTGGACCTGATTTGGATTAGTCCTAATTAAGTCCTGTTTAATTCTTAATAATGCCTGCTTTAGTGGTGTTTAAATAGTTTTATACCATCTTTGGTTTAATCCTGGTTTAGAACAGGTTTGAATATTGCTTATTCCTGATTTAATCCTGGTTCTGAGACCTGCCTCAGATCTACTTACTCTGACTTAGTCCTACTTCAGTCCATGTTTTGTTCTTGTTCAGTCTTGGTTGAGATCTGGGTTTTTCCTGGGTTAGAAGTGACTAACTTGATCCTGGTTAACTTGCCCCTGGTTTAGTCCTAAATCAATCCTGGTTTAGTCCTGGTCTTATCTTGGTTTAATCCTGGTTTAGTCCTCATTCAGTCCTGGTTTAATCTCGTTATCGTTCTTGTTCAGTTCTGGTTTAGTCCTGATTTAGACCTGGTTTAGTCCTGGTTAAGTTCAGTCCGGGTTTTGTTCTTGTTTGGAACCTGGTTTAGTCCTAGGTCAGTCCAGCTTAAGCCCTGGTCTAGTCTTTGTTCCACCATGATTTAGTCCTAGTGTAGTCTAGTCCTAGTTCAGTCCTGGTTTAGTCCTGGTTTAGCCTTTATTCAGCCCTGGTTTAATCCTTGACTAGTCCTGGCTTGACCCTTGTTTAATCCTGCATCCCACAGCTGTCTGTTGTATGCACCATTTTAACCTTTCACTGTTATTGATCAGGCTGCCTCCTCTCTCCTCTGAGCATGTGTTGATATGTAGACTTCCCCGCCCTTATATAGGCGTGTAGTTTACGTGAGGACACCTTCTTAAAAAAGGCCTAACACATGTAGTTATTGGTCGGTGGTGAGTCGCGCTGCTAACGTGATTGCCAATGACAAAGCGTCCAGGCGGGTTTGTTAGCTCCATAATGGGGAATCAATAGACACAACACAGATGTCAATACAACATGCTTTATTGCGTTAAGCTGCCTCGCCCCCTCTGCAGGCTTTCAGACACTTCAACACTCGCTGCAAGAGCATACCCGCACCCGAACCTGTGGAATATCGGGTCAGGAAATAATTTTTAAAAACATTAAAAACTTGTAGTAATTATTGTTGATCTAATTCAGTTTGTATAGATTGGAGTGGCTTGAACGATTCGAGAATTGCGATTTTTCTCATAGGCATTGTGATTAGATCTGCAATTTATGTTTTATTGGTAGCATTCTCTTGAAAGTGCACGTTTTAAACTTGTGCAGAAGAATGGACAATAAGATTGAGATATTAATAGACAAATTAATACAAGAATCCCATTTGTACAGATCTAAACAAAACACCAGGGTTAACCATTAGCATAAGTCTTATTTTGTTGTTTGCAGAGGAAATATTGTCTTTCAAAAACTGCAGCCCATTCAAATTGTGATTTCAATCCTATTGCGATTAATCTTGCTGCCCTACATTGGAGTTTAGAAATTACATAGGCGCAATTGAAAATTTTGTATCATTTGAAAGTATACCCATGCAAAATTTAAATATGTAGTCTATAAAAACTGAAAAATCTGATTAGAAATAGAATTGAAACAAACATCATACCTAAATAAAGGATTTGTAATTTATATTTGTCTTATACTTGAACCTCAACTAAATGTCTTTACATATTGAAATATTCAGTCAGCTAGTCATTTTATTTTACATCAGTGAGTGAACTTTGATATAAGGAAATTGTAATGTTATAAAAAAACATAAAATACATCAAATTGACATTAAGACCTTACCTTAGATCAGAATTAATATAGTATAGACTAATAATTCAATATATATCTTCATACATGTACCTCACCCCATCTTTGTAGTTGATACTGAGTAATTCTATATTCATACACAGTAATCCCCATCTGATTTTACCCAGCCATGGCATTCTTTTGAACACATTTCCATACATTTCCGGTGCGGTCTATATTATGCACATATGTAGCGCTTTTATCCTCACACAAACCAACATGAGTGCTGTGTCCTCTGCTCTTTTGGCTGCTTTCATTACCATTACTTTACATTGAGTCTATTTCAGAGGACAGGGTTTCTAACAATGCCTACTTTGAGTATTACCTTGAAGAAACATGTATATTATGCGCCTATTCATTCCCAAGGCCACATAATGTAATGCATACTATGGCTACAGCTGCATTAAGTCTTATATATGCAAGAGAAGCCAAGCAGGATACTAGCATCAAAGGCTGGTGGTATTCAGTACATTGGAACAAAGCGTACGAGAAAAGGATTTTGTCTACATTTAAAATAGAAAACAAGTCAGATAATGTATTTTCCCCTGGCTTTAATGCATTAAAATGAGTAGGGAAGTGGTGTTGGGCGGTTGTGCAAAGTTATGACTATCCATGGTTGCAGGAAGAATAAATTAATGAATACGCTTACATCGGATTATTACCATTATATCACTCTATCTCTAATTACTATGAAGAGTTTCTGACTGTAACTTGGTTTAAAATGGGCCAAAGATCTATCATTTGATGTTTTGAAGGTTACTAACCCACAAGAATATCTGGGTAATCTACCTTTAAAATGCCATGCACTACCTTCTGCTACATGTTAAATAAATATTTACACTCACACACTTACAGTCAAAAATAATGAAACTCAGATACTAGTCAAAACTAACTACCGGTAGTATTGAAACTAGATACTCATTTGAGCAAGTATTGATACTAAAAGTCACATTTACAGGACAGAAATTAATCTTTGTTGAGTAGCTTTAGAATGATCTTGAGCTGTATTAGAACTAACATAGACTAGTATATGTCCCTAGAGTTTACACAGATATAAGGCCACATGGTAAAAGAAAGTACTAAAATTTAATGTTGCAAATCACATTCTATTGCCTATTATAATCGTGGTATCGGAATCGGTATGGAGCATTGAGTCTATTCCTTATTATGAAAAATCAAGTTTGAAATTTTTGTATCGTGACAACACTAGTCTATAGCCATATGTTTCTTTACCACCTTCCTATAACTCTGCGGGGAGGCACCTTTTGTCTTTGTTCGTGATGAACTCATTGCAGTCCCCCGCTGTGCAAAATAAATAAATAAAAACATAAAGCATCCACCTGCCTTAAACCTGCATCGAAACCAGTTGACCTCCTCTTCCCCTCTCCACTGCTGTCCATGCGTCAGCCCACCCGAGCAGCTCAAATGACCAGCGTTACCACAGAAACATGCATAGACCATTAGCTACACATGAGCGAAGGGACTCGAGGTAAAGATCGTCCTCCTATACGCGCTCACAATGGACAGTCATCTTAGCCACTGCGCACTTGATGGCCACAAAAGACCATTAAGGGCTAAATTGTCTGTGCTTCGAGTCGTGCATTTGACTGCCCTGTGTCTGTGCGTGTTCACCGATCATATGGGGAGTGTGTGGGGGGGTTGGAGTGCATTTTGTGTCCTTGTAAATATGGTTTCTGTCTGTAATTCACTGTGTACGTGTGCAGGGAGATTGGTGTCCTGTGGTCCTCAGTGATTTTTCTTACAGAGTTGGGGAAACTAGACAGAATTTTGGTCAGTTGAGAGTATAGTGCAGGTTAAAAATGAAATGTTGACTTTATTTGAATTTATTGTGTTGTCTTTTCCCCTTTATTTTTTGTAGATCAAACTATTTAAATTAAAATCTTATTTTTTCAATTTGGATATGTTAACTCCACTTAAAAAAAAAAAAAAAAAAACACCCTGTAATCTAGTCTATAGTCTGGGAGAGAGACATTCATATTAGATATATATTGTGATAAACTATTACTACTATTACTACATGCTATTTCAAGTTACCAGTTTATTCAAACCGTTGCTTGAATAAAACATTGTAGGAATCTTGCCAGTGCATGTAATAAAATTGTTGCCCCTGATGCCTCATCTCATGGTGTATATAACTAGACCAGTGTCCCATTTTCACCTGTGCTAAATAATGGCCTTGTCCAGTGGGGAACCTGAGCTATGGAGCAGAGCCCTGGACAAGGAACACACTCACTCAGACCACCATGATTCCCCTTTTTGTCCTACAAGAACCTCGGACATCAATAGGTTTTACCCATATATACAGTATATGCCATAAAGAACGCACTTGACTCATAGCTTAAATTCCTCCTCTGCAGCCCTCCTTCACCAATACACTATAATAGTAACTCACAGTGTTGGGCTGGCAGGCCATTGGGTTAGTTATAAGATATGACAGGACAGCAAAAGGTGGTTCCTGTTATTAGTGACTGATGTAATGTCAACTTAAACCTTGTGTCTTCAATTAAAGGCCCTTTCCTTGTTTTTTTCCACATACTTGAGCAAAAAATGTCTTGTCCCAGTACAAATATAATGTATAAGCAGCTCTTAAGGTCAAAATAAGTTTGTAGTGTACTATCCGCATCAGGAAGTGCTCATTAGCTTGCTAATTTTTGTTGCTTTGCCGTGACATCAAAACTCTTTTCTGACCTCTGAGTTAATAAGTCCTTTTCACAACTTTTATTGTGGTGAATAATTGGGATTCTCGAAGTGCATAAGGTAAGTGAGGAATAACTTTTGACCACTGCAAACCACTGTAAAAAATCTTAAGACTGGACATGTTCTGATATAGTTATAAGGTATAGAAGTACTTTTTGTAGTTGGGAGATATTTCTACTTCTGTCAAAGACCATTGAGGTATCTTGGCAGGGAGAAGTTGATCCAAAGATGTAGCCAGCTATGACCAGAAGCAATGTATTGTACTGGAATGTCCTCAGTGTAGTGACCACTATTATAGTAAGAGTTGGTGGAGCCCTTTTCAGATATGGAATAGCATTTAGGCTTTGTCCTTTCTCTGCACTATCATTGGGTCTTTGAACAAGCCACTCAAAGTTTCTCTCTCATTTCTTTCAACCATGTCCAGATGCAATCATCCAGGTACTAAAAAATAGGATGAATCAGAGAGAAGAGACCTCTGCCATCACTGTTGGAAACTTTGGTCCCATCTCACAATGATACAATTTTCAGTACATAGTCTTTAACATTTCAGTCATTGATGCATTTGTTTTGATTTGATATTGTCTGAAAATAAAAAGTGAAGTCAAATTAATAATAATTTTTGTAGTCAAATAGTCACTGCTCATTTTTTTTTCAATTAGTCAAGCTATTATTTCTCTTGTACATTGATATTTTACCGTCACGTTTAACAGTGAAGTTAAAAACATAACATTTCACTTTTAGATATGTATTTGTATTTAAGAACAAAGCATATTTTAATTAAAACTACAAATCGTTTATTCCTTTTATGGCATTTTCATTTAAAGCAAAATTATTATTATTTTTCTTTCTACCATGTTATAATGTTATTCCTTCATCAAAAACATGCCTGAAGAGGTTTTAAATGTTTAGATGTTTAGATGTTCATGCATGTTTGAGCATTTTAGTGATCTGTCCCATGCCCCATTTGAACCATTCTTATGGTTAACTGCAAGATTCTCTGCAATGCTCAGCCCACAACCCTACATCATCCACGCTCCTACATGACAATTGTTGATAAATATACAAAGACACGATACAAATCTGTACACAGCAACTTTACAAACCTGATGCAATGTGCAGTAGTTTCATCAGCAGAATGCAAAAAAAAAAAAATGTGTTAGTAACTTGCTAATAAGGTTAACCTTCTCAATAGTTTCCATATTGCAGACATTCAAATAGCTTTTTAAATTCAACTCAGATTCATCTATTTAACCAGGTTGTACAGTATTGTAACAGTCTATCAAACTAACTCTACCAAAACTATTTACAGGTCTACTATTTCCAGTGACAGTTGACTATGGCTGCACTGACAGTGAGAGATTGAAGGCAGCTTAAAACTTTGTGCCAAATTGGTTTCCCGACCTGTGCGCCCCGAGGAATAGGATGAGGATTTGACTCTGTACATTTCACAGTGAGGAAAGTTGAATGTTTTCTCTGTTAATCCTAGATCAAGATAAACTCCAGTGTAATCTATAATCTGTATATCTATGACCCCAGACATGATCATTGCTATAGGGAAACTCCGCAGGGCTGTGTCTGAGAAGCTTGCAGTAACTTACAGGAGAATTGATGGACAAAAACTGACGTAAGTGCACTGTGTAACTTTTCTGATGTGATGCGCTACCTGCTTGTTTCCATGGAGATTTTATTGCTTTGCCTGGAATATTCCACAATATGTCTTATCTATCTTGCATTTAAAGCTTTAACTGCAAAAAATACATTGAAAAACACAAAGTGGTCTTCAGTATTACCATTTAGTGATATTACCTGTTTATTTTTACCGTGATAGGTCTTCTTTACTTAGATCATGCTTGTCACCATGGACCTAGAGAAGTGTAATGCCATACAGTGGTACATTCCAGGTAAAGCAATAACAATTTCATGAAAAGAAGCAGATGCCAAACCCTAAATAGAAAAGAACTGCACTACAACAGTGAATCACATAATTATTAGTAATGTAAACCTCTAATATATCCGAAATTAAAAGTATTTTATTTGAATCACATAGACAAAGATTGATCAAACATTCGTGAATCACTTGAAATACATTGGGTGAGTATATGGTGAGGGGAAACAACTTTAACATGGCCTAAAAGCTCTGATTTTGCATAACAGGTTTGCTTTACATGTCATGCCTCCAGTGATGTTAATCCCTATCATTTTCACACTTTGTAGTTTATATATTTGCTTGATTGTGTTGTGGTTGCATGAGTGAGTTAGGACCAAGAGCTGACAAATTATACACTGAAAGGCGGAAGATGGAATTTGAAATGGTTTAAAGAAGATTCAGACTTTTTATCCATCTTAAAATGTTACTTACTCATGCGTTCAATTTGTGGATAAAGGTCTTTTACTTTAAGTGGGGTGCATTTATGTCCTTATCCTCTTTATCTGTGAATCCATGCATCTTTTTGAGCTTGCATCTTCTCCTATCTCTAAAACCGCCCTCATCTTTTCCCTCTAAAATACTCAAGTGCTGGTCTTTTGTACCGCGCAGACATCTTGAATGAATAGAGAGGAGTTAAAGTTAATGAATATACTGTATGCTCTGAATACATTCACACAAGGCTTTTGACAGCGCTGCGCCTGGCTCTCAACTCGTACAAGGCCGGGGGGATAAGAGGACCACTCACTCCTCTCCATTTCCTCCTTTACATTTGACTGTGGAGTGTTTGCATGTTTATGTGCGACGCAGTAATGTAATCCGGTTTTGTAGCACCACAGGGACGCTCTATGTCCACAATCATGCATTACAATATAATAAATAGAGAAATAGAAAGGTCTATGAAAAATAAATACAATTGTAAGAAAAAGGAGTAACCCGGTGAGCAATGACTTGGGATGCTAAAAGACTCACATCAGGCTCGCACAATGGCTTAGTAGTTCAGAATAGAGATGATGTATGACCAAAAACGTATGTATCGTATTGCACTTATTGCCTTCGAGATATACATTTGAATATTGAGTATCTTGTCTATATATATATATATATATATATATATATATATATATATATATATATATATATATATATATATATATATATATATATATATATATTCAGTATCTTTTTTAGAAGAATGCCAAAAAATAATAAAACTAAATCTAACTTCAAACTCAACCACGACTTCTATAGGTAGGTGTTAGCACTTTTTTTCTGCTAGAGTGCTAAAATAAATCTTACTATTGTGATGATAAAAACAATCTATAGAGATTTTAGCAAGATTGTGAGGACTTTCTATGTGCGTAGTTTTGATTGTTCTCCTTTTTTCCACCTTCAACCTAAAACGTATAGTTGGCAAAATCCTCTAGCTAAAGTTAGTCCTGGCCAATTTAGAAGTTTTTTTGGTTCATAGAACAGTTTTATTCAAACACTTCTGGTTCCCAATGAATTAATCATTTTGCCCTTGCTCCATAATTAGTCTACTGTTCCTTTCCCCGTTTTTCAATATATATTTATTTATGATTTGTTGCAATGTACTTGAGGTTGTGTCTTTAAAAAGCACTGCTCTCTCTTTTGAGTTGTGCTTTTGCATTCCTGTTTCTAGGCAAAACTCCTGTCCTGCCACCAACAGTGCATCTGATACATTTAGCTAATAAAGTCAGATGACACAAGTGGGGTTGGTTTGATTGGATTTCATCTCTTTTGTCCCTTTCTCTCTCCATTCAACCCTCTTGGCCGGTGGTAGGTGGCATTTTGGGTTTAACCAAGGGAGAGATTTAGACCCTCCCAATTTAATTTACGGGACAGGAGTTATGGTAATGAACTTGGGACAGGAGGGGGACAGAGGATGTATGTTTTGTGGGGGGAGGGGCGATCTTACCTCCAAAAACGTCCTTGCTTGCTTGTCTTATTAAGGGTTAAAATCTTTTGCTTGGTGGGCGGGAGGGGTGGTAGATGTACTCACAGAAGTAAAGTGACAACAATAGTGGGACACAGAGAGGAGGTGGAGGGGAAGAATACATGGGCTTTGGGTTTGTCTCTTTTTAATAAATGTGAGTGCTTTGCTTAGTGCTTCACTGCGAGGCTAGCCCCCTTCGCACATGGACATACAGCCACTTACCCCAGACTCATTTTCACCAACATATGCCGAGCTCAAGGGCTTTTAGAAGGTGTTTTCTGTCCGGCCTCCACAGCTGAGGCTAGGCCCTAATTGAACTATCCACCAAAACAGCCACCGTAATGAAATGCTGCTATTCTGTTTTTCTGGCTATACTTTATATAATGTGCACCAATTTTTCCCCCAAAGCTTACAACGCATGAAAACCGTGGTTGACCAAAAATGCCCTGAAATTACATGGGAAGCAAAACATATTTATTCATAGGGCTACACGATATGAGGTAAAGATGCGATATTCGATAACTCTGTTTATATCGTGATGTTATTGAAATATTTTAATATACTTTTAGCACAATAGGTTCAGATAATTAAAAACAAAAAACATGCCTTCGTTTACTAGCCAGAGTGGGTCAAAATAAAAACTTGACAGAGACTAACCCAAGTCTCATGCTGGACCTATTAAGGAAAATCATGTATTTTGTTTCCATTTTACTTGGTACACTTGTGTACAAAGTGTTGTGATACATTTTCTTTTCCTTTTTTTGCAATGTCAATCACTGCATCAGCCAATATTGCAATATCAGTGTTTTTGCAATATTTAATTCTCTGGGGGTAAGCTACTTCTGCATACACAGCAGTGCTACAACAGATGCATGGACAAAAGCATGGATACCAATGTGTGCCAACTGCACCTTCAAATACCACCAATCTACTCCTGTCTTTCTTGGAGCCAGATCACGATTTCGATTTTGTCATCATTCTTGCGACCTTAGTATCTTGGATGCCTTGAAGAGGTAACTAAAGTCACCTCCTTCGTCTAAAAGTTATCTCTTCATTGTCATTTGTCAAATCCACCTGTGACACAAAAAAGTGTCTTTGTTTGAGCAGAGAGTTGCATTCAAAAGACAATTATCTCAATTTTACAAAAATAGTAAATCTTTACAAGAATGAGATCACAATTGGATTTTAACCACCATATTGTCCAGCCCTACAGCAATCACACATTCTTCATTAAATATTCATACATAGACTAGGTAGGTGACGCGTCTTGCCCATATACACAGCAGTATGCATTGGTTATAGCGGGTATCTTCTGGTACCTTCTAGTTTGTGGGTATCGCTGTACCGTTGAGCCACCCAATTTCTTCCTTACATGCAGCTAATCTAAAATCAACTATTGAAACTAATTCTAGTTATTTACTTTAATACAAGCTTTGCTTTTATTTTGTTGGCCATTACCCTCATGATATCTTGAATATTGACTACACGCTGTTATCTTAAGGTTTTGTATTTTGACAGCTAAAATGGCACTACTCTTATGCAAAGAAATTACCCTTTGACAGCTAAAACGCAGAGAGATCAAATCCTTATCATTTCTCCTGAAGCTTCGGACAGGCCTGGCATTTTCCACCATTAGCCTGCAGTGTAGCCGCTGGGAATATCTTAAAGTATGCCCATTTGAGTCTCTCCACTTATCTATGACGAATAAGAAAATTACACCTTCAAACAACAAAATAGACACGTCTGTTTTCGAGTGTTTCAAAAAGCAGCCAAACCATCTCATGCATTAGAGCGGCTGCATCCAGATACTTGTAGTAAATTACTCCGGCTTCAAAATGGCACTCACTATGTTTATGTCCATGAGAATTTTTTTTCCATTGAATAGTTTATTTTAAGACTTTTAGTGCATCTTTTCCGGTGTTTTCTGTATTGTAGAAATATACCAGGAAATGTGCGGTGTTTATACTAAAAGCAAATGGAGTTGTAAAATGCATTTATGAATGTTGCGAGCATGTTTGTGTTATGGGTTTTACCAACTGAGTGAAAGCTTTATGCACAAAATGTCCAATTTCTATATAATGCAACTGAAAGGATAAATCTAGTAGAGATCTGAATATGGTTGGATAAATATTTAAAGCTTGTTTTTTATTGCATTTGAGAGATTTTGTTGCTGCAAATGCAGCTGCTTGTACGTCTTATGGCCAACTTGTTGGTGTTATATTATTGTGTTTTTTACAACATTCAATACTTGTACTTGATGAGGAGTACTAGTACTTCAGTTTAAGATTCAGTAGTTGCAGTATTTTATTTCAGTGTGTTTGTTTATTTGGTATATGCCATTTCTAGCTTTGCCCCAAATCCACTATCTAATACATAGAAGAATATAGCTGATTATAAACAAACTAAAACAAGGTAAAATTTATGATACAGCGTCCACCACCTGCTCATCTCCATGGAGAATTTATTGCTTTAAATATGTTACACAGAATGGCATTAAGCTTGTTTACAAGTTTAGAAATCTCCATGGACACCAGAACACCTCGAAGCACCAGAAAAGTTAAGTATTGCATCTTTAATATATTTGTTTATTTGATCATTTTAAATTGTAACTTTGAACTTACTTCCCCTCAGCATTATGGGATTAGATTGTCTTTTCCTAGTCTTCACCCCCATTTCACACTTAAATCTCATCCAATAAAGCCTGATGTGCAAAATATACATTATAATGGATTTGTAACCTAAACTGGGTTCTTCACTGTATTTGCTATTATGCCAAAAATAAATTATTTCACTGTTTTCTATGAGCCACATCATAATTGTATCTCAATTTATGCAAAATGTTACCTTGTAGAGGTAACTTAAGTCATCTGTTTCTTCTTCTGAAAGTTCAGACAAGTTCATTACAATTGGTTAAATCCATTTGTCTCAGTGTATTGTGTTTTAGCATAGAGCTACAATATGTGAAATTGAAATGTGAATTGCAATAGGGTGATTTATTATATTATATATAATATTTTATAGTATATTGTTAGAGGAATAAGATCACAATTCAGTTTTCATCACCATATTGCCAAGTTCTATTGTGAAATTTATGGCAAAGATCAGTATATAACCTCTTCTTATATGTTCAGTGACCTGCAAGTCAAAATGTCCACTGCCTTTGTCCACTAACCTTTGCTAGTATTATAAGCGTAATCCTCTCTGTCCACTGCATCTTTTATGATGTTTGGGTGTACGATTGAGTGAGTGTGCCCGACTGCAGCCAGAGCTTTAGAATATGTTAAATATCAATGAGCCCGGTCCACACTGCTTTGGACAACATGCACTAATGTATGAATATTTCACACCACTCTCTCACGTTTGGGTTGGAGATTTGGGTTCAAATATCCCAAGGTCTTCCCTCAGAACACAAACATAAACTGTAAAGATATAGTTGAAAATAGAAGTAACTTTTTATATGGAGTGTTGAGAGCGCTGCCCTGTATCTCATTGTTTAAAAGTATTTGCACTAGAAGCCATGAATTCATCGGTTGCTTATGTTCTTAAGTACAGTATAAAACAATTGATAACAGAGATTGACAACTACTTCTAGTAATACTACATCTGCTGCTACTAATATGTGTAGCATTTTTTCAACTACTTTTAGTACTACTACTGCTACTACTATGACTTACTTCTACTAGAACTACTACTGCTACTTCTACTATTTCTACTACTACTGTCATCAGCCTGGAAAACCAAGTAATTCACTATGCTAGATTACAGATATTACCATTTGTGAAGAATATAAATGCTTTAAGTCAGGGGTGTCCAAACTATGGCCCGGGGGACAAATGCGGCCCTCAGACCAATTTTTAATGGTCCTCAGGCCTTCAGTTGATCTGGCCCAATTGATCATAATTTGTACTTTTTACTGCAAATTTGAGTAATCCTACCAGTATAACCTAAATAACATCACATTGCATTGTCATACAGACCTACTATTAATATTCCAAGCCTTATTTAAAGTATATTAAACGCACTCATCTGAATTATCCACTGTGTTGACCACTGGTCTGTGGCCTTCTATATATATATATATATATATATATACACATACATACATATCTACTGTTACAAAATAATATAAATGCTATCAGTCAAACCACCAAGGACCACCAGCATGCACCAGCCTATTGTAGTGGGCTATACAGTTCTAGCCCCTCGTCTAAACCGGTTTAAGGCCTGATCTTCTCTGCATGATGTAAAGCAGTCCAGCTCCTTTGTAAAGTTGAGTTTTATTCCTCCTCAAATCCTACGATCCTCACGAACAGTTTCAGACATAATCGCCTCCCTCCCCACGGCTCCCCTCTCCTCTGCACTGTACACACATTTACTACATCTGATAAAACAGGAAAAAAAACTGATTTTACTCTAGTGCTTATCGCGGCCCCTCCTCTCGGCTCCTCTATCCTCTTTTTATGATCCCTTCTTCAGCAAAGGAGTGAATGAAATTAATCTGTGGCGCCCCTCCCTTGTCCCTTTGTGCATAGAGCTCTGTAGGAGGACTTCTTTATTTTGGATAGGAAAGTGCATGGACCATAGCTTATAAGAAGAATAAAGCAACATAAAAATAATGGAAATCGTCTATTAAAAAAATGCAAGCTTGCACATTGTAGAAACATTTGAAAAAGCATACTTGAAAAGCTTGCAGAAAAATAAGTTGGTTTTATAGACACAGTTAACTTCACTCTTGATTTACCATATACAGTAAGTACATTTGATGATGTATCAATCAAATCTATGGCCATTTATTATTTCTATTATTATCACGTCTTCTCCAGCTGTTTCTCTGGTGCACTGTGATTACAAGTAATGGTAAATTTCAGTTAGAAATCCTAATTGTACAAATGAAAAAAGTAGAGCATTCAATGATACCAATATTTCAGTTCTTCCCCAGATTTATAATAGACATACTTTACCTTTATTTACTTACTGCTACTACTGCTACGACCACTACTATTGCTACTACTACTACTACCGCTACCATCACTACTACCACTGCTACTACCTAGGGATGCCCCGATCCAGCTTTTCCAGTTCTGATTTCAATACTATAGCTTTAAGTATCTGCCGATTTCAGATATCAACAGATACCAGTATAGAATCTGAAAATGGCATAATTTATATGGCCAACCAGGATATCAACTGAACCCATATTTGGAAGACGATATTATATATTATAACTGTCTTGGATTGGTGCGTCCTTAATATTACTACCATTTCTTTATGCACAACTAAAAGCCAAGCTACATTTAGTCAGTACAGTATAGTGCCTTCCTCTGCCTCTGTGTTAGACACTGATGTAACTCTGCTACTACTGCTAGTTCAACTACTACTGGTACTACTACTGCTACTACTACTACTACTACTACTTCTAGAACTCTACTACTACTATTTAATTCACATCCAAAACCCGGGCCACATTCAGTCAGTCCAGTACTGTGCTTTCCTCTGCCTCTGTGTTAAGCATTGATAAATATCTTTCATAAATATTAATCACTGGGTTTTGTCATAAACTGCCTCGATCCATCAAAACAGAAGACATTACGTTCCTCGCTTCACGCCCGTTTATGGAGGTTACATGGAGACGTTTGATTTCCGACGCGGGATCTGCCATTTTCGCTCCAATATCTAAACAAATCTATACCAAATCCCGCTGCTCCGCGCCCAAGTCGACATCTGACAAACTGCTGGTTCTTCGTCTCTTCTGCACGCCTCAATCAAGACTCTGATAGGGATCTGGACCAGGACTAAACCAGGGCTCAGCTGGTGAATACAAACCAGGACTAAACCAGGACTAAACCAAGAATAAACCAACATTAAACAAGACTAAGCCAGGACTGAAATTGTGAATCAAAACTAGGACTAAACAAAAAAAAAACAGGGACAGAAATGCTGAATCCATTTAGGACTAAGCAAGAACTGCATCAGTACTAAACTGAGGTACATCAGAGTTAAACTAGGACTAACCCAGGACTGAAATTTTGAATGCAAAGTAGGACTATATGACTTAACCAGAACTTAAATGTGACTAAAAACTAGGACTAAACAAGGACTACCCCACAACTGAAATCATGAATCTTAACTAGGATTATAGGATTAAATTAAACTTAAAATAAACCAGGACTAAACCAGGGCTATAGGGTTATAATGAATCCAATGTAGGACTGAAGTACTGAACTGGGACCATGTACACGGACTAAACCATCAAAATATTATAATGTAACTATAGGCTAACATACAGGCTAAAACCAAGATAAAACCACAGACAAAACCACAACTATACCAGGTCCAAACTAGCAATACAGAGTGACTCAAGTAAGACTAAACCCTTGTGAATCCAGGACTATATCAAGATTCAACCAGGTCTGAACAAGAACCGGGTTAGAACTAAACCAGGCCTTTCCAACACCAAGTAACCTAATTTAATTCAGATCAAAACCAGTACAAAGAAGCTGTTCCAAACCAAGTATCCCAAGTACTTCCAATGGTCTCTATCCCACATTTTTGAAAATCGTTATAGGAACCATTTCTATGACTTGCATATCTGTATTGATCTGGTCTTCTGATTATTACTCGACATCTCAATTCACCAAATCTGCTCTACCTTCATCCATCATCGCGCTTGAATCTTGAAAATCGCTGTTTACCTCCGCCCCCTCCCTCTTTCATTCCCGTGTCTTCTACATAGAGCTGTGTGATATTGGCAGGTTTTCGCTTTGGCCTTGGTTGAACTAGTCTTCCTTATTAGCAATATATGGAACGAACCAGGCTTGTTCTATGCTATGAAAAAATGGGGGAGGGTTGGTGAAAGAGAGAGAGGGGAGGAGAGAGAGAGGTTATTCTTAATGGTCCCCCCAAGGGATTTGAGTGGTCGTGCGAGCCTGTGCTGCAGTTGGAATATAGTGGCAGCGAAATGGGACAGGTAAAGACCCTCCTCCTTGGCTGTAAAGAGTCGTATGAATATGGTAAATTCGGTACCATGATTCTCTCCCTGAAAATGGCCCGTGCCTCAGCCCCTTGGGGGGTGAGAGCTAAGGAGATTCTGCATTTAGGGCCCCCGCTCAGTCCGCTGTTCAGTCTCAGGGGGTTTGAACAAGACCCTGGCCCACTGCGGTACACCTATCCATCTCCCATGTGCAGGGAGCAGTAGTAGTATTAGTAGTAGTCGTAGCAGTAGCGGTGGTAGGAAGAGCGGACATGGTTTAAACATAGGGATATCTGACGAGCTTGGATGTTGGACACTGCTGAGTTTGGTTGGTGGTGACTCAAACCTTAAACAAGATCTATGAAAATGAATTGGGCTAAAATAAAAAGAAATTCACAAATAAAATAATGCTAATAATGCTACCAGCCGTACACAGTAACATTACTTCTGTTACTGCTACTATTGATCCTACTACTATGGCCATACCGACTGCATATGTGTCAATGAATAAGAAAAGACTATGTTCTAAATTTGAAGCTCTACTCAACCACATGCTTTCCACAACTACTACTATTTACTACTACTATTTTTGCAACTGTTACTAATACCTACTACTACTACTAATTATTGCTACCACCACTACAACTACTGTTTCTACTACTGTTACTGCTATAGTACAACTGTTACTGCTATTACTATTACGACTGTTAATACTAATACTATTGTTGGCGCTACTTCTGTTGTCACTATTACTAGTACAACAACTATTACTACAAATACTATGTACTACAATATTTTCTCATGGTGACATAAGCTGTAGTCTCTGGGGTCTAAAGAGGACCCATCCCCAATCTCCCCTGCACCAGCAGCTGCAGTAGCAGTGATAGTGACCACAGTACAGCTTTAACACAGGCCGATCTGAATGGATGCATGCCTGACACTGGCTACATTTAGCTGTGTTACCCCGAGGCGTTCAGGGACCACCGGTGACCACATCATGTCCATTCTCTCACACACACTTCATGTTGTTTTTTTGTCCCACTCTTGTTGAGGTCAGCGAACATGGCGCGGTGGCAGCTCTGTCAGCCAGCCTGTCCTTCAGCCATTATACAGAGAGGGAAAATGCTTTTGGTTTTAAACAGTGGAGCAGAAATGTCACTAAACCAATGCATTATAACATGGTGTCGAAAGATTCAACTCAGATATAGTTTTGTACACCTGCTCTTTGCGGTGGGTAATATTGACAAAAAATAATGTATCAGTACTTTTTGTATTGCAACCATATTGAACCAATATTTAGCAATCTAGTTCATTTTAAATGGTTTGCATAATAATTTGATGCAGACAGTATAGTGGACTTATTTTGACCTAAAATTTTGCTCAAATACATGAAAAGAAGTCAGGTACAAGGCCTTTAACATTGAAATTACCATAATATTTAAAATGTATGTTACAATCTACTTTAATCTTCAAACTATTCTTCTATTTAATTGATAAAATTATTCAGTTTCATTACACAAAGCTGTACTGTAACAGTGGTGTGGTATTGTGTGCATGTATTTCTCCAGTGAAGGATTGTCCATTAAGCGCTTTAAATCAAATGGAGCTTGTGAGTAGAAGTTACTGCAGTACCTCCACATCGTTCATGTTATAAACCCATTGAATATTCACCTAGCCAAAGGGGATCTCCATACATTACACATCATTTATGTTGGCACATTCAACCTGCTTATTGCATGTTTGGGGGATATTATGCATTCATAGTTTATAGCATCATTCACTCAGTTGGATTAATTTTTAATGCACTGACATCTTATTATCCACAATGTCATTTTTCATGAGCTTTTCAAACAACCACTTGCAAACCAGTGAAAGAACATAGTATCGGCTTCCAAATAAGATATTGCTTTTACTTTATAGATTTTCACAGATGTTTTGGTAATTTTAAGGACACTTTTCTACCATAGAACACATTTGGACTAAGAAAGTTACCAACTTAAAATTATTAAAATAGGTCTAAATATTGAATAATGTAGGGCTAAACCAAGGGGATACATTAGGTACTATACCAGAACTAAACAAGGTCCGATTCTGAGCCAGGTTTTACCAAGTCTCAAGGTGTTAGCTACATTAAAGTCTGAACAAATTAATAGTGATTAACATAAACTAAAATTGGGACTTAACTGGGACTAAACACAGAACTAATCCTGTACAACACCAAGATTAACCCAGGACTAGACCAGGGTCAATCCAAATCCATCACCTGCTGTTTCCAAAGAGTATGTTACTGCTTTGCCTGGAATGTTCCACTGTGTGGCATTAAATCTTGGGGGGTGTATTTATAAACAATACAAAAAAAAAACATTCTTACTGTCTGCCAATTCGCCCCTGCACAGATCTGACCTGTCACTCATCTTGAGGAAAGTTGCATAGTGCACCTTTAACCAGGACTAAACAGTTCATTCAATCCACACCCCTAAACCTCTTAACCAGATCCATTATTTGACTAAACCACAACCTAACTGCCTAAACCAGGACAATGCAGTGTCTGAAAGTATAAAGTAGTTTAAAAAGAAAATCTGAAACTGCAAAAGTCCTCAGTAGAAGCAGGAGTAGATACTTGCTTAGCACTAGATGTACCTGTGCCACATTTTGAAACCCTCTCTAATATTTAATCCTGTGATATTACCTTCACTCCTCTCCAAAGTACTGTGAAAGTTAGCTTTAAGGACACCGCCAGGACCATGAGCTGAATTGCAAACAATAAAAGTCATTACATCATGATACTGCCGTTAAAATGATAGATCTCTGCTTTGTCCTTAGTCCATTGTTCTTGAATATAGCCCCTGTGTAAATCTTAATTACTTGTAAAATTAAACATTTATTAGGGTCGGGCGATGTAGTTATTAGAGGAAATTGCTGTCTTGCCCAAAGGCGCTTGACCGACATGAAGAATCAATGTGACCTCTACTGTGGACACAGATTGTAACTTAATATAAAGTTTAGTTTTAGGAGTTGGCAACCTTTGAATATGAATACAATAGTGTTTTAAAGTACAAAAGGTGTGTATGAAATGTGGCAATATGTGGGAATCAGATAACTTTAAAGGTTTGCTATGTAACTTTTCTGGTGGAGGGTCAGCCAGCTGCTTATCTCCATGGAGATATTTTAGCTTTGACATTAAACGTATTTATCTCCATGAGAAAATCAGGCCAAGTTACAAGTCAGATTTGTGAAGAGGTTAACCCACTCATAGAATTAATGATTGTGGTGTTTTTGATCAATTAAAACAACTCTAATTGAATAGATGGATACAAGCTGGTGACAGATCCTCCAACTGAAATTAAATAATGCAACATTAAAGCAAGAGTAAATGTGCTAATTGTTAGGCCTGAAATTAAAAAAGAGAATATTTAATTGTGATTTAAACATTTTATATCAAAAGTGAGTTCAGACAGAACACATTTTTCTATATCTAGCACTACTATCTAAAACAACATGCAAGCATCTACATGCTTGTATGAGCCAAAATTAAAATAATTAAATCAATCAATATATTCTACTTTAAAGTGTATTTCCAAATTTTGAGGCTGTGGAAGATATTTGTCCTGACTGATAGTGAGCAGTCAAACTAATACAATTGGGGGGGATTAATGGCAGATTAGATTGGCTCTAACCACAGCTTGGCCCTTCGAATGGCACTGACCCAAAAATGTGACCCTCATCCTCAAAAACAGGACCCCCCCTCCACAACCCGCCCTGACCCCAGCTAAAAAATGAGCATCCGGACCCCTCGCTGTCCCCCTCACTGGCCCCTCACTGGCCCTTGGATCGTCCGGGGACTTGAACTTGAGACTTGACACAACAGCGCGGCCAGGCGTGGACAGATGAAAGAAGAATGGGACACTTGCATATGAATGGGACAGGGGCAACGGTGAGAGAGAGGGAGAGAGGGGGAAGGGTAAAGGTCAACCCCCCCAGCAGGCCAAATGTCCCAACGAAGGACCAGTGTTGTAGTTACCCTGTAAATTCACTACAATTAATTAAAATGCTTCTGAAATTTAACAAAAATTGCTTAGTAACATCCAAGCAAAATGTTTTGTAAAATATATAGCTTAAAATTAAATCAATCCACCGGAAATTACCTAAATGATTATTTGAAGGGTAAACAAGCTAATCAAAATAGTTTGTGTTTCTGTGTTTCTATTGGCCTGTACTCAAGTCGAACCAAAATTATCAATCTTGTTTTGAAGTATTAATACAAAAAATTCACATTCACAGGGCAGAAATTAACCTTTCCTGAATAGCTTTAGAATGATCTTGAGCTGTATCAGAATAAGTATAAGACCACTTAGACTAGTATATGCCCATGGACCACTATGGAACCTACCTGAATGACTGAGGGTTTACAGAGATATAAGTCTGCATGGTAAAGAAAGTACTATGACTTAATGTTGAAACTGATATTCTATTGTCTAAATAAAGAGTGTTTTTTTATTATCATCATGGTATCGGAATCTGTATTGAGTACGTGTCTGGTAGTTTTTGTAATCAAGTTTAAAATTTGAATTATACTGTTTTTGATACACATACTAGTACTACTGCACTTACTACCAAAGCTACTGCTACTACTTCACAAACCAAGTCAGCTGGACATTTTGTCATCAAGGTCAAGTCCAGTAGAGGCAGGCGTGGACAGATGAAAGAAGAATGGGACCTGACGGTACACTTGCATTTGAATGGGAACAGGCCTAATGGGTGAGGGAGGGGGTGGGGCGGGGCTTCTGGTGGGGAGGCGGGTTCAAAGGTCAACCCCCAGCAGCGCGTTCATCCCATCGCGGGCCGCTCCCGAACTGACGAGCAAACAAAGGAGATGACACGGAGCACTGGACAGGCGGCTGCCCCACTCCAGGAGGGGTAGGAAGGGAGGGGGGCAAGAGGAGTATTTGGGGTATGTGGGTGTCAGCATGGAGGAGGGGGGCACAGCAGGCAGATGCGCAATGCGAAACACTAAAGAGCGCTAAAAAGACAATGGCACACGCGCCTGAGCAGAGCTGACACTAGGCACGCTTAGCATCCCTGCCTCTGAAAACTGCCCCACACGTGAATGAGCACATCTGCATCTATATTTGAACAGCCATAATCTACAGTTAGAAGGAAATAAAAACAATATACAGATTGCATATTTACTGATGTTAACTAATGGAGTATCTATGCAATTGACTGTTTAATTTTACCTTGAGTGAATTATTTATAAAATTATTTTTTTCTTGCAAGGGATGGCCACATAACCAGAAGATTTTTGGTTCAGCAGTAGTAGGCGTATATTGTTGAATTCCTCATACAATACTACAAAATATTAACATACAGAACAAGCAAAAACAAACAAAATAAATTACTGCATAAGTCCATTTAAAACATCAAAAAGGTGCAAGTGTGATTATAAATGTCAGTAGATTATTAGAATGTATTAGTGGCACCAATGTATCCAGTTTTGCAAGTCCTTGAAATGTATTTCATTGTTGGGAAGCAAAATAACCAAAACCTTTTTTTTTCCCCATTTCCATTTCAGTTTTCGAATGTAGACATGTAACTTGATTTGCAACTAACTTTCCCAAAACTTTTACAAGACCAGGTAATTCACATTTTGGTCGTAAATTATTTACAATTTTAGGTGTTCCACCTTTATGTAAACACAAAACGTGTTGTTTTGATTCTGGTATAACTGCCTTTTGAACTGATACATTAAAAATATGTAATGGAGGTTGAATTACATATGGGGGAGCTAGTAGTAGAAGTTTTGGATCATGTCAGTGAAAGGTCTTAAAGAGAACTTGATTTGACTGGTTTTAGGAGTATTAATGTCAAATTGAGCAAGCATCCTTTTTGTTTTTTGTGTTTAGTTTCTGCAACACTTTGGAAATGATTTTGTTTATAAAATGTGCTGTATACATAAAGTATTAAAAGCATTATAGTATTAAAGTAAGTTTCACCTTGAGAAGCATAGCCCCATAATGACCTGGAGTGGTGCCTCTGAACTTGATCTTGAGACAGGACACAGACTGGACGTTCACTGACCTGAGGCGTGGAGGGTCACTGGGGGTCACTGGGGGTCACACACACTGGGCAGCCTTTCTCTCCATCTGCTCCTAAGACATTTACATATATATTTCAGGGGCATCTGCAAATCAGGCTCTGCACTGGACAGTTGGTCATTTTGGTTTATTCATTCAAAACCTCTAAAAAGCAGTTTTGGAAAAAATGGGCTCATCCAAAGTTAGAGATTAGATGGATGCTTGTACTACAATATAACTATCTATTTACTGATAAAGCACATTACACAGTACATTTTGCAAATTATAATTGAGAGAAAAGAACTTAAGATTTATATGTTAATGTTAACCTTGTTGTAAATATTAGTTTTGATAATACATTTTACTTGAATCGCCTTCCAAGTCACTCAAGGTCACCATAGAGCAATTTAAAATGCAATACCAAAAAGTACATTAACATTACGTATACCATCTTTACTCAATCCTACATAAAAATCTTTTAACAACACATTGGTTAGATTCTTGCTATCTTTTTTGTCCAGTGCAGGTGGTGTGAGTGGTCATTTCACCGCCCCCTTTCAGCTCCTTTCTGCAGTCGCTCCAGTTGCTGTTTTGGGGAGAGGGTGGGGGTTGTCATTGGAGGGCCCCTGGATGGTGTGGGGGTCAGGATCAAAGGTCAAAGTGGGCGGGGCTATGGGTCAGTTAGCCAGACGGACGCGCAGACGGTGGACTTGACATTGAGTTTGACCAGGGGACCTTAACTGAATTTGGGCGGCCCTCTTTACCGAAACAACTGATGTCCCAAAAAATTATAGTTTTGGAGGTTAGAGGTTAGATTACACTTTTAAAATCTAACGCCTTCAAATGAATTGCATTTCATCATTTTTATTGCAGCCACAGAAGGTGAACAGCTATATTGTTGCGAAGTTGATTCTCTATTGGCGTGTATTCAAGTTAATTTAACTTTTTTAATAGAAAAAGGACTTATGACTTCATGTCCTTCAAACCACAATGAATTGACTGACAATACCTATGCTTGCATTTAACTACAAAATACTTCTATTGTAATACTTTTTCCCTTTTAGCCTTTGGAGGACACGGAAAGAAGAATTAACAAATAACACAAATGAAATCACATTCCACAAGCATACAATTATGTTTTTTTCCACACTGAATGGCATAGGCTAGCATTCCTCCAAGACAATATGAAAGTGTCCAAGGATGCGTTAAGTGGGTAACCAATTTTTTCAGGCATCTGACTTTTAACCCTGTGTTTATGTTTGTGGCATTCTTGCAGATAATAGACACGAGTTACTTTTTGAAAGCTTCCAAATTGAATGCTGATTGAGACGGCCTGGAGGTTATGCAGCGAAATGGAGGGAGTTATTGACGACCTCTTACTCTGAAACTGTAGTTGTAGCTAAAGCCAGGTGCTGCATGGTCATCCAGTTCAGCATGTGAATAAAAGTATCTCAGTTTTAACACTTTTTGAACGAAGGAAGAGAGATGTTTTGTATTGTGTGGTTTTTATTTCCGTATGGCAAAATGTATGATACTGTGCTACTACTACAACTATTACTACTATTGCTGCCACTACTGCCACTTAAGTTCACACATTACAATATATTATAAAAGGGTAAAGAATACATTTTAAAACTATTACCCCAACTATGCCTATTTCATTGCTACTGTAACTGTACTACTTTTACTACTAAAACTAGTATTCCTAATTCTATATGGACACCAGTAAAATACTTCAAATGCTAGTGTCTTATACTCTTCAACTTCCAATGAGGAAACAATATAATAGGCTGCTTTTATTTCACAGCACAGGACTTCATGTCCTTCAAACCACAATGAATTGTCTGCCAATACCTCGCATTTAACTGCAAAATAATATTGTAATCTATTGTGATACTTTCTCCCTTTTAGCCTTTGGAGGACACTGAGAAAAGAATTAACACGTAACACAGATTAAATTACATTTTTGACACATTATTTTCTGCAAACAATACAGTTATATTTTTTCCACAGTGAATAGCATAGGTTAGCATTCCTCCAAAACAATATAAAAGTATCCAAGGATTCTGATCTCTCCCCAGGTTCCTTCAGCCACAGCTCAGATCAAGATTGACATTGAGTGCATTTAGCTGTCCATAGAAATTCGCACCTGCTGCTTGAGTCATTTATTATTGCTTGTGGCTAAAACACTGTTATTTAAACCATGAGTTGTATATGAATGCTATGAAAGTTCAACCCCAGTATTACCATCTCCCAAACTGAGCACAAATGGCCGGTACACTTTTGCCTGTCTCTCCTGATGTGCACTGATGGCTGACAGATCCACCGACTCTGTCATCGACGCCAATTGCAGTTTTTTCTTTGACGTTTTTCCTGAGTGCACAAATCACTATGTTCCAACTAGTTAAAGTGGTCCAGCTTCTCCTGCACTCTTTCAGTGCGTACTTTAACCTCAGAATGACACAAAACTGTTGAAAATCAATTGGGTGAATATGCGTAAAATGGAAAAATACCTCTTTGGAGATGCACTGTGGTAAATCAAATAATAGGGTTTTTATTGAATTTTTGCTCAGTTCATGTTGTTTGGCAGGAAGCGGGTTCCCAAATCAAATGTGTGACAGCACTGCACCACAGGAGCCTGGTGTCTTTATTTAAAGGTGGGATTTGTAGTTTTTTTGCAACATTTTGGGTGGCATACGGTGAACTCACACCTATCACTACAACTTTTTGGAACATGAGAAGAGATATGGGAGCCCTGCTGGGACATGCTGTTGTCTAGGATAAAAGTAGATAGCAGTTAATTATGGTAGTTTTAGAAGAAGAAGTCAAGTCAGTTCTCTAATGCACTTAAAATCTATTGACTAAAGTATAAATATGTTTGTTGATAAAAATAAGTAATAAATAGATGTAACTGCATTAATAACCTCTGTGAAACTTTAAATGTACCTGACCAATATGTTTTTCAAGGCCCAGTATGAAATCATGTATGTTAAGCCATCAAAGGTATATCTGTTATGTGGTTGTGAACAAAGCTATGCTACAAATCAATTCTAAAAGTTGATTAATATTGAAAAATCACAAAAATGGGATGTGAATAGTTTTAGAAATCTCATAATAACTATAGTATTAAACTGCAGGGGAATATTATGTGTATTATTTTGTGTTGAAAACGTGCATCACATTTTTTGGAGTTTGAAATTTTTAGTATAATAACTAGTTTCATCATAAATGAAGCACAATGGAATATTCTATCTACTAATGCATAGTCTCCCTATAATCTGCAGTACATTTTAATTGTATTATCTGTGTCCTACAAAAGCACCACCTCACTTCTAGAGCTAGACACCTTTTTTCCTTGTCAACAATTCATTTTTCACCTTGTTGTTTTCTACATTCTCTTATGTATATTTTATGTATATGTGTTACCTGTTTAATGCCCAAGTGGAATATTCTGCAAAAAGGTAAATGCCAAACCCTGCTTTTCAATATAAAGCTCCTAAATCATCACAAACACGTCAACACTTACAACACATAGTATTTAGATGTCCCATGTATTTTTAATGTGGTCATTTTTCTTTGCATCTGAAATGTATAGGAATCTTATTAACATCTAAAGACTGTTGTGTAGCCACTAGGGATGACCGCGAGTCTCCTCATATTGTACTTTGTTGCTCTACAATAAATCATTTCAACACCACTATTTGATACTGGACAAGCCTTATGATTATTCAGTGTTTACCACGATGTAAATGTAGCTAGAAATTGGGCTGAACCATTTTTAGGGGAAATTTCATTGTGATCTGACATTTGTTTTTTAATCAAGATTTAGTTCAAAGAGCACCTTTTTGAAACATTTTACAGAGCATTTGAGAAAATACTGAAATATGAACTGCTGAACAGATTAGTGATCACAGACAGTACTTTTCAGAACGTGCTTGTTAGCAGTTATTGGGTAAGCAGTTTTTTAACCATAAAAACACAATATCTTGCTATTTGGGTATGTTGGTCTATTACCTAAATAATTTCTGACTTTCAAATGTGAATTTCCAAATATTTGCCATTAATATTTTAGCTATACATTGAATTTATTCAAAAATACACCATGACTTATTGGTATTCCTACACAAATCCTTTCAGATTAGTTAACAAGGCTTCCACTGAATTGGCTCGGAAAAGGAAAGATGACCAGCACCTGCCCCCATGCTTACCCCTCTGTCTCATCTATTCTCCCCTCAGGATAAAAAAACATAAGAAATCGCAACAAAAACGACTTGAGAGATTGAAACTCTCATTGAAAGTAGAGAAAAGCGGATTGGTCAAAGGAGAAAGAGGAAAGAAAGGATGGACGGATGGACAGACAGTTCTAAAGAAGGAGAAGGAGGGAGAAGCTTGCAGTCGCCGCGGTGATAGTGGTGGGCTATAGCTGGACAGACAGACAGAGAAGCATTAAAATTCATGGTCTTTTTTATTTTCCGAGCTGAAAATCAATACTGTCTACTATGGATGAGGTGTGATGTGGACAACAGCAGTTCCTGGACGGTGCGGGGGCTTTTTAGGGGGTGGAGGGGTCCGAGAAAGGGGTCTGGGGTGGGGGTAAGGGGGTTAGGAAAGGGTGGTGTCAGTATTAGCAGTGACACGACCACTATGGGACTAAAGTAGTGGGGTAAATTGGGGATTGGGGCAGTTTGGAAATCAGTTTTATTTTATGCTGTCCAATATTAACTATTTGGATACATCATTTACAGTTTGGCTGTGGATTCTCATTTAGTCAGTAATGTTTTTAAGTTAATGTACATATGCTACATTTTATTTTAATTTTTTTTCTCTAGTACAATACAGTACATATGATCAATATGCCTTTTTACGTCAAATATCTGACCAATATTAGGTATTTTTTCCTTAACACTCTCACTAAAGACGATTTGAAAACAAAAACGAATTAATGATGTAAATGGATAGCGTCTTGTGACAGTTTTGTAAGGGTTTGGCCTATATGTATTTTAACTTGTAGTAATGGGTCCATTGATTAAGTCTTTTTTTTCTCTACATTATATACAAGGCAGACCCAGTTTTGCTTTTTGCTTTCTAAAATTCAAGGTGGATTACATGCTAGTGAGCTAATTCTAATCGCAGAAATTGAGGGAACAGGAATTGATATGAGGCAAATATAAAGGCTTGTCTTTAGCATCAGCGTAACTCTCTGGTCCAAGGTAGAGCTGGGGACCTCCACACATGGGGGATGGGACTGCGGGGTTCAGCGGTGATAGGGGGGTAGGGTTCATTAAGTCTAACCAGGAGCACTGCCTTTGTCCGAGGGTCCGGCAATACTCACAGATGGATAGATGGACAAATACAGCCCCCCATGTCCACAAAGACACGCAGACGCACACATGCACGTTGGGTTTCCATCCTTCTTGGGGACATTCAATTGACTTACATTCATTTTGTGTAGACTCATCCTAACCTTAACCATAGTCATTACTTGCCAAACCTTAACCTAAACCCAAACCTTGATCTATTTTAACCCATATCTAAACTTTAAATCATGTTTTAGATCTAATAATAAAGGATTTTCATCATAGGGACCTGATTTTTGTCCCCATAGGTAGTGTTGCCACGATACTAAAATTTTGAACTTGATTTTGATATTAAGAAACTGACTCAATACTCAATACCCTTTTCAATACCATGATGATAATAAAAACACTCATCAGTCATTTTTAGCATTAAATAATTGTACTTTATTTTGTATTACCATGCAGTCTTCTATCTGAGTAATCCCTCAGTCGTCCAGGTACGTTCCATAGTGGTCCATGGGCGTATACTAGTCCGTGTGGTCTTATACTTCTTCTGATACAGCTGATAATCATTGTAAATCTATTCAGGAAAAGTTCATTCCTGGCCTGTGAATGTGACTTTTTTTAGTATCGATACCTGCGCAAATGATTATCTGGTTTCGATAGTACTTTGTGACAACCTTAATGGGGACCTGGTTTTTGTCCCCATAAAGGAGACAGGTCTCCACAATGTGAGTGTGTATAGATTTTAGTCCCCACAATGTTATAAACACCCACTCACCCCCACGCAAGTATAAATACATAGACACCCTTATAATTTACTACCCCCCCAAAACTAGCTTGCCCCGCAGCGGCTTTATCATTTAGGCACTGCCTGAGTTTGACTAATGCCTGGCAGATGTCCGAACGCTACATGCCAACTATTGTTCCTTAAAGGGTTGGGGTCAGTTCACTTCTAATTCAGGAAATGGAGATTCTTGCGCGCTTGGAAGACCATAAATCTCCCGCCATCCCTTCCAGCTTATTACATTAGGTTCATTTTACGCTTTAGATGCATAGACAGCACGATAGGCAGTAGTAGCAGTCATGTCCTCTTGTTTGGATTTGAACTTGAGCTCTACAAATCAAAATCATGATTTGAATGAAGGCAATTAACAAATAGCAAATCATGTTTTTGTTATTTGTTTTTTGTTTTCAAAATATTACGTCTCCGTGGGGACATTTTTCTGTATAATACCTGCTAATACTGTACTTTTAAGGGCACATATTACGCTATTTTCTGGTCTATGCTATAATGTTTTTTCCTCATCAAAAACATATCTAGAGTTGTGTTTTGTTTTCATTCACACATGTTCAACACATAAACCCTGCAATTGTGTGTAATAAAAAACACTTTAAACCTCTACAAACATGTTCTGAATGCATGAGGTTTTTGTATTAGTTAAAGGACGGTACACAGTTATCTTTTATGTACTAACAAATAGAAAAAATTGTTTTGCCCCAGTATTAATATATTGTAAACACAGGTCTTAGGTCACATTGAGTCTGCTGTGTGCTGTCTGCATCTAATTATAAAGCATTTTCTTTACTGGCCGCAAACCAGGAACTAGTGTGCTCTTACCATGCTAGTTGTTGTGAGCAGTTTTGTAACACCCAAACTCCACCCTGGTCTTTGAAAGTTGTGAAATACACAACAATTATGATACTTGGAATCTATTACGAAAGTGAGGATGAAATTTTGACTGCTGCAAACAGTTTAAAATGAACTACTTATGTTTTTTCGCTTTTTAATATGATAATAATCAAGTATAGCGATTTTAAGCAGTACAAATTTTAAGTATCTCAAAACATGTTAATGCTCCTTGATGTATTTAAAATGAGTGCTTTCAACAAAATCTTGATTTAGATAAAAATACAGTTCTAACCACAATTGTGATACTTACCAGAAGATTAAAAAAATCCCAAATCGTCCAGCCCTCGTTTGTGCTATTATTTACTTGGTTTTATATGTGCAGTTTTATGCCTGTGCACTTTGGTTTGGGGCAGCAGCTTAGCACCAAAAGGCTGTAAACGCAGTGAAATGATCCTCGCGGGTGTTACGGTTCACGATACCCATAGTGTGCTCTGGCTGGATAACAACATATAAAGCTATCTTTGTACTGAACGGCTGATATCTGGCATTGAAATCGTTTCTTTACCAACACACATTTTGGCTATTATTTTGCTTATAGACTGGAATATAAGCTGGAGTTTAGTACCAGATTCAAATGGCACAAATGACTTGATGTAGCTGAAAAACGCATTGTTCGAACAGGGAGTAACCATATGACAAAATGGCCTCTGTATCTTTCTGCATGGATCATAAACTATAAAATGATAAACAAAGCATAAGGTTAATAGACGTTCCATTTTATGCACCATTTGTATTTGGAAATTTGGCATCCACACTGCATCGCTAATAGTAATATATATATTATATATATGTGCGCGTGCGTGTTTGTGTGTGTGCAGTTCTATACATTCACTATTTCATACCCAAAATGTATAAATAAAACGGCCCCTGAATTGGTTACCATAAATTGTGTATAGTTTTGAATGTGTTGCATTTTATGAAGCCAAATCATGTCAAAATGTTACCTCAGCCTGTCAGGAGAACAGCAGCATTCAGCATGAAGGGAGACTATGTTTTATTGATTAGGTACATAGTAAGTTTCTTTTTGTTATGGAAGGAAGGAATGCTGAACTACTACTCCTACTGGCATCATTGCTAATGTTACTGCTACTATTACTAGTTGTACATATACTAAAGTCACGAGTACTTCTGCTAGTACTATTACTACTACCACTTTTACTCATTCAACTCTAAGTAATCTTGCTTGTTAGTCCTAAATCTCCCCCACAGCTCTCCTGTCTCACATTAATAATAGGTTTGCCATTCAAAACACATTTATGTTTTATATTACCAAAAATTACCAGAGAAAAATATTTTAGTCCCAAATTTGCTCATGTCCCCACATCCAATGTCTTTGTCGTCACTTTTTTGTTCATAGTTAAATCAGTTTGTCACTTAAATTGTAGTTGTCTCTTTTGTATTCCAGATTTTTTTTAAAATATATATTACAGCAAAAAAAATGTAATTCATCCCTTGATGAATACAATATACGGTAGTCTTGCTTGTTAGTCCTAAATTTCTTTCTCCTGTCCCCACATCTCCTCTCTCTCCCTCTTTCCTCTCCCTCTTCTTCTCATGGAGGAGACTCAGGCCTGGTTTCTATGGGGATGAGCTGAGGCCGTGGGTTTGAGGTGTAAAGCATCATAAATAATGGACACTGCACCTCACATTGAAATGCAAAGGCTTCAGCTCTGGCCCGGCCAAGTGGTAATGCTGGCTTTTTGAAATTTATTTTTCATAAGCGCGATCTGTCTAACCCCCCCTCTCTTTTTTTTCTTATTCCAATCACATACTTATAACTGGGGTCAATATGCACCTATACTATACCCCCCACCCCCTTACCATAGAGAACACATTTTAACATACATATGCATCCCAAATTTCATCTTCACCTGCCACACTAGGTTTTATTAAATTCAGTCATTTATCAAGCGCTTGTCAGGAGCAATTTTCCAAGTAAGGCTATTTACCGTCGCGTTTTCATAGCACTATATCACAATATTTAATCTTTTTGCTCAATGCGATGAAAATTTTATGCAGTAATAAGTTTTGCATAACGGGAAAGCGGCAGAGAGGTATTAAAAGCCGCACTTTTTCAAACTTTGACTGCTGTTATGGGTATTGGGGCTCATAAATCAATTGAATGTTGATGCAAAATTTACCGAAAACAATTATTGTAATGTATTTCAATGTTTTCAAAGGAAATGAGATGGAATAGAGATGATGCACATGCATATTTGAATGTTTTATGTAGAATATGGTTTATAAACAATAGGAGAATGAGCTGTGTTTAGGATACAAAAGGTTTGGCCTCTTTTTCCAAGTGCAGTGTTTGGTCAATGTATACCTTATTGCAGTCTACATCCATTAAAGGGGGAGATTATGCTAAATCGATTTTCTTTTTAGCTTTCTACCATGTTATAATGTTGTTCCCTCATCAAAAACATGCCTTAAGAGGTTTTCAATGTCATTCATGCAAGTCTGAGTATTTTAGCAATCTTCGAACCCTACTTACAGTTAGCTGTAAGATTCTGTGCAACGCTCCCCCCACAAGCCTACGTCACTCATGCTCCCACACAACAATTCTCCATAAATATACAAAAGCATGATACAAAACTGTACACAACAACCTGACAAATCTGATGTGATGTAGTAGTTTCATTAGCAGGATGCACGCTGATTGTGTTGTGATAGCGTTCTGAAGGGGGAGTGGCTTAATGCAGGGAGCCAAGTTGAAAGGGGACCCACTGAAGTAAAATGCCCCCTCTTTAATTCAAATATATGTTTGTGTGTGTGTATATATATATATATATATATATATATATATATATATATATATATACACACACACACACACACACACACACACACACACACACACACACACACACCCACACACACACACACACAGTAAGCCCTGTATGCAGTCCATAAATGATGGACTTACTTGCTTCTTTGTAATGTGGACCGTGGACCTTATGGAGAAACCATGTGCTAGCAACAAGAGGATTAATTTAGCCCTCATAAACACATGTGCTATATGTCTACAGCCTGCTCCCTTAGACTATTTCCTGGTACATTGCATAGAAACACAGTGCTTGTTTTCTGTGCATTGATTTGTCATATTGTGCCGATCGTTTCTCCAGATGTTTGCTCACATCTGGGCAGTGGAGTCAAAGGGCCAGCTTGTGTGGATGCATTGATGTGCAGATGTTTATGTATGAGAGCCTTATGTAGCTCCAAGCTGAAGGGAAGGCAGACTGACGCTATGGGACCAAGTGGATGAAACGCCTAAGTATTTGTGACGGAGTCTAAGGCGTCTGACCCAAAAGAGCAACACAAGCAGTGAGGAAAAGGTTTGTTTATTGTTGGAAATCGTAAAAGTTTGGGCTACTGTTGTGGTGTTGTCTTCAAATATGCATTAGCTTTTTAGCATTCGGAAATAGTACAACATGGACATAGGAAGTTATGTGGTATGAGAGAAGAGAATGGATGGAGTTAGAAGCTGGACAGTATATAACTCATGTTTTCAGCGAGAGTGCGATTGCTTCAGAATAATTTTCCTCAAATAGACAAAAGTTATGGTCCAAAAAATTACTTAAATGAGACAAAGAAAAAACATTTTGGTAGTAAAAAAAGATTAACTGGAACATCTGATTTATGATTTGAAGTTAATCAAATTGGAAGGACAAAACATTGCACAAAATCAGGTGCTTTAAAATATTAGAGCACAGAAATGAAAAAAAAAACAAAACATGAAATTATAACTGAAAGAGCTAATCTGAAAGAGTAATAATATTAAGTAGGAGTTAAAATATGCTGCTAAAAACGTACAGTTTCTTTAAAAAGTTACTCTAGTGAATATAGTCTGAAGTAGTTGAGATAGAGTCCAAAATTTAAAGTCCAAACATTGAGCTTTACAAATTCCCAACTAAACTAATCTGCGGATAAAGACCGTTATTTACTCTCTGTCTGCATTTTCTGGAGAATTCTAAGTCTTCTCCCAAACCCTGTAATCTGCAGTTCATTCACAAACTCATTTTCTTCTCCACTTATTGGTCTCACTCTATCCATCCTCCTGTTTACTTACTACCCTCGCTCCGTCCTTTCTTGCATCTCTTTTTTTCCTCTCTCTTCTCTCTCTCTCTTTCTTTCTCTCACCCCTTTTTCTATCTCTCTTCTGATCTTCGTTCTCTCACTTGTCCTCCCTTTCTCTCCCTCCTTCCTCAGTAACTCTCCCATTACTTTCTCTCTTCCCCTCTCCTCTCCTAACCTTCCCTTCTTTCTCTGTTTTTCTTTTCCCCCATACTTTCTCTCTCTTCATCTCTCAATCTCTCTTTCTCTTCTATCTCTTCTCTCCCTTGCCCCCCCTCAATCCTCAACTCTCTTTGCCTCCCTCTTTTTCTTTGCTCCTACCTCTTTCTCCCCCCTCTTTGTCTCTTACCCTCTCTTTTCTCATATCTCCTCTCTTCCCTTTCTCTCTTTCAGTTTCACTCTCTTACCTCCCTCTAACTCTCCCTCTCTTGCTATCTTCATCTTTCTTACCCTCTCTCTTTCCTTGTGTCTCTCCTCTCTCTTTCTTTCTCTCTCTCCCGCCCTCTTTTCTCTGGGTCCTCATGATGGCCCCCTGCGCTGTAGAGCAGTGGGCAGGATTGTAGGTCTGAGCCCAAATGGCCCTTAAATGTGTCTCCAACTCGCACTGGCTTTATTGATGCTTTGGAGCGATGCCAGCAGACCTCCGCTCCTCAGAAAGAAAGAAAGAGAGAGAGAGGAGGGAGAGAGTTTAAAAAATGGAGGGCAAGAGAAAGGGAAGAACTGTTGGAGAGGAAAAGATAGAGGGATAAGAGAGAGATATGGTGATTGCCCTGTTGATTATACAGAGCAACCCTGCACATTTGTGAAGACTTTGACTTAACACAAACAAGGCCATTCAGATGAAAAAAAAAAATAAGGTTTATAGAGTATTTATTTAGCCATTACTGATTTACAATATTTACTATGGGTGAATCAATTAATCAGAGGTAAGTCATTCATTGTAAAATTAATAATATTGAAAGCAGAGCAACATTTTAAAGTGCAAGTATTTTAGGCTCATAGTGGACTAAAAACGTTTTTGGTCGACTAAAGACGTGTCCTACCCGTCCCCATAGATGACTAAAAATGGGGCATGGCAAAAGCACTCAAAATTATTACATACCTCTATGTATTTGACCCAAATGGCACTCACAGGGCTCACAACTGTACGGGAGTTAATGCAAAACAACTATTTATGCAGAAGAAAGTACCAGAAAACAATGTTTTTATCGATATAATAACTAAATGACTAAAAACCTACAGCACTAAAATATTCTGTTTATAATAAAAACTCTTGAAATAAAAGATCTATTTTCCTCAAGTATTTGTTCTGTTTTTGTTTTTTTTGTTTGTTTTTTTTTCCAGATTGATGCGGTGACTATCTTTATGCGCATGTTAATCTGACATTTTTGTTTTGTTTTGGGTTTTTTTGTCAGATGCCCATCCTCATAGTCTTTTAATTTAAGTGGGTACAAATGTACAATGTCTATACTGGCTAGAGACTACAAATTTTTGAATTATGGCTAAACCTACCCCACAGCCTAAGTCATGTTGGTCATATTACTAACACTAAAGAGCATTTGAACAGTCTACACCTCATCTGTATTCATTGAATTTTGTTTCCATCACTCACCTCTTCTTGAATGGTTGATATAGCCACAGAAAATACATTCTTTACCTGGCAATTGAACCCACAACCCTTTCCTTGTTATTAGTGTAGCATTGAAGTCACTATATTACGTCCATACTCAAAAGTAAACACTTTACAACGTTTTACTATTCAAGTGGACAAGGTTATGTGTAGATATGTGATGGTGTACTTTGAATCCAATACAGATAGAGATCATAAATGTCATATTACTTTGTGAAGAGCTCTATTTTGACTATTCAGTTTAACAATGCATGTCGTGAACCGAGCGCGGCCTTGGGCACATAAAACCTGACTCGTGGCTCACATCCTTACACTTTGTATAGCGGCTGCATTAGACCGTCTTTTATCTGCACTTTGCCCACTGCAGCGTTTCATAACACAGGTAACCAGCACACACACACATCTCTCTCTGTGGAGTGGCAAGTCCCCCAGTGCTGCTTTCAAGTCCCCCGGGAACTCCGAGTTACCCACAGAAGACCAAACACCTGTCCTTGTACTCTTGTTATATGTGTTATATAGGAACATGCTTTTATGTTTCAAACTATAATCTGACCTATACATTCTCAGCACATGTCTAACTTATTGTTCTATATTGCTGTAATATATTTCGCCATGTTTAATTTAGAATGAATAATTAACTATAAATATGTACCAGTTTTTTGACACATAACCAGGATCAATTTCCATCCAGCACAGAACACAGGTAAATCATTTTATTTAATACATTTTTGAACAAAATCGTCACTTGTTGCTTCAATTTCATCTTCTCTAGACATTATCAAGTATAAATTATTTAGCTAATTTCTTTTTTAGCTTTATATTTTAAGGCTATGGGTAGAAAATTAGCCAACTGGGAGTAAAATGCACAGTTGTATTACTTTCGTCTGCTATAATATGAATGTCTGAGTTGTAATAGGCCACTTCAACTGTTTAGTGAAGCAAGTCTACCAACAGTGACGCCCAAACCACTATTTGAAAACTGTTGTAACTTATTTCTTATGGCTATGGACCATGACAGATCTAACCCTCTACTTGTCCCTGTATCATCTCTGTAGCCTCACACCGCCGCTAACCCGCTACCTCATCCAATACCTATCATTTTCATTAGCTACGGCACTATCAGGGTTTTAGCTCCTTTAAGCTAGCCTCCTCCGTCCAATCACTGACACATTTCTGGCTAGTCATCTTTTCATCTCCTCCTTGCTCGTGTCCCATCTTGTTTTAATTCATTTTATCACTTTCTTTTCCCCATGTTGGCGCTGTCTCGTGGATGTGCGACTATGCTTCTCTCTCTTCTCTCTCTCTTTCTGGCCTAGCTTTCTCTATTGATCCACCCATAGTTTTTTCAGTCTTGGCAGTGCTTGGCTGGCTTTAATCAATATAGATAATTGTCTGCTTTCTCAGTTTTTTTTTTTTTTCTCTGAATGAATCTAGGTCTTCCCCCCTCCACACACGGGACTCCCCTTCGCTAATGACGGGAGATAACCTGTTTTCCTTACCGATTTTTTTTTCTTTTTTCGATCACCCCATCCCACTCCCCTCCTCCTCCCCCCCTTTGGCTTCGGATTCCCTTGTTCATCGATTACCGTGAGATATCGCCCCGCGTGGCCAAGTCAACACATGTAAACACAGGGCTCCACGTGGCAGGGCACTGAGGACAAACAGAGGAAGAGGAAGATAAATATTCAGATTTACAAATGGACTCACGCTTAGGACAACAGGGGGCGCTGCGCTGGAGAGGCTGCATTAATGACTTGACAACTGTCTCAATGTCTTTACGTAGGTTCCTTTATATTTAACATGCATTTATTTCATAGAATTTTTTGATGTATAAAATATCCTCTTCTCAGTTTTTGCTTTACAATTAATGATGTCACAAGGCAGTTTACATATGGTTTACTTTAATTTTTAGGTTACATTGAAATTAGTTGTGGAGCTAAAATTCAAATTTTATCTCTCGTTCTCTCTCTCATATATGTGTGTGTGTATATATATATATATATATATATATATATATATATATATATATATATACACACACACACATAATTATTTCTTTCGTTATAGATTATATTGTTATCTGTAACATCACAATCTATGACAAGGAAACAGTATAGGAACAATTTTAGAAACAATAATGCCTTAATATTTGATCTTGACATCATAAATGATTAAATGTAAATCATGTGTTGAAGAATTTCCCATAGGGTTCACATGTCCTCTCGTTTTGTCCAAGCCCAGGATCAACACAGATCACAAACCTATTAAAAGACCATCAATGAATACTTTATATTATACAAACATCAATATTAGATTGTTCTCATATTCTGGAAAATATTGACTGGTATTATTGTTTTAAAATATTAATGCATTTCTATTGGAAGTGAGTTCAACTAGGGACTATTTTGGCCATTCATCACAAAACTTATTGCATTTAGCTGTTTATGTTTTTAGTAGTGTTTATTTTGTCCTGCATTTCAATCAGTCAATTAGTGCAGCTCAACAGGTCATCACATCCAGTGTCAGGGCAGTGTGATATGAGAAGCAGCCCTCAGAACAAAAGTGTTCCTCCCCTGTGTCCTCTGTGTCCTGCGGCATTACAGTAGCCTCCAGAGGGTGCTAGGTGAGCTCTGGAGACACAACAGGAAAGCCTCTCCTAAAGTTCTCTCTGACTTCACTCTGTTGTTTCGGTTGGTGATGAGAGGGGACAGTATCTTGAAGTGTTTCCTCTGAAATATCTTCTGCCATATTTGTTGTGGTGTGAAGAGTACTACTATATTTTAATGTCTCAATTTTAAGATGGAAAAACTGCGGTTGGCCTTGCAGCATTGAAGGGTGGGTCAAATGCAGAGGACATATTTCTGATTGCGACAATAAGCTATGAAATAACCTTTAGTATACAGCTTTACCAACACAACCAACAACTACTATATATGTGAGTGTCAGTCATGAAAGGACCCTATTACAATTGAGTTTTTATTTGTATAAGATTTAAAGAATAGGTCAATAACATATATATATATATATATCTATAATCTCTCTCTCCCGTCCTCTCTGCAACACTAGCACACAGACCCAAAGCAAACATGAGAAGGCTACAATGCACCTAACCGCGTGCCGCCCAGGGTCTACACAATTAGACTCTATAGGGGGCAGCAGTAAGGCCGTACAGTAATTACACGGCGCTATATGAACTGAAATGGCAGGGGTCTCCGTGTGCACGCCCCATTGTAACTGCGCTTTGAAACCCAGGCCCAACCGATCGATATATGGTTACATAGAAGTGAATAGGGGAGAGTGAGGGATTCAGGCATTGAATGTGTGTGTGTGTGTGTGTGTGTGTGTGGGTGTGTGTGTGTGTGTGTGTGTATATATATATATATATATATATATATATATATACACACACACACACACGCACACACACACACATATTCACGTATATATACATATATAGAGTTAGAGAGAGAGACTTGTATGGGTTAAAATGGGAGCAGTATGCAAGGTTACAATGTTAATAAAAATTGTAATTTCACAACAGTTTAAGTGAAAGGACGAGGACATGAAAAGCCAAGACTAACTTAGAACTAAATCAGGACTAGAATACGACAAAATCAAGCTTTGAAACTAGGGCTTAACCAGTCGATTCGATTATACAGAAGTGAATAGGGGAAAGTGAGGGGTGCAGTGTATGTATGTATGAAACACCAAAAATTAATGATTGATATTATTAATAAATAGGTAATTATTTATTTGAGATGTGCTGTGTTCAATTTAAATAAGAGCAGATTTTGTTGAATATTTCCTGCATTGTACAATATAATATGTAATTTTAAGCTTTTTAGACTTTTTAAAGACCTTGCCCTTAATAGGACTAAACCAGGACTAAACCAGGACTAGAACAGGACCACACCAAGTCTACATTTAATCAGGACAATTATGGGCTCATCTTTTGATTTAGTTGGCTTTTAAATTGTGTTAAATTGATGTATGGAAAAGACCATTTGACACTTTGAGTGTATCTGGGCACTTCTGTCTTTACCATTGCAAGACCAGGCCAGTGCCTTTGCAGAGGTTGCTTCATACCACTTGTTCTTTTTTCATTCTTTCTGCAATTGTATTTCTTTTGCCCATTTAAACTCATCTTTTTTCATAGCAATCATTAATAGCCTATTGCAGAGCACTGTGTTGCTACTATTAAGACTTCATTTACCGTGAGCTGTGAGCATTTGGCCTTGACATGTAGTGAACACTGTAGTCTTTTGAGCCCTTTCTACAGATATGTTCGTGTTTGACAGTAGATGGACTAAAGTGAGAGAGAGGTGATGACACATACCTCGACCCGCAGTCAGCGAATGCAACAGCTCTGGTCTTCCACTCTACAGTATATGACCTATAGTTATAATACACTATCAAAGTATGTGTACACTGATGCATTGAGAGGATGGAGACAAAATGGGAAATGACAGTATTGTGTGTGTGTGTGTTTGTATATTTGTTGACATGCAATTTGTAATTCTATAGCCAATTATAAAAATAATGCAGGCGTCTTCTTGTCAACTTTTATTCTATTAAGTTAACAGACAAGACAATTTTCAATATAGTTTAAAGCAATGCTATGCACCTTTAGCTTAAAACATACAGCAAGATGTTAGGTGAAATTCAGTAAACAATATTTTTTATATTTTAGTTAAAAGCCAAGAGGAGCAGGGATTACAACATGAGAGAATGCTTCCAATTTTAGATCTAAATAAACAGAAATATACTAAATAAATAAACCAAAAATATTCAAGTCTACCTCATTAAAAATGTGTTATTGCATTAGTCACCTGTAGTCCATTAGTGGTATGAATTCATACAGCCTACACCATTTTGAAAGTTGTACTACTACTTTAGAAATAATTATTACATCTATATATTATACAAAGACTTAACATTTATTTATTAACTATTCTATGTATGTATTTGGCAGGGACAGTGTACATTTATAAATATTACTGTACCAGGATTTGTTGCATTTGTTATATATTTTATATCTTTTATTTTTGTTTTGTATAATTGTACCATTTCCTGTTACAAAATCTGACATGAACCAGTCCATCTTTCATCCTTTCCAGCGACAGAGTAGTCCGAAACACATTTGAAAAGCCCACCGTGTCCAAGCTGGGTTTTCCGTTTTCTTATCTGGCCTTGTCGGCTTGTAACTTTTCCGTCTCTTGTCAGTCGGCCCTGCCTTTAATCGCGGCATTTCGGCCATTTTGATTCTGTTGTTGTTTGTTAGCTAGCGCGCTCATGTTTGTTAGCTTGTGTGCACGCGTGTGTGTGGTTGCCGCCGGTGCCGAGAGAATGCACCCTTATCCAATTTGTACTGGTCAGTGGTGTGAAATGGTGGTAGGTCATCTAGCTATACCCAGCCAGCCTCCTAGCCTCCTTCTTCCCCTGTTAGCTCGTGTCCATTTTGTAAAAAATATATATATATATATATTCTTCTATAGTGGTCTAGTCTTGTTTTTTTTTTGCGCACAGTGGTAGCTTGGTCTGCTCTTTCATCCACTACCTACAGTGACAGAATAAAATGGGCGTGATTACAGCTCAAATAATAACTCCATGTGTAAAGCATAATATTATAGTGGACACAATAATGGTATCCTGCTGGCTTCCCTGTTGCGTCTCATACACTGCACACCTCCCATACAAAAAAACACATAGCTTTTTCTATTAAATTGGTCGTTATTGTATGGTCAGCCCCCTATGGATTGGATCTATACGGCGGCTGGCGCACACACCCATCTTTCCGACAATTATCCGTGTTGCCGAGGCCTGTAATTGCGAAGCGTTGTGCGTTTTGTGGGTGTGTGTGTGAGAAAAAGCAAAATAAATGCACTTTTGTTTTGCTTTTGTGTCATAAGCTTTAATTCCATCTCTATTGCTGGATATTAGAAATGAGATGTCCCCTCCACTGCGAGATCAAGAATGAGTGGAAAAATATACTATGGCCATTTCAAAGAGCATAATTAATAGCCCTTGATGTCATACATTTCACAGTCAGTCAAGCAAGCCGATGCAATACAGTATTACAGTACAAATATTGCAGATAAAACTGAGTACTTCTAGTTAGTTTTTCAAAATTGAACAGAAGTAGTAGTATCTGTAGAAAGCATAAGACAGTGAATTTGACATTTCTTAACTATAAGCCTCAAAATATACAAAATTGCAATACTGTATTTTAGAAATAAATATAGCCTAATAAATGTCTATTGTGATTCATTTAAATATATGTACTTTCACGTAATTTTCCTATTAAGGAACACGAGATGCTGTCAAATGTCAAGGCCAAAACTATAAGATATTAATATTCATTTCTTGTTCTGTATATCTTAATATGTAAATAAGATCAAATTTATGCAAAATCCTGATTACAGAAGTTACATTGATTGGGGGGGGGGGAGTTGTGTGCATTGAAAACAAACTGCACTTAGTTTATTTTATGCATATGTGATTATAGCATTAGCAAAATTTATTGAGTGTTTATAGTCAAATGAGGAAAGATATTCAGATTGCAATGATTTCTGTTAAATGTGCAAATGGCAGCTACAGTCAAAACCCTTTTTCTGTTAGTATTTTACAGAAATGCCTCTGTTTCATTGAAGTTCACTTGAATGTTTAAAAGCATGTCCTATTCACATTGGCTTTTAGTGTTTTATATATTTATTTTCGAAGCTTATAAAATGTATAAAATTAAACTTCTTAAACTTAACCTTGATTTCTGCCGTTTTGGCTCTTACCATCTGATACTTTTTTCTCAAACACTTAAAAAAGCCCCAAGGTGAATTCAGAAACCACTCTAGTATACCCTTAAAATAAAAAATAAAATGAAAGTACTGTATCTGAAGACATCTTAAAGCAAAACTAATATTCCAGGAAAAAAAAAATATATGCTATGGTCAGATATGTTTTGGGTCAGAAGTCCCAAATCAAAATGGTGGCTTCGTCATTGTCCATAATTGTGTGTTGGTTTGCAAAAGTGAGCCGATAAGTGCGTTTGGTGTAAAAATAGATGGATAACAGCCACTCCGAAGCGAAAAGGCTTTAGGGAAGGCGGGTGGTCTGGGCAGGGGGGCCTTGAGCACCCATTTCGCCCACTTTCTCTCCTCCCCTGGTTCCACTGTCGCTCACCCGTCTGCCTCTCTGTCTCCGCTCCATCTGTGCACCTTCAAAATGGAGTTGGTTAAGTGAAAGACGGACACTGCAAAGAGCAAAGAGAAAATTAGGATTAAGTTTTTCAGCATGGATAATCTATAGTATTATAAGATTATGGGTTGTTGAAATGAGATAGTCATTTGAACAGGAGTTACTTCGACGTCTGTCACGATAACAAATTTTGAAGTTCGATATATTGCTGAAATAAATATAGATGATAAACGATAATATTTAAACTAATTTTTGCCACTGGCACAATAACACAAGAGCAGATTTAAATGACAAAAACTATTTTAAATCTACTATATTGTTGAAAAAAATAAGCTGCAACATCAGAATGAAACAGTTTAGTACATAATTTTCCACAGTGAGTTATAGAAGTTATTAATTCAATCTTTTATGGCTTAAATCTTATCACATAGCCAAAAAATAACCACAAATTTCCCAGCAGTGCAAAGAAAATGTACACATGATAAATATTGACCCCATAAATATATTGTTTCAGCTTTCATTCTTACTGAATGATAAGTGGATATAGTAATTCTTGTGGCAGGTATAATTACTACTGAAAAAAAACACGTAAATTGGACAAAGTTGAAACTAGTTTTAGAATAATCTGGCTCTATATCATAGTATAGGGCAACATGGTTATATTACTATTACTATTACTCGTAAACTAATACTACTATCAATCAATATCACTAATATCATTACATTGCCTAAATAAAAATAGAGTTTTAATATTGTGGTTATCGGGCTCAAGTATAGAACTGTTAGTGTTGTGACAACACTAAAGAGGAGGGAGTATTGTAATTAGTCTAAAACGTGATTATAACCAGTATATCGCCAATGCCAATTTCCATGTCTATGGTAAACATTTGATAGTTATTGAGTAAATGTACACCTTTTACGTGTATTCCTCTGGATCATTGAACTATCTCTAGTATCTAATCTATTTATTTGAGTTAGTTGGTTTCTTCCCATCCCAGACTTTGGAAATCCATAGTTTTGCTTGTGTGCATTCTAACATTATGTACATTGAGAAACATTGTCTATCAAATCCCCCAATGCCTTTTTCCCGTTCCGGTCCGGCACTGGTCTACCACACACCTTCCTCTTCCTCCTGGATTCGCTGTTTTTCTCCACTTTGGACCAAATCAGGCCTGACTTTCCCCCCTTGTCCCACAACCACGACGTTCCCCCCAAAACCTCCAGTCTTTTTCCCAATCTTATCCCAAAATTTGGAATCTGCCCCGAGCTCCCTGATCCCTGCCTGCTGGAACTGAGACCGGTCACGCTCACAGATGAGGAATTTCTGATGCAACGCGAGGTGGGACAGTCCTAAATTGTAGTATTTTTGGGGGAGGGGGGCAGAGAAAGTGGAGGAGAGGGACTCTGATTTTGTATGATTGGCCTGAGTGCTCGTGCTCCTTTACACCTTTTCTATCCCAAAATGACCAGCTGTGGCAGGGCGTTATGAGAGGGACAATCAAGGTGGTGGTGGTCCAGGTCGCAGCATACAAAATGTAACTCGAGATTTGGAGCAATTGGCTCCTGCATTTGCACCGATTTGAGAAATATTTTGTCACATTTCTTTCATAATCATATTTTGTTCATGAAATTCTGGTTTATTTTTCTGTGAAGAGTAAAGTGATTGAAAAAATTGATTTTTTAGTATCTTGTCTCATCAGGGCATTTTTTTTAATTTTTTAAATCAAATATGGTGTAATTCACTTTTTCAATATTAATACTGTGTTTTGTTTCATTCACACATCTTTAACACACAAACCCTGCATATTTAGGCTGTGTTCTTCTCTCAGATGTCACATGGTAATACAGGAAGGACTCCACTGTGTTTTTAAAGTCCATACACCTTCACTAGAATCATTTGGATAAGTTCAGACCTGGAATTGCCCATCTCTACTGAACAAAAGTTAAAAAGGTAGATGTTAACTTGAAAACAACTGCTTAAAGACATCACAAGGTGCCTTTTGAACTTTGTAAAAGTAGACAGACTAATAATGCAGGAGGTGTGAATGAAACAAAACACAACTCCAGGTATGTTTTTGATGATGTAATTCGTAACATGACTTAAACAATCAATTTTGTGCAATATAGGACCTTCAATAAGATAACAAAGATGATATGCTTGCCGTGTTCACACTTGCACATACGCCGCACCACAAAATTTGGACTAAACCAGGTCTTAACAAGGGACTAAACCTGGGGCTAAATCATCAGGACTAGAGCAGGCCCAAACCTGGAACGTGTGAAAGCAGCGTTATTGATTAGAGTGAATCAGCAGTCTTTGAAGTATGTAGTCTTGAATAATGCCAAAACACACAAACATCTTTTCTTTCTAAAATTACAAAAATACATCGACTGAATACTCAAACTTCATAATGCATGTGTAGAGACTTATACATAAAACTTATAAATAAATAAATAAAAATTGAAGCTTGGTTTTATCAGCCATTCTACAAAAAGCTGCGTAGAATCAGGTGGTGCTGTGGTAAAGACAGGCGGGGTTTGTGAGGGGGGTGGGGGGGTGGACTTGTGGTCACTGCAAAAGTACCTCCAGCGCTCGTCTGTCCTGCTCCCCCCTCAGCCGGGCCCCGATCGATACCAACTCACAGCAATAAAGCTTTCCCCTTGTCATCTCCGCAGAATACAAAGCAGAGCGGGGCAGCTGAGGCGGAGGGGAGGGGGAGTGGGGGGAGAGAGAGAGGGGAGGGAGGGGAGCTGTTCAGGAGCCACACCAATTTCCTAACCCCACGTTTTTTCACCTGCTTTGCACGACCGGTTTCTATCTTTTTTTTTTTTTTTTTTTTTTTGGCTATACCTTTCTTACATTCTACCTTTGACATTGAGATAACCAAGGCTATATTTCATAATGAGAGCAGGTTGAATAAATATGTTTAATAATTCATCTATAGCTGGAGTACTGTAACAGGGTTGTGTTATGTTTTAAATTATTTCTTCAAGAATTACTGCTAATTTCTCTGTGTTTGCAGCCTATTTTAATCAGTTCTTTTCAAACGTAGGTGTACACTATGACGCAGCTAAAATAATTTTAAATCAATTAACTTCAAATAGCGATAGCATAGAAACCTTGCCATGTCCTTGGGTTGGACGTAATAATAATTGTGTTATATTATCCTATGTTTATTTTTTTATAACTGAAATGAAACTTGGTGTTATGATAGACCTGATTTTGTTGCAAACACTTGGATCATAATGAAGCAGTTGCACCACTTTAGCATTAACACGGATGAACTGAACGCATATAGAAAAGTAGATTAAAAACCAAGCAAAGAATTTCACTGTATGAATTATTAACCAATGGTATGTTATTTGAAACTATTGCAAAAATGCAAGACAAAATCAAAATCTTGAGCCCCAAAAGCTGCTTCTGGACTGGAGGGGAGAAGGAAATAAATGCATTGGTGTAGGATGAGACGGGCAGGGGTCTAAAGAGGTGGGGGGAGGTGGAGGATATAGGCTGGAAATGAAGAGGGGGAGGGGGCCCTGAGGTGCTGCATCCAGGAGGGAGATGGATGTTTGGGGAGGACGACATTTAAGGGAAGAGGACCTGAAAGAAGACGGGACATGAAGAAGACCTGAGAAAAGACGGGACAGAGGGGTATAGGGGGGTCAAAACACAGCCGGGTTTAATTGGGAGGCAATTTGAGTCAAGGCCGATCAATAAAACCCGTGAAGCTACCGACACACCTGGTTTTACACGCACAGAAAACTGAAATTTACGGCAAAAATCCTGGACCTTAAATCTATTGCTGTTTCTATAATGACTGTTTTCAGATTCTAGATGGATCTCATATTCCTTGTATTGATTATAGGGGCTTTTTTATATACGAAATGTCCATAAGGAATACTGAGAAGTCATTGATATTGGTGACAAGTTCATTATGATGCTCTATAAATATCCAGCCACAACACTGCATCCATATTGTGATCTGAAACCCAGCAATTCTTGGCAATTTGAGGATAATAGATCATTGAAATTTTTTGAAGACATGAAAAATAACAATAATAACTATATTTAAAAATAAAAATATTTACATTTGGTCTACATCTAGTGAAATGTAGAAAACAAGTATGAAATTTCTGTATTTTTGGCCATTCAGACCATTCAAATCAGTACGATACTTAAACCCCAACTAAGACTTATGAATAGCAAAATTATAATCTCTTTTTTTGTCCTTGAAATAATTCCATAAATGTATCTATATATTTTTGCTATTTTAAATTTTTTGTTTTTTTTGTTTTTTGTTTTCCACACATTAAACACAGAGGATCTTCCAGCCCTGAATCCACACATAAATATCCCGGCGGTCACATGACAACCTCATAACTCCAAATTGAGCGGTAATATGATTTTCTTTGGGTGGGGAAAATTCGGCCATCTTTGGACTTATCAAATCCCCTCAGCCTCTGCGGGATAAACGCGCTGGTCAAACTAAGAGGGATTCACACACTGGGTTATAGGGTTTTTATATGGGGTTTAATATAGCTGTCAATATGTCTGCAGAACACACCTGGAATTTGTCATGGAAGTACAAGGAGATATTGATATCAAAGAGGATTCTGACAGCCCATAGTACTTTCATATTGTTCAGATTAAATGTATTCTCACAGTATGATAGTATATACACGCCACAATTTTAAGTTTATTGGTTGTACAGCTAGTTACTAAGGGCAAAACCTTCTATGCTCACAACTGCAATATATCTGTTCATTAAATTTGGATGTGAACCAAAGTAAATTAAATACATGTTTTTTATAGTCCTTAAGCTTTTAAAAAATATAATTGGATTACAACAAACTGCCATAGATTGACCCAATATTCACATAGTAGAAAATGTTTTAATAATGATTTTCATAATCACCTGACTCTTTGAAACCTTCCTCATACTGTTTGAATCAATTTCTTTTTATTTTATCTGTCCCTCTCCACCTAATCTAGGGCTTCGCAATTTATCACACATGTAAAATTGTCAATAATAAGCATAGGGCATTTTAATTTAGAGCTTGTCCTCTAGGGCTGTAGTTGACTAAAGAAACTCTTAATCAAGACTGTGTCCTCACATGGACACATACACACTTAAGTTTCATAACTGTACTCGTTAACTACGTGGTTACCTGGATGGAGGAGGATGATTATGGAACTTTACATAAATTTGTTAGGCTGTATCTGTACGCACACGCAATCCACAATGGATATATTTACTATATTACATTTACTTGGGAATTATGCTTTTAGTAGTTTGCTTTTAGTTTGGTTCATATTGTCTGTTTGGCTTCAGCTTTACACTAACACTGCAGACTGTGACTGGATGTGGATTTATTATTACGCATTTTGACTTTGAGACACTGTAAAGGCACCACACTGGAGACTTGATGCATTTTCAAGTGGATACAAGTTGCATCTCTGGACACACTATTTCTTTGTCTCTTCTGTTTTACTGGTAAGGTGATACACTGCACTGTGTTTGGACACATGTAGGCCTATGTTAATACATGAGTGCTGTTTGTGCCATTCGTTTGTGCAGAGCACCTGTGCTGCTGTTTAATAAATCAGTGTGGTACACATCATTACATCATACACCATATTGGATCATTAACACAACCTAAAGTTGGCAACAAACGAACGTCAGTTTTTTGGTGCCAGAACCTTTTTGGATTTGGTGCCCAGCCCTACCAAAGTCCTGACGATTGGATAATCAACTTAAAAGGGGGTGTGGCAAAACTCTCAAAACTACCTCCATTTCTCTCTCCATGTATCTGACCCAAACTTTACTCAAAAGACTACACCAGAGTTCATGCAAAAACAAATATTTATGCAAATGAAAGTATTGGGAAACAATGTATTTATATAAAGACAGATTAAACTGGTGAGTCATGAGGTTAATCTGCCTTTTTACATATTAATACCAAAAAGTACCAAATCTTCAGCTAACTCTCACCAAGTTCTCCTTTCTGCTGTTGTCCCATATAAATCCTTATTATCTAAATAAAAGGATTAGTTGCCTAAGACTCCATCGACCGATTAATTGACTAAATTGCTAAAAGCCTACAGCCCTACACTCCTCTGTCACTAACAAAAACATGATTATGTTCACAATTTTTATATTAAATAAAGATTCATGATTTTGTCATATCATAAGCCAGCCCTCATCTGATGAACCACTACATAACTCAACATTTTCCTTCCATTCACAAATTCATTCACTAACTGCCACCGGTCAATTCAGAATTGAAAAGCCCTGTATCAATAACCATTCCAGTTTATTCTAGTCATTCCGTATCTCTTCTCCGTCCACTTGTATTTCCTGACCGTCCCCATGATCCTGGGAATCTTTGTTAAGCCAAAATTGTCCCTCTCCTCCTCAGCTCCTGTTTCCTGAAAAAAAAAAACAGCAGTCTTTATTTCTCTCTTCTGTCTTCCCCACAATACCATTATCACCAGATTTTTCCACTTTTTCATCTCTGCTCATTTATTTCCTGCCTGTCCGCTCTCTCCGTCCTAGTCATTTTTATCCATTCTTGTTATTTTTCCCAATTACTCTCCCTGGATCCCTAATATGTGCCATGCTCTTGTGTTGCATGCTCCTCCAGTCCTCCTCCAGTCCTCCTCCAGTCTTCTCCCGCTTTGAAACAACCCTAATCCAATTTAAAATTAGTTGTCATGAAATGGCAAAGTATACCATTCTACTTTTACATTTACGTTTTGTGTCTCAAACTATAGATCATTCATAATGGTATTTCCCCCAGTTCCAATGTCAATGTCCCAATTTTCCCATATAATTTACCTTTTCGTACCAAAATTAATCTTACGAAAGCTTAATATTGTCAATTTCCTTGCTCCTTTGTCCCCATGTGTGTTATTTTGGGGAATTTCACATTTGGCATCCCAAATTTCCTTTCCTGGGATCCACAACACACACTTCTCAACGGAAAAAGTATGTGAAAAGTATTTTTATGTGTGATATATTAGTTTGCAGTTCTTCAAATCAGTCCAGTTCTTTGGTTCAACATGTAACGTCCTGTCTTATTTCCCTTTGGACACTTTAGCCCAAAAACCCAAATATGCGAGGAAGCCAGTGTCTTTTAGTTTCCTTTCTTTGTGCTCTCTTTCCTTGCCTCTCCTCCCCCTCTCCTCCCTCCACCCTCTGACCCTGTGTCTGTATGTGCTTGTGGTGTCTCTCTCTCCTCCCCTCCTTCCTTTCTCTCCTTCTCTCCTCTCCTTCTCCACCATTCCCTATGTCTGTATTGTCTCTCTCTCCTTCCCTCCTCCTCTTCCTCTCCTCTCCTTCCCCCTTTCCTCCTCCCTCCATGCCCTGACCTTGTGTCTGTAGTTGTTGCATTTCTCTTTCCTCTCCTCCTGCCTTCATCCCATGGCCCTGAGTCTGTACCTATGGTTGTAGTGTCTCTCTTCTCTCCTCCTCTCCTCTCTCCTCTCCTCTTCTCCCTCCTCTCCTCCCTCCATCCATATGTCTGTGCCTGTGGTTGTGTTGTCTCTCTCTCTCCTCCCTCCTCCTCTGCCTCGTCTCCTCCTCCTCGTCTTCTCCCTTCATCCCCCGGCCCCGTGTCTGTGGTCTCTCCCTCTCCTCCTCCTCCTCCATCCCTCTGTCTATGTCTGTGGTTGTGGTGTGCGCTCCATGGGGAGGGCAGTAATAACGGAGAAGGGGAAAGAGAGCGAGAGGGTGCTGCGATTATTGTCTTGTCGGGAGTCAGAGCTATCGATCGCTTCAGAAATATGTGGAGCGAGAAAGAGGTACAGTATCGCTTTAATAAACACTCAAGAGACGCATCTGGGAAAAAAAAATAAAGCTAAAGCAGTGTGCACGTCCTGGTTGGGCACAGGTGGGAGACATATTAAAAATGAATAATATTGTAATTATGGGTTTGGAGATATGTAAAATTTGGATCTGAATCAAAATGATTTTTAAAGCTGTAAAAAAAAAAGTTGTTTTTTGTTTTGTTTTGTTTTTTTTTTGTGTTTTTTTTGAGCTTTTAAACATACCATATTGTCCCCTAATCAAAAAAACATGCCACAAATTATATTTTCATTTGTACAAAGCTGTTTTGCTCTGAACACTCAAAAATCACTCAATCAATTTTCCATGGATTATTACGTCATACATTTCCATAAACCATAATTGCAATTGTTCTGATCATTTCTGGTTATACACTCAACTATTAACAGAGCAGTCATGTTGATGGCTTCTTTTTTTTTTTTTAATGTTCATTCCCACAGCTGACTGCAGAGGGGGCTTCAATGCCTAAATTTCACATGAAAACTGGAGGTGTAGTTTTTATAGTGTATTTTCCAAATGTATTATTTTAAGTTGGTAAATGTGAAACACTAAAAGCTAATTAAAGCCACCAGCCAGTTAAAGTAGGGATATTATTTAGGAGTTTTTCTCTCAAACAGAAACGCTCTGCTCCACCTTGTGATGTCATGTGGTAAGACAGGAAGTACTGCTATTTGTTTTTAAACTCCATACACATCATTTGGAAATTTCAGCATTCAGAATTGCCAATCCCTGCTAAACAAATGATAAAAGGTAGGAAAACTACCTACTACTACTACTACATGGTGGAACAGAATATTTTGAGCTTTGGAAATTTAGACAGACTAATAATGCAGAATTACCTAAATATGTGTGAATGAAATAAAAAACAACTCCAGGTATGTTTTTGGGGAGGTAGCAGAATTATAACATAGTTAAAGCACCCAAAAATCAATTTTGTATAATATAGGCCCTTTAATAATATCATCCTCAGAACAAACAAACCAGAAATAATAAGGTCAGTATTGCCCATCCTTACATTCACGTAATCCCTAACTCTCTCTCACACAGCATGCACGAATCAAGCGCACCCACAAACAGGGTCCAAACACAGAATGGGCTCTATAGACTCACCTGAGATGATCAGAGGAGAATCTACATGACACTTCAGTGGGACGCCTCCATCAAAGAAACAAGTGCACCTTTTACACTGGAGTTTATCAAAGACTGGAGTGATGCATACTGTGCCTTAAGTCATTCTACTACTACAGAGGAACAGATGTGGTGTTCATGTTTGTTTTTCCATTATTATTTATATATTTATGGTGAGGATAAGAGCTTATAGAGAGATTAGAGATCAAAATATTGCTTTTTGCTAGGGCCGAATGATATATCACAATCAAAATGAAATCGCTGCTGCAATTATTCATTTAATAGAATGACCCCGCGAAGAACAAAATATCCTTGTCGTTTAGACCGATACAAACATGTTCTGAAATGCCTGGGATTCTTGGATTAGTTTATCAGTTTATATTTGAGTGTTCTCTCAAATAGTAACACTCCTGGAGTTGTTTACACTGTGCACTCTGATGAGAATCCTATTGCAAAAAATCTGAAAAATCACAAATTGTTTTTTTCTTTCCAATATTGTGCTCCCCTGTACTTATTAAAAAAAGAAAAAAAAAGATCTGTCTTCGGGTAGATATGTGAGTATGTGAGTGGACTTTGACTGGACTGTAACTTGTTTTGTAGGCTGAACAATATAAAAGTTAATAAGAAGTTAAGATTCTGCGTTGGTCTAAAAAAAATATTATTGCGGTCCCTTTGTTGCACCAATCCAGCTTTTTCAGATCTTTTTATATCCTTAAAACAGTTACTTATACAAGAGATCCAACTGTGTTATGCAACTGTTATTTATCCTTTAGATCACTTAAGAACAGCTTTGTATGAATAAAAGTTCAAATGTTATGAGACGTTCTAGGCCAAGGTCAACCTGTAAATGTCTTATTGCATCCAATTAAAGGTCCAACCTGGAAAATTTTCCTGGCTCCGCACCGATAATCGATTCTAGTGTTGGTATTAGTGCATCCCTAATATCTGGACCTTCCTACACCTTTTATAGCAACCACAATGCCGAAATGACCAAATAGCTTATTGTCATATCAGTAGTAGTATGTATGCAACACTATTTCTATACATTTCTATACAACTAGAGCCATGTTAAAAGTTAATTTAGTTGAATGAATGGCAACAATTGAATATTACAGGGCAATTCTGTGTATCTTAACACCATCATCAATATGTTACCTCACCATTCATCTCTACATTGATCCAGCACTGACCCATATAGGCCACAGTGTTAACCTATAGTCCAGCCTCAATCTATGGCCCTTATACAAACATGGCCAACATGACATGCTTATTCTTAATCATTAACGCCCTCAGCCTTCCTCTCCCTCTTTCACCCACACACAAACATAAATACACACACAACATACACACACATATGATCCTTAGACATGTGCTCGGGAACACGCGTGATCTCTCTGTTTCCATGACGACGGCCCATGTCCCGCCACCACTGCTGACCACAGCCACACGACGAGGGGATTTAACAAGGAAATCAGGACTTCAGGTCATAAATATTAGTGAAGGAGTCAGGTAGTGGTAGTGTATTTGAATGAGGTTTGCATCGAGTATGGTCCCATGCTATTCAACATAATAACATGTAGATGATAAATTATAATAATTTTTATAGCTGGCTAAAATATATGAAAATTAACTAAAATTCTTTATTATTATTATTATTATTATTATTGTCATTTTTTTAAGTATACATAAATATCTTAATTGCAGGAAACACTTTATCTAATTTAACTGTTGAACACTTGGTATTTTAAGTTTTTGTAATCCACCAATTCAGCTGAATGATGGATTTTATTCTTTAAGCAGTTTCTGTTTTTTGGTAAACTGATAAACTTTCTGAATATACACAAAATCTTATATTCATACTGTAGTACAACAACTTTATTAAAAGTCCTATATTATGCAAAATGGGCTCTTTTGAGCTGTCAGCTATGTTAGAATGTTGTTAACTCCTTAAAAATATATCTGGAGTTGTGTTTTGTTTCATTCACACATGTTCAAGTTAACAGGCACCTTTTACCTTTAGTTCAATAGAGATTGGAAACTCCAGAGCTGAAATTACCCCAAATGATTCTAGTGAAGGTGTATGAAGTTTAAAAACACAGTGGAGTGTTTTCCATATTGCCAAATGACATCACAGTGTGAAACAGTGTTTTTTCTGCTTGGGAGAAGAATTCAACATAAATGATGGGGATGAGCAAAACAACATTATAACATAGATCAGAAAACAGCGTAATATGGGCTTTTTAAATTAGATTGCCAGTGTGCTTTCACAATAGACCTAAGTATTTTTTTCAAACTAGCAAAACCTAGCATGAAGACAGACCATTTTATGATTGTTGTCACGTATGAAATTAGCCACACTTTGCTGTGTAGAATCTCAGGGTAGTATGTTTTCGAACCAGCTATCATGAGGTCAGTATAGTGAGAATGACTATAGCCAAAGGTAGCAAATTAATATGAACTAATTTGCCCAAATGTTCTGTATCTTTGACCCAGTTGTTTTAAAAATTTGTGTAAACTAAACTTTTATGTGTCTGTAACAACTTTTAACAACCAAAAATACACAAAAAGCACAAAAGGTGAGGATGACAAGATGCATTTAAAAGAAACGCTGAATGTGCAGAAGTGTGAATTAGGCTAAAGTTTAGGTGAAGGTTACAGACAGGTTCAAGTTGCAACAGAAAAATAAGCGCTGTCCGAATTAATGAGCCAAGAAACCAGACAAAAGGAGGTGTGGGAGAGGGTTAAAAGTGCATAAAACAGTTGTTATGCTGAAAAGTTGCCTAAATCCAAGTCCGCTCTACCAAGGAAAAAAAGTGGTTTCAATGGACAAAGAATACAGCCAGACTGTTTTGAGGTGCGTACATTAAAGGGCCTCTTCCTGATTTTAAAATAAAATTTGACTTGCCTCAGTATATAAGATCAGCTCAAATTTTTATGGTCTGCAAACCAATAAGTAAGGCTAGTTAGGTGATAGTATCCTGGTACTTGTTAATAGCACAGTGATGGAAACATTCTGCACTAGTGTTTGAAAGTTCTCATGGCAGTGAATAATTAGGATGCTAGCAATGTAATGTAAAAATGGGGTGAGCTACAGTGGCTTTTACAGAAAGCAGTGTTCAATCTAAAATATTGCAATAGTTGAACAATTATATATGTTAAGTGGTTGTGAGTTTGATCTTTAGGCCAGCTGAGTACACTTATGTGGACTTTAATGTACATTTTTGTTAAAAGTAGACTATCCCTGTTTAATATTGAGTTGAAGTTCAGGTTAGAATTAATTGTTAGAATTTGCCTTATCTGTTACACAGGTGCAGTTTTTGTCAGTTGTTCCTGCCTTAAGCCTTAAGATTAACATGGTGTGTGTATAAAACAAATCCCTAACAACACATGATAAGATACAATATTTGTGAAATTTCTGGATAATTCTTGCAAAAAAAGTGAATCACCCTTACAAAGAATTTGACCTCTGCCCAATGTTGAATATTACAATAGCTTAAAATACCATTATGTAGGTTAAGAGGTTCTGACCCCTGCCCTCCAACTGAAATCTTCCAGTAATTATAAGCTTTACCTACTGCTCCTAATGGATAATTTATGAATGAAAGAGTGTTTCATAGTATCTTGGACTGTTGACTGCAAAATATTGCAGAGTTTAAACCAGAAATGCAGCATTACCATACAGTCTTATAAATCTTATTCCTTATGGCATAGCATTGTACCCATGTTCTATTGTCTTTTCACATTACACTTCCTGACATTTAAATAGTATTTTTGTGTATGTATCTGCCCCCTTAAACATATATCTGACATGTTTATTATCAGTCAAATCTTCAGTGTGAATGTAAACAAACCCAACTGTCTTTTGGAGGCACAATTTGGAGTCTATATGGATGTAAACATCTTATTTAGACCTCATTAAACTAGCTGTCTGTGTCTTGTGCAGGTGTGACTATAGACCATTATAATGAATCTACTGTCCAGCTCTTCTCTCTCTCTCTCTCTCTCTCTCTCGCTCTCTCTCTTCTCTCTCTCTCACTCTGTTTTTTCTCTCTCTCGCTCTCTCTCTTCTCTCTCTCTCACTCTGTTTTTTCTCTCTCTCTTTTTCTCTACTTTCCTCTTTCTCTTCTCTCAAATCGGATGTTGAATTTAAAAACAAGCTCAAAAATACACGGTGCATAACTAGACCTTTGTCAAACCTGTTCAGCTCGAAAAGTGGCATTTTGCTTTTGAAAGAAAGACAGAAATCAAAGACTGAATGGGGAAAACGTAGCTTGAAATTCAACGTTTTTTGGTCGTTATTTGAAAATGAGGAGTCGGTTTTGTTTGTTAGCGGGATCTGGGAGAAGTGTTGTCATCTTTCTTATCTAGCTGTTCACTGATAATAATACAATACAATACAATGCAATATGTGGGATAATGATGCTGGTGACACAAAATTGTATAGGAAACTGACAGGAGGGATACAGTGGAAATCAATGGGTTTTCAAAGGAGACGTAGAGTACTGGACAGTGTTGTTAGATGGTTTGGAGATGAGAGGAGTAAGGACTTTCTGGAGGTTGTTGATTTTTTTTTATCCATATTTAGGAAAAATGTATTGAGCTCTGCCACCTTTCAGTTTTAAAATAATTGTACAAATTTTGGCTTCAGAAAAATTTGTTCTTCAAGTTCTTATATTACACTAAATGGATTCTTGTGAGCTTTAAGCCATGTTATAATGTTGTTACCTCCTCAGAAATATACCTGGAATTGAGTTTTGTTACATTCACATGTTTGATTAACCCTGGTTTATTCGTGTGTCTACATCGCCAAAGCTAAAAATACTCTGTTCCACCTTGTGATATCATGTAGTAGTTTTCAAGTTAACGTTACCTTTTACCTGTACTTAGTAGATACATCCAACATGATTCCAGTGAAGGCGTATGGAGTTTAAAAACACAGTGGAGCACTTCCTGGTGGAAGGTGGAACTGACTGTTTTCTGTTTGAGAGAAGAACTCAGCCTAAATATGCAGGCTTGTGTTTTAAACATGTTAAAGAAATGCAACTCCAGGTATGTGATGAGAAAACAACTTTATTACAGAGATCAGAAAATAGTGTAGTTTTGTATTGCCTCTATAAATGTGATTTTATTCCATGACATTATAAAGCATTTTGTTTATTATTATTATTTGTTACTTCAATTTTAAGTTGTTTAACCTGAAATATAGTGCTATATTATTGTTTTCATTGCAATATGTCTTTAAATCCAAAGTCAGTAATTACTCAGCTGTGTACTTTTGAGTGATATGCTGTAGTACCTAAAATCACAATGCATAAATTTATACACACACACACACACATATGGATATATATATATATATATATATATATATATATATATATATATATATATATATATATATATATATATATATATATATATATATATATATATATATATATATATAGTTCTTTGTCCATAATTAGTCTTGGGCCCTTTCTAAACCGCCCTTCTCTTTACATAACTGCCCTGTGCATTAATGTGACAGCAGGGGGCAGGTGGGAGCGTTTGGGCCCGTACCATGTGCCTGACCTTTCACCTCCACACGCCAAAATACCCCCCTCACTCCACTCACCCCTCCCATACCTAACAACACCCCTCTCTCCCATCTCCTAACCATCCCGTCCAGCTACATTCATAAACCCACGCGCCGTCTGTCAAGAGCCTCTGACAGGCGTGACCAAGGCGGGGCATCTGGGGCAAGTTTAGGAGTGCCTCAAGCCATTCTACTGCACCCCTCCCTCCTTTTGCCCCTCCCTAATTTTTAACTCCCAAAAAGAAGCCACAAAAAGAAAGATACATCATCACATCATCTGCCCCGTGGTCCTCTGTCCAGGCGTACTCCATCTTGCTATTACCCCGGATAGGAGTAGCATGCAGAGGGGAGGGGGGCATTGGGGCGAGTTTGGTCAAATTGCCCCAAGACTGAGTAGGGTAGAAACTGAGCATATGTTTTGTTCAATGCCGTTGATTTATTGTATTGTAAAAAAGTTCAAATTGTAACTTAAACATGGTATTAATTGTAAGGATATTTAGACTAGAATAGAATGTTTTTTACACCAGATGCTCTGCCTTTTGCACATCCCTATCCCTATGTGCTTTACTGGCTCATAGTTCAGCAATATTTTTGCTATGATTGATAATTACATCAACTACATTTCAGTTTTTAAATGTGGGTATGTTTGAGGATTTTTGGATTTGTATTTTAAAGCTATGTATTGAGAGATTGTAGTCCTACTTGAAAAGGGAAAAAATATTGGTCTACATGGTGCATTTGATTTGCTTGCATGTTTGGGCTGGAGATTTTTGAGGGGGGTGGAGTTAAAACCCCGTTGGCCAGAGGGGTTAGGGGCAGTAGAGTCAGGAGGAGGGGAGATAAAATGATTGTCCTTTCATATGCTGAGGAGGAGATCAGAGACTTGGGCTTACAGCAGCTGTATGCAGAAGATGCGTAGAGATAGGAATTATTTTTTTCCTGTTATGCTTTTGAGTTGGACAAAATGCCATATTCATATATAACTTTTTTTTTTGTTTGATTAGCTGAATCATTGCAAACTGTATTACACATTTTGCTATTTTTTAAAGCTACCAAAATAATGTAAAATGCTTCTGTCTTTGGTGTGTTTGTGTCTCAAATTCAACTCAATGATACTAGAAAAATGTTATCTGTGTAATCCCTCAGTCGTCCAGGTATGAGCTATAGCAAAAGAAAAGTAAAATCTATCAACTGGATAAAGCGTTGTAGGAGTGAACAACATTTTGTCCAGTTGACAGATTTTATTTTTTTCTTATGCTACTAGAAAATGTTATTATTATGTAGAATTTGTGGCATTTAAGTCAGTTACACGAAAGACATATGTTAAACAAAACTTAATGAACAGTTTAGAGAAAAGCTGCCATGAATGCAGAAAAATCAAGTTAGTCTTAGACAGCTCAATTCAGATCCGTGTCCTTAATATTTCAGCGCTGACACCGCGCTGGTTCTCAGCTGTTTTACTGACAGCTGCTGCCACCCCCTGGAGGATACATGTAACAGCAGAACCTCATGTTTCCAAATGTCATTCGACTGAGCACGTTTCTTAGTGGGAGATTGCTATTTGTATATTTTATATATTTTCAAGGTCAGTTTGATTTGATACTTTTGTAACATTACAGAATAATATTTGTAGTAAAGTTGGTGGTGGGTTGATTAAATGTGCACTATGAAACTTTACTGGTGCAGTGTCTGCTACCTGCTTGTGTATTATTGGTTTGCCTAGAAGGTTTCACAGAATGCCATGAAATGTGTCTATCTCTAAGAGACAAGCAGATGGCATCGCCCGGCCAAGTTACAGGTTACATCTGTGGAGAGAAGACCCAATAAGAATGCATGTTTTTAATGGTATTTTTTGCAGTAAAAAGTAACTTTAATTAAATAAATGCAAGAAATAAATGCCATACTGTTAAACATTTCAGGCAAAGAAACAACACCTTCATGGAGACAAGCGGGTGTTGGATCTCCACCAGTGCACCTTTTTGTCGTTACTTATAACTTAGAATAATTTCAGTTATTACTAAAACTTAAATATAAATTGAAAAATCTACTTTTCACTGTACTATGTGCAAGTTCTGTCTAGATTTAGACCCATTTGAACCACTGCTCTAAACAGAACAGTAAAAAATCTAAAGTTTTGCTTTTTGCGATTGTTTTTTGTTCTGAGTAATGTGGGCTGCTCAGGTAAGCACTTCCAGTCTGCAGTTGAGTCCGGACCAATTACCTCCTGAGTCCCAGAAGTGAGCCATAACTGTGCAGCTAATGTGGAAAAGGGGTCCCAGAATCCCTCTGCCACATCCCAGGACCCCCAGGTTTACATCTAAAGAGGGGCAAAGGACCAGGGCCAAAGCTGTGTCGGCCATTTTGATTTGGGAGTTAGTGTTCGTGGGTCTGGTGCAAAGTTGTCATGCAAAATAAGATGTAGTTTCATGCTTCTACATAGCAAAACATTTTAGAGAGCAAAATAACACATTAGTAAGTGGTTAACTGGCATTTTGTAATTTACCTAAAGTGTGAATTTAAACTGACCCATTCATAGTTAAGGAATGGCAATCTGTCTTGCAGACTGCCTTACAATTCCACCAATGTTTCTGGTCAAGAGGAATTCATCTTTTAAATTTATGAAATGTGATATTATTGCAATACATAATCAATAGTCATTCTGTTTGTTCTGTGTGGTTTGTTTAGTGTATTTAAACAAACAACTTAGCCTGTGTAATACTTTCTTTATTCTTCTATCTGCACCGTTGCTGCAGTGATGATGTATTATTTTATTGTAGTATTGATACAACAGAAAACCTTCACACATCTACTGCAAAACTTAAGGCAAGCGGCAAACGTTGCAACTTTGTAAATAAATCACTGGTGCTGCAAGAAAGACAGTGTGTGAGAGACTTCCTCTTTCTTATTGTAGTATTGATATAAGTGGTATTTCTCTGTGTATTCTGACAAGTGTTCCTTATGTCCTACAGATATCAGGATGTCCAAAACAGAGGAGGAGAAGCCTGGGGCGGACTATCCAGGAGACAGCTCAGGTACTTCTCTTATATCATTGGCCAAATACCCTTAATCTTACTATTTTGTACTTGTAATTGTCACTACACCTCCTTGTCCAAGCCTGAGCTTGTCAGATCTCAGAAGCAGGGCCTTCTTAGTATTTGAATGGTAGGCCATTCACAATTCCAGATGCCACACTGGGGTGCCAGTGGCAAAAACTTTTGTTGTGTCCTTAGCCAAGACAATTCACCCACATTGCCTACTAAAATTATGTGTGACTGTTGTGGTGGTGGTCTGAGGGGCCGATGGCACAGATTGGCAGCCTTACATTCATCACTTTACCCCAGGGCAGCTGTGGCTACAGAAGAAGCTTACCACCACTGAGCTGAGTGAATGAAAAAGTAAAGCGACTTTGAGTATCTGGAAAAAGTGTTATACAAGACAAATGTTGTATTTAGTTAGTTTGTTTTTATAATTACATTCATTGTAATGTAAAGTTTAATTTAGCTTCATACAATTTACTTTATATGCCCCAGTGGCTGTTAACATGCACATACAAATCTGATGTGAATAGAAAAAAATGAAAAAAAAAACAAGAACAGAAAATGTCATTGCACTTTGTTTTCCATATACAACAGTTACTCTCAAAGTGCATTGATTAGGCCACACATGTCACAGATGTTTTTAATGATCAGATGTAAACCAAAAATCTGGTTTAATTATTGGGGTGATTTTTCTATTTGTCTGATTTTAATTGGCCATGTAGATCATACATATCCACTATCATAGAAAAATACCATTTGAGTAGGGTTTAAAAAGTAGTTTGATTGCCACAACCAAATGTAGTAACAGTATGCATGCGATGTATGTTGAGCGTACAGTATTTCCTGTGCTAAGCCCTAGAGGCTTTTACAGTAGCGTGTGTAACTTCTTGTAAAATCAATACATGTCAATATTTCACTCTGTTTCTCTCTCTCTGTCTCTCTCTCTCTCTCTCTCTCTTTCTCTCTCTCTCATTCTCTTTCATTTTCTCCCTCTCTCTTTCTCACTCTCTCTCTTTCCCTCTTCCTCCCTATCTCTCTTTCTCTTCACTGATCAAATCTTCACCTGTTTCAGACTCAGACAGAAACAGCCCGGACGACCAGGTGGGTTTGACTCAATCATTTTAATTTTACAAAAGCGTCAGAGCCGCACCAGCATAAGAGGGACATGTACAAATGACCTAAATCAGTCTGATTCAGTTCTGGTTCCTGGTTGTGTTGTTTTGATATTGATAATTGTATAGATGGAACCCTTGTAAAGAGAGGAAGCATATTATTAATAGTCTAATAGACAAAGCCAATAATATTTTTTTAAATCTGGCGCAAGAAAATAAAAATCATACTGAATGGTTTTACATATTAAACTATTTAGGCAAAGCAGCAACATTTCATTAAGAGTGCACTACGTAACTTTTCTGGTCAATGGTCTACTACTTGCATGTCTACATGGAGATATTATTGCTTTGCCTGTAATGTGGAGATGGGTATATTTAATGCCATAATGTAGAAATTTCCAGGTAAATCGATATAATTTACATACATTTAAGTAGGTGTCACTCTTATTTAGAATCACTGTTGGAATCGAACAGGATATTGATTGTTTCTAAAATAGATTACCTACATACACAATGTCCTAATATTTTAGCTTGGTGTATTCATGAATTTAGTTGTTATATTGCAAATTAACACTTATTTCTGTCATGCGTAACATTTTTAAATAATTTATGCTGCGTTTTCTGAATCAGAGTTATTTACACTAGAACACCCATCCATCTCAGAATTCCTACTCCTAAACATTTCAGAACCCGCAAACTGGTTCTGAGTTAGAAAATCCAACACTGCTACGCCGTGTATATTGGTATTTTGATATCCGGCAGTTAAAATATTGGTAGTTAATTGTGTTTGTTTCCCTTTAGTTACTCCCTCCTGTGAAGCCTCTGGCCTCTGCAGTCATAAATGTGCTATTATGCTCCATTATGCTAATGTTGCTAACGTCTACACAGATCTCAACAAAAGCACAAATTCACTCTAGAACATTGATTTGAAAGTAACAAATGTAATAACAGAGTCCAGGTTAATAAATTAACTTAAACTGAGCAGGATTTGGGCAGATTTGAGCACTTTTATTGTTTTTATTGCTTCTTTTAAGTCATTACTGTACATAAACTGTAATGTACTGCTCATTGTTTTTCCAACTTGACCACTAGAACACAAAAACTCAGAGAAAACGTTAGTCCAAGGTCCAAGTTCCGACCTCCGAGCATAAATGGAAAGAAAAGGCCTTATGGTATTCTTTTCTTTGGAGCCTATATGTTTTGATGTGTTGATTTCTGACTGGCTGATTGTCGTTGTTGCAGTGACATGTGTCTTGTTGATGTTTTGACACAAATGACAGTCTGGGATGTGATTGTATGTTTCTGACAGAGTCTTTGTCCAAATACAGGTCCAGCCCATGAAAATCAGCGTTTCTCCCACTGCAGCTGCTGGCAAGGTGAGTGCTGTTAATGTCACTATGTGTTATTACAAATGTGTCATATGTAATTACAATGTTGAACTAAACAGTGATAGTAACATTTATTGACAACATAACAGAAACATATAGATATTGTCTCTTGAATTAAGGCAATAATAGAATAGAAATTAAACTTGCCAGCCCTGTAGTTCAGAATTGTATGTTACAGAAATATTCTTCTCCAGCCTCAATACAGTAACATTAGAGAGATGTATAAATTCTAGTGTAGTGCCTTCAGATTGACAATGGATCATATATATGTAAAAGAGTACATTTAGTTTTGTTTCCCCACAAAGAAATTGTTTCAAATGTAATTTATATACATTTTAGGATCAGATAGTGTTGTGATGGGTGTCCACCTAGCTTTTCTTTACAATTTAGAAAGCTGTTCCAAATCTATGCACTTGCCTAAAAATACATGCATTGAATACTAGCGATGAGCAAAACAGTTTATGAGAGTGAGGAACTTGATACATAGGTACTTTCTCTTTTCAGTTTGAATGTCAAGTATCTCAGCTTTAATCAAAATAAAAGTATAAATTGAAGAGCCTGAAAAATGAATGCACTGGGTAATTTAATAAGTTACTTCTATGTTAAATAAGGGAAAGTATGTTATCCATTAAAAACATTGGTGTGTGCATAGACCAAAATATTCAGCTAGTCTATTGTTGAACTGTAAATGTGAAAATAAAGGGAGTGAATGGGAAGACAGTGATGGACAGGCTGCTGCAGCAGTGACTGATGGGTAATGACAGTGGGCGCCAGGTAACGATATAGAGAGGTCAAAGGTCAACAGAGCTGAAACGTTTCTGACACTTTCAAAACCAACAGGACTGACTGTTCTTTATAAGCAGACATCTGGGAAAATCAACTTTAAATTCAGTGAAAGAGGGGCTATGGTCTGCTACCACTAGAGCCTATTTAAAGCAGTGAATATACTGTGTAAAACTGCACTGTGTGTTAAAGGCATTATGTTAAAACTTCTCTATGTAGCTTTTCTGGAGGGTATGCAGCCTACTTGTATCAGGGAGATGATATTGCTTTGCACAGAATGTTACACAGTATGGCATTATCTTGAATTTATTCAATTACTATTTTTTCTCAAAAATGCCTTGAATCACATGCAAAGCATTGTTACAGGGTCACCTCTCCACAGGTCTGACCTATAACTGGTGCTACCGGCTTTTTTCTTGGAGATAGAGAAGTTTAATACCATGAATTCCCGGTAAAGCCATATAATCTCCACGGAGACAAGCAGGTTGTGTACTCTCATCCAGAAAAGGCACATAGTGCAGCTTTAAGGAAACTGCCGAATACTGCACAATTTTACTGTTCATTAGATAGATATTATTTATTACTCTGCCACTTTGCTAACAACCTTACAGCATGGCAGAGTGCTTAGTCTGACCCAAAAAGCTATAGGTCTAAAATTGCTGGTACAATCCCAAAGCTATCCCTGACCCTCAGTAAGGGCAAGTGTTTAAGATTTTTGATCTAATTAATTAATTTTTGTATACTATAATACTGATGTGACCTTTCTTTTCCAGGTGCGGGCTGATGAGAGCTCAGAGCCGCGTAGCACAGTGGCCCCAGCCCCTCCTCCCCCTCAGCCTCCACCACAGCAGCAGACCGCCCAGCACCACCACACCACACAGCTCATGCTCGCTGGGAGTCAACTGGCCGGGGTATGTCATATTCACATACATTTCATCTTTACTGGCCACTAGAGGGGGATGATGCAAGTCCTGCTGTTTTACATGTGTAGTTTAAGCAATTATACCAACAAATGTAATCTTTGGAAAGCCAATTAGAGTCACTATTGCAAGGTTTCAACATTATTTAATACAGATGGGGGAAGCTACAATATATATTGTTAAAATGCAGATTTTTTTGGTAATACAGTGAATTATAGGGTTTAGTCTAGACCTAGTCATCATTGACCCCTGGAAATCTGGCTCTTGTCACAGTCTAAAATATGAAAACCACTTCTATTTCTAGCTTTGTTTTTGTTCCTTGTTCATCAAACGAGACCGCATGTGTTCAACCACAAATAGTGTGAGATATGTTAATAATGTAGTAATAATGTGTGTAATAGTAATAATCTAGCATAATATGAAATTACCAGTGTGTATGTCTCTTTGACTGCCAGTCACCGTTAACGCTATCTTAGCCTACCCTCACTTCTTGCCTCAACTTTCCCCATACACTTTCTGTCACAATTCTAAACAATGATCCATGCTTATAACCCTGTTAGCTTTAAATGACTGCAATCTTTTTTTAACAAGAGATGTGCTGTTGCTAAAAAAAAAAGAGGAAATTGTAAATATGTTCATTGTTTTCAGCTGATGGGCCAAAATTTGTGAAAATTGTGGCAAAATTTAAAAAAGCAAAAACAAAGCTAGAACAAGCTGTGAAGTTGCCAGACCACAGAGGACGGTTTCTATAGCTTGAAACCCATGAATAGCTATGCCATCTAGGACTCCTGCAGAATGGTCCGGGTCTCATAGAACCATAGTTACATTTTATTAACTTTGTTTAATACTATTCATATAGAATGTGAAGGTGTGATCAGTTCACGTGGATGTTTTGTCTCTCTCTTCAGCTGGCGGCTCTGCTTCCAGCTCAGCAGCAGCTCCTCCTGCAGCAGGCTCAAGCTCAGCTCCTTGCCGCCGCAGTCCAACAGTCCAACGCCGCACATGCCGCTCAAGCCGCACACGCTCAGGCTCAGGCTGCACACGCCCAGGCACAGGCTCAGGCACAGGCTCAGGCCCAAGCCTCTCAGCAGCAGCAGAGCATTAAACAAGAACCGCTCCAAGCTCCACCTCCTCCTCAGCTTGCCCTGTCTCAGCCAATCCAGCTCACAGCACAGGTAACTCAAAACATGCACTCCTCCAGCTAAGGTCCTGATCAAGGCTAGCTCAAGATCTGCCCAAAACTTCTGATGAGGTGCATCAACGGCACTGAAAGATGGGTCAAATGCTGAGGTCTGATTTCCCTTCATAAAGGCTAATCTCAATCATAACCTTTAAAATGTTATTCTCAAATTCTCTTCATCTGTTTACATTATATTTACTTGTGGATTAAAACTGACCAACATTTGTGGCTCATGATTTATCCCCCATATTTTCACTTTAGCCCACCACTGCCCCTCACATATTTTTGTTCTCTGCGTTTGACCCATTTCTTGAAGTACTACCATAGCTCTAACAGAAATGTTACAGTTTATAATAAGTAAACTTTAATTAGCCTTAATAAAGCATGAAGAAAGATTTAATTCATAATAAACAAAGTTTACTAATAGTTTATTCAGGTATAGTAACTATTAAGTACTTAGCTAAGGGATTAGGGTTAGTAGTTACAAAGCCTGAATCATTCTTAATAAACTATTTGTTCATTATGAATTAATTAATAATTAATCTTCATGCTTTATTAAGGCTAATTACGGTGTAGTTATAATACAGTGTAACAAAAACACCCACAAATGCTTAAGATGATGTTAGAAAGAACTTGATTATAACTCATAACTTAGTTTGGACAAACCCCCATTGTATTAGTTTGGTTGACTTTTTTGTATTTGCAGGACATCCAGCAGTTGTTGCAGTTGCAGCAGTTGGTGTTGATGCCTGGACACCCTCTTCAGTCCACGGCTCAGTTCCTCCTCTCTCAACCTCCACAGCCCCAGCAGACCCAACAGTCTTTGCTCTCCTCCCCAAACCTGATCCAACTACCTCAGCAGAGCCCGGGAGCTTTGCTCACCACCCCTCCACGCCTCGGACTACCACCACAGGTCAGAAACTATACTTATCAATGATCAGCTTTGGCCTTTTTAATGGAGAGGTCTACAGCCAATCTTCTGTCAGTTCAGACTTTGGAGGAGGAAATATTACTTTTTTAAAATAGTAATTATTAAACGCATGTCCCGCTTTTGTACAGAAAAATAATATTGAGCGTCACTTGTATTGGATTTCAATAAGAAAATATGAGGGAAATAACAATAAAATAAATAATTCATATTTCCTGCACTATGTTATAGAATATTTTTTTTACTCTGATATATTTTATTAATAAATGCATACTGATGAAAAATCTCTATTAATAATAGGGAATATCTCTTTTGGGAGCCATTAAGCTGGTTGTAATGTGCCGACAAATTGCTTGTTTTCAGATGACATCACAACATGCTATAGACCAATTATATTTAAACAGATGAGGGCAGCTGAAATGAAGATTATTGAATTGCAGACCTATGTTGTAATACAGTGAGTTCTTGGGTCTAGTCACTCATATGATCAGATTCAACATTTGTGAATTTACCATTTGGATATTTCAGGTCAAAGTACAATATAATCAATAGAAAAACCAGTCTCTTGCTCCCTTCTGAGAGTATGACATCATCACATTTTAAAATCTGAAAACCACAAATATGACCACTGTCCAATATTGATGATAATGTTATAAGTAATATACAGCTCTATGTCTTCTATAACCACTGGCATTTTTCTTTAAGAGACTTAGAGTCCCTATATTTGAACAAAAGTGTATGACTTATACTCGCGATGCTTCCACAATCTTGAGTTATGCTTGGCTTTGAATAACAACATTGTCCAACTCTGCATACATTGTTTAGCATGAAAGGCAAAGATGTGAAACTAACCCTATGCATTAAACATAAGGCCAGTGTTAAACCATGGGAGGCTGAAGAAGTCATGTAGAGCAGCCTGCTTTGTGTTGCATATCAAAACACACATTTAACCCTTTTCCGCTCTGGGACAACCAACTAATTGAACCAATATTATGCACAATATAGTTTCTGGCATATTTACATTTGTTGTCTGAGGATAAGCAGCATATGTGGAACGGGGGCAGAGGCAGCGTTGTATTTGACATGACTTCATCGCTTGGTAATAAAAAATCTATAATGGTCACAGACATGTGAGAATGCATTCACGACATGGGTTACTTTGTTTTGCTTTGGTGAAAAATGAATTATTAAGATTCATAGCCTGTCCTAGATTCAAGAAGATGCATCTGTTGTGTCTATATGGAAATTACCTGCTTTGGATAATACTGTGTCCCTATAGATATATAAAGCATAACATTGTGAACGGTGACAGGTGAAAAGAATACAACTGATTTTATTTGGTCTGGTATCTATGGCATATACTAGGCAGTAAGTTAATATGTTAGCCTATTTACTAGCTACCAGTGGTGCTAAAGAATTATCTGAAATATAAATGATTGGACATATAGGGCCAATTTAGGCAGGTGCATATAATGTTATGGTTTATTTCACTATGAAATTCTACAGGCAGCGGTTCACAAGCTACTCACACCAAGTATACCTGACACTAATATTTAGCTTTCTGAGTACCGTTAAATCCAACCAGGACTAAACCAGATCTGAAAAAGGACTAAACAATGACTTGACTTTCTTTCTCGCATTTATTCAATTACATATGTTTTATTCTGAAGAACATAAGTTTTACTGTGAGTGGGCTCGCCTCATCTCAGATCTGACCTGTAACTTTCCCAGGTGGCATCACTTATCTATCTCCATGAAGACAAATGCAGAAAGAGACTCAGTCATTTCAATCTAATTGCAAACTTGTAAAAGTCACTCTGGAGTATAAGTCCCACTTGCCAAAAAAATGTATAATAATGAAGAAAAAATATATATCGCAATCGCACTGGAGTATAAGTGGGGGGATTTATTTTGCAAAATCCGAGACCAAGACAAGACATTTTATCTTTAAAGGCAAGTTATAATAAGATGAAAATAGAGAGCAAAGGCTGAATAGTGGTACACATTAACATATTTATATTTATTCAGCTACATGAGGCATAGACAGAGAACTGAATATGTGTATGGTATGTTAACATAAGATATCAACAGTTCAGATAACTAAAGCATAATAAACAAGCTTACTCTCAATCTCACTCCATATCACTAAATCTATTGAATTCTTCATCCGCGGTGTCGCTTCTGAGCAACTCCACCAATTCTGGAGGTTGATGAAGCTCCCTCTTCTGCATAGCTGTCAGCCTCAGCGGGATATGATTTTCTATTCAGGGCAGCACACGGTTGTCAGTATGACAATAAGGAAGTCAGTGTGACAATAACAAGATGTGAAATTATATATTTTAATTATTTCACATATAAGTTGCATCTAAGTATAAGTCGCACTACGTATTTTTCGGACTATAATGAAAATACGGGGTGCGGCTTATACTCAAATATACTTTTTGTGGTAAGTGGTTTGTGGTAATTACTGTATTGTTTACGTTCAGTGTGTCTGAGTTATATAAAATTAAATTAAAAAGTAGTACTACTGTAGTAGTACAGTATGCAGTTCAGTCCTTTGTTTTGCTCACTGCACATTTCTCATTCTCACTCTCAGAGGGAGAAAAGCAGTGACGTGGTTGTCCCCAGCGGCAGCAGCTCCATGGTGGGCCCCAGTAGTAGCACCGTAGGGGTGGTCTCCTCCGGACCCTCTCCAGGCTCCACCTCCTCCATGCCCCCCACCTCTCTGCCCTCCTCCTCCCTGCCCTCGGGCCTCGGCGCGGGGGCACACATGAGTGAGGAGCCCAGTGACTTGGAGGAGCTGGAGCAGTTTGCCCGCACCTTCAAACAGCGACGCATCAAACTGGGATTCACACAGGTAAAATACTGATGCTGTAATATAGTTCTAGATAGCACTTTACCTGGCACCCAAAATTGCTTCGCACTTTAGTGCATTATTTGTTCCTTTCTCAGTCACTTTTTTCTATTCATGGGTGCCATTTTGAGTACTTTCAACATTCAAAATATATATATTGTTATGATTTTTTTTGTTTCGCAGCCACTCTGAGACAGACTGACTTAAATGTGGCTGCCAATTGGTACATTCATACACAGACATATTGGATGACACAATGTTATTATGAAACCATATAGTAAATGTATTATTTGAAATATCTAAGTCCACCTCAATTTATATATTTTTGACAACTGACAAAAATGTTAACGTCCATTCTTTTTGCAGATTTGTGTAATAGCATAATTTTTTTTGTCTGCAGGGAGATGTGGGTGTGGCTATGGGCAAACTGTATGGTAACGACTTCAGCCAGACCACCATCTCTCGGTTTGAAGCCCTGAACCTGAGCTTTAAAAACATGTGCAAACTCAAGCCTCTGCTGGAGAAGTGGCTCAGTGACGCAGGTGAGAGAAGTAACACTCAAACCCCAAAATCCCTGTATATGGAACAATAGATATTCCTTAATATGCACTGTCCCTATAAAATAAATAAATAATAAGATAATAATATATGCCTACTCCCTCTAATAGAAACCATGGCAGTGGACAGCATGCTGCCCAGCCCCTCCTCCCTCTCCTCTCCTCTTTTGGGCATGGAGGGTCTCCCAGGGCGACGTCGGAAAAAACGCACCAGCATCGAGACCAATGTCAGAGTCGTCCTGGAACGCAACTTCAGCACGGTAAGTTTTAAAATTATTATTTTTTATTTTCTTTTTTTTCATCTGCAGTTAGATCTTATTTTAAATATTATAAAAGATTTTTTTTTTCCTCACTTAAATCTCACATGGCCAAATCTCCTTGTCAAAGCCTGATCTCTAAGCAGGCTAAGCAGGCTTGGGCCTTGTTAGTATTTGGATGGAAATGGAAATACTTGGTGCTACAATACCAGTACTAGGCTGTGTGTTCAACAGTTCTAAACACGTCACTCCTGGAACTATTTGTTTATTTATCAAGAGTCCCATTGCCTTCTTACCTCTTGGTTTCAAGCAGTTCCAAGTTAATATAACATTTTTCCATATCCATTTGTACAATATCATTGCAACAAACAAATTCTAAATATATTTTTGCATCAATCCTTATTTCCCGTGTAGAACCAGAAGCCTACCTCTGAGGAGATCCTAATGATGGCTGAGCAGCTGAACATGGAGAAGGAGGTGATCCGCGTGTGGTTTTGTAACAGACGACAGAAAGAAAAACGCATCAACCCCTCTACCAGCACCACTCCTCCTCTGCCCCAGAGCTCCCCCGGGCTGACGCACAAGGGCCCAGGCTACAGCCCACACATGGTACGGCCACTCACTAACTCATTTTCTCACTACTGGGCCATGTCTAGCTTTGTGACAGTTCACTGCAAAATGTTTCTTGAGTAACCCAGAATATATCAGGTCTAAATATCCCACTATACAATTGATGTCACAACCTTAGACAGAACCTTTGTAGGTTTATTTTAAGTTGCATGTTTTCTATAATAACTCAATTGTTGGTGTTTTCTGCTCTGACATGTTTTACAGTTCTGTTGTTGACGTGCTTGTCTCTTTTTGTTTCTGTCTTTTCCAGATTTCCAGTCCGGGTTTGTCCCAGGTCGCCACCAGCCTCAGCACAACAGGTGAGCCATAATTACTGTGTGCCCGCGCCCCTGTGCTGTCAATAAATTATTAAAGGTGAGAGAAGAGTTTGAGTTTTTGGATCCAGAGGTCAGATAGTGGAAGATTAAACCTGCCCTGACATTATTTGGAGAAAGTTGATATTGTCGAAAATGTCTCAACCCTTTCACTTTTGATGAACCGACCTGGAAACTATGATTTGGTGGAGAAAGAGAGAGAGAGAGAGAAAAAAAATCTTTGAGAAAAATAGAAAAACAATGACGCGCTGTTGACACCAAAATGGAGGCTCACATCCCATCTTGAGTTATTTACCGTAGCGACAGGATGTTGTGATTTATAGAGCCGTGATCCGCTGCTCCCAGACGTGACAGATGAGATGACATGTAACAAACACCTGGAAATGTGTTGGCTGATTGAGTCCAACACTTAAAGCCCGCTCAGTCCAGTCCAGATCCACTGTGTTAATGAAAGGATCATGCCCAAATACTACAGGCCAATGGATCTTTACTTTTATTTATTAAAGAAGTCCCTAATGCATCATTTTTATAGTTAGAAGTACATTTTTATTACAAAAATTTTAGTTTACAAAAAGTAGATTAAATGTCATGCATAATATAAATGTACAGTGCATGGTATTTCATTTAATGCCCCACTTTGTAACTTTTTTGCCAAAATATAGACAAAAATAAAACCATTCTTTTTCTTTTTTGAGGTGTATATTGCACTGAAAAACATAAAAAATATGCATCTTTAATTTAGGCAGGCTTGCATTTACGCAAACCTGACTTGCCTGGAGGAGGGCCTCCTTCTGCTTGTTTCCATGGCAATGATGTTCCTTTGGCTACAATATTCCATAGTATGGCATAAAAATTAGTCTTCAGAAGTTACACTTTATGCTTTAAAACTTTTCCAAAACCCTAAACATACAGTCTTCTGCACATCAGAGTTACTTTCATTCACCTTTTTTGTCTCCTTTATGTCATTTCTCATTTAGAAATATTTCAATTATTGTTTATTCCACTTTAAGACCTGGTTTTACTCTAGCTAGGACCTCCAACTGCCCCTCCTCCATTTGTTAAACAGTTTAAGATGGTATTCTCTAAATATTGTACTCTTATCTCAGCCTCCAGCTCCTCGCCCTCTGCGTCTTGCCCCATGACTCCTGCAGGCCCCGCCTCCTCTTCTGTGACTCCGCCTCCTCACAGCACAGCCAGCCCCACCGGCCTCAGCGCGCACAGGCTCAGCTCCGGGTGAGTGTCTTATTTCTTATTAATTTAAGACGATAATAGTTCATACATCATTGTCTTTGTTGGAATTACAAACTACAGAAAAATAATTTTAATAGGTCACATAACAGTCCTAAAAGCAATTCAAATCTTATTTTATTTTTGTATTGTCCAAAAATCACAACAGCAGTCACCTCACAAGGCTTACTAAAATTGTTGATTTAACCAACAGAATGTTAGAGATGGGTTTCCTTGAGTTTAAAATGATTCAACCTATGCAAATCTGTTCATTAGTTAGTTGTGCGCATCCTAAATTGTGACCCTTATATAATCCAGTTTGTGAGGAGATAAAACTGACTGAAAAAATATAGAGATTTTTGACATTTAGAGAAACTTCTGTCAATGTTTTGGGTATATTTAGACAATATAGCCAATGTACATAGTTGAAAAGTTATATTTCGTAAATAGACAACTTAGTCCCTAACCTTCCTGCCTTGTTTCCCTGCATGTGTGCCTGTGTGTATGTATTGTGTGTGTATTTGGGCACATCCACATTTTAGGAACACTATGATGGGAGTAAGCACAGGGATGAACCAGGCCCTCATGGGCAGTAACCCCCTGGCCACCATGCAAGGTGTGTGTGTGCATGACTTTAACAGACGCCCACGATCCCCTCTGGCCCACCTGGTCTTCACCGATGTCCATTTATCAAAAGACCATCCACCATTCCACCCATCCCATCCATTCTGTGCAAAATTGAATGCCTTCTTTGCAAAGCTCCAGTAGCCAACAGCAAAGCCCTCCTCCTCACCACAAACTTTTGAATCGCTTATTTTGCTGAAAGATTCAATTTTATTCTCATACAATGGTTTGCTATTATCACAAGCTGACAACAGACCCTTATGGCAAAGCTTAGGAGCTCCAAGTCCGCTTATAGTAAACACACCAAGACACTCAATCCCCCCATATCAAGAGCTGACGGCTAAATAACTAGTTTCAAGTCCAGAAATTCGCCTTTTGAAAGAGGAAACTCACCGTCAAATCAATTAAGCATCACAAATATGTTTTTCGTCTAAGCTTTGGATCGGTTTGTATGGGATCTCCCTATACACGCTCCCTTCCCCTCTTCTTTCCTGTCTGCCTCCTCGGGACATGGCCATATGATACACTGTGGTCCTAGCAGCAGCTTATAACAGTTTGAGACCAAGTGTTGATGTGAAAAGGGTTTATTTTGATTCCCTTTGGGGCTCACATGTTTGCACTGAAAGCATCAAAAGGCTTTATCCATTTTTACAGAGAGTGCTGACAGCTCATGTCTAAACTCTGCACTCACATTTCAGCCACAGAATACATCTGTAGTCATAGTCGCATGGTTGTTGTTGGAAACTGCTTTTTTGGATACATTTCTGAAATCTAATAACATGAAAAATCAGCATCTTCTGAGTTCACTGCTAATGTTGATAAACCACAAAGTAATGTTATTTTTAAGTTATCCTGTATACAGTTTTCATCATGGTTAGATGTTTACTTTTATTTTTATTTTTTATTTATAGTCTTAGTGAAATAAAAATCCACATCTTAATTAGCCTTAATAAAGCAAAGCATTCATAATTTACAAGTAGTTAATTAAGAATAATTCAGCCTTAGTAACTACTTAATTAAAGGGTTAAAGGGTATTAATTAAGTAGTTCTTCATCATCTATTTGTTTGTTATAAATTACATCTTTTCATGCTGTATTAAAGCTAATTACTTGTAGTTATAAAGTTTTACCAAAATCTCTTTCTTTCCAGTATCTTCTGGCCAAGAGGCAGTCATTTGATCAGCTCCACAGCCTAACTACATTATAAAGCTTAATGCCGTACAGGAGTTGCATATAATTCAAGCAATTAAATTAGTTTTTAGGCTGGCATAATCCTAATTTCATGGAACACGGGGCTGTTTCATTTAGTCTTGGGAAGGGTAAAATGTACTGTTTACTGTTAGGCAGGAGCACTGACCACCTTGCAACAAAGTCATTTTAATATATAATCATTAGAAAAATCAACAAACCATCACTTCAGTTTCCTGTGTAAATCGTGTTGTGAGCATGTCTTTGTAAATGCCCATCCCCATCCTCACCCGCTCACTACATTCAGCTCTCCTTACTGATATAACTCCTGTGTTCCCTGTCCCAGCTCTGGCAGCCAGCGGGGGTCAGCTGCCCCTGTCCAGCCTGGAAGGGGGTCCCGGGCACATGCTCCTGGGTGGTCCTGGTGGCACCCCAGTGTCATCCTCCATGCGCCCCTCCCTCTTCCTTAACCGCCCCTCTCTGTTGCCCATGATGCCCGGCTCTGGCTCCGCAATGGGCATGGTCAGTGCGGGTGCGATGGGCAGTGGTTTGGGAGGAGGAGGAGGAGGAGGGGGTCCCCGGTCATCATACCCACAACCCTCCGCCTCTGTGTCCGGCCCATCTGACCTCATGAGCCCCACGTCCTGTCCCGAGGAGTCCCCCTGCTCCAGTCCGGGCTCCTTCTGCTCCTTCAGTGAAGCCTCCCCCCCACCGCTCGGAGGGACTATGGCCGACTGACCCAAAGTATCCCATCGGATCGGGACATGGGAGGAGGAAGAGGAGGAAGAGGAGGAGTTCGACAAGCTTTATTGATTTAAATGTACAACCTCGCCTTTCAACCAAAGCCATCTTTCTGTCTCAGCCATCTCTCACTGGTCTCTGCCCGCGCTGCTCCCCGCTCAAGTCTCCCGAAGCCAAAAATATACTCGGACGAGGGAGGGGGGCAACCGGGCGGGACAGGATGGTGTGGACAGAGAGAACTGCCGATGGGGGGGTCGACTGAAACCAAATAATGAACTGGAGAGGAGGCACTGAGGGCTGTGAGGCCGCTCTGTGCTTTTGATAAGATTTGAATACGAGGGCAGGGACAAGACGTGAAAGACGCCAAAAAAAAGACTTGTGACCTGAGCGTGAAGGAGGAGGGTCGACTCATGACACACACAAGAAGAAACGAAATCTCCAGATACCAAAAACTGAAACCAAAAATATCAAAACCAACAAACGGAGGGAAAAGCTTTAGTTGAAAAGACTTTTACATGTGATCTGTCCAGGATCGATCCAGCGCTCACACTTCACCATCTCTTTACATCCCCTTTTAGTTTGAACAAATCATCTATTTTTGTATTATTTTATATGAAACATTTTGACGATGCCAAATGCAAGTTTAATAGACCCCAGGTACCATCTACCTCCTCAACAGTGAACCAAAGTCAAGTGCTACGCCTAAAGTTTGTCAAAGCTTTAAAATATACAAGTAGTTTACCAGGAATGAAGGTATTAAAATAATGGACCAATGGCTCCACAGCATTACTTTAGCATGTTTATTGTAATTGTAAACGTATTGTAAAGAGTTTTTTAGTCGCATTACAAAGTCTTGCATTCATGTGGCATTCACTTTTGTTATTTTACACCAAATTTTTAAAGCATTAGTCCTTTTTATATTCAATATATCAATTCAGTACAAAAGAGTAAACCAATCTTGGCAACTAGAGAGTTTGACTTGAGGCACTAATTGTAGAAAACCTTTGATAAAAATTCTGAAATGTTAAAATTTTAAACCATTTGTTTTCATATATTCCCGTACTTAAAAAAAACATGAAATAATCCGTACTCCTCTGAGCGTAGGCCAAATGCAGTGGAGTCCTTTGTCCTCTCCCAAAAGGGTTTCTGTGGCCCGGGGATCCTTGGTCCATTGTTTTACCCTCGCCTATGTATTTTTCATTGCCTTATTTGCCTTCTTTTATTTATACGCCACCATAGACCCATCTCATGTCATCTCACAACAGCAGTCACTCTGAGAAAACCAAAGCAGCACCTCTAGCAGCGCTGTCTGCATACGCCCGCGAGACTAGTCCAGACCTTTGTCCAGACTTCACTCCACACATGCATAAGACAGACCCCAAATACCCCTGCCCTCCGCCTCAGCTGCCCCTCTCCTGTGTCTCCAAAGATTACATCAAAAGGGCCAGAAGAAGAGAGAGAGGTGTCGTCCGGAGGTGCTCAAAACTGCAGGGGGAAAGACAAAAACGCAAGAAGAGGAGAGGTGTGGAGGCTCGACAAACCAAAAAGAAACCCAAAAACCAAAAGCTACTACTACTGCTACTAGTGTGAGTGACTGATCGAATACCAAATACACGCGGAGCAGCAGGCGACCGGGAGCACCCAAGAAACACGGCCATTTTGAAGTCTGTTCTGATTGACTGTGATTATTGTTGTTTTGTTTTTGACAGATTCAAATTGGCCCAAAAGCTTTCCTGGGATCGCTCTGTCGGCTCCGCGCTTTTCCTGGATGGATAAAATATGGAATAACCTCAAGAAACTGTCTCTAAAAATATATATATATTTTTGTTTTTGCTTTACCATAGTGTGTCTGTTAATGCTGTATGGGGTGGTATCATTGCTTTCTACTTTTTATGCGCTAGGGAGGGCATTTTGGGAGGGGAGGGGTGGGGTAAAAGTTGTTAAGAGGTTGTGGGTTCGAGCAAAGTGTTGCCTACTTTCATATCTTGTCGTCTCTTTGGTTATACGCTGGGTTTGTTTTTAACTTTCACTTTTCTGGTTGGAAATAACTGTGAAAATGTTGCTTCCAAGTGAAGAAAAAAAAACAAATAGTTTAATAGTAGTTTCCGAATGTTGTTACAAAAAGCCAAAACTGTAAAACCAAAATTTTTAGATGTACAACAAACCAAATAGAACAACCAAACCAATGCACAAGATGTATGCCTGGAGAAGAGTGGATGAGAGCAAAAGCAAGAAATGGAGAGAGGGAGAAAAAGAGAGAGAATGAGAGAATGTGTGTAGAGATAAACTTGTGATCAAACCAAACCATTTCAGAAACTTTTAAGCAGAAAGTATGAGTGCTGGTAGCGCAGGAAGTTGAACTGTTGTGGTTTTAGACCTGCCGGGCTTGAGTCATGTTCTTATTCTTTTAACAAATTTGAAATTGGAGGAGGATTGCAAATCATTTTATTTTATTACTTGGTTGTTGTAGATGAATACACAGTACATTAATACTAAAGTTTTTTTTTGTTTCCTTTAATTTTGTATATTATCCGGTGGTACTATCTTTCCACTTTCTTGCTTTTAATTACAATGAATACCTGTCGGTAAATCTTTAAAAAAACATTAGGATTAACTGGCAGATTTCTACTTAACCACCCAGAAGTTTATGAAATATGAAGTCCACACTGAAAAGCAAGGATTCTGTTCAACAGTATCTCGAAACTGGATTTGAAAATTGATCATTAGAATTCCTGTAATAGTTTAAAACTGTGTGGACTGTAATTATTACGAGCAAACATTTTTGTCTGTACTTTAACATGATAAAATCTTGCTATTCGAACAAATGGCAAATAAAAACATGGCACTTAATTATGAATATAAAAACTTTTTAAAGTACATTTTAATTACAAACTTTGTACATATGGAAAACGCCACTGTATTTAAACAGTCCATCTTCATATACTGTTTATCATGAAGAGAACAAAATGCTCCCGGTCTAACCTCAACAGTTTTAACTTTTAACTAACTTTGCAAGCGGGACACAGTGACCGAAGGCAACAGTGGATGAAGAGTGAGGAAGAGGAGGAGAGAGGGAGAGGGGGACTATAGCTTGTGTTTAGTTTATTTTAGGGGGAACAAATCAAAAGCTCTTAAACTTGTTGCTTGTGTAAAAAGAAGATGGGACCGCATTTCTGTTGGCGACCGAAGAGGACGATAACTTGATGTTGAACCAAAAGCTTTAAACTCTTTATCTCACGGGCTCCTTGTTTGTTGGGGAAATCTTTGTAACTTATTGTAAGCGGGTGGTGTGTGCTTTTCGGGGATGGGACATGTAGGTCCATTTGTATTTTACAAACTACTTTGTCTTTCACATGCATTATTTATTAAGTTATTTATGTATTTATTGGATTCTATTTAAGTCTTTGTAATAGTTTTTCATGGGGGGTTGTGCGGCTTGTATCTACGGACATGTTTTTTTGGATCATGATAAAGAAGAGATGATGCCAATCGAATGTTTTAAGCAAGACCAAAACTTAAGACTGTTTTACATGACACTGAAATGACAACAGGAGACGGCAGCAGAGCAGAGTCTCTGTACATTTACAACTAAATAATTATAATTTCTTTCTAGAGTTGGAGAAATAAATTACTGTATCTAAAAACCTAAAAAGCCTTATCTAGTTTATTGCTATTGCTGAACTTAAAACAAGTGATGGTTCTGCTCCTTAAACAATGCAGGAACTCATACAGAGATCGATTGCAAGTGGCATTTACTTTTAATTGAGTAACTTTTGAGTTTAAAGCGTAGTTTTTGCACACACCTAAGTTTTACTTGTGCTTGAGTAATATTCTTTTCTATTGACTATACTAAACATTTCTACTTTTACAAAATACCTGAAATAGTTTAGTATTGCTTGTTTCTTGGTTGCTTAAACAGTAAATCGTAGTCTTTTCGTTACTCAGTTCAGTTACTCAGTATATGCCTAACATGTTCACAAAATACTTTACTCCTGCGTAATTTTGGGGGGTCTCTACTTTTTACTTACTATCCAAGTAATATTAACTAATGGTACTCTAACAAGTATTCCTACTTTACCCACCTCTCCATATACAATCTTGATCAGAAAGTGTGTGCAGTTCCAAGGACAATATGATCACAAGAATAATTTATGTTGGGAATTCAAACTTTGAGTTACTTCTGAATTGAATTAATATTTTCAGGATATGTTTTTACTGTTTTTACTTTTTTGGGACTCTGCTCTGCGCCCGTCTTGTCCTCTTAAAAGCTTTGTGACCCCTTGCCCCGCTGCGGGATGAGGGGTTGGACTCATACCTCTGTTACTCTGAAGAACAAACCAAATAGACTTTACAAGCTTTAATGATTATCGATATGAATAATTATAATAAAAAGAGATGTGTCTGAACTCAGGAGGGACGGACGAGGAACATGTGTTTCTATGGAGACAGACCTAAACTGTTTTTAAGGCTTTGACGTCAGGTCACTGTGCACTGGCAGAGCAAACAGGAATAGTCTAAAGTTATTATGGACTTTGGTCTGTTCAGCTGGATCCCATAAGAGCATACTTCAGAAATCCAGGCCACTACAGCAAAACAGCTGTCTGTATTTGTCACTAGTTGTCCCTATTTTAGTTTTATTTTGTGATAATTACAGTCTATTATTTATAACGTATTTATTGACTTTTTTAATTGACATTTAAATATTAATGTAGTTCTAATATATTTAATTACTGTGGTAGGAATTACCAAGGGGACAGTTTCTCTCATGCATTTTTATTTATTAATTTATTTTTATTTATTTGTATTTAATTCAGAAAAGACATGAGCAGTGTCATAAAGTTACACATATAAGAAATTAATGAAAAGGAGCAGAAAGAAGAGCATTATTATTTTATGTGCTCCCTTTTCCAGACAATACTTTACCAAACTAACTGCTTTTCCACCATTATAAAAATAAGGTCTTCGATGTGCAACTGCTGATAGTTACTTTAAACTAAATATTTTTAAGTATGGCTAAATATGACCCATATTATGCTATCTTTGTATCTATGTTATAATGATATTTCCTCATCAAAAACATACCCGGAGTTTTGTTTTATTTACATGTTTAACACAAATCTTGCAAATATTAGGCTATATATTTGGGCTGAGTTCTTCTCTTAAACTGAAACACTCTTTCAAACACATTGTTCTACTTTGTGATGTCATGTAGTAATAATAGTAGTAGTAATGCTCCACTGTGTTTTTAAACTTCATACACTTTCACTAGAATCATTTGGATAATTTGAGCTCTGGAATTGTCAATCTGAACTAAATGTAAAATGCAGCTGTTAAAAGGATTTCTTCCTGACATCACAAGGTGGAACAGAGTATTTTGAGCTTTGGAGATGTAGACACAATAATAAAAGGTCACTCAAGCAGATGTGAATGAAACAAAACACATCTCTGTATATGTTTTTGAGGAGGTAACATTTGAGTCAATATCGCGTAGTATAGGACCTTTAAATTTGAAATAGCTTTTTTTACTTTTCATATAAAAATGTACTATGTATTTAAGGGGAATATTTAAGTAAATGCTGACTTGTGGCTGGACTATTTGAGCAAGAACAGTAAATAGATTTCTGAAGTATGCTACGTGGGATACACAAAAATAACTAACTAAACTAACTTGTATTGCGTTGTACCTTATGCAGCAGTGGCCTGTTGGTGCCTGTGCAGTCGACTCTGTGGTGGACCGAGAATGATACCAAAGTTTAACCACCACACGGGGGCGCCACTTAACCGACACCACAACATGCAGTCTTCTTCTCCATGTGTATATAACTCATCTGGATCCTGGTTTAGGGCCTCAGCCATTTATTTACAAGTCAATCTCCATTTCAACTTGAACCAAACCGCTCAAAAGAAGTTGCCCCGTGCTTATTTATGTGTTAATTTATAAGATACACGTTTTGTTTTGGTTTAATTTTCTATGATGCAGCTTAAATCCAAAGGTTGATAAGAGAACAGCAAAGATAGATTTTACTAAAGTTAAACCTCAATAGTGAAAACCAAAGAACTCCACTGTATCCTTTTTGATTTCTCAGCCTTGTACATGTTTTTACTCCAACTGGAAAACCAACACTGCTCGATATGAAGCTTTATTATGAATATTACGATTTTGGACGCTTTAGTTTGGAGGGAAATGCTGTTTTTGACTTTGAGGCTCTTCTCTGTTTAACCTGGTTTTGTTGGGGGAAGGTTCTTGTCCCATCGCTATCTGTGTGCCTGTTGTATGGGGCGAAGGGGATTGGGACAAACAAACTGTACGTGTTAGGAATAAAGTGCGAATTTAGACCAAATTGTGTCCACGTGTCTTTATTAGTGTGCCTCTCTTATTATGAGGCTTGATTGAATATTGTACATTCACCACAGACCACCTCACAGACACTGTGCAGTTGCTGTCGTCAACATTCTCTGGGGGTGTGATGCTAACTGTTGGCTCTGCTCTGTCTGAGGCTTTGTTAGCCTTAAATCTGAGCTTTACGTTAACACACTGTGACCAAAAAAAATGGCTTTTGCTCTTAAACAAGTCTCACACATAAAATTACTGTCACAAGCTAGCTAGCATTAGCTAACAGTTTTTCAGTTAGGCATAGTTACTCCCCTTTTTGTTAAAAATCAAACATCTTAACCATGAATGCTTGCATTGATCACAGGATCCTGAAAATGATTTGTGTTTGGGGTCTGCCACAGTTTTTCTCCATGGACAAGTTATTGCTCTGCCTCAAATATTTCACAGTAAGACATTAAACTTATTCATCTCCATGGAGATATCTCTAGAGAGGTAATCACTCTTAAATTAGAATGTGTGTATTGAGCAATAAATACCGTGGAACATTCCAGACAAATTAATAACATCTCCATGGAGATAGGCAGGTGGTGGTCCCCATTAAAAGTTACATTATGCATCTTTAAGAAATATGCAAGTAATACTGAAAATATTGTTAAAATAGACTATAATTTGTACTTTCCAGGTTACATAACATTTCCGTAATAAAATAACATGGGCCTAATTATAATATTGTTTTCCAGTTGTACAATAGAAAGTTCAAACGATCTTACAACCTTACTGTTACATTTGCATACTTACTCTTTTTATGTAGTATTGTCAAATATCGATCTTCAGTAGTTTAATATGCAAAGCACTCTCCTTCATGTTCTTCAGCCATTCACTGCCCTCTTCTGGTAATAAGTAGTTAATCGTTTAAGCCACACATTTTATTACAAGTACTTAACTACCACTATTAGTACTATATGGTTACTACTGCTACTACTCCCTAAAGGCTATTGCAGATAAAGCTATAGATTGTACAGGTTTTCCTATATATTTGTCTATAGGCCTATGTGAGTATTTCCACATGTCTGAGCAGTCTTTCTATCTCTCGTGAGTCTGTGTGCACTTCCTTGTGTTTTAGGGGCCCCTGAATGATTGAGTGGCCCTGCAGTCTCAGTCTGACAGTGGATCTATGTTTAATGCGCTGTGCTCCTCTCCTCTGCTCCTCCGCCTGTGTCCTGGCTTCTGTCGGATCTACACTGCTCACAGGTACAGTGGAGAAGGGAGGAGAGTGGAAGGAGGGGGGGTCTGGATTTCCAAAAACAGGACTAAACCAGGACTAGAAAAAGACCAAAAGAAATGTAATTAATTGATTTCACACTGGTCATACATTTTCTGAATATCATGGTTGTACAGTCAACCCATTCGTTTCTTTTACTGACTGTTGTAAAAATGTCATAGTTATACTGGTGAAATTGTAAAAAAAAAATATTACTTAAATATTTATACACTACCAGTCAAAAGTTTGGACACACCTTGTTTATTACTTTCTACATTTTAGATACATACAGAGTACATCAAATGTATGTTACGTAGTACAGAAAAAAGTTAAATAAGCCAACAGCACTGCAAACCCTTGGCTGTCTCTCACTGATCTTCATGTTGAATTCTCCTGAAGTGATTTTCACTTCACAAGCGCGCCAGGATCAAGAAATGCTAAAAAAAATAAAAATAAAAAAAACAAATAGGCTTCAAAGTAAAGCAAAGAGTGACTGTTTTTGCATATTTCAAATCTAAAATAAGGTTATTTTCAGTTCATTTTTGTTTGAACAAATGTAGCATTATTAGTTTTGATGCCTTCAGTTGGAATCATCAATGTAAATAAAGAAGAAAAAGAAGAAAAATAGTTAAAAAAGAGTGTTCAAACTTTTGACTGGTAGAATATCCTTGTCAACATGATTAATTACAGTTATTATTGTCATATGATCCTACTACTCGTTCGTTCAAAATATGCTCAAATTAATATCTAGTTTTATACCGTGCATTTATCAGTATTCAGTATTTTTAAGATAATATACAATTTCCACTACAAACACTAGAAGGGTGAACTCATCTTTTCCCACAAATTGCCTCTCTTTTGGGTTTGCTTCACTGTCTGGTTTAGTGTCTTGTTGCAGTGATGTTACACACAGTTTTCTAGCTTTGTGATGTCAAACAGGAGCTGAGGCGTAGACCACAGCTGCTCCACCCAGACCACTAAATCAAACCAACCTCTGCTCTCATAGACACAGTGAAGACAGTCTATAAGCCGTAGTAATATAGTCTTGTCTGTGGGTTTCAGAATGATGAACATTTAGAACTGTTACCATAATAATTAACCACTTAAAACTAAATATCTGTATCATTTGAATCGTGAATGGTTTTCTAAATGTTGCCTATAACAGGAAGTTGAAACCCATGAATGCTTAATTTTAGTGATAATGTAGGATGTTGTTTGGGTTTCTTTATTGTTCCAGTGGAGAAATGTGTCCTCATCGTTTGACCCATTTATTATTGCTTCTACTTGAGGTGACCTGTCATGAGCAGTGGGTTATATAGCAGCATGTGGAGGATTAGTCAGTTTCGTATGTTTTAGTATGATCATATGCAAAGTACATGTTAACACTTCAGTTCTATGACTTGGTGCTGACAGTGGGGAAAGTCTAAGCATGTTCAGCATTCATTTAAATAGGGCAGAGTGACTATATCAAACTGAGTGAGTCCTTATGCATAGGATAAACAGTGTCTTAAGTGACTCTTTGACAAAATCACCACCCACCGGCTTAGATTCCGCATTAAAACAAGTTAATGTGCAGATTTCACGTAGAATATCTCGTAAACATGAAAGAATTTATCAGAGGTTGTGTAACTTGGTTGATATCACTATTACAAACAAACCTAATCCCTCGGCGTCAAATCTATCCCAGTCAAACTCAAACAGGCGTAGTATCTCTAGAGAGTCAGGCCTATTTGATATGCAAAACTTTAAGGCAAGGAAAGGACTGGGAACTATACGGATGAATTATACGTAGTATCAGATCTCAATTAGATTACATTAAAGTCTGGGCAAATCAAATGAAATAAGTCATAAGGAAATCAATATTGAAAATGATAAAGTTTTTCATTGTGACAGGCAATCTAAAGGAGGTGGTGTTGGCATTTATGCTTAAGATCACCTGTCTGTGGACCTTCTATTCTCCTGATAAAAGCCTAAATGATTTGAATATCTGTCTCTGTGTTTCCTGTGTACATGAAAATTGTCTATTATTGGTATTAATTGTGGACCTTCAGCACCTAAAAATGTTCTTAGTGGTCTATTCACGATGCTGTCTAAGCTGGAAAATTATTATGAGGTGCTAATAATGGGTACTACCTATAAGTATCTTGGGTTTTGGCTTGATAAACATGAATCTTTTAAAATACATATCTTGTATCAGTTTAAAATTTAATCTTTTTACTATAGAAACAAATCTTGTGTCCCATTGAATTACAGAGAAGAAAATGTCAAAGCAAACTTTATTTCTGTACAGTACTATGGAGATATAACCTGCATGCAGACTTCAGCCTCTATTTTGAAACATTTAGATACACTCTTTCACTCAGACCTTCATTACAGGTGATGAATTTAAAATCCATCACTGGACACTCTATGGAAAAGTCATTTGGCCTTCGCTTGCTGCCAGATGAGAACAACACTGTACGAAATGTATTTATAACTGACTACTTAATAGACTACCTGAGTGTCTCACTTGCTTCTTGAACTTTGATACGGGAACTGTTAATACAAGATTGTCTATGTCTAAAAACTGGCAGCACTAGAACTGAAATTAAAAAAAAGCTTTTGGCTATTTTACTTCACAAAAATGGGATACATTTCAAGGACTTGCAAAACTGGATACACTGGTCCTACTATTGCACTCTGATAGTCCGGTGATAAACATTTATAATCACATTCGCACCAGTTTTTAATGTTTTAAATGGACCTATGTAGTTATTTTTTATTATTTGCTTTGTTCTGTATTTTAACAGGGCACTCATGAAAAAGAGAGTCTGAGTGCTCCCATTACGCTCTCCAAGTATAAGTACAGATAAATGAAAATGAAAAAAAAAGAACTCACAGTTCTCATCGGTGGCAGAGTAGGATAAGTCTCCTAACCTTTAAAGCAAACCTATTATGCAAAGTGGACTTTTTAGTTACAGTTGTTGCTGATTGTTAGAAAAATTCCATTTCGGTGCTGTTTCTGGGGCACTTACTGCTAGTTCAGTCTTTGTTATCTTAGCCTGCATCATCAGAGGTATAATACTCCCTACAGTGGATCCAAAGTCAGACTGGACTGTACTAGACTGGACAACACTATCACAGTGTCTTCAGGGTTCATTTCTCTGGGTATATAACTCCAGCGTTGTTCTTCTTCTCTCGGGCTACAACAATTTATTCTACAACACCAATCAACCCCCATGTTCACCTCCACCGGTATATACCCTCTGCGCTGTACTTACTTCATTCTCAAATTTCATTTTGTTAATGAGTGATACGTGTAGGATTCAGTAGCATGTCGTAGTCATTTTGGTACAAATAAAATCAGCTGCTGTTATTGTGACCTGCAGCTATCAATAGGAGTGGCCGACAGCTGGCTCTTTGTTGTCATCACATTTACGGCAACGCCAGCTCTCCTTGGGCACCACAGTTTTCTAGGGGAGAAGTCAGCAGACTCCTTTCTTTTATTAAGTTGTTTTAGATGAATATTGTGATTTAAAATTATAACATAATGATCCATGGGTTTTACTGATTATAACTATACAGTAGACACATGCACAATAGGTCTGCTTTAATAAGGAGGTTCAACAGTTCGCCTTTGTGCATTCTCTCTTACAAAGTTACTCAATCTACCTGAACAAACAAATCATAAAATTAGGATTCCAGTGTATTACGTTTTTCTATACATTTTAGACGGTATAGTAACCAAATGTCCGTAGTCAAAAGGAAATTTAGTATAATTGTTTACATAGCATTAAACAGAACATTGCTGCAAACATCTGGCATGATTTTATACAGTAATGATCCAAATATAACCCACAAGCCTTAGACTGGTTTAGCATTTCAAAGTTTAACCTCCATCACACTCTGTTTAGACTGGCTCCGCTCTTTTACAACATTTGTACAACAGCTACAAGTGTGATACTGATTATACAGTTTTCACACTCTTCGGTCTGTCTTTCGTCCTGGTTTAGTTCTAGTTTAGTCCTGGTTTTTGGGAGGCTCTCTTTGGGTGGGCCTCAGAATATTTCCAGTCAGTGCTGCTCGGCCTTCTGGGAAAGAGCATGCAGTTAGTGAAGCCGCAGAGCCCACGGGAGCCACATACACGGTCCGGACTGTCTTTAAGCGCAGTGTCCTGAATGAGACCAGTGTCTAATCCTCTGCCCTCCAGATGTGCTGCTCTGATCTCCAGATGGGACAGGTGTTTAAGGGCTCCAGAGAACATGGCCAATGTGAGACCGCCGTGAAAGCAGAGGGTCCTGACTCCAAGCTAATGGTGGCATCATAAAATCCTTACCTTACCTGTTTGATTTTACCCAAATGATATATGCTTAAAAATGTACGGCTTGTTTTGAGCATATATCATTAACATGCACTGCCAAATAAACATATTATAATTATGGTGATTAATATGGTGATAGTGCAATAACTGATACATTAAACCGGGCATATTATGCAAAACTAACTTTTTGGAGCTTTCCACCATGTTATAATGTTGTTCGCTCATCAAAAACATGTCTGAAGAAGTTTTGTATGTCATCCTCCATGCACATTTGAGTTTTTTAGCATCTGTGTGGAGAGCAAAGCAAGGGGAGACTTGTAAAAAAAAATGTAAAACATAAAAGTGAAACTTATGAAACATGTTAATATGTTGTTTTTGGTGAATATAGCATTTGAGATCTAATATGTTATTGTTAGTGTTGAGTTTTTGTTTAGTGTTTGCAGTTAATTCACCAAAGTAGAGAAATACCCCCTCTTTAAACAAACTAATGCAATTTTACATCGGCATCAATATTTCGTTGTTTAACCACAGGCACACTCATTTTCTGAAATAAACTAAACAGTAAATATGTCAATTGTATTAGTTATAAAAAAAGTTTTTTTTGTTTTTTTTCCAAAACCGTAGTGCCATAGTTTTGTAAAATATATATATATAAAAACAAACTGCATGTAGTCTACAATATTGATACAGTACACTAAATTTAGTGTCATGATATTTGAATATTTTGTATAGACCTATAGGGGCTACATGTAGAATACTGCAGGAACTTATTTTAGTATATTTTGTATTTTATTTATAGTAGGCCAGTTCCTCTGCTTGATATTGCATTTATGCCCTGTGGCAAGACTTCACCCATGATATTACACCGTATCACCACTAGATGACGACACTTTATTGCAAAATTGTGACTCACTGTCTTTTCCAACTGATGACCTCCATTCTATTGGCCTCCTATTGTCTGTGGTAACTTAATCTACCCACATGAAAATAATAAAGAGGAGTGAATGGTATTTTTCTGGTAATTTTGATGTTGGTGTATCATTTTTACAGTTTTTGTACATAATTTTTCTAAAAATTAGAAAAGGTTGGACCACTCCAGTCAAAACAATAATATCTCCATGGAGACAGGCACTAGAAAAGTTACACAGTGCACCTTTAGCTCTCCCCACATAGCTGCATAGCTGCAGTGCTATTGTACCATGACTGAATGGACTCCATTGTAGTCTACATGTAAATATTAAACTGTCTTTGGTGTCTGCGGTCCTCCTGCGTCACGCCGCTCCTCTTGTTTTGAATACATTTGAAGCTCTGAGCAGAGCCGTGACTGGGCTGTTTATCCTCTGTTTGTTTAGTCAAAACGTGTGAGTACAAACCTGTAGGGCTGTGGCATGCCTCAAATCATTTTACACAGGTGAGATTTATGTTACCAGAAAACACCGTTTAAAGGTACACTATGTAACTACTGCACCTGTTTGTCTCCATGGAGATGTCACTGCTTTGCCTTGAATGTTCCACAGTAGGTAAAGTCAGTTTGTTTGTAAAACAATTCATGAAATAATTCAAAGTGCAAGTTTTACAGTCTAAGAAAGATATTGAATAAAAATACAAACAAATAAAAACTCATTAAAATAAAATTAACTTTAAAGCAGACCTATTCTGCAAAATGATCTTCTTAGAGCTTTTAACCATGTTTTTAACCATGTTATAGTTGTTTCCCCTCAACATTTACTCAATTTTGTTACACAAGTAAAAATACAGATACTGGAGCAAAAAAAAAACCTCCAGTAAAAGTAAAACTATCACATGAAAACATTTACTTAAGTAAAAGTATTAAAGTACTCATTTGAAAAATGTACTTCAAAAGTAAAAAGTAAAAGTACTTTGCGCAGATTGAGATGTAATGAAGCTTCAGATGTAGTGATTTTCATACAGATTTGTACTGAATTTGGTTCAACAACTGAACTGAACAACTGAATCAATTGTTTTTTTTATGATTTTATTTGTTTATTTGTACATATATTTTAGTTTACTTAAATTATGAACCTGCTAAAACTAAACCGCACGATTTTCAGCCCTGTCCAAAAATGTAGTGGGGTAGAAAGTAGAAAATAATGAAGTAAAAGTATGTAATATGATGGAGTAAATGTATCCACTTTAAAATGTACTTAAAGTATAATACAGATACCTAAAATGTATACTTAAGTACAGTACTTTACTACTTTTACTTTGTTATGTGTCACCACTGCCATTTTACTCAAAGTTGTTTTTGGAGTGCTTCGTATAATCTTTAATTGCTTATTTTCTCCATGTTGTTGATCAACCCCCATTTTCAGCTCCACTGGTGTACGTCCACTACTCTGTACTTACTTCATTCTCCAGTTTTATTTTCTTAATTGATTACACCCATAGGGCTCGGCAGTGTCGCGTAGTAAACCAACACTTAAAAGAAAATGAAATGTTGACTTATTCATTATGTCATTTTGTCATCTGGCAAATATATGACTAATGGTTCATTTGGGAAATATGTTTTGAGTCACTTAAATTTACTATATGCTCATAAATTGTTCACTTAACTTCTATCTCAATGTGTGGCCCTGATTACACTCCAGTCTCTTGAGTGTTTTCCCATAAGTGTAATGTAATGCACTTCTTTATTACTGCCCCTAAACCCAAGTGACGTCTCCCTCTGCTCCTTTGACCCAGACTGGTCGCCCCCGGTTACCACACTGATGCAAACCGTCGCTAGTGTAAACCATTTGTGTTGTGGGTGTCCCGGCTGCATGCGGTTAGCCATATGTGATGTCTGGTGCCACCGTAGATATTTTTTTACAAGTTTTCTGGAGCTAAAGGCTAATTTGAAGTGCCAAGTCGCCCCCCGCCCACCGTTTGAGAAGCCCACAAAAACACAGCATTAGCCAAAGTTAATCGAACCAACGCACCGCCTGTCCAAAGTCATCACCACACCCAGATTTAAGCCACCCAAAGTCTCCCCACATGATATTTGATAGTTTAGAAGAGGGGCAAAGATGAAGAGCACTGCAAAAAAAAAGATCCAAGTTAGTTCATATTATTTCATTTGGGACTGTATATTTGACTATATATGAGTTTCAGGATGATAAAAATTTGGACCATTAACAATCTAAAACAAAATATATCTTTTCAATGTGGAAAAAGTCCTCTAAATGTTACATATAATAGGAAGCTGAATCCCATTAATTATTTTGCAATTATAAAGCAAAATCAACTTTTTCAGACAAAATCTATTTTTTTAACCATGTCATAGTTGTTTTCCCACCTCTTTTACCCTCTTGAAGTTGTATCTGGAGTAATTTGTGTATGTTTGAACAGTCTGTAATCACTTATTTATACAGATGCCATATTGTCGATTAACCTCCATTGTCACCGCCACATGTACACGCCCACTTCTCTGTACTTACTTTGTTCTTCAATTTTATTTTCTCAATCTGTGATACACGTAGGATTCAGCAGCGTCGCGTAGTCACTTTGGTACAAATGAAAAAAAGTTGGCTACTCGCTTTTTGTAGCGATGATGTTTACGACGACGTCAGCTCCCATTGGGCACAGCAGTTCTCTAACGCACAAGTCAGCGGATTTGTTTCTTTTATTAAGTCGTTTTTAGATGAATATTGCAAATTAAAATGTGCAAATTATAACCTAATGATCCACGGGTGTCATAGATTATAACTATAGCAGACACAAGCACAATAGGCCTTCTTTAAACCTGGATTAGATAACTAGTTGCAAAGTATTTCTAATTTATTTCAAGTGATTATATATTTGGATTTATATATTTAAAGGCACACTATGTAACTTTTCTGGTGGAGGGTCAACCATGTGCTTGTCTTCATGGAGATTATTGCTTCATCTGGAACGTAGCTTCATCTGGAACGTAGCGTATTCAGCTACAGAAATCAGAAAAAATAAATGTACAAATGTCATATAGTCTCAGCCATGAATTTCTCACACTCTGGTACATGTAGTATTGATGCTTACTTTTGGTGATGATCATGAAGTCATACATTTTTTGGGGGGATTTTTTTCAGTTTATGGGAGAGGATATTTTTATCTGTTCCATTATGGGGAAATTTTGTTAACAGTTTTACTTCAGCTTTTGTGTTTGACTCAGTTTTGTGACTTAAGTAAAAGTACAAATACTGGAGCAAAGAAATACACAAATAAAAGAATCCCATGAAAAAAATCTATCAAGTATTAAAGTACCTGTTTAAAAATGTACTTAAACAGTAAAAAATAGCAGCATTTGGATATCTTATACAGATATTATATAAAGATGTGGTGTGAGTTTAACCAGAGAAGAGAGGGGAGAGTGGAGGGGGTGAATGAGAGAGGAGGAAAGGGGAGAAGGAGACAGGAGAGGGAGGAGAGAGAGGGGAGGAGGAGGGGGAGATAGAAGAGAACAGGAGAGGGAGGGAGAGGGGAGGAGAAGGGGGTGGAGGGGAGAAGGGAGAGGAGAGAGGAGAAAAGGAGGGGAGATGAGAGGAGAGGGGAGGGAAGGGAGGAAAAGAGGAGAGGGAAGGAGAGAGGGTAGGGGTGGAGAGGAGAAGGGGAGAGAAGATAGGAGGATGGAGAGAGAGGAGGGAAGGAGAAGAGGGGGAGAGGTGGAGAGGAGAACTAGAGGGGAGGATAGAAGGGGAGAGAAGAAGAGAGGGGACAGGAGATGGGTTGAGGGGAAGAGAGGAGATGGTAGGAGGGCGGGGTGAAGGAGAGGAGGGGGGAGGAAAGGAAAAGAGAGGGGAGGGAAGAAAAGAGGAGAGGGAAGGAGGGAGGGTAGGGGTGGAGAGGAGAAGGGGAGAGAAGGTAGGAGGGTGAAGAGAGGAGGGGAGGCAAGGAGAAGAGAGGGGAGAGGAGAACTAGAGGGGAGGATAGAAGGGGAGAGAAGAAGAGAGGGGACAAGAGATGGGTTGAGGGGGAGAGAGGAGAGAATAGGAGCGGGGTGGAGGGGAGAAGAGAGGAGAGGAGAAGGAGGTGGTAGGAGAGGAGATGGTAGGAGGGTGGGGTGAAGGAGAGGAGAGGAGAGAGGAGAAAAGGAGGGGAGATGAGAGGAGGAGAGGGAAGGTGAGAGGGGAGGGGTGGAGAGGAGAAAGGGGGAGAAGAAGAGAGGGGGAGAGAACAGGAGAGGGGTGTAGGGGAGAAGAGAGGGGAGGAGAGAAGAGGAGCAAGGAAGAACATGGAGAGGAGGAGTAGAGGGGAGGGCGTGAGAGGAGAAAAGGAGAAGAGAGGGAAAGAAGAGGGAGGTAGAGGAGACAAGGAAGGCAGGGGAGGAAAGGAGATGAGAGAAGAGGGTGAGGAGAAAAGGAGGAGATGAGAGAGGAGGAAATGGGAGAGGGGGCTTTCCATGCAGCGTCCTGTCTGCAAATCTGAGACGAATTAGACAAATTACAGGACGAGTGCTGAGCTGCTAACACTTTCCACACTGCAGGCTTCACCGAGGCACTGGTCCCGCCTCAGAACCCAGACGCTGGTTTACTGGACCTTTTAACCCACATATATCTGATGAGTGATGTAATAGTCCCTGTGTGGGAGGTGTAAAAACGGATAACATCACATTTTGTTGTTTTGGAGATATGCAAAATTAGAATCTGAAAAACTCCAGGGTGGAAAGTAACAAACACTCATGTTTCTGCAGCTGAGTACATTTTTAAACATGTATTTGTATGTTTATCAGTGGTGGATGAAGTACTCATTTGTGCTGCTTAAGTAAAAGGACAGATACAGAGGCAATAGGTTACTCAAGTAAAAGTAAATGTATTACATGAAAAAATATACTTAAGTAAAAGTATTTAACTGGGACTAAACCAGGACTCAACTAGGTCTACACCAGGAGTAAACCAGGTCTAAACCAGAACAAAACCAAGAATAAACCAGAACTAAACCAAAACTAAACCGAGACTAAACCAGGTCTAAACGAGATCTAAACCAGGTCTAAACTAGATCTAAACCAGGAGTAAACCTGGTCTAAACCAGGACTAAACCAAGACTAAACCAAGAATAATCTAGGACAAAACTAGGTCTAAACCAGGAATAAACTAGGACAAAACCAGTACTAAACCATGTCAAGAACCAGGACTAAACGAGGTCTTAACCAGAACTAAACCAGACCAAAACCAGGTCTAAACCAGGAATAAACCAGGACTAATGCAGGCCTAAACCAGGATCAAACCTGGTCCAAACAAATACTTTTTAAAAACCATATTTTAACCTAAAAGTTTTGCTTAAGTACACTACTTTACTACTTGTACTTTATTTCCTTCCACCACTGAGTTTTATCAAGTATAATTCTAACCATGTAACTGTAATTATAGCTGTATTTAAAATGATAGGAGTTACTGAGTACAGCACAACTCCCAATCATCCCAATGTGCGGGTGTCTTTGCTCCTCTTTCTTTGCAAACATAACAGCACAGTACTTTGAGAAGTATTTTGCATACTTAATCATTTTAATTTTACTTTTTATACTAGTACAATTTTGGTAGTGGTACTATTTGTGTTAATCTCTACCAGCATAATTTAGCACATTTTTGACGGATTTTCATAATATCATCTGAATATCGCTGTTGGGATCATTAAAAAAATGTATTCATTTTTTGTCAGTTATGATAAATATCAATGAACTGTCTTGCCCAGGGACAAAACAGAAATCTACCGCCAGCCTTGTGATTTGAAGTCAGCTGCTAATCGTTCAGCACTTTTTTTTTTTTTTTTTTTCCAAAGGAGGTTTTGCTGTTCAAATTCCAAACCTCATCCAAGTGCTTTCCGTTGTTGTGTCATTGGGCAAGACACTTCCAACATATTACTTACTCCAATCACTGTATGTGGCTGTGTGCAACAAGTAAATAGGACTTAGAGCAACTGTTGAAATAGGCTATTTTGGTCGTCTTTTGCCCACTTTTTATTACCGTTATATTATGAATGATTAGTAACTACTTAAAGCTACATAGTGTAACTTTTAGCCAAAAAAAATAGACCCTGGAGGAGGGCCCCTTTCTGCTTGTTTCCATGAAAATGTTGTTTCTTTGACTCTTCCACAGTATGAGATAAAACTTATTGTACTGTCTGTTTTTTTAGTTTTCATTTTCATTTTATAGTGGATATTTTCTTACTTTTATTTCACTACTTTCAAGAGCATGTATTTGTTCTTTCTACTCCACTACATTTTTAACTGGACAGAAAAGTACTTTTCATGTGATTTCAGAGGTTATTTTTAGCATGTTCATGGTAAATAGATTTTTCCTTATGATACCTTTACTTTGACTTGAGTAACTTTTTACCTCTGTATCTTGTACCTTTACTTAAAGGGCCCATTTTTTGCTATTTTCTGATCTGTTTTAATGTTTCCTCATCACAAACATACTTGGAGTTGTGTTTTGTTTCATTCACACATGTTTAACACACAAACTCTGCATATTTAGAGTTCTTCTCTCAGACTGAAAACCCTCTGTTCCACCTACCACTTCATGACATCACAAGGTGGAACACAGCATTTTGAGCTTTGGAGATGTAGACAGACTAATAACACAGGGCTACTTAAAAGTGTGCATGAAACAAAACATAACTGCATTTATTTTTAAGTATACACCATTCTAACATGGCTGAAAGCTCACAAGAGTCCATTTTGTGTAATAGAGGACCTTTAAGTAACAGCCTGGAGTACTTCATCCATCACTGCTCATCTCTAATGTACATGACCATATAGATTCTACGGTGGTTCTTCTGTCATAATCTACAAATATGAGTCCATTTAACTCAGGTGAAGACAGCTCTTTATTTCAGCTGTACGGTAGACTACACATATCACAGCTCATATTTACATTTGATTCAAACAAAAGGAGAGACGGGGCCGAGGCAGATGGTCTCTGTCAGACACGTGTAGAAAGGAAACAACGTGAAAGGAAGTGAAGATGTATGGAGACTGTAGGAATGAGAGAAATGTGATGTGGCTGACAGCAAGGTTCCCATAAATAGTAAAAATCTTGGAAAATTTATGGTTTTCCTTCTCCTCGCTAGTCTGTCTTATCTGAGTCTGGTACAATAACTCCACAGTGTTCAAATACAATGTTATGGTACATTTTTTACATTGCATAAAAAATATTCCACCAAGCTATCCCATAATGATATGTAGCAACTTTACTAAGAAATGCAGCTAAATTAATCTCCAATTCTAGACTAGGGATTCTCAAGTAAAAAAAGAAAATTGTCTTCAGAAAATGTTTTCTTTCTCGATCTCCAAAATAGATCCCAAAGCTTTCAGGTCATGACTATGGTTTAACTGTGCTTGTTTGAATGGTTTACTGTTGCACTGTGTAGCTTTTCTGGTGGAGGGTCGACAACTTGCTGGTCACCATGGAGATGTTATTGCTTTGCCTGCATGTTTTAACATCTGGTTGTTATTATTATCAATTTACATTTTATTGCTGAAAAACATGCATTTTTACAGTAGTGGAGTCACCTCTCCACAGATCTGACCTGTAACCTTGTAGGGTCACATGCTTGTTTAGATATGCTTAATGCCACATTGTGGAACATTCTATGCAAAAACATCTGCCTGGACTTATTTCACCATTCACCAGTAGATCCTGGAAATGTACAATTGATACTTTACAGTGACATCATGCTGGGGGTGTTCATGTTCTACATGTATCTCTGTGGTGGGATGTTCAGCAGTTACCATGGCAACATACTGCACACATGAGCAAACACTGTCAAAAAAAAATTAAGATGTCTGAAAATTCAACAAAAAACACAAAATGGCTTTAAAACACATTTTCTGGAGCTTGTGATTAATACACACATTCATGGTCCCGTTTAGGTGATTTTCAACTAAAATGGTGAGAGTGACTGAAAAACTGTCGCTGGTGTGTGACTGTAATTTTAAAAAGCAATTGTTATCAGCTCACCTGTTGTAGTACCAGCTGAATCAGCTGTTCATGTTCAGATTGTGTTAAAACAAAGGTCAGATTAAAGTCTAACAGAGCTTCAGACATAGCAGTGTCTATAGTTAGCATCACACTCACAGGGTGTGTTGATGTTGATGACGTCACCTGCAAAGTATCAATACTTTTCCACTTCATTCTATGTTGCAGAACACACACACTCACACACATACACTCACACACCCCTACACACCCCCCCTCACACACTTACACACACACACTTACACACACTCACACACACAGTGTTTCTATATCTGCGTCTGGCTCAGTGTCTGAGTATTCCATCCATGTGACACAGGAGGAAACACAGTCGTGCCAAGAGGAACAGGAAGAGCAGGCTCCTCCAATGATCGTCCCAGGATACAAGCACACGTGCTGCTTTTAGCAGTCACCATTCCTCTCATAGCTTCCCTTTACGCACCTCTCTACCCCCTCTGTACCCCCTGTACCCATGTCCAGCTGCGGGATGTCCTGCCAGCCCCCCTCCTCCCCCCTCTCACCCCCTGCACTGCTCTCCTCTCAGGTTTCTTAAAATGCCGCTCTGTGCTCCAGACTTGGCACACAGCTACAACTAGGTCAACTATAACTCTTTGCTTCCTCTTGTTGGTCTGACTGTAACGTTTCTGCTGAGTCAACACAACAGATACAGAATACATTTGCAGTTGCATTTTGCAACACTTACCTCCTTTAGTTCAGTAGAGTTTGGCAATTCAAGGACTGAAATGATCAAAATGATTCTAGTGAAGGTGTGTGGAGTTTGAAAACACAGTGGAGCACTTCCTGTATTACTACATGATGACATCACAAGGTGGAACAGCAAGTTTTCAGTTTGAGAGGATCTTAAACATGCAGGATTTGTGTGTTAAACATGTGTGAATGAAACAAAACAACTGAATTGCATAATATGGGCCCTTTAAGTATATTTTGTAGTGCCAGTAGTTTTACATATGTTTTAGAAATATATATTGGTTTCACACAAGCATATTTTTAGAAAGTTGAATTACCTAACTGCGTTTCTTAATGTCAAGTGCTTTTGATAATACATCTCTTGAACCTTATATTGCCGGATAATCTATCCATGTGTTTCCACCTATTCATGGGCTTCAGGCAAATTATTCCTTGCTGATTTGAAAGATTTTGGGAGGACGTTTCACCATTCAAAAGACGTATTTTTTATTAGAATTGGGGCTGCAAGATTAATGACAATCAAATTAAAATCGCAGTTTAAATGAACACATTTCGCAACGGCATGCAAACAACAAAATATCCTGTTTCATTCTGCATAAAAACTGCTCACCCTGTAGTTTAGATCTGTACAAACATGTTCTGAAATATAATTCTTGAATTAGTTTGTCAGTTCATATTTCAGTCTTTTTGTTCATTCTTCTGGACCTGTTTGAAATGTGAACTTTGAACTGAAACCTGGATCACAAATCTAACTGCAATCACCATGCCTGTCAGAAAAATCATGATTAGATTTTTTATTTTTTTGCGTGTAATTACGAATGGCAATAGAGGACTATTGTCAAACCATGAGCTCCATGAATAGCAGTAGTAGTTGTATAGTTGTATAGACGGTACTGAAGTAATATTTTGTTTGTCTGTTGTTACTTTCTTGAATTTATTGGATTATTTTTCTTACACTATCAGTCATAGATTTGGACACACACACTCTCATTCAGTGTTTTTCTCCATTTTCTACATTTTACATGCATACAGAAGACTTCACAGATATGAAGCAGGGTATATGGAAGTATGTAGTGAAGAAAAAAAAGTGAAATAACCAAATATTTTCTATATTTTATATTCTAATCATCACAGTAGCTACACTTTGCTTGTTTTAATGTTTTTTACTTCACAGCTGAGCCATGTCAGGGTCAAGAAATGCCAAAAGTGCAAATCAGAGTTCAAAGAAAATTTTTTGTTTTTTTAATCTACATGTTTTGAGTTGTTTTGAGTTATTTTGAGTTTATTTTTTGTTTACATATGTGTCCATTCATAGTGTTGATGCCTTCAGTGAGAATCGTCATTGCAAGTAATCATGGAAATAAAGACAAAATCAAAATTTTGTAAAAAGTGTGTCCCATCTTTTGACTGGTAGTGTATATATTATACTTGTATTATTGTACAGAACGTGTAGAATCTACTGGTGGTAAACATATTTTTCCCTTGTAGAGTGCAGTTGTGCGTCGCAGACAGACTCATGTCCTGACAGGAGCAGAGTTCTCATGATCTTAAACGTTCTGCATTCCTCCTTTACACTGTTCTCTGTGTTTCCTGATCCTGCAGACGGTGTAAACAGCACCTCAGACTATTTCATTGACATAAATACAGTGTTTGTCACCACACACTGATTAGACTCACCCACAGCTCCATGCATTTTACTGTCAAGAACAATAATTGTGCCATTTTACAGGCCCCTCATTCCATCTGCACCTATAAGAATAACAACAACATTCAACAGGAGGGACTTCAACAAACACGTGTAAACAAGATGGCCTTTCTGTTCATTAAAGAGCGGATATTAAGCTAAATCAATGTTTTTGACCTTTCTACCATGTTATAATGTTGTTCCCTCATCAAAAACATACACAAAGAGGTTTTAGATGTCACCCATGGATGTTTCAGTAATTTAGTGATCTCTCCCAGGTCCTATTTGAACCCTTTTCATGGTTAGCTGTAAGATTCTGTGCAATGCTCCGCCCACAAGCCTATGTCACCCATGCTCCCATATGACAATTTTCCATAAATATACAAAAGCAGAGAGGAGGAGTGACTTTTGACTCAGAGCATCAAAAAAAAGGAAGCGAAAATTACAAAAATTGTTGATACCTTGTTTTTGGCAAATATAGCATTTTCAAAACAATAAAAGGTAACTGGCTTAATACCACATTGTGTGACATTCTAGGCAAATAAATTAATGGCCATGGAGATTATCCAGTGTTAAAACTTCCACTAGAAAAATTTCCATAGTACATCTTTACATATATTACACATGAGCTTTTTGCAATATTATAATGGCGTTACATCTTCAAAAACATACCTGGAGTAATGTTTTGTTTCATGCACACATGCTTGAATAATCCTTTATTATTAGCCTGTTTACATCTGTAAAGCTCAAAATACACTGTTTCACCTTGTTAATTTTTAACAGCTACCCTTTACCTTTTGTTCAGTAAAGCTATGCAATTCCAGGGCTGAGATTGCCCAAATGATTCTAGTGAAGGTGTATGGAGTTTAAAAACACAGTGGAGCACTTCCTGTATGACTGCATGACATCACAAGGTGAAACAGAGTGTTTTCAGTTTGAAAGAAGAACTCAGCCTAAATGTGGATTTGTGTGTTAAACATGTAAATGAAACAAAACATAACTCCAGGTCTGTTTCTGATGAGGAAACAACATTATAACACAGATCAGGAAACAGCGTAACAGTAATATGGGCCCTTTAATCTAATTTTATTTTAACCTTAATGTTTTATTGTAACATCTTTTTAATGCGATGCTCAAATAAATAAAGTGATAAAAGAACAAACAGTTTTGCTCTAGACAATTATCTCTTTTAAAAAAAGTAAATAATAATGCAGTCTCTTGTTCATATCTGAATGACTGGAGTCTGTTTTGACAACTATGGGCTTTAGGGAGTAAACTCAAATATTACTGCCCAAGGTCCTTGTGATCATTATTAAATATAACATGTGACAAAGCTCTAAGACACAAAAACATTTCAGTTTTGGTTTTATTTTGCTTTGTCTGATGTCGAGGAAACCATCCTCCTAAAATGTACCTCATAATCTCCCATAGCCTCCAAAGAAACCACTGGAACATCTGTTCAACAACAGATGTTTACCAGTAATAATAGTTCAATCAATTTATACTATACTATTCACTGTATTCGTGCTAAATGTGCACTGTTTAACTTTTCTCATAGTGGATCTTCGACTTTGCTTGTTTCCATATTTTAAACTCGTTTTACATTTATTTTATTTTCTCCTCTTCACTCTTTTGTTCCATTTCATCTCTCTACCTATAGTAGTTGTAGCAGTTGAATACTTTTACTTGAGTATATTAAATTTATTTGCATTGGCCGTATTTAAGTAGTAGTAGTAGACTCAGACTTGAACTTTATCAGCCACATCAAATCAGTAACATCTGCAGCTATTTACTATCTAAAAAACATTGCAAAAATTAAAGGTATACTGTCAAGACCAGACTTAGAGACACTTATCCATGCATTTGTCTCTTGTCATAACTTCCTGCTCACTGGCCTCTCCAAATGAACATTAGGACAGCTGCAGTACATCCAGAACACTGCTGCTCGGGTCCTGACTAGAACCAGGAAGTACTTCACACGTGTCCTGTGCTCAGGTCTCTGCACTGGCTCCTGTGGCTCAGAGAATAGACTTTAAAGCAGCTCTGCTTGTGAACAAGTCTCTCCATGAACCAGCAACAAAGAACATCTCTGACATGTTAGTGCCATATGAACCATCTCACACTCTGAGGACTTCAGGGACCGGCCTCCTGCTGGTGCCCAGAGTCAGGACTAAACATGGAGAATCATTGTTTCAGTTTTATGCAGCTAAAACCTGGAACAGTGTCCTGAAGATGTGAGACAGGCCTCTACTTTGACAATGTTTAAATCCAGGTTCAAAATGGTTCTGTTTAGCTGTGAATACGACTGAATGTATTTTATTCTGCACTTTTCTCTTTTAATGTTAATTTTATGATTATTATTTGTGGTTATTTATGTTTTTATTTCTTGTATTGTGATTTTAATGTCTTTCTTATTCTGTGAAGCACTTTGAATTATACTATACTATTTGTATACTATACAAATAAACTTTCCTTGCCTAGTAGCGATAGTCGTAGTAGCAGTAGTAGTAGTTGTTGTTATAGTTAGAGAACTAAAGATGTACTATGTAACCTCTGGTTGTGGATCCTCTACTTGCTTATTTCCATATTTTTCAACCATTTCCATTTATTTCATTTTGTCCTCTTCCCTCCGTCCTCTATTTTAACATGCATTCTCTCCTCCTCTCTCTTTCCATCCATGCCTTCATCCCTTCTTCTTTCTGGTGGGTTTGTGTGAGGCTAATCTCATTACACACGTGTGAATAGCAGCTGGAGCGCAGAGAGACAGAGAGCCCAGTGTCCCACCCGCCCGCTCACTACTAACTCAAATCCCCTCCCAGTGATGTAGTCGTCAACCAACCGCCATAAAGCAGTGCATTATGGGTTGCCCGCTGGTATGTGCACTTTATGGTTATGTAGAGAGTGAGAAATGGAGCAGGACAAATGAACTGTTCAGCGTTTAGTCTGCCAAGTAATGCATCCCAAACAATAGTAAAATGGTTTCACAAACACACAATTTATCTGTAAATAAAAGGTGAAGTGTCTTGCCCAATAACCCAGTAATATGCTTTCACTCAGCTTGAACCACAAACCCTCTGGTTAGTGATATCTCAAGCCACGATGACTCAAAGATTTTTTATAGGATGATGACTTGTGTTGTCAAGGTTACGCCTGGGACGATCTTAAAATATTGTGTCACATTTATCATCAGCAAATAATAGTGATTAAAGATAATTAGCACATTAGTTATTGAAATTGGTGACAGTTGTTAAGTGACATTATTATTAAAGATAATCAATCTAAACCAAAATAGGACAGACAAGTGTTACAGCTGAAGAATGCAGTAATCATAATCATTTGAAAGTAATGCATAAGAATTAATTTGTGTGATTTAAATGGTTTTATATGACACTTTTCCACCTTTAAGTCACTCAAAGTGCCTCACCTTTTCACATACACCAGTGTATGCAGACACTAAAGGTGAGGTGGGTAGTGTCTTGCCCAAGGACACAGCGACAGTATTCATCTGTGGGAGCGAGAATCACCAATTTGTGGGTCAATGGATCTGACCGCTCAACCAATGTTTAAGTCCACATCGGGATTTGAACCATCTTTGGATCACTGGACAAACACTCTGACTCCAGCTGAGTTACTGCCATCCCCGAGAGCAAACCCAAGTGGAACAGTGAGAAATATATCACTCACAATTCACAGCTGCATTCAGTTCCTGGATCGGCCAGGCCTTTCTGTGCAGAGTTTCTCCCTGTGTCTGAGCGGGTTGACTTTTGGGCACTACAGTTTCCCCCATCAACCCAAACATGCACAGTAGGTTCAATCCATCAGCTTAGTTGAGTCCCCCACTGCTCCTGACAGGTTGCCTCAGTGGTGCTGAAGGCACTGGCTGGTGGTTCAAATCCAGCTCTTGACATAAACATCATTGGTTGAGCGGTCAAATCCACTGACTCACAGGCTGGTGATGCGATTCCTGGTCGCACAAATGAATGCTGTTGTTGCCCCCAGTATCTGTGTACGCTGAGGTATGAATGTGTGTGTGAATGGGTGAGTGGTTCCTTCATGTTAAGTGCTTTGAGTGCCTTGAAGGTGGAAAAGGATGGGTTTAATGCAGGACAAATTCCCCTATATGTGCACAATAAAGTACTTACCTTAATATCTTAGAATAACCAAAACAGACAAATATGTAGCGCTGGTGCATGCTGTTCTTGTTCTGTTGATTTGTTGGTTGATTGTGTTTACTGCGGTGGGTTGTCGAGGACACGGCTGACAGCGCAGACAGACCTAATGTGGCTCCTGAAGACTTCAAGCACCAAGAAAATAAACAAGAGTTTGATCACAAAGAGTCCATTCACTCCGTGTCCCTCCCCCCTCCTCCTCCTCCTCCTCCTCCTCGGGCTTTGGACCAGGACTAGAGCTACTGCTACGGCTGCTGCTGCTGGCACATCACATGGAGCTATCAGACTGGACTTCTGAAATAATGTCTAGGTACAATTCAAGTAAGTTTGACCAATGGGTAAAGAAGAAGGCTATTGTTGAGAAGTAGCACAATACTTTACTTGAAGTTATAAACACATACTTTTACACATTTTTAGAACGTTTTGCAGTATATATAGGCCTAGATCAAGTCATTTTTTTATTTAACTTTTGACTTGGTCACAAAATGCAAGGAGCTGACCAGTAACAGTAATACACCTCCTTTAAAGAAGACCTATATATGTCGCCAGTGGATCATTGTGGTGTAATTTGGACATTTTAAATTGCAATATTCATCTAAAACAACTTAATAAGAGAAACAAGTCTTCAGATCACCCCAGCGAGCCGCATTTTTTTTTTTTCATTTGTACCAAAATGAGGATGAGATGCTGCCGAATCCTGCGTGTAGCACTGATTAACAAACTAAAATTGGAGTAAGTACGAATTAAGTAAGTATAGAACAGTGGCAGTGAAAACGCGAGTTGATGTTCAATACGACGTGTTGAAAATAAGCGTTTAAAGAATGCTCAAACATGCACAAATCACTCTAAATATAACTTCAGGTGAGTAAATTGTAAGGGGAAACAACTATAACATGGTTGATTTTGCATAATAGGTCCACTTTAATTCAATGTAGCCCATGTGCCTCATTAAACTCAATGTTTTTATTTTACTCAACTAGAAATGTATTAGTTTTATCAGGTCAATTGTTCACAAAGTGTATGCAATCTATTTTTAAAGTTGATGTGAAACCTTTTGCAACATAAAACTATTACAATATAATTTTGCAGTGCATTTTACATTATTTTGCTGCTTTAAGATTTCAGCACTGCAGTTGAACACTGCTTCTTTTTCTGTGTATAAAATGAATGGTTTTAAATATAGAAGACTTGCTTGTGCACAAAAACAAGTGAATCAAACGTGTCATTATTTGGAAACTTTCTCAGTGCCATCTTTCATTTTAATGTCCCCATATCGCTCCATCTCTGATCTCATATGGGGATTTGACCAAAGGGACAGAGACACAAACATCATCTGACCCGCCGCGGGCCACTGGGGCTAAACAATGCCCCCTTTTTCTTCCTACATATTCACACATACACGCACACATGTTAGATCTACATGCTTTATCAGGACTTTGACTCACATTTATTTCTTTAATTATTTAACATAACTTTTTTTTTTTTTTTACTTTACCTAAACCTTAATTTACAACTTACCCATATCGTAACTTCAAATCACGTTTTTGGTCTAATAAATGAGGGATGAGGACTGGATTTTGGTCCCCACAAAGCAAAATGTCCCTATAAAATGACTACAGAGATTTCAGTCCCCACAATGTGATGGAAACACACCTAAACCTTAACTATAGTAACACAAAAGGGAAAAGTAACGCAAATATTTTTCAGAAAAGTATTGCAAGTATGGATTTACAATGCATTTAAAATAAAATCAGGATTCCTTCAAAGTTCACATTTTAAAATTCAAAACTACTAACATTGCAGTCAAGACAAAACTGTTAAACAAAACAAGAATCATGCTTTTCAGAACGTCTTAGTAGAGGTCGAACATTTTAGGCTGCGTTCATGTTTGCATATACACAACATCAAATCTGCGACTAAATTGGGACTAGGTCTGAGAGGCCTAAACCAGGACTAGAACAGGACCAAACCAAGTGTACATCAGGACTAAACTGGGGTTAAACCAGCCAGGACAACCATCAACGCTCACATCCAGGGTTACAGGGCTGCCAGATTTTCAAAAAGCAACAAGCAACCATGCCGTGGAAAAAAGTCCAAAAGAAATGACCCCAACCCCATGCAAATAACTGCAGAAAATAACATAAAATTAGTAATTAGTTCAACTTTGCGTGACGCCGCTGAGTAAGTGCTAATCAAACATGCATATTTTTTATAATATATTTAACATAAATAACTTGAAAATGTTAATCAGCCGTTAACAGACAGTATTTCAGTCTTTTGGGGGTCTATTATTGTGAAACAGACCTGAAAGAAGGGCTAAAAATCACCTCTTTATAATGTAATCAGGAACAAATTCAATAAAAACACAACCTATGACTGTCAAAATTTGCAAGCAACTAGTCATGTGACGTCGTGAACTCTTTTAAACGGTTTCTTAACGTGATTGATTGGAACCACTCTCAGTTTTTAAAAGAACCAAATCTTTTTCTTTGTAATTTTTATGCATTTTTACACAAATTAACGCTGAACCAACAGAAGGATCAGTCTATGGTACAGAAGCAGCAGAAGCAGAGCAGAGTGAGAACTTTGTGCACAAAAGATCGTAATATCCCTTTTAAAATTATTATTATTATTATAGTGCAACATTTTATTTAGATAATAATTTCCAAGGGTAAGCACACTGTGATTTGTAGATAAAATGAGTTCTTACATTGGCTTCTGTTGTATAAATAAATAATTTGAGCAGCTCTTTGAAAGGAACGGATTCAAAAGATTCAGATCCCATAAAAGAGCTGAAAGTCCCACCACTACAAGCAACAAAAAAAAGAAACCCAAAGTCGCTATAAAGAAACAAACTCAGTACCTCCGTCTACAGCCGTCTCTGTAAAACATTGTCAAAGTAGCGTCTGTGGCTGTTTTAAGTGTTTGCTTTTACATACAGATGCCCCGGAGGAGTGCAGCAGTTTTGGGCGTGTCCCGGACCATTTGCCCCCCTCAGGGCTACTTTCCATTTTAAAACACAATTTCCTTCATTGTCAACACAAACCCAAACAAAGCGACTACAGGCGTCGACGTATGGTTTGTTTTGACTGTTGCAAATAGGACAACAATATAATAAAATACTGACCACACAAAAAAAGTGTTCAAAGGTACGACCATTCACAACTTATATTAACTTATTCTGACACCGATTATGAATTATAGACATTTACTTGTATCTTAATCTCATTTGATAAACTATTTAGAACTATGTGTAAAGGGAAAATGGACTTGTCAGAGCTTTTAACCAAGTCATAGTTGTTTCTCCTCACCATTTACTCACCTGAAGTTGTACCTGTACCTGCACCTGTATTTGGAGTAATTTGTTCATGTTTGGGCAATCTTTAATTGCTTATTTTCAAGACACCATTTTGTCTGTGTAGACCCTCAGTCGTCCAGGTCTCAAGACACCATTTTGTCTGTGTAGACCCTCAGTCGTCCAGGTCTCAAGACACCATTTTGCCAATCAACTCCCATTTTTACCACCACCGGCATACACCCACTGCTCTGTACTTACTTTGTTCTCCAGTTTTGCTTTCTTTATCAGTGATACGCGTAGGATTCTGCAGCGTTGCATAGTCATTTTAGTTGTGGTCTGCAGCATCCATCAGACGTGTTGTGATGGTGTTGGTGCTACAGTTAGCTCCCACTGGGCACCTGAGTTTTTGCGAAAGTGAGCTCACTTGTTTCTTTTATATCATTTTAGATGAATATTGCAATTTAAAATGTCCAAATTGTAATATATTGATATACAGGTGTCATAAATTATAACTATAGAGCTGACACAAGCACAGTAGGTCTTCTTTAAAATGATGGGAGCCTATATTTTTATGAAAGATCCAGTGGAATTAAGTTGACCAGCTACGCATCAAAGTATGGCCTTTTCTTAACATTAAATGACTCTTAAATACTGGTCTGATAAAACTGTATAAAACTCATATTTAAAAAGCTAAAGAAATAAAAAAAAAAGTTTTACATTTTTAATACAAAAAAACAAACCGCTTATTTTAAGTGACAACTATATTAACATATTTGATTTCCTTTTGGCTGCTCATCATTTGCCTCGACATTAGGGGTGGAACAAGACCCGACTTCCACAAAATGAGAGGAGACAAGAACGAAACAAGACGAGATTTGAGAGAATTTTTTACAAGTAAATTCTGAGATCCAGTTCACATTTTTGGCCTCACCATTTCTGATTTACTTTATTTACTATATTTGCTGTCACTGTAGCAAAGCTTTTTGTAACTACGGCTTCTCGAGAGGTGTAACTCGCAGGGGCTTAACCCTTTTTGTCCAGTCCAAATGTAAACACATGGGAAAAAATCATCACCTCCTGACAACATCTGGTATATTTTAAGTCAAAATGAGGAGAGAGCGACCTCAAATTTGCTGTAGATGGAGTAGCCTGTTTTCTTGACCCCAGCCCCCCTTGTGTCTCGTGTTTTGTTGCTGGGGTCATTACCACAGCTGTAATGAACTAAAGGTGTTGAGGTGATCAATTAGTCCCAATCACTGTCCAATTCACATGTATCTGAGGGGGGGGAGGAGAAGGACGCCCCACTGGGCTTTTGTTAATCAGGCTTTCACATTTACAGGACACTCCCACACACACTCCACATGCCCTTTGCCCCCGCGAGGGTCAGCGGGGGCAACACACATTACATTACATTTTTGACTTCAAACACCATCCCACAGCATTAAATGAGGAGAGTGTTGTGGAATAGAGACTAGATTAGGTTTATATCATTTAATTTAACTTTTCTGGGGGAGTCTTGTGGTCCACTACTTGTTTTATGTTATTCCTGTCCCCAGAATGTTCCTTAGTACATTAAATTGGGCTATCTCCATGAAAACAAAGCAGGAAGAAGCTGTCAGGCCAAGTAACTGGTTAAATCTGTGGAGAGGTGAACGTTTGATGTCATTCTTAGCTACATTTCAGAGACAAGCACCACACCTTAAAGGGCCCATATTAGGCTATTATCTGATCTATGTTGTTGTTTCTTCATCACAAACATAACTGGAGTTCTTCTCTCAAAAGGAAAACACTCTGTTCCACCTTGACATGTCATGTGGTTGTACAGGAAGTGCTCCATTGTGTTTTTAAACTCCACACACCTGCACTAGAATCATTTTGATAATTTCAGCCTTGGAATTGCTAATCTCTACTAAACAAAAGGTAAAAGGAGCTAACATGAAAACTACCACTATATGACATCACAAATTGGAGCAAAGCATTTTGAGCTTTTGAGACTTAGACAGACTAATAATGCAGGATTAATCAAATAGGTGTGAAAACACATCTCCAGGTCTGTTTTTGAGGACACAACAACATTCTAACACGGTTTAAAGCTCACAAGAATCCATTTTGTGTAATATATGACATTTAAAACAAGTAAGTGCTTTCTAGGTACATTTTTAAACACAGAAATAAAGGTGTGCTGTGGTCTACCATAGACTTATGAGCTTGTTTCCATAGAGATGTCAATGTTCCTCTGTATGGCATTGAACTTATCTGGCTTCAAGTAGGTGAAGCCACCAGGGCAAGTTACAAGTTACGTCAGTGGAAACGTGTCCTCTGTGACTCTCTTTGATGAATAGTCTTGAATGGTCTTGAGCTGTGTAGAATCATATTGCAGAATGAAAGAAACTCTGATTTTCTCCCTGGCATTTACAATATTTTGGTGTTCTTTCCTTATGTTTGGTGTTATCCATAAATTTATTTTTTTGTTGACTTTTTTATGTGAAGCACTTTGGTCAGCTCAAGTTTTATATAATTTGCTTTATAAATAAAATTGAATTGAATGATTTTCTTATCATTTATTTCAAAGCCTTTTCATCAGTATCAAAACTGAACTGTGGCAGCTACTACCTCCAGTATCGATCCTAGTACAGTACAGACCCTACTGAGTCGACAGTAGAGTGACGGATGTTCGATGTACTTAGACTTGAACACAGGTGCTCATTATTCCACGGTACACTGAAAACACTTAGTCCTGTTATTTTCTCCTCCACTCTTTTCTTGTGTTTAATGGAGTGCTCTTACTTCCACAGCCATCAGAACAGCAGCAGGACCCCAGCGCAATCACTCAGATCTGTGTGGAGAGACGAGGAGTGGGCTACCAATGACTTTACATAAGGACTACTGTAAGGATTATGAAAGGAGAAAATTACCGGTCTGCATCTTCTGACCCTCTCGTCAGCAGCAACTTCGCTAAACTGACTGCATGTATGTTGGTTGTAGGGTTATAGAAAATCACACACTAATCAATACTAAAACTATGTACTCATTTGAGCAGGTGTTGATACTAAAAAAGTGACAGGACAGAAATGATCTTGAGCTGTATCAGAACAAGTATAAAACGCATAGACTAGAACAACTGAGGGATTACACTGATATAAGACTACAGGGGAAAATGACATTCTACTGTCTAAATAATGTGTTACTATCATTGTGGTATCAGTATTCAGGATCAGAATCAGAAGACTTTTACTGTCATCGTTTGTGAACACAGTTCACAAACTAGGAACTTACTTCGGTGATAAAGTGCAACATAAAACACACTGAATAAATACAAATAAGGGCTTGCACAAAGTTAAAAAAGATATGCTTAAAATATATATATATATATATATATATATATATATATATATATATATATATATATATATATATATATATATATATATATATATATATATATATATATATATAGGTAGAAAATATATACAACAGCAGCATCAGAACAACAGTGCAAACATGACTTATTAAAGTGACCGGTATTATAAAGTGTCCAGTTTTGTGCAAATATTATAAAGTGTTCATGAGACAAACAGCAGAGGGGAAGAAACTGTTCTTATGACAAGAGGTTCAGGTCCCAATGGACCGTAGCCTCCTGCCAGAGGGAAATGGCTCAAATAATCCATGTCCAGGGTGAGAAGTGTCAGCTGCTATACGGCCTGCTCGCCCCCGAGTCCTGGAGACGTACAGGTCCTGTAGAGATGGAAGGCTGCAGCCAATCACCTTCTCTGCAGAGCGCACAATGCGCTGCAGTCTCTGTCTGTCCCTGGCAGTGGCCCCAGCGAACCACACAGTGATGGAGGAGGTGAGGATGGACTCAATGATGGAAGAGTAAAACTGCACCATCATCTGGACCGGCAGCTTGCCTTTCCTCAGCTGCCGCAGGTAGAACATCCTGTGCTGGGCTATTCTTGAGTATCGAGTCTATTGCTCAGTACCGAAATCAAGTTTTAAATTTTAATATCGAAACTACACAAAATGATTGGTGGGGAGAGAGTAGCAAGCACTTATGCTTCACAGCAAGACGGTTCTAGGTTCAATCCCCAGGTCGCCAGTGCCTTTCTGTGTGGAGTTATGTTTCTCCTCGAGTCTTGGGTGAGTTTCTTAGTTCCCAAAACTTGCACAAATGGTAAAATCCTCCAACTAAGGTGGCGTCCTGACCAAAACTAGCAGAAATGGGGCCCTGTGTGCTGTGCTGCTCAGTGCTCCTGAGGATGGATCAAATACAGAGGCCATATTTCACTATGGAAACAATAAAGTGTACATTAACTTTATGTTTTGAATCGTCCCTTATTTATTCCATCCATTTTTGTTGAGTTGTCAAAAGTAAGTTCTCAATTCATCCATGTTTTCTATAGTAAGAGGCCCTGCCCAACTTATGTAATTTCTGTTTTTTTGCAGTTTTTAATCAGAATCAGAAGAATTTTATTGCCATTGTCAGTGAACACAACTCACAAACTAGGAACTTTCTTCGGTGATAAAGTGCAACATAAAACACTGAATAATAATAATAATAATAATAATATATAAGTTTAAAAAGATATGCTTAAAAAATAAAAGTCTTAAGAGTCTTATTTTGACAAATCAAAATTAAAAAGTTGTCATTTATTTTAACTTAAATCAACTGTTGAATATGTAGTTATAATAAAGAGTGCCAATCAGCTTTGTAAAATTCAGTCATTACTTTAAAACCCTCTTTACAATGCTCCTCCTCTGCTCTAAGAACGAGTGGGAAGCGAAAGCCAGTTTGCATAATGAGAATTTCACAATGAGAGGAGCATCATCAGAGCTGTAGTATCTGTGGAAATCTGACGGACCTCTCCACTGTCCTCTTGTGTTTTAACTTCCTCCTGTCCTTGAGGATCTTTGAGTTGCCTCCTACCTCCTCATTTGTCTCCTCATTTGTCTCCTCTGCCCACTGCCTCTCCATCTGAGGGCTCTTGTGTCATCACTTCCTCCTCTCACAGTTTGTGATTACGTCCTGAATACATGAGGATTTTAAAGTTTTAGTTCTATCTGGAGAGGGGTTGAATAGCTGCAAGCATAAATGCAAAAGTTTTATAAGGTTTCATATTTTTACATGTTTACATATTTATAAACATTTAAAGGTTCTGAGGGCTCTAGTTTAATAATAATAATGCTTTACACTTCAGCTCCATCGAAGTTGGACAAAACTTGGCCATCAAAATATCTGAATAGAACCCACAAAGCTAGGAACAACAAGAAGTAATTGCAGCTAAAGAGACTTAATTCATTACACTCTTTTAAACCTCTCATTTTTAATTTATCTCTGTCAATCATGGCCAAATATTGTGTGTTTTTGTAAATGTGGTTTACTGGTTAAATAAAGGTTTGAATAAACAACTTGTGTGTTATTTTCATTAAATTATGTAGCCTACGTATGGTATTTGTTTATTTTGAAATTTCATATCTGTAATCTTCAAAATAGGCCTAGTAGTTTATCAGCTTTATTCATCCTCTCCACCTGTTGCTCCCAGAATGCTCTCTCTTTCTCTCTCCTTTTCTTTCTTTTTTTCTCTCCTCCGTCTATCGCTCTCTCTTTCTTTCTCTCTCTCTCTGTTTCTCTCTCTCTCTTTCTCGCTCTCTCTCCCCCTTTCTTTCTCTCTCTCACTCTTTCTTTCTCTCCCTCTCTTTCTCTCTCTGTCTTTCTCTCATGCTCTCTTTCTCTCACTTGCTCTGTTTCTCTCTCTCTCGCTCTCTTTCTCTCTCGCTCTGTTTCTCTCTCTCACACACTCTCTCACTACTCTTTCTTTCTCTCCCTCTCTTTCTCTCTCACTCTGTTTCTCTCTCGCTCTCTTTCTCCTTCCCTCTCCCCCCTCTCTCTCTCCCTCTCTCTCTTGCTCTCTCCCTCTTGCTCTCCGTCCCTCTCTCTCTCGCTCTCTTTCTCTCTCACGCTCTCTGTCTCTCTTGCTCTCTTTCTTCTTCCCTCTCCCCCCTCTCTCTCTCCCTCTTCCTCTCTCTCCCTCTCGCTCTCTGTCCCTCTCTCTCCCCCTCTTTCTTCCTCTCCCTCTCTTCCTCTTTCTCCCTCTCTTTCTCTCACACTCTCTTGCTCTCTCACTTGCTCTCTTTCCTTCTCTTGCTCTCCTTCCCTCGCACCCTCTCTCTCTCTCTTGCTCTCTCCCTCTCGCTCTTCGTCCCTCTCTCTCTCGCTCCCTTTCTCACGCTCTCTGTCTCTCTCTTGCTCTCTTTCTCCTTCCCTCTCCCTCTCTTCCTCTCTCTCCCTCTCGCTCTCTCCCTCTCTCTCTTTCTCTCTCTCTCACCCTCTTTCTCCCTCTTCCTCTCTTTCTCCCTCTCCCTCTCTTCCCCCCCCCCCCCTCTCTCTCTCTGTTCTGGACACACACAGAGCACCCTTGGGCCCCCGTGTCTCTGTCGTTACCGTAAACAGCACCGACTACCGTCTCCAGGGCAACACCGTGACGCGCCACCGGCAGAGCGCGAGGCGACAGACCGGAGGCGCTGCTCACGACGCGCTCCGGCCCTGGCCTCTGTGGAGATCGTCTATGGAGACACAGCAGCACAGCGTTTTGTCACTGTGCAGGACAGGCCCAGGGGAACAGCTGCAGGGGACCAGGGGCTACAGGGAGAACTTGTACTCATCCATCCTGACACATGAGAAGGGAGGAGGAGGAGGAGGAGGAGGAGGAGGAGGAGGAGGAGGATGAGGAGGAGGATGAGTGAGTAATACTACGTGTAATACTACGGTGGGACGTTCAGCAGTTACCAGGGAGACACAATGCACACTTTAATAAACGCTGTCAAAAAAGTTTTAGGATGACCTGAAAAAAATAATAAAAAATGAAAGAGCCTTTGATCAATGCGAGCGTCCACAGTCCCATTTAGACCTTGGCGTTTGATATTTAACAAAAAGGTGAGACTGACTGAAAAACAGTTGTGTAATAGTAACGAGCTTGAGACTGTAATATTTATGTGTGAGACTTGTTTAAGAGTACAAATCATCTTTCTTGTTGTAGTTCCAACTAAGCCAGCTGTTTCTGGTTAGATTATGTTAAAATAAAGATTAGATTAAAGTCTAACAGCTTCAGACAGAGCAAAGCCTACAGCTAGCATCATACCCCCAGGGAATGTTAATAAAATCAATTAAAAGTGCACTGTGTAGCTTTTCTGGAGGAGGGTACACCACCTGCTTGTCTTCATGTAGATGGTATTACTTGCCGAGAATAATCCACTGGTATTAAACTAATCTATCTCCATGGAGCCGGGCCAGGTTACAAGTCAGATTTGTGGAGCGGTGACCCCACTCTCAGCCTGAATGATGTCATGAGGTATTTCCTGAGTACAAACACTTAAGACATAAGCTACTGGAACATTATATGCAAAGCAATATTTTTCCCCCCTGACACAAGCAGGCAGAAAAATTACATAGTGCACCTTTAAATTAGTTTCAGTTTATTTCAGTCCCACACAAAGTTTTAACATTGACATTTTCAAAACAATTCAATACATTAAAGGCTGAGGCAGAAGCAGAGCTCATAAAATGCCCATCTACTTTATATACTACATGCCTTTGCTTACATGCTACATGCATTTGTGTACTTTTACCTAGACACCATACAAATCATCATATAAATTTGAAGAATTATTTATATCTTCTTCTTTATATCTTCTTTTTGTGTCATTGGGCAAGACACCTTAAGAATAGTGTGTTGTAGTTCAATGGTTAGAAATAACAACAACCGGTAAGAACTGAATCTGGAAAATTTGTAGGTAATTTAAAACGAAAAATATCTATTCATCTTGAGGCGTGAGTTCAATGTCATTTTACATTTGAATCAGCTGAATTTAATTGGTTCTCTTGTTACATCCTGCATCTGTTTCAACTTTTGTCATTTAATAATGATTTACATTTGAATCAGACACGTTCAGACATCTCACCAAGAATCCAGTTTGCTCCTGTAGTTTCTTACCTTATGTTTTTGTGTTAAAAACTAAAGCTAGTTACATGAAACATAGGGCAGTGTCTTGTCTTGTAAAGTTCCATATGCCTCTATGAGATTATCCACAGATGTCTTCATTAAACCTATTATATTTTAGCGCTATCGCTTCACTGTAAACTGCCATCTGCGCAGGATTTAAAAATACTGCCAAACAAATCCAGTTTATCATAGCACATAATAGTATTCTTAATGCCATAAGCCTGTTGTTACATAATAACTCTTACACTTTGCAGCACAACATACCTGTAGCCTAAATATTTTCAATGCTGTGCTCTTTCCAAATGCCCCCATGGAATGCAGTGTACTGTATTACATTTCCTACAACTGTGGACTGTTTTGAATATATTACTATGTGGGTCTAAGCACATAAAGTACAATAATAGGGGAAAAGTGAATCTTATATAGGCTGTGTTTAAAAAGTGCCAAACTCCTCACTCATGTTCAAACTGAAGTAAAATACTGAGCTTAAATCAAACACAAATTTTAAAAAAGTGCAATATAAGCCAACAGGGAATTTAGCATCTTAACTGCACTCTTAATTTAGCCCGAATTCTTAACTTGAATAAATAAATACTTCATTAAAATTTAAATGATTTAGTAGCCTATTTATACTTTTCCCTTTTTCTTTTAAATAATAATAATAATAATAATAATAGGACGCTTATACCCACAGATTTTACGCACAGACATCTTACACAGTTTCCTACAGTACAGATCTGACCCAGGACTGTTTTAAGCTCCTGGGGCCTTTGACCACCAGCACTGATTAAAAGGAAATGCAATCTTCCAAAAACATAGACGATCTCTGGCAACAAGTGGGCGTTTGGTTCCTCGTTTCCACCCTCCCTCCGTGGGTCAGCGTGGGCGGCCCCGTGTGGCAGGAGGAGAGCGATACACGACACCCCGGCGGAGCGCGCAGAGAAGGGGGGTCAAACACCGCCAAGAGAGAGTGGAAAAAGAAAAGTCTTGCGGAAAAAGCGGAGTTAGCGAGTTGGCTTGGGCACTTTTGTTCATTTGCGCGGAGCTTTCTGTGTATTTGCAGCAAAGGAGAGGAGGATGTTGAGGCGGGTGGAGCGACCATGCGACATCGTTACAACAAAGTGGATGGACGCGTAGACTGGCTGCATTCCGCTGCTCCAAAACAGACCCAAACTTCACCCACCCAGCGCCATTCAAACCCGAACGAGTGGACTTCCCCCCGGACAACTTTTCTCGCCACACTCCCCTCTCCAACGAGCCACTGCCGCTGCGTAAAACTTTCCCAAACACGCGTGAATGTGCACTTGTGGTAAAAAAAAGGACTCCTACGCTGAGTTAGTTGTTACAAAGTAGTTTTCAAAGGCAGTGAAGAGGAGGAGGAGGAGGACTGTGGTGCGGTGCCGCGGCTAACTGCTAGAGCGCAAAGTTAAGTTACCAAACGTCGGGGGGAAAAAGTGCCTGAAGCGAACAGCCGAAGAAAGCAACAAAGATGAAAACCCCGGCAAATTCGGGTAAGTGCACGACTGCATGTCCAAACAGATTTAAGTTTAGCTTTGACACGCTGCAATTGTTCTGGAGACGAAAACAATCCCACACAACACAGCTAGCCTCCGGTGGCTAACGCGCTAGCACGCTCGACTCCAGGGAAAGTGTGACCAAATTATGGCGCTAGGCTGGATCCCTCCGACTCATGGAGTGGTTTTAAAGTACGTGGACTGAGTGAGACATTGTAGGAATTAGTATTTTACTAATGAATACGGGTACAGAAGTTTTAACAATCGGATTTCATGTATTTGGTAAACTTTACGCACGGATTGGGAATGTTCGGAACAAAGTAGAGGAGCTCCGTGTGTTGGCTTAACTAATGGTTACAGAAACTTTTCTTTTTCTTTTTTGTTTTTTTAATGGTAGCTACTTGACCTATATATTTTATTTTAAACGTGAACCATATTGTTACTTTCCCAGCACAGTATGATCCGTGGTGATTTTAGATTTGGATGCTGTTTGGATTTGCGTTGGCGTTAAGCATCAAGTTATTTAATTGCAAATTTTGTGGCAACGCTAAACAAAATGTTGGAAACCCAATTTGATATCTTAACCCACTTTGCAAACACGTGTCAAATCTTGGAAACTCTCTTCTTTTCCCTGGACTTTCACATTTTAAAGGTTGAATCATAATTCTCCACATAAGTTACTGGTTTTGTTTTAAGTTTGTGATGGTCATTAATTGGCTGCTTGCACGCCACAAGTTACAGTCTATCAATAAACAACCAAAAATGTGTAATTGTAGGTATGTCTAGATAATTGTGTCAGTTTTTACTTTTTAAATACTTTAATCCCTGCATTTACTTGGGATGTACTGTAACCTGTTTAGCCTAGTTATTACTGTTTTGTCTTCCTGGTAGCTGCTCATGTTTTGTGTTAGAGGCACATTAAGCACTTTTGACCTGTAACCCCAGATCTAACCTCACTGTCTTGCTTCTTTGTAGTCAGAAAAGTTCTTAAGCTCCTTTAGGGATCAGCTAGAAGCAAGGTTTTGTTAAATGCAGCTGGTTAGAATTCCTCTCATTTCCAGACCTGTTTGTGCCGTCATTGAAATAAGTATGATTTCGATGCCATAACTTATCATTTGGCCTTGTTGTGCTCTGAGAGCCTCTTAAATCCAGTTTAGTCAGAAATTGTGTGTGGTCATTTTAAGGGAAGGCACTGATCCAACCTCCACAATGAGCTACAATTATAGTCAAACCTTTTATATCCAATAGGCCAGTACATTCAGTCAACTTTTCTAAATGGTCCAGTAAATTACTCACAAAGTACAGTTTCATTGAAACACACCATTTATTGCTACTTCTCACGGACCCTTTTATTTCAGTATTTGAATTGTTTGTTTATGGCTGCAGTGGTCCAGATAATCAGAAAGATAAGCATTATCACATACAGTGTCAGTGCAAACATTTGATTTGTAAATTTTGTTTTACCACATCCTTTCATAATCCATTCATTTATGGTTACTTTCTTTCCGCGATTACACAACAGCCTGGGTTGATATTATTTTCATACAGTGAATGCAGCCTAGTAAGCAAGTGTATAACAAGGCAATTGAATAGCAACAGTTGACCGATGAATATAATTAGAAAAAAAGTACTGCAGCTGGATAGTAGTTTATCATTTTTTTGTGAGTAAAATGTTGAATCTTTGGTCTGAAATGATAATCCTGGTCTTAATTGTGTTCATAGTTCACTCCAAACCTCCTTTACCAGTTTTAAAAATGTGTCATGTTGAACTAATTAATTTCAAACTTTTTGTAGCTGTTCAAAGTCATTCCTCACTTTCGTAATACATTCCTAGCATCCTTATCCTTCTCTGTAATGAGTTTCTAAGCACATTTACCAACTTTTAAGGGGGAAATTTAACATCCCAGTGCTACAACTAGGAATGTCACGATGATTAGGTTAATTAATAATCATGGGGGTCACAATATAATCAAAAAAATAAAATCAACTAATTTATATTAAAGCTATACTCCCAAAAACTGCAGTTAATGCAAAATGGTTTTTTTTTTCTTTTCTTTTTTATCTTGCCGTTAATGTCACCTTAACTTTACATTATCATTCAGAAAGTTTCATTTCATAAATCAGGTCACATGTTAGATAATGTAAATGAAAGTAAATGAAGAAAGATTTCAGTGTTTGGTCATGGTGTCAGTAATCATGATATTTATGTTTAGTTTTTAGTTAGTGTTTTTTTTTTTTTCTCTGACAGTCATTGTATTAAAAAAAATGATATGATATTATGACATCCCTACTGCTAATAATATCTAGCTTGCTAACAACCAGTGTTAACTTACACGTTTGCAATTGATAAAGGTCCTTTTATGATTAGATTAGATGCAAGCAGCACACAGTGGTCTTAGTTTGATCCTAAGAGTTGTTTTACATCATATTTGTGCCTTTTAAAATGATTAATGTGGATGGGCCACATGCTTTGTATAACATGAAAGTCCCCAGGTTTAAAAATACACTGTCAATCTCATGTAATTATCTGTCTCTGTGAAGTTTGATGGATGACGTGCAGGAAAAGCTCTACAATGGACCCTGGTAACGATGGAAAAGTCTGAAAATACGTCGCCCACCATCTGCATCCTCTGGGTTTGGGTTATATGGCAAAGAATCTGCACTATTTTTTTTCTGGTTATTAACACAATTCTGGACTCAATTTTGATTTTTTTTTTCTGATGAAAACAAATGAAGATGGGTTTAATATTGGGGTTCATAAACGTGAAGTACAGACTTTTGGTGCCTCAGATCATGTTGATGAAAAAGATGATAGAAAATGATATTCACCTCATGGCCAATCTCAGTTTGGACTAAAGATATATCGGTTGGCCAATATACCGGCCGATATTTTGACTTTTTAGTATATTGACTATTTGACTAAAATCTCCAGCACAGGCCGATATTTTGTTTATATTAACTGATACTTCACAAAGTGTGACTACTTCTGACTTATATTTGTGGTAAAAATGGCTTGGGTGAGTTTGTAGTCATTTTAAATTGCATAACCTGGGGAAAATAATCCAAATCTGCCCTACATATCGGACCAAAAATATCGGCAGAGCTTATTGTCCATCGATTACTCTGTATTTTAAAGAGTCAGTATCTGCATTGGCCATGAAAAAACCCATACTGGTCGATCCCTGGTATAGACCCTAGGGCTATAAGACTAATGACAATCAAATTGAAAACGCAATTTTAAGGCTCCGGTTTTTGAAGTACCATAATTTCTTCCACACTTAACAAGATGTCCTGTTTTCTTCTTCATAAAAAAACTCTGTAGTTTAGATCTGTACAAACATGTTCTGAAATATGGTTCATGTTTTTGTGTTTTTGTCAGATCTTATGGATGTGTTTAGAATATGAAATTTGAGCAGAATCCTCTAAAAACATAAACCCCCAAATTACATATTTTTCGCAAATCGTTCAGACCTATCCATCCTCATCATGAACAAAATACATTTCCACACCTGTGCCATCTTTTTACTATGTTTTTAAACCAAACAGCATGACTGGTACTTTATGACCGCCTTGTTATTGTAAAACATATTAGAACATTTACATTGCCTGGTGTTTTTGTTAATTCAAGAGGTGTAATTTCAATATATATGACTCTATGATGTAAATGTGCAATGACACTTTTGGAGTCCTATCGTATGCAAAATGTGAGTGTTAAGCCATGTTATAATGTTGTTACCTCATCAGAAACATACCTAGAGCTGTGTTTTATTTCATTTACACATGTTTGAGTAATCCTTTATGATGAGTCTGTCTACATTTCCAAAGTTCAAAATGCTCTGTTGCAACTTGTCATGTCATGTAATGGTAGTTTTCAAGTTAACCGCTACCTTCTATCTTTTAGTTCAGTAGATATTTGTAATTCCAGGACTGAAATCATCCAAATGATTCAAGTTAAGGTGTATGGAGTATAAAAACACAGTGCAGCACTTCCTGTATTACATGACATCACAAGGTGGAACAGAGCATTTTCCGTTTGAGAGAAGAAGTCATGAAACAAAACAAAACTTCAGGTATGTTTTTGATGAGGAATTAAAATTAAACATAAATAAAAAACAAACAAACCTATTGGCCCTTTTAAAAAACACGTTGTTGGCACATTTTGTTGTTGTCCGCTCCCACACTGCCCCTTTGTGCGCGTTTCCCGTTGTGCTTGGAGCCTGGTTCAAATATATGGGTCAAACTATACTTTCTCCTATCAGGAAGTCAGCAGTCTGGCCCCAGCAGCCTCCCAATTTTCCACTTGTGCAGCTCCTTGTATCAACACACGGGGCAGACGTCACAGTCCTGGGACAGCCTAGCACGCCCCTCTCTCAAAGAACCCATACATGCACACTGCTACTGTTTATGACTGGAGATGTTTATGCATTTCTAAGTGCTTGTGTGTGTTTTCCATTTGACTTCACCAGTGCCCAAATGTCCCTCACCACACACCATAGTCCTGAGATTTATGTGGTCACAACAAAGCCAGTGTTTTTGGCGTTTACCATAACACCGCATTGCCCTTGAGGAAGACCATTTGGCTGTGGGACATTGACTCACTGGTTTAATTACAGGAACTAGACTGTAACCAGGCCTTAGTTGATTCAAATGTTCGTAGTGACAGTTTTGACAAAAGCTAATGAACTCAGAGTGTTCGAAGTATTTTAGTTCCCCCCTTTGTCAGTTGGTGCAATTAGATTTATTATTATTTTTTAAATCAGCATTCATTTCCAAGTAATTAAACAGGAGCGTTAACATTTGTCATATTACGGTGACAATTTTAGAAGCAAAAAGTAATTTTAATCATTATATTTATTTGGCAGATTGTCACAATATATTGGTTTATCTTTCAGAAAGTTTCATTTCATAAAGCAGGTCACATACCAGAGGAATGATGATCTATTAGACAGTGCGACTGAAAGTAAATGTATGATATGTGATCATTCCTTGGAAGCAAATTTCAATTCAAAATGTCAATTCAAAATCCCAAGAATTCCTGATTGTTCCAATGAAGATTGAATTTATACTGTGACATCCTCTCACCCGGGATAGTCTGCCTCTTTGATATAGCAGTTAGTCTTTTGAGGCCATGTACTAAAGGCTACAGTGGATATTTTGGTACATGTCGATAAAGTTAAAGGGATAGAGGGATTATGGGAAAATATAGAAGTCCTTTTGTACTAAAGGGTCACTATGGGTCAAACTCACGCTGCGAGTTTAAAAGCAATCAACCTCCACGGAAACATCTGACATCTGTAAAGAACATTTATCGTCACCATCTCTGCAACTGTCTGCGTTTAACAATCGACTATTTGATTTTATGTTTTTGTATTATGTCATTTAATGGGCAGCACAAAGAAAGGAGAATGAAGATAAAAAGCAATAGAGGGTTGTCCAAATAAAGGGCATCCAGCTTAAAGACTCACTAACTTTTCTAAGAGATTATACGCCTCTTCCCTGTCTCCATGCAGATGTTATTGCTTTGATTGACTGTTCCACAGTATATGGTTAAATATTGTGATGAGTGGTGCGTTAAAGTCCAATTATAGATCATATCTGTGGAGAAGTGAGGGTGGTGAGCAGGTAAAGATGTGTTTTTTAAGGTATATTAGACCGATAAAAACACCAATCAATAAATAAATGCTTTTTGCTGTATTGGAACATTTCAGTTAAAGCAATAACAGTTATGAATTTGAATTTATGTGGTTACGCACAACCTCTGTTTTCAGTCTTTGCATCGTAATTACCAAGGATGGCCAATACTGGTATTGGTAAGGGATGGGGACGATATTAAAATTTAGACTCACGATTATTTTGACCAAAATATTTGTGATTAACGGTATTATCACGATAATTATTAAACCAAGTTTTACAGTTTTAAAAAAAGTCACTAAAACACCAATTACCATACAATTTACATGTGTCTGAGCGATCACCTTTGGGTTTTTTTTTTGCTCCAAGTGAAATGAACAATGAATGAATATTAAATATGTCAACTGTATAACTCTTGACTATTAAACAAACACATGAACCAACCTGAGAAAGCCCCCAGAAACGGATATGATAAAGGATATCACATTGCAGCCATCAGCTGTGCAAAATGCTATTCAGCTAGCACTAACCTAGCAATAGCAGTTGACACAAACACGTACCAGTATTCATACAGATCCAAACTAACACAAACAACATTCAGTAGTTTATTTCACATTGTATGTTACTTACGATGGATATTTTCAGATCAGGTTTGTGAAACAATGCAGGATGGTTGTCTCATAAATGTGCACACAAGTTGCTCATGTTTGCCCTCGGAGCCGCAACTTTTTTCGACGGGCTCTACAGATTTGTGGCTCATCGCTTTGTTGGTCTTGTTTTTCAAAGCCATAATAATTCCATACATCAGACTTCAACTTCTTGAGTGGTGGATATAAATAAGATCCATTGCCTGCCCACTTGCCATTAGCCATAGGCACAGAAGCGAACAAGTTTCATTGTTATGATAGAGGGCCCCCTTGTGGGCAAACATCAGAACTAACATCTAAACATTGTAATGAAACCGGACACATGAGGTAGTTTGGTGCTGTAAAGGTGATTATCATTGTGTGTGAAGATTTCAATTATTAAAAAATGCTTAATGACTAATTGGGGACCTTTTTGATCGCGATTAGCGATATCATTGTTTATCATCCTATCCCTAGTATCGTATCGGCTGCTGATCTGGGAGTATTGGCTTGGATCCAATTTGGGAAATAAATCGGGTCAATACAGTGTAGCGTTGTCCACACGCAGGGCAGAGGAGCAGAGCCTAAATGCCTAACTTGTGTACACATGTTAAGTAGCCATGTGCTCTGTGGCATGCTATATCAGAAATTACAAATATTTGAAAATCAGTGGTTTGTTGGTATTAAATATTGCAGAGATCAATTATGTTTTATCATAGATACTCAACCAATTATGAAATGGTATCATGAAAGGTAGAATGAGTTGTACACACCTAGGATTACAATGATTATGAACTTATCAACTCTTAAACTAACATCTCAATCTCTAAATTTTACTTTTACAGTTCAAAAATCTGCATCCTTCTACACATATATTCACTATCCCTCTGTATTTCAACTATTTCAATTGTACCTAAATTGTAAACTTTGTTTTACCCAAATCCTACTTAAAATAAATACAACAGCAATTTTCATTCAAATCAAAATGTTGGTTACAAAAAAGATTCATACAGGATATTCACTGCCTGGCCAAATAAAAAGCCAAAATATTTTGTTTGACTGCTTTTAGCTTTGGTTATGGCACTCATTCATTGTGGCATTGTTTCGATAAGCTTCTGCAATGTCATAAGAGTCATTTCCATCCAGTGTTGCATTCATTTTTCACCAAGATCTTGCATTGATGATGGTAGAGTCTGACGCTGCACAAAGCTTCTCCAGCACATCCCAAAGATTCTCAATGGGGTTAAGGTCTGGACTCTGGTGGACAATCCATGTGTGAAAATGATGTCTCATGCTCCATGAACCACTCTTTCACAATTTGAGCCCCATGAATCCTGGCATTGTCATCGTGGAATATGCCCGTGCCATCAGGGAAGAAAAAAATCCATTGGTGGAATAACCTGGTCATTCAGTATATTCAGGTGTCAGCTGACCTCATTCTTTTAGCACAGACTGTTGCTGAACCTAGACCTGACCAACTGCAGCAACTGGTAAATCCAGGTGGTGACATTTTTTTTTTGTCCAGCCAGTGTATTTACTTGTTCTAGCTAAACTGCTCTTGAATCACCACTGGGGCAGTTTAAAAGGATATGCTATGATCAGGCTCCTCTTTTAAAGTCCTGTGTGTAATAAGGCCTGTCATGACGATTACTGTAATGGATTATTGTTCAATATATAATTGATGGAACAGTCATTTTTGGGGATAAATATATTGTATTGTATTTTACTTTTTGTGAGTATGTGTTATGAACACTATTTGTAAATGGTTTGTTAGCAGTCCTCCAGCCCTCTGCCTCCCGGTCGCTGGTGCCCCCATGGCCCCTATGCCCCCCCTTTCCTGGAAACGTGTTTGTGCAGTGGCTTTAGTGACCCATTCAGAGGCGGGTGAGTGGACACAGGCTCTAGGGATGGGACATGGTGGGCACACAAACACTGGACTAACACACAGGAAGGCCCCATATGTGGGACTGTGCATCAGGGCAGCACATGTAACTAGGCATTTATGATTATTACTATACATCGACTTATCGGTCAGTATATGAAAGCATGGAAGAATATTTTTTGGACCTCAGTATTTCTAATGTGTACTTTTTCTTCACCCTACTGGGAAATTTGTGGTTATTTTTTGGCTATACCACAAGATTTAAGCCATAAAAGGTTGAATTAATCACTTCTATGACTCATTACAGATGCAGACAAAATGTTTCATTCTGCTATTTATTTATTTATTTATTGCAGCTCATGATTCTTTTAACAGTATTTTACATTTAGAATAGTTTTTGTGGTTTAAATCTGCTCTTGGGTTATTGTCATTGGCATAAATGTATTCATTATTATAATTTGTCGTCTATATTTACTTTAGCAATATATTGAACTTCAAAATACGGTATCATGACAGGCCTAACTGTAACTGAAAGCATTTTTCTGAGGAGCATTGAGAGATGGGCATGGTGTGGTTTAATAACTGTGCTCAATGTTCACATTTAAAACACATCCAGAAGATTTGACAAAAAGACAGAAATACAAACCGACAAACTAGTACAAGAATAACATTTCAGAACATGCTTGTACAGGTATAAACTACACGGTTGGCAGTTTGTTTGTTTGCTTTTTATATAGAATAAAACAAGATATTTTGTTGTTTGTGGAGGAAACTATGACATTTCAAAAACTGCAGCCTTTGCAATTTGTTAATTGTATCCATTGAAATTTGTATTTAACTGTAATTAATCTTGTGCCTTTTTGGTATGGTGGTATTTTTGCATTTTTGGATAGGAGCAGCAAGAGTTAGTCACTGATCATGTACCTGAAATATCTCTTGGTTTAAGTGTTGGATAAACCTCTTGTATAGTTCTTATCATTAATTCATATTGACAGTAAAGTAGTTGTTTTTTGGACCTATGCACAATGCTGATGTGAAGTCAGAGGAGGTGGAGTGGAACCAGCGCTTGCTCTGGTGAAGAGATAAGGCCATATCTGAGAGACACCTGACAAGATACAGGCTTTCTGCTTTTCACTCTGCAGCAAGCATAAAGTCACCATCATTATCCAAAACCTTTATCTACAGAGACAGATGAGGTATAGATTTCACACACTAGTTTATATCAAACTCCATTACTAATAATTGTACATTCTGCAAAAAGTGTCTTTAACCAACCCTGTATCACTTCTTTAGACTTAAATAGACTATAAATTGAATAAAATTGTACACAAATATTACCTTATACCGTTTTCTCCGATTATAGATTACACACAAATTGACATACCTTTTAATCAGCAACTTAATATTTCAACAATATTGTCTTCTTTTTAATACAAGAAACTTTACATTGATTTAATATTATACTGTACTTCTTTTAAACCCACTGAAATGTAGGGCTAGCTAACAATAGTGCTAAACTTGTACACCTTTTTTGCATTGAGTGAAAACACTTGTCAAACATAAATCTAAAAATGGTTGCCCTTGGTGATTTTCCCGTAAGATTGACAATAAATGGCACAATGCATGAACTGAAGTTGTCCATCACGTGTAACTGTTTGGTCTAGAGTCACGAGGTGCGTTATGGTTAGCTCCAGTGGGTCGTGTTAGCTTTGGGAACAGACGACCACTGACCATCAGCTTTGGCAACGATGGATTTTTACATACAATTTTGAGTACGGTTGCAAATTGAATCACAATTGAATAAAAATAGCTGTTTGAATAATCTTAATTAGTGAAACTCAAGAGACTGCATTTGTAACATTTTATAATAACTAGATCCACGAACGAAGGCGTAAGGTTAAAGCATTAATGAAGTATTCATTAACTCCTAAACCTAATCGCATAATTGCAATATTTCTCTTAATTTGCTTTTTTTTCTGGTGGGAGAGTCCTTCAGCTGTCCCCTAATATTTGTTCTAATGTTTTGCCTTGAATAGTATAGCATAAAGCATATCTATTCAGTACTCATTAAACTACAATTTAATTACACGTACTTAAAAATAACCTTGAAAACCTACATTCTTAATGAGTAGGGTCACCTCTCCACAGATTTGACCTGTAACTTAACCTGGTAACTTGCTTGTCTCCATGGAGATGATGCCATACTGTGGCTCATTCCAGGCAAAGCTATAACATCAGACAAGCAGGTGACCTTCTACCAGAGAAGTTACACAGTGCAGCTTTAAGTCCTACAAATGAGCCATTTAAGCATGTAGACTGGGTGTATCCCTTATGGGCTTCTGTACTATTGCCTTTAAAATGAGATGAGACAAGTTGCAGTTAAAGCAAAATTTCCTTCTAAGTGTTTTTAAAGTAGTTCATTTTAGAAAAGCAGGAACAATTTGCCAGCACTTTCCTGGTAATAGGAGAGACTGGGGTGTCTTCAAACTCCAAAACACTGAAATACTCAGAGTTAACTGTGGGTTGTAACTGTGGAAAGTATAAAGAACAGAGCAAATTTAGACTGTGTTGTAAAATGGGCCATATTGGGACCACCAGGATTTGAGAGGAAAGCCCGTGCAGGACGTCCTGTAGGGGGAAAGAGAACACCACTTGGGCTTTGCGGTTGTTTCGTTTGGGGCGAATGTTCCCAGATTTTTTTCCTGATCTTAAACCTGTTGGAATTTACCCTGCGGAGCCAAGCTAAAAATACATATGATATCCTCAACTGTTTTTCTAACATCCTCATGGAAACACAAATGCCATGACAGCCCATATTATAAGTTTGATTTGTAAATTAGGCCTGGCAAACTATAATGGAAAATAGGGGTGGCATAAAATCGACACCGAGATATTAAATACTAAAAATAGTATTGAAACATTTGAACAATCAATATTGAATAAAATTGTATAAACTTATAAAAGGTTTTGATGTTTATTAGAATATGACTGCAAGGTAATTATAAAGAAACAGAAACTACTATTTTGTTTTGAAAATTAATTAGAAAGAACTTTTTTTTTCTCCATTCTTTTAATTGTGGTAATAAAACCGGTATCAGGTATTGAACATTTGAAATTTCAAATGTGACTTTGATGTCATTATAACATGGTGTAATGTAAAAGAGTATATAATTGCGTTGCTTTGTCACGTGCGGGCCTGTTTGTAGGCTGAAGTTCAAGGTGGAGTTTTGAAATTGAAAGGGGTTGCATCAGGTGACATGGTCTGACTGAATTATTATACCCTCATTGAACTAATTTTCCACTGCTACAGTTAACCAGTTAAACATTAGCTTCTTAACAGCTTTTTACAGTATTTTACATTATTTACTTTACACAAACACCCAAAAGTGGCAATATAGAGTAGGACTAAATCAGAACTTATTCAATTAAATGTTTAAAATCTAACCTAAACCAGAGAAGGAAAAGATGTTGTTTGTGATATTTTGTTTATCACTTTTGCCTTTGTGATTTGATAATTGAGGAAATTCAATTATTTGTCTCTGAGCTGGCCTTGGAACACCTTGGGGTCCCATCGGAGGAGCTGGAGGAAGTGTCTGGGCTGAGGAAAGTCTGGGAGTCTCTGCTTAGACTGCTGCCCCCACGTCCCGGTCCCGGATAAATGGAACAAAATTGATGGACGGAAAATTCAAATAGCAATTTCAATTCATTTGCAATTGAGGGCCATTGCCATAACAACTACCAATTCAAAACAACTTTTAAATAAATAAATAGCCTTTAAATCTAACCTATATGTAACCAGGTCTAAGTCTGTACTAAAATTTGATTAAAAGCATCCAGCACTAATGGCCAGTGTTGTACAAAGTGATGTACATATGAGTGACATAATGTTGTGGCTGAAATCAGAGTGTCTCATGGGAATGTTTTGCGCTCAACCTTCACAGTAAAAGACTTTAAAACTCAAATACATCATGTTCCTTCTCCCTCTGCAGCATGGCTTGTCCTGCTTCTCTGGGGTCACCTTCTTCAGCTCCAGTGTTTGTGGATTCAGGCTTTTGGAAGACTGTGTATTTACTTTGGGCTTATTACATATAAACCTTTCACACCTCAAAACCACACAGACTCATTTATATATCCGCTCCACTCCCTCGGCTGCACCTTTGGATGTCAATAATGGATAAAGTTCTTTTTTCATGCTAGTTGGTCTAAACGTGAATATATCAAAGCAGGTTAGCAAGTTGGTGTTGGCTTCAAGTTAAAGTGGAGGTACGTGTTTTTTTTAAGGTAATAAAGTAAAAACTGACTTGACCCAGTACAGATGTATTGTAAAAAAAACTGTGTAAAAATGAGACCACTGTGAGCTGTCTGCATCCAATTATAAAGCGCCTTTATCTGCAACAAACCAGGAAGTAAAAGTAACGGTTTTACACTGTTAGCATGCTGGTTGTTGTTAGCAATGGAGTGACAGCAAAATTCTGCTCTTATAAACTCATTGCAGTGAATAATTGGGATGCTAGGTTCAGAATTTTTGTGGTTGTCGTCTGGTCTGAGTCTGTTCTGATTCGACCCATTTGAGATACATTTTTCAGCCCTACAGCAAACATGTTATAAAATGTGATTCTTGTATTAGTTTGTCTTTTTATACATGTTTTTCTGGTTCACAATTGGCATGCTTGTCAGACAGATCTCGTTTAGATATTTCTCTCAATCGTTCAGCCTTTTTTCTATAATTTTTAATTTAATAAAGCTTCTTGGATGAGAGGCATCTTACATCAGTGTCTCACAGTTGCATGAATTGGAGGATGTGAAACAGGAAACTTTGCAACTGATAATAATTTTTTAAGCATTTTTATTTGAGTCACTGGCACCCACCCATCAGAAAGTCCCTTTTCAACAAGGCGCAACCGTGGGTAGTTTTTTTTTTTTACATGGTACAGTTGTCACATTTTTGGTCAGTACATAATGAGCTTCTTCCTGTTGTTAAAATGTTTATTGACTCAACTCTAGCTATCTTGTTTACAAATGTGTGATTTCATTAAGTCATTGGCTGAATTGTCTTGTTTTGTCGAACCTAGAGAGAGATGGAGATGGACACACACATATCTGACTACACATAACATTAGTTAACTTGTCGAGGATAATATTTTGTTGATTGGACTATTTATTGTACAATAATTGCAGAGAATTTCTATTGTATTAGAGTTGGACTTAAACAGATAAACAAAGGGATCAATAAATGAACACAGTAGCTCAGAAAACGTTCTGCTAACTATCTTTAAAATTATATGCCCGGTTAGAATGCTGTTACTTCTCCTTAAACACATTGAACCTTAAATGGCGTGTGTGTCAGTAAAAGCCTTTGACACCTCCAAAGACCAATAAGGACATGATGAATTAAATCACTAACTTCACACCTCTGCCCCCCTCGTTCCTCTACCCTACTTAAACTCAACTCCAGGTTACACAAGGATAACACTCACGTCAGTTTGAAATGAAAACACTAAATAAGCTCAAATACAACATGATTAATGACTTGGTTATGTGAGCATGTTAAACTTTGTCAATATAATGAGGGCTGTAGGTCTTTAGTCGATTAATCAGGAGTCTTAGTTGACCAAAATGTGTTTTAGTTGATTAATCATTTTATTTAGATTATAAGAATTTATATGGCACAAGAGCAGAAAGGAGAAGTTAGAGAGGGAGTTAGCTGAAGATTTGGCATTTTTTGGTATTTATATTTAAAAAGGCAGATAAAATGTATGACTCCCACGTTTAATCTGTCTTCATTTAAATACATTGTTTCCTAGTATTTTCTGCATAAATGGTTGTTTTTGCATGAACTCCTGTGCAGGTGTGGTCTTGTGCTTGCAGTTTGGGTCAAAAACATAGAGATATGTCATAGTTTTGAGCTTTTGCCATGCCCTCTTAAGTTGACTAATGGAACAGCAAGACATGTCCTTAGTCGACTAAAAACTTCTTACAGTCCTACAACTAAACGCAGTATTGTAGAAAAATCAATTTCAAATCAGTTGCATTGAAGTTGTTGTGTTAAGTTGCTATTCAATGACATATGTCTTTTGAACCACTAGGGCTGTTGCAGTAACCACAGTATTGCAATACAGCAGTATGATCATACTGCAATATGATCAATCACACCACAGCAGGGTTTAAGTGACCACGGTAATCACATTTTGCATTTTAATGAGGCCATAATTGCTATATATGATAGATGGAACAATCATTTTTAGGGCCAGTATTAATTGTCGATACTTTTTTATTTTGCATGTTATTTTTCTGTTCTACAATTAAATTTGATCTGAAGATGGTTGAATAAATAACTTCTATGACTCGTGGATACAAACAATATATTAAGGTATTTAATTTGGCTTTGCATTTATTTTTTAAACAATATTGTACATTTAGAAAAGGTTTTACTGGAATAATTTTGCTTTTAGGTTATTGTGTCAGTGGCAAAAAGTAGTTTCAGTATTATCATTTGGCATCTGTTTTCTTCAGCAATATATCGCACTTCAGAATGTGTCGTTGTGACAGGCCTATCCATCGCCTCTTCTGCAGCACCCCCACCTCCATGTTGAACTTGTTAGACTTTGTTAAGCTGCTCTTCTTTGATGTGGAGCCGATTCGTGACCGGGTTGTTGTCCCGAGTGTTGTTTTTGAATCTACGGTGATGGATGACTAAGGCCTGTGTCACTTTTAATTCAAATGGGAACGTCTAATAGCCCCTCCCCCCTCCTTCCCACACACTTTCTCTCCTCGGGACCCCCCACAATCACAGTAAATGGGTGAAGCCTGTTCTGGATTAACACATGTACAAATTCTTTTAATTTCTCTGTGTTGGGTTTTGGTTTGCCGTCGGTTTGTGGTGACGCCGTCCTGCCTCTGTCTTTAATGTTTTTACACGGGTAGCCAACCGTTCACTCCAGTTTACAGGTCCTATTTTACGCAAACATTGACTCTTGTGTGTTTTAAACGATGCTAGAATAGTACCCCATGGAAAACATACCTGGACGTTTGTATTGTTTTATTCACACGTTTGAGTAATCCTTAATTATTAATCTGTCTCAAAATCTAAAATCTCAAAATGCTCTTTTCCAGCTTGTGATTTCACATTGTGGTAGTTTTCAGGTCAAGAAGTCAAGTACCTTTTGTTTAGTCGAGATTGGCAGTTCCAGGTCTGAAAGTGATTGAAGTGAAGGTTTATGGAGTTTAAAAACACAGTGGAGCATTTCCTGTATTACCACATGACATCACAAGGTGGAGTGTTTTCTGTCTGAGAGAAGACAAAAAACATTACTATCGTTTGAAATAATCATGATTATGATTGAATTGAATTGTTGAACATTTTCTTTTTGTCAGTCGTCTAAATAATCGTGTGTCACCGCTGTTCTCTGGCCTGGGTGTCTGATGTCAGGACTTTCTCAGACCTAACAACAGAGCCTCTGTCGGTGGGGACTGTGTAGATCCAAAGTTTTAAACATCATTTGGACAGTCAGGTTTCTGTTCTAAGGGGTCTGACCTAAAATTACAGACTGGCCCAAATGTTGTTCAACAGGACTCTAAAACTGTGGTTGAAGGTGGCCAGAGCTGCTCACATAATGTTTGAAATGTGCCTTGCCTCTGTCTTATGTCTTATGTAAGTATTGACTTCTGTGTACAAATTATAACATTTCTTTCTGGACACTAAACCCCTTTAAAAGCCCCCTATGAGCAGGTGTTGAAAATTGGCACTAGCGATAAACATGTAGACACAATACAGTTTGTCTAATCCAGTGTTATTGCAAAGTCTATGTTAAATTTTGAAAAATAAATAATGACAAATGAGCAGACCCAACCACACACAGATCAGAGAATCAAATTTATTAAGTAATTTACCTAGAACACTTTATTGAGAGATAATTCAACCCTTTATACACCCAAGACAAGACCAAATCAGTATTTTGCACAATGACAAAATGGGGTAAGATTTGGATCCAACCGCCAATCTAAGGGTCAAAGGGTGAATGCTTTACCAACTGAACAACTACCTCTATTATCGATATCAAAGTACACTTGGTGAAATCCATCTATTCAGTCTACATTACCATGACTGAAGATATTTAACTTCACAGCTACTTACCACAGAGAAACTAAGGCAGCCCCTGAATGCATAAATAATTGAATCAAGTAGCTATCTCTCTAAGTCTATATAAACTGCTTTAAATCTATTTGCCAAAGCCACACTTTTGGCAGCACTATTTCACAATTGCCGTTTGCGGGTTTGACGCATTTAAGTCAAACATACCCGATTTCCAGTAAAAGTTTAAAGACAAGAGCGTATGTCACTCTTTTCTAGCTCTAATCAACAGTGGAGTCTTTTTGTCTGCGCTGGAAGACGCTAAAAGCGCCGCGGCCTTCTGGGAAATTTGGGAGGGGGAGGGGCTGGCAGATGAGGCTTGATTGGCAGCAGTTTTGGTGGAGTGAATCACCCTAGTCCTCCTCAGAGTTGCCAAGTCTGCTTCTTTATAGAGACTTTGGGCTTCTTTTTTTGGAGTCGTTTGCAAATGTTAAGAGTCGCGGGTTGCAGTAGCACTTTCACCTCATAAAAGATGTGACTTTTTAAAAATCCTTTTCCAGTTTTCTTTCGTGTTAATAGACCCAGTAATGACCATGTACAGTCTATGGAAATGAGTGTTGTCGCTATACTAAAATTGCAAACTTGACTTCGATACTAAGGAAAAGGCTCGATACCAATTTGATATAAAAAAATAAAAAAAAACACAGAATAGGATGGTCAGTTTTTGTCATGTTTATGGGTTTTTTCAGTATCAATACTTGTTAAATTGAGTATCTATATTCAATACTGGTTTAAGTATCAATTAGTATCAGATTTTTTATACTTGCAGTTCATGTTTTAAAGTCATTAGTGATGTTAAATAATCTAATAAAAAATGTATTTATATATTCAGTAGTGCTCCCTCAGCTGTTCCACACAACGTTTAACTAGTTGCCTCCATTTGGGACTTGTTTTTGCAGGGCTCGGGTCGCTTTTTTTCCCCCTTCAAAGTCTTGGTCACTTGTTGCACTCTGAAAATCTGGCAACCCTGATCCTCATCTTGTTGGATGTGCAGGATTTAGGTTTATTTTGGGTGCGTCCTGGGCAGCAGAGGCAGAGGGTGACACGTGTTTGTAAGTGGTTTTTGCCGAGTTTTTGGTCCGACCGCCGCTCTGGAAGAGAATGAAAGTAGTCTGGTTCCGGGACCACAACACAGCAGCCAGCAAGCAACTGAGAAATGTATCTACTTGCTGTTTGTCTCTTACTTAAGGCGTGCTCTCTCTCTTTCTCTCTTCCTGTCTTTCACACATTCTCATCTCCATTTTTTCTTCCTCGTAACTCTTTGCTCTAACCTCTCTCTGCCTTTTTCTCTCCCCTTTCTTACACCTCTTGCTATTTCGTCTCGCTCCCCTTTTCTCTCCTTTTCCTCCTGCTACTAGTTCTTTTTTGCTTTCCCTTCTTCCTGCTTTCTTCCAACTCTCCTGTTCCTCCCTTTCTCCCACACTCCCCACAACTTCTATCCATGTCGCTCTCTCTCTACCCTCCTTATCTCACATCTCCCCCTTTCTCCCACTCTTGATTTTTCTCTCCACACATTTTCTCCCTCCTGCACTCAGTCTTTCTCACCCACTCTCATTCTTTCCCCCATTTTCTCACTCTCTTCTTGTCTCCCTGCTCTTTCCATTTATCCATTTATCATCTCCCTCACTTTCTTCTTTTCACTCCCTTCTCTTTCTTACTCTTGGTCTCTGTTGCTCTCTCATCCATGTTTCTCTCGCTCTTTTCTCTCTTTTCCTCTTGCTTCCTTTCTCCCTCTCATTTTCTCCCTCACCCCCTCTCTTTCTCTCCCCATTTTATATCCCCTTTCTCTTCCCATCTGTTTATCTATTTCTCATCTGCTTTCCTTTCTTTTTTCACTCCCCCTCTCTATCTTCCTCTTTCTCTGTTGCTCTCTTTCTGTCTAGCTCTCTTTTCACTCTCACTTTTCCCCTTGCTTCCTTCTCTCCCTCTCATTTCTCCCTCCTGCCCTTTCTCCCTTTTTCTCCCCCCAACTCTTTCTTTCCTTCTCTCTCCTCCTCCCTCTCTTTATGTCTCTTTCTGTCAGGCTCAGACACACATCTTGTACATGTTTTTCTGAAATGGGAGAGAAATCATTTTGGATTCTAGTTTTGACAACTTCCCGCTGCTGCTTTAGTCAAACATATTTTCTGCCAAATCAGTGTCAATTTTGAAAAACTCAAAGTGTTTTGTTTCGGCCTTGTCGACTGAAGAAATGGTCACAGATAATCCTCTGCCTCCCATTGTGCCGTTAGTTTACATATTAATTTGGTGTATGTTGCGAACTTTGTTTAAACCTGCTGTTACTACTGCTTTAAAGGTACACTATGTCTTTTTGGTGAAGGGTTTGCCACCTGCTTGTCTTCATGGCGATGTTGTTACTTTTCCGAAATGTACTACAGTGTGGCATTAAACTTATCTGGCCTCATCTATCTAACCTATGTTTCATTTGTGTTTCATTAGACGTTTTTACTGCTCAAAAACATGCTGTGAGTGGACCCAGTGACATCTGTCTAACGACTATATCGACTTATCGTTTAATGTATGGAAGCTGGGGCGATACATTTTAAGGCACAAAATTTATGGCATATACCATTTGTTTTCTGAAAGTGGAGAGATTTTAGGTATTTTTGTTGTAATATGTTACGATTTGAGCTGTAGAGGGTTGAAAAACTAACTTCTGTGGCTGGTTATTGCTTCATTCTCCTATTTATTTGTTGCAGCTGTTATTATTTTTAAACTGGGATTATCTTGTATTATTATTATTGTATCAGTGACATAAAGTACTTTCAATGTTATCGTTTATTGCAGTATATCTCTGTAGCAATATATTGTTATCGTGACAAGCCTACCACTTACATGTTTCCAAAGTCATCACCTCTAGTTTTCATGAATATTTGTAGATTTTAAAGAAGACTATTGTAGACAAAATGCAGGCAATTTGTCTTAGAAAAAAACACCTCAACAAACTATGACCAATGTCCAATGCATTTCCTCTTGGAGACAGTCTGCTTGTGACACTGCCTGTGCTGCATTCCTGAAATACAACTGTAAATGTGAAAAAAACACTAAAAAATAAAATCATGTTACCAGGTTACATACAGCATTCTTGTGATAAAAGTGACCTACTTTTGGACCATATTTTCTGGCATTTTGTTACGGTCTGGTTTAAACCTGCTTTGAAGTAGTCTTCCCTCATGATGCTCTTTATTCCCACAGCTGCTGAACTTGTGGCTTTGTTTCACCTAAACCATTACAATAACTGGAATATTTACTCTGCTGCCTCTGTGAGCAACACGACTAGTCACATTTGATTTTATGCTGTATAAATCTTTTTCTTAATCTTCTAACTAATGTTTAATATATTGTGTGGGTTATCGTGTACTCCAAAACGGCAGGCCATTAAGCATATTTCCCCTTTAGTTTAGTTATCTTTAGTATCCCAAGTTACTCTAGATGTCTTGTTTGTAGTTGATTCACTTTTATTGTTTTTTTTTTTTTAAATTGATGACTGTGACAACTCAAACAGTGATTTGGATTTGATTATTATAACTTTTGCAGCCGAGTTGAAAGTAGTCCATAACATCAGTCTTATCTGCTGTATCTGGGCTGTCGGAAGCCCGTTGGAGTTGGCTGGGAGGCAGACTTCTCCTCTCGTCATTATAAGTGCGTGTTTCACAGAGTCATTTTGAGCGCACAGGTTCAGACGGGCCCCTCTCACACCTGTACATGCATGTCCCTATACACTAGAGCTTTCGCAGACTACACAAACTGGAAAGGAAACTCTAGATCCACAAAGTTCACAATATGCTCAGTTGTAAACTTTATCAACTGTTATATAGTTATTGATCTGAATTGTAATCAGTTCAAGCAACGTTTTCTTTCTGATAATCATTGATCAGCTTGGGGCAGGACTACAGTCAATCCTCTGTCAGTAAAAGCTTTCAGCCATGTTATAGTTGTTTCCACTCATCATTTACTCACCCAGAGTCGTATTTGGAATAAGTGTATGTTTGAGCAGTCTTTAATCGCTTATTTTCAAGATGTTATTTTGCCGATCAACCCCGTTTTCAGCCATTTTGGTGCTGCTCGCTAGTGTGATGTGCATCTATTCATAGGAGGTGCTGACATCTACACGGCTCTTTGCTGTGATGACGTTTGCAGCAATGTCAGCTCCCATTGGGCACTGCAGTTTTCTAATGCGAAAGTCAGCTTCTTTTGTTAAGTTGTTTTAGATGAATATTATGTTTTAAATTGTCCAAATTATAACATAATGATCCACACATATAGATTATAACTATTTAGCAGACACAAACACAATAGGTCTTCCTTCAGTGGTACGGATTAAAATGTTGTCTTGATAATGTTCATTTAATCAAGATTGAAAGACGTATTTGTTTTGAATAGCAAAACATAACATTTTACCAATAATTGCAAATAAAATAATGCTCTCTCTCTTTGCAATTTGCACCTCCCCTAAAGCTCAGAGTTCAGCTTCCTGTTATATGCAACATTGTGAGGACGTTTTTCCCCACTCGGAGACATTATATCTTGTTTTAAATTGTTAAACACTATGGCAAGTTTTTCATCATTCCAAAACCCCTCGATTGCCACCGTGCAGTCTCCCACACGCGGTGACCAGGCCAAGGCTTGCTCACATCCTTGGCGTAGCTCTGCGTCTGCACTCCTCACAGATTGTAGTCTTCTGTTTTTCCCTCTATAGCTGAAGGAGTCAACCACTGCTCTAACACGTTTTGTCTCTCAAGGCTTCGACCCTGTGGACTCTGTGGGCACTGTTGTGTCTGCTCCCTCTGCACTTCAAAACAAAACTCTGTCCATGATGAACAGGCAGCAACTGTCTCTAAGCCTTATCAAGATACTGGTGGGAATTGTCTCGTTCAGCCTTTGACCGAATTATACATACTTATGTGAACATTTCAGACCAGCAAATTACACATGAAAGTAGTAGTGTTTTTATGCAGGCAAATTAGCGTTTGCATTAACTGGATATTTGGTGTTCAGTCCTTGTGATCCTTGGGCAATACACTTTTCCCACTTTGGTTTCAGTATATGAATGAATGCTCGTATCATGTTCAGTAGTGATTCAAGAGAGTATTGTGGTTAAGAAATGTAAACCTCCAACATCAAAATAAGATGATACTTCTGTAACTCATTTTGATAAAAAATTACATAAAATATTTACTGCTATATCAATTTTACAAGGCAACCATGATTGCAATTTCAGTATGATTGCACATCTTGTTGCCCTAAACAGGATCATGTACAGTGAGGATCACCTGTACCTGCCTGCACCTGTCCCATTTGTCAAGTTCCAAGCTTTCTACCTTCCCCTTATCCCACCTGGCCCTGCTCTCACCCCCCCGTCCCGTCTCCTCCCTGGTGCTAAGTCCCTGGCTCCTACTTCATCCTCTCAGCATCCTTCAGTGCCCATTATGAGCTCAGTAGAGTCTTTTAAACACTGCTTTTGGAGATAGAGGGATGAGCCCATGTCTGAGTCTGTCATAAACTGTATTTAAAGACATGGAAATCCACACAAGATACCGGCTTGGTTTATTTTAGGGGAGGTTCACTCGGAGAAGACAATGGGATTAACTAAATGCTGGGTTAAATTATTGGTTTTGGAAATGTAATTGTGAATTCTGACCTACTTTTTACACTAAGTTTGGTGATAAAATAAAATATTCAAATAATACATATTTAAATAAAAATATTTATCTTCCAGATAGATACTGTTAAGATACTGTCAGTCAAAGTCGTGTCATTTTTCTTTCATGCATTATCATAAACAGCTTAAAGTAACTATAAAATGAGTTTTGATCTAAATGAGACCTATTTTGCAAAATCGACTCTTCAAAGCTTTTAGCCATATTATAGTTGTTTCCCCTCACCATTTATTCACCTGAAGTTGTATTCAGAGTGATTCGTGCATGTTTGAACAATCTTTAATCGCTCATTTCCCAGGCGCTACATTGCCAGACACTGGTATACGCCCACTGCTTTCTACTAACTTCATTCTTTTATTTAAAATTCTTTAATTGATAGTGTTGCATAGGCATTTTGGTGCAAATGGGAAAAAAGTCTGCGCCAAGTAGTTTTTGACTCAGAGCATCAGAAATGAATGTGAGATATGGCAACGTATTAATACGTTGTTTTCGGCAAATATAACATAAAGGGCAAAATGGTGATATAAATATGTTTTGTTTTAGCAGTTAATACTCCATAGAAGTGAAATACCCCCTCTTTAATGTTTAACAAATTGCTGTTATTTACATTGGAAATTTATATTCTTTGTAGTGAGCCCTCTCTTCAAATTCAAAATTTTTGTATCGTGACAGCTCTATTCATGGGTTTCATTGTCCTTTTACAACATTTAATGACTGTTTCCCAATTCAGAAGGTGTAGTTTGTTTTAAATAATTAATCATAAAAGCAATCCTAATTTGTTGTCTTTTTGAAACATAAGACCTGATCCTAAAACCAAAAATGAAAACATTTTATCAAACTATTTCTCCTTTTGTTCAGTAAACTTACTGAAAAGTCAGTTTCCCATAACCCAGATTACTGTATTTGATGATGTCATGTTTTTGATGCCCAGATAGTGACCCATTTCCTCTTAGCTGCCTCTTAGTTCCTGCTTTTTGTATCTCATTTCTGACTAACCTCTACACCATCATATCTCCTGCATGACCCACACTTTGCTTCGATTGCTCCTGCCTTTTGAATCGCGCCCTGCCAGAAGAGACACAGCGACCTTTCGGTGTGTCTAAAAATAGTCCCAACAAAGAATGGGAGGAAGGGAGTGAGAATAGAGCGGTGAGAGGGGGGCTGAAGAAAGTTGAACAAGCCGTGATGTTCTATGTTTTTACAATACCCAATGATGACTATCTTGAGTTTAATAGCACTTTTGCCCAGGCGAGACGTCATGAGGCCCTAAGAAAAAACAAAGAAAACCTTAACTGGCTCGGCTGTGTTGGTTTTGGAAAGAGGAACGCAGGTGGCTTGGCTCGAAAAGGCCCTAATAGCAAATAAAATTTGTATTCTTTCTATTTTTTGTGGCTAAATATAGACGCGGTTGAGATTTGAAATGGTGCGTTTTACCTCGGCCTCAGTTGTTTCCTGTCTAGAGCAGAGTCGGCCAGATCAGACAAAAGACTTGGACTGGAGTTTTTACACATTGAAAGATCAACATTAGGATACATGTAAGCCAATGATAACATGTAATAGTGGGGCTTAAAACAACATAGTTTGTCTTGTATAGTTTGGCAGTTAATCCAATTTTAATCGAGATTGAGATTCAGTCATTTCTAATAATCAGTTTTCGGCTTGGCTCTTTTTAATGGAGAGGTCAGTAAATACATAGTTTAGTACAGTGATTAAAAGCCTATATTGTTTATGTTTAAGAAATTAACAGTGAAAGAGTTTGTTTTACCTGGAATATTCCACAATCTGACATTAAACTTGCCTATCTCCATGGAGGCAAGCGGGTGACAAAAACATTTCTATCGAACAAGAAGGCGGTGTACTGTTACATAGTGTGTCATTAAAGAGAAAGTATGATACCAAATAGATTTTTTTTTAACTTTCTACCATGTTATGATGTTCCCTCATCAAAGATGTCATCCGTACATGTTTGAGTAATCCATGAATCTCTACCGGTCCCTGTTTGTTTCCTCTTTATGGTTGGTTATAAGATTCTGTGCAATGCTCCGTGCACAAGCCTACGTCACCAATGCTCCTACGTGACAATTCACCATAAATATACAAAAACATGATGCAAAACACAGCAACATGACAAACCTGAAGTGATGTGCAGTAGTTTCATTAGCGGGATACGCGCTGATTGTGTTGTGATGCCACTCTGAAGGGAGAGTGACTTAACACAGAGAGCAAAGAGAGCGTCAAAAACGAACATAAACAATATAGCATTTTTAAAACATTAAAAGGTAACATGGTGATCTAAATATATTATGTGTTAGTAGTTAATACCCCATAGAAGTAAAATACCACCTCTTTAACTATGAGCTGTAAGAGGCTAGCATCTCAATTCACGTAACCAGCAAGTGGAACCAGTGTTGTTTATATTGATTTAAAATAAGCTGAAACGATGTATGAGTGAGGAGTAAACCATAACCATACTTGTTTTGTGAATGTATTTCACATTGACCTGATCACGTCCAAACTCGACCTAAGCAGACCCAAAGTCTTTGTCAACTTTTGAATCATATTATTGTCGTGACTCTATTTATTTTTAGCGCTAAAAGCTTTTGTTGCTAGGAGACTGTAACCGTGGAGGAGAGACATGTGAATGGGAGGATGAGGAAGGAGAAGAAATGGAGAGAGGCGCAGAGGGATGTGAACTTAGGTAAAGAGGGAAGGGAGGAGCGTGCGAAAGTGGAGAAGGGGATGAAATGGGGGGGGGGAAGAGTAGAGGGAGGGAACGAAGTTGAAAGAGAGATGGTGTTGAGAAAGGGAGGGACAAAAAGATGAGAAAAAGATGAAAGAGATGAGAGAGGAGAATAAGCGAAGGAAAATGAAGAAAATGAGGTGTTGAGAAGAGTTGAGAGAGGGGGAGAAAAGAAACAGATACTTAGAGTAGGGCAAGGGAAAGCATAGAGGAAAAGAGAGAGAAAGAAGATAGAAGGGGAGAAAGGAAACCGTGACTTGGAGAAGAGGAGAAGAAGAGAGGAGGAGAGAGTTGAAGGACAGATGAACTGAGCGATGAGTCAGCAGCAGTGTTCAGTCTGAGCTTCTATTTCTGAGGCTTTTGTTTGGTCCCACGCACGAACCCGCTCACCTCCAGTCGCACCTCCAGTCGCACCTCCAGTCTCATCTACACCCAAAGACCACACATTAGGGATATCAGCTCAAAGAATTTACTCGGACTCAAATCTGTGTTGTTCGCAAAAAGGAAATGCATGAGAAAAACTAGTGACAAAATCTGTCTGGTACTGGTATTGATAAAAGATACTGTAGGACTGTCAAGAGTATCGAAAATCGTAAACTAAACAATACTAAAACTAGTACTGAAATTAAACTAGACTCATGTGAGGGAGTGAACCTTTCCTTTCTAACTACCTTGAGCTGGATCAGAACAAGTATAAAACCACATACACTACGCCCCCGGACCACTATGGAACATACCTGAATGACTGAGGGTTTACAGATATGAAACCACATGGTAATACTGTATAAAAGAAAGTACTATGATTTCATGTTGAAAATTGCATTCCTATTGTATGTAGATAGAGGTTTTTATTATCATCATGGTATCAGAATTTGTATTGAGTATTGAGCCTATTCTTTAGTATCAGAATTTAGTTTTAGTATCGGTTCAGGGACTATACAAGCCAAAGAACAGGTTAGCACAATATGTAAAAGGAAAAGTAGTAGCAAGTAGTAATATAAGTAATAGTATTTAAGTTTTAGTTTGTGCACTCAAGTTGTTGACTTCTATTATTTTCTTATTTTCTTATGCAGCATTTGAAATAGGACTTTTAACAGTAGTAGTTTTTGTTTGTAATGGGAAGATTTAAAATACTACTTTAGTCATAAGCAACAAACTTAAACTGAAAGCCTTTGATTGAAACACTGATCTTACATTTTAATTAAAATCTGGAGAAAACCTTCTTTTAACTTTGTGCTGTCCAAAACTGAACATGCCTTGCAACAAAGTCAATAACCGTATTCAAGCCATCCCTGCCTATTTTTCTCAAATAATATCAGTATCTGAAATAGCCACACATTACATACAACTTATATCATACAGGCTTCTTGTTCACTTGGCTTGTTTTTCTCTCTTTTAACCCCTTTTAAATCAGTGACGTACTCTGTTACCATGCCCCCTGTCCTCATAACAGCAGTGCATTGTGAATCATATGTCTGTACCCAGTGAGCAGTATCTCTTTGAATAGCCCGTTAACGTGTCTTTCTGTGTCTTGGCTCTCCTCTCATCTCTCCATAGGACATCGGATAGCAGCATGTGGTTTATTAGTCACCGCTAGCTACTTGTTTTTCACCATTATTTTTCCCTTCCTCTGATCTATTTTGTACGATTTTTAAATGCATTAGCAGCCAACTTTAGAAAAAAAAAAAAAAAAAAAAAAAAAAACTGTGCTAAAAGTTGTGAAGGAACAAGGAACAGAATTCTCCTGGTTGGAAAGTGGCGATCACACATTTGTCGTAAAGTTTTGAAGCCAATCGCATGTTTTTGCCATTACTTCATTGTCAAAATGGCTCTTAATGAATGCGGAAAGGTGTAATATGGTTAACTAATTGACTCATTTTTGTAATAGTTGAAGTTCGCAAATTTTGGTGTTTGGTCCTATTGGAAGGCTGTTTTCTATATTGGCAAGACACCTGTATCAAGTTAACAACAGCACAATTAACAGTTTAGCACAAAGGAAGCATATTTGACCAATTCTATGTACTATGTCTTTGAATACTAGCTTCTTATAATTGTGAATACAGGATATGATAAATGTATTACTTGCTCAGATGGGACATTTTATATAATTGTGAGACTTGCTAACAAAGATAATCGCCATTATATCACCAGAATGAGCAGAAAAAAACCTCTTATTCTGTGTTCTTATAAGCAAGTATATCTGGTTCATAGTGAATAGTAAAACAAAAACAAAAAAAAAAAATATTGCACATTATAATGTTTACACAAGCGCCAATGTCTTGTTGTTGGTACTTGTAATAAAGTACAATACTAATACAGCTGTTTAAATGGGGAACTTATTCATAATATTAAATTCATATCCATAACATGTTTAAACTCTCAACAACTTTAATAATTATCATGATATAATTGTTAATCATAATTATTTTGTCCATGATAATTGTGACACCAAATTTCAACATCATTCCATACTATTGGATAACCCCTCATGACAATTTTGCATTTCTTCAGTATACAGGAATAGGAATGTGTTTTTTGTGCCAGATGCCCTTCCCTTTCGACCATTTTTTTCTTTACCACTGGACATGACTCTTGCGTCTTAAGTTGAACAGTGTTTTTATAAACTCTTAAAGTAACAGTTTAGAGTCAGATGAAAGACAGTCTCCTCCACATCTGCACACTGCTCACCTGATAGCTCCGTCTCCTTGTGTTTCCATGACTCAACTTTTACTCCGTTTACAGCCACTATGAATAATGTGGACAGCACGGGGCCTATACACTCACTCTGATATCACAGATTCTGTACCGATAGCCCACGGCTCACAAGATCAGCTTTAATGTCCCAAATGGAGAAACTAAACACCACACAAACTCAAAACAATGTTACATAAATGAGATGAGAACCAAAGATAAAATCACAGACATGAGTAACTGTTAGTCAGAGGTGATGGAATTACATGTTTTGTTACAGGAATAGTTGATCCTAATAGGTTAACAATACACTTTAAAACCAGTGTCCCTAAAATGGATCCCGGTTGTCAAGTGTCTAAAAAGTGTTATATACTTGACAGCATTTGTTAATGTGTTGATAGGTTCATCTTATCACATATTGTAGTCCTTACTTGTACTTTCTGAAGTGGTAAATATTTCAGAAATCCTTGGCATTGGGTACATTGCATTAAAATGGAAATCTGAATCTAAAACATGAAGTTGATGATTGATCATAATTTTCGCATTTAAAGGGCCTATATTGCGCTGTATTCTGATCTATGTTATGATGTTGTGTCCTCATCAAAAACGTACCCCAAATTATATTCTTTTTCATTCACATATGTGTAGCACACACATCCTGCATATTAAAGCTGAGTTTTCTTTCTACAAGAAGTGCTCCACTGTGTTTTTAAACTCCATACACATTCACAACAAACATTTGAAACTTAAGTTTGTATAAGTCCATGTATGGATCAGCTCTGTGCTCGGGTTCATTTGCATGTACATTTGTTTTGAGTTATAACTGGACATCATATATCCAAGTACTACATTTTAAAACATAGTTGTAATGTCATTCAAGGGTTAAATAGTATTTTCTTAATAATATTGGCCATTATTTTACACTTACAAAAAATAACCAAATAAAAGCCATTCAGGAGCCGGTATTGAAAAGCATGAATCGTTAAAAGTACTGGTATCGAAAAAAAAATGACAGTACCCAGCCCTAATCCTCAACAGCTCAGAAGAGTCAATTTTGCATTACATAAAATTTTACAGATATTCAATAAGAATTTTCTTCACCATTTTCTGTCACAACTAGTATAAGACCAGAAAGTAATAACTAATATTTAGAGTAGATCTGGGAATTTGGATGCCTGTGAGCTGCATCTGACCCTTACCCTGTTTTAATCTTAATTTTGAAAGTAATATTATGTTTTTTAGGGCATTCATAGATTAAAGTACCCTATCTTTGACAAAAATCAGCATTTGTTATACTAATGTATGATGGTGTTTTTCCGGCTTTGTAATTTTTGAAAAATATTTATATAATATTTTGAAAAAGTTGATGTTTATATTTGATACTTCTCCTCATTTGGCTTTCATTGGCCAGTACAGCTGTCTGTTTTGACTTTACAGGTAAGTGGAAAACACCATACCTCCTACACTGTCTAAAGTGTGCGCTTTAATACAAATCACTTGCACCTGTCTCTTTCATTCTGTGACCTTTCTGCAGGAATCAAAGAACTTCGGATGTGCCCCAGCAGTTCTTAATATTTCCAACAAATACATAAAATGAGCTCTAACCGTGACGCATCGGCTACAGTAAAACCATGTTACATAAAAGGTTTCTAGGAGCACATCTGGCCACCATCTTTTCCAGGTGCATGACTTTATAGCTCTCATCTGCTGCTTTTGTGTGGTTGTTTTTATGTCTTATTGTATTTTATGTTGCTTTTTTATGGCACTGCCTTGAGCGGTTTCCTCCTCCTCTGCAGACATGGAGTGATACCATATATTATCACTGACTATGTCAGATAATTGAGTAAATGTAGTTGGTTTGGATCTGAAGTTGTCATGACTTATAAAATAAATTATTGAAAGCATGTTTGTTGTGGGTTTTATGAATGCTTTTCAAAATATAGACATTTTACAAACAAGTTTTAGGTTAGCCATGGGTGTCAGAATGTTGAGAAATTAGTACAATTAACAAATTAACTAAGTCCCCAAAATGTTGCATATAGCAGGAAGACAAACCCACAAGTAACAGTTTTACTTACAACTTTTTGGGCACTAGGAACAAAGAAAGACAGTGGTGTAACGTTGAATGTTGAATAGTTTTGTCCACTGATCTTTTATAAACTTTCTATTCAAAGTTTGTGTTGAAAATTACATAAAGTAGCCAGAATGTAATGATTTTTAGCAGTACTCAGTGGTAGATAAGTACTCAATTTTGTTACTTAAGTAAAAGTATTAAAGTAGTCTCAAACAATAATCTCAAAGAATAATAAAAAAAAAAAGTCCTTTTAAGTCCAGTAAAAAAATTTTTAGCGGAGTAAAAATTAGATACCTGCTCAAGTGTAGTGAAGTAAAAGTAAAAAGTTCAAATTTTAGGTGTCTGTACTTTATTTAAGTAAATTGGATACTTAAGTACAGTACTTAACATATAAACCTATTTGCTAATACCAGTACAAATTATGATTTTAAAAAAACTATTTGCTTCATCTTCAGTCTTTACCTGTTCACAGCGTTTAAAGGTGTGTGTACGCACACACACAGGCACACACACACAGGTTTGAATATTTATTGGAGAATGATGTATAAAAGATTGAATTACTTATTTGTGCGTTCTCCTTGAAAACTCTCCGGTCTTATTTATCCAAATAGAAAAAGCCACTGAAAGGTTAACCTCAAAGTGATTGAAGTAACATTGATTAGTGTATTTATAGAGTTGGTTCACGCGTGATGCAACAGTATTGATTATATCATCCACTCAGTCGTACAATCAGACTTTGCCCTCTGGACCTCACCACATCACCACATCCCAGGCACTGCTCAGATCAATGTGACTGCAAGGACTGTTACAAGCATCACTATCTAACCTGTGAATGTGTATGTATATACTATATATAACATATATTTTAAATTAAATATATATAATATGTAAACACTTTAATATTTTTACTCAATTATGGACAAAACCATTAGCACAATTATTTAGGTCATATTTAAAATCATGATTTGAAATGTTTGATTAGGTGAGCTCCATGTTCGGACATAAACAAGCACCAGTATCTTAACCTCTACATTTTTTTAATTGTTTGGAGCAATAATTATCACATTTGAAAATTGAATTGAAGGCACAAACAGCTCTACATCTAAATCCATTACTTTGGCAGTCACAGCTTTGCCAGTGGAGGACTGTGAGTGTGGGAATGCAATTGTAACCTTGGTATTTAGCGTCGCGTGTTGCTTTACAGTTGCATAAACACAGAATAGCTCATTGTTGCATGGGGCCATATGTTTCACAGCCTCAGTTGGTTTCTCAGCCTATTCACATCTGGTCCTAATGTAGCCTCTGTTAGGTGTCATTCGGCCTTGTTTTAAAGCGCTGTTGAGTCTTTTACTGCCACCCACAGCTCCGCACCAAATGTCTACACTTTTAACTATAATGCCATGCGCGGGAGGGAGTTATTATTTAGCGATGGTGCTTATAAAATCAAGCTGTCTGTTTTGTCTCGTCGTATCTCAAGGCTCTGGTAATCTGATAAAACACTGGTAACTCACGCTTTGATGCTGATAGCAAGTAATGTTTTTGATTCAGATGCAGTGTGGGAAATAGTAGCTTGAGAAGTTTCAAAATGCCTGGTTTAATTTGGGAAGACTTTAAGTAATGGGCGGTTTTAATTGAAATGAAGTTGCATAGACATCTGGGCGCACACTGGTGGCATATGGCAAGAAAATATGCAGTGGTAAATTTATGTGAGTTATAATTAATCAGTGTTACCTGTTTTTCCAGAATGTTCCTTAGCGTGCTTTACTAAAGAACAGCATGCATTTCTTCGGTGCTATAGTATGCAAGTTAAAATTATTTAAATCTACTTTGATCTTCCTCTAGGCCTCCAGTTTTCTGGCAGCTCAAACCTCAGTGTACTTTTACTATATTTTCACTTTCCCTCTTCTGTACCATAGTGGATTCACTTTCCTTGCTCTGTACTTCTGTTTATCTCAGTTTTACACATTCTGTCTCCAAAATTATAGACATGAGTTGTCTTTCTGAGATACAACTGTAATGATATGCATGTCTTTACTTTTCAGTTTACAGTTTAAAATCACTTACCCTGGCATACATTGGTGAAAGTAGAACAAAGTTCATTGAGTTGTGCACTGAATAAACGTCTTATTAGATTGTACCATTGTACCACCATGTAACATATTTACATTCAAGTATAATCAAGTATGACAAGTCTACAAAGTGATGATCCAAAAGTAAGGAAAGTTCATTAACAATTTTTGTACTAATTTTGACCTTTTTTTTTTTTTGGGTTAGTACCTCCAATTACTGAACATATCGTGAAACAAAAACTGGGACTATGTTAGAAGTCCTGTGTAAGCATAAATTACGTACACTAAGGTACAATTGTTTTTATAACAATAGTTTCAAAATATGATGCCATTATTTGATTATTGACTGATGAAATGACTTAAAGCCACAAGTTTATGGAGGCAATCCCAAACAAATATCATTATTATTATTATTATTATTATTATGTTCAATATTAGTGGATTTTAAGTAGGACTTGGTACTGTTTGATTTTATTCTTTAATTTTTTATAGCATTACCTTAACAATACCTGCTTTTCGATACCGGTTTCTGAAAGGTCCTTTTTTCGGTGCCTATATTTTTTTCATTTCTCCTGTACCCGTGAAATGATGCACTGCACTGCGTTTGGACACATGTATGACACATGTCTGTTAAAACATGAGTGCTGTTTGTGCCATTTGTTTTTGTAGAGCACAGTTGAGACACGTGACCACCTGAGCTGCTGTTTAATAAATCAATGTGGTGCATGTATTGGATGATTGACATGGCCATTTTAATCCAAGAAACCGAAAGCTGACACGGAACGAACGGTTGAGTGTTTTGGTGCCGATACTTACCGGACCTTTTCAGTCGGTTCCTACTTGGAACAGAGTTCTGGTGCCCAGCTCCAATCATAAGTTTGAATATTTGTTACAAAAACATAGTTTATTGTCTCCTGCTCTAAAATGATGGCGTCATCAAACATAGAACATCCAATTCACTTTATTTATATCACATAAGTTCCCAAAGTGCTGCAAAATACACATTTAAAATACAATAAAAATATAACATGAACACAACTTTGCTAGTCTTTACACTGTGGTGAACTGTCCCTCTGGTTTGTGTGCAGGGTTTGCTTTCCCGGAGTGGGCCTACAAACCAGAATCCAGCCCCGGCTCCAGGCAGATCCAGCTGTGGCACTTCATCCTGGAGCTGCTGAGGAAGGAGGAGTACCATGAGGTCATTGCGTGGCAGGGCGACTACGGCGAGTTCGTCATCAAAGACCCTGACGAGGTGGCCCGTCTGTGGGGGGCACGCAAGTGCAAGCCCCAAATGAACTACGACAAACTCAGCAGAGCACTCAGGTGGGTGCATATGACTGTATGAACTGTGAGACTGGAATTATGTATATTTAATACACAATACCAGTTGATATTGATATTAATTTAAAAATGCTTATTTTTGCTGTAATATGAGTTTTAGGGCCCAGTCATCAATGCAAATAATCTGGGTCAGCATATGTGAATTTTCCTTTTAAATAAATGTTTTGAATAGATGAAACAGGCTCTTGTTCCCTTCTGGGAATATGAAGTCATCACAAAAACCTAAAAATCTTTTTGTAATGTTGTGATTGGTGCAATTCAGGAACATGAAGTGTTAATGAATCTAAACTAATAGACACTAAACAACATCAACAGCAATAAAATGAAAGTCACCATTGGTCAAAATTTTGGGTTTTATTCTCTCTGTGGCGATAAAGAAAACTATTGGTTTAAGGAACTTTAAAATTGATGTGGCCAGTGCTAGACATTGTGTCGTCCTGGTTTACTTTGACTTAAGCTTTAAAATAACAAGTTATTATTAGTACTTGACAATAGGTTTAATAATCTTGTACATTACAAAAGACAAAGTTTCCTTATTTTATGAAAAACATGTTAATGTTTATGAGTCGTTGAAAAATGTTGTCAGGAAAAGTCTTGACCTAAATGTTTGAGAAGCACAGACCAGGTAGGGTTACCACGTCAGTGTGTAGTCTAAAGTTACCGGATCTGAACTTGTGAACCTTGAACTCTACCTGAACTTTGACCTTCCTCTGACCCACCTAGTTATATAAGGTCAATGTTATTTTTAGTGACAAGTTCAAATCATTTTTTTTGTCTTTAATAAGAACACATCATATCATAGAAAGTACTCTGGGAGTTATTGCTGTTTTTAATGGAAAATCTGGCAAACCCAAGTGAGGAGCTCTTTCTGATTTCTGATTGGTTCTTGTTTTTTGTAATTGTGAAATCAAGATTTAAATTATCAGTAATATTGATATTTGATTAGAACATGTTTTTGTTTTTTTTATCTGTGATGGGTGATATAAATGAAATATTTACAAAACAATTTTACATACGTTTTACAAACTATAGGTGAAACTAAAGAAGTCCTTATTTACAATGCTGACTTAAAAATAACCACAAAAATATCTTGTACTGCTAACACCATTCTTGTCTTTTCTCAATGTGGCATCATTTCTTCCCAGTCTCCTTTGCCATGCCTCTTTATGTCTCATGCTCCACCTGCGTCACTGAAAGCACATGGCCTATTAGCATCGTTTAATCGGATTCAAACACGTTTCTGCACAGCCGCCAGTTCTGCTACGTCAGTCCAGCCTTGTTCACATAATTCATTTTCAGTGGCACAGAGCTGACCCATTTTCAGCTCTTTTCACCTTTGTCACGGCTCTGTCACTGCCTCCTGTTGTGAATGAATGATTGGACCAAATGGCTATACTTTTGACTGTGCTGTGCGTCTTTAGAACACGGGACAAAGATGTCGGACGGAAGTACAAAATATAGCACCACAGTAATTAAATCTAAATATAAAATTCCTTGTGTCTTTATTGCATTATACATATACTTTGACCATGGTTATAGTTGTAATAATAGTTGCAACAATAAGTTGCAGTAGTCGTAACAAGGCTAGCTACCAGTTTTCTTTCCTTTTTTCCCCCACTAGTTGAATATTCGCAGATTTTATTTATTTTTTGTACCTATACTTGAATGTGGGCTGGCCAATGTGGTAATTAATAAATACATAAAAGCTTCTATTTATTCATTCATTCATTTTCTTCCACTTTATCCGGGGCCGGGTCACGGGGGTAGTAGCAGTCTAAGTGGGGACACCCACTCTTCCCACTCCCCAGACACTTCCTGCCACTCCTTCAGGAGGACTCCAAAGCCTTCACAGGCCAGCTGAGAGCCAGGTCCCTCCAGCGTGTCCTGAGTCTTCTCCAGGGCCTCCTTCCATTGGGACATGCGCGGAACACCCCCTCAGGGAGGCATCCAGGAGGCATCCGGGACAGATCACTAGTAAATCGAGAGCTTTGCCTTTTGACTCAACTCCTCCTTCTTTATCACAACAGTCCAATACAGTGACTGCATCACTGCAGATGCAGCACCGATCCTCACTCTTTCACTCGTAAACAAACTTAAGGCTGATGAACACCCACCCTGGGCCTAACACTTAAGGCCATCTTTTTCCAGTCAAGAACCATGGCTTTGGATTTAGAGGTGCTAATCTTTGTCTCAGCCGTTTCGTACTCTGCTGCAAACCGCCCCAGTGCCTGCTGCAGGTCCTGGTTAAATGAAGCAACAACGTCAACAGCAGAGATGAAATCCTGTGGTCCCCAAACTGGACACCCTCTGGCCCATGACTGTTCCTAAAAATTCTGTCCATAAAAACAATGAACAGAACTGGTGACAAAGGGCTATTTAAACACAAAATAGTACATTTTCTTTTTTACATATTTTTCCAGAATCTGAACTTTGTTCCTAACTTTTACTGACAGGATTGGCTATAGATGCCTTTGACAATCTGAAACTATCAATTGAAATTTGATTAATTGCGCAACTCTGTTCAACTAGAAGGTCAGTTTTAGATTATACCAATGCCTTGGCAGATGTCCAAGACACTGTACAATTGGCAAGAAAATTTAGTGACATTTATAACTACTTTCTATGGCCAGTATCTGTCCCTTGATTTTTTTTTCAGAGGTTTATTTGTTGCTCGTCCTTGGAGTTTGCTCACCACCATATCTTTTTTATTATTCCCACAGGTTTAATTTTAATTACAGCCGACCATGTGGGCAGGTAGAGAAAGCACTGCACGTGCCAAACTCGGGCCAGTAACCCTCCAAGTGGTTCAGCACATGTGGGAAGCTACAGAGACCAATTTAGCTTGCAGTCTGTTTCGGCCATGTTGTAGTCCATGTTGTAGTCATCAGTTTAGCCTCCTGGTGTTGTTGTGGGTTGGTTAGTGTTAGTCTGATCGCTCACACTCTCCCAGTGAAATGTCATCCTCTCCCCCAGCCCATCTGCGGCTTGTTTGTGCAGCTTTACACCTTTTTATATCCACAACTCACCTCAAATAACATCGCTGTGTTTATAAGGTAAAATTAGAGGGATTAGCAATAAAAACGCAATGGGGGACCAGACATGGCTTTGAAGTATTTCCCAGAAAATATAAGTTCATTTTACCGGTAAGCTAATGATCAAATACACTGCTGTGATGTCAATGAGCAAGACACTTCAACTACATTGAAGTACACATTTGGCAGCAGTGCTTGTAATGTTAGTTTATTTTACTTTAGTACAAATGTTTGATTCTTCCCACTACTGTCCATATCAGAGACCATATTTGTAACTGGTATAACCCAATCTGAAAAATCACTGGATAACCCATTCAGTATAGCAACCATCCAAAAATAAAGAGACACTTAACATCTATAGTTGTGGTTTTACCTCAAATAATGTTGATGATGATATAAGGTAAAATTAGAGGGATTAGTAATAAAACACAATGGGGAGTCAGGCATGAGGCTTTGAAGTCTTTCCCATTTAACATTCCTCATATAAACTATTGTGTTGTCGATGAGCAGGACACTTCAGACATATTCCACGTATCAAATGGCATATTTATGGTTGGCTGAGATAGGAAGGGCATCTGCTGTAATCAAATATATGTAATAACTGGATAACATGAGCTGTTAAAGTATTTACAGATAAGATAATATCCACCAACCTAAGAATCTAAGTTATTGGGACTGAATACTGTTGTGTCAAACTAAATGCCCTGGTCAGACCTAATATTGGTGGCTGATAGTTATAGGAAAGGCATCTGGCATAAATATTTGCCAAATCACTGTGCGACTGATTTGGTGTGAATGCAAGAATAGTGAAGAGTTTGTACGTTACCCACAAAGCCACTGGCAAACCACGTTGATACCAGAGCAAATGCTGTTTAAATGTCTCCTTATGTATGTGTTCAAAAGACTGTTTGATGCACTGACTTTAGTTCTTAATACAGGTCAGACTGAGCATATTAGGAGGTCTGTGTTGTGGTTTGTTTCACTTTTATAAATGCAGAGCTGTTAATGAGTCTTTGAAATGCTTTCCTTTAGAAGTGTAGTATTTATGCAGCATGCCTTGCACATGTGTGTCTGCTGTGGTAGAAGCCCTCTGTAGATTAATATTAAAGAGGTAGTTGAAAGGGATCTCATATGACTTCTGTTTACTATATTACCGGTACTTCATTGTTACACTGAAATAAGGTGTTCTTTAAGTTAGTTTTTCTTGGGATGTGCAGTTAGTTGTAAGCCGAAATACAAATGAATGTTTACTGTCAAAATTGTTGTTCCAATTGGAGACTACATTGGAACTATATGACTGACTAAAACTAGAACTATATCAGGGAATGTAACCCACTATAATAGAATAGGCTAATTTAATTCTGTTTATTAGACTAGATTTTTACCTTTTTTTTACCTGGCAAAACATAAAGAATGAATTCTTACTTACAATTTTGTCCGGGTTGTAGATGTGAATTGTCAAATATATTTTTTGCAATATATTGTATGTTATGGAAGCTGTGATAGATATTTGCCGTATCCAGATTAGGGTTGTCAAAAGTATCGAAAATCAGATACTAATCAATACTAAAACTTGTATCGAAACTAGATACTTATTTGGCAAAGTTTCGATACTAAAAAGTCACATCAACAGGACAGAAACTGGACTGTATGTCAAAATGTGATGTAATCCAGATCTAAAGAGTTATAATTTATGCAACAATTGTGCTTCTGTTAAAAGGACATGTACTTCTTATAGTCTGCATGTTCATACATTAATTCAATCTATAGGATGTACTTTACCAATAATGCATGACTCTACTTTGTTACAGGTTATTTAAAGCCAAGTGTAGATAATTGATTTGAGTGTTTGCTAAAGCTCTTACAATAATGTATTCCAGGAATCCGTTTAGAACAGGCCGCCATCACATAATTGTTTTAATAGAAAGTTTTATTCCATTTCTGTTTTTAAATGACAGAGCATACACCGATCCTTCTCCCCTTATTACATGTTAAAAGCATAGTCAAATGGTTAATGTCGGCTGTCTTGAGACCCTGTTCAGCCTCTTGCTGAGGTCATGGTGTGAATATGAATTGATCCTCAAAAGGAATGTCAAGGTCAGTTGAGTAATTGGGTCACAATATAAATTGTAAGAACTAAAAAAAATATAATTGTGACAATTTTAGCGAAAAAATTTAAGATTTGACTATTGTTTGGACCAAACCCGGGACACTGCAAGGTCTGCAGTTATAGAGCCCAGATTTCATAACTCAGCCAACAATACATACATTTTAACTACAAATTGTTCCACTTGCAGCAAAACGTATCTGCCCTATGTAAAGGTACCATATCCAAGAGATGATGTAAGATCATTTGAGTGCCTGTGAGTAGTTCTAATGGTATGTCTGATATATATTATTACCTGGTTACTATGGAGTTTTGTCAGTGCTATTTGAGCCAACAAAGTCCTTCCAGTTGCTGTTAAATAGAAGATTTGAGTGCTTATTGTATTCGTCCCTCATGTACAATATATATATATATATATGTTTTTTTCTGAGCTAGAATCACTTACCTTTTTGTTTTGCAAGGTAAATGTATGCTGAAATCCACCTTTTACAGCCATCTGACAATTCCAAAACCATTTTTACATAGTGCTAACTTGACTAATAGTTATGCAATATTTATTTAAAAATGGGCATGGATAACATTTTAGTTGTAGTATTTGATGTTTAGTACTTATCGTGGTAGACTTTTACTCTTTTGCTTTTTAATTGGCATAAGCTGCATTGATGTTGAACAGTTTATTTAATTTTATTTTAAATTAATTTAATTTAATAATTAATTTTATTTCTGAATAATTTCAAAAGTATCCATACCTGGTCACATCAATACTAATACTTACAGAAGGGGTATTTTACATCTATGGCAGTGGAACTCAAACTGTGATTCGCTAGCGCCCCCTAGTTGTCTGCGAGAAAATTATATAGTAAAATAACTTTTTTTTTCACTCAAATTTCCACTGGATTAATTTTGTAGATTTAAAATAAACCTATACATTCAGTGTGGAAACAAACTGTAGTCTGTCTACCCTATTTGATCTATTTAATTCATAAAGTCTGGCCTAGATTTGCATTTGACTGAAACTTCGGAAGGACCCGTTTAATTAGCCCAGAAGACTCCAACATGAAAACAATCTGCGAGTCTGTGCAAACAGACGACTTTCTCTTCAAAGATATGTGTGCGTAAAGAGAAAACGTCTGCAGGCGGCTTTTATGCAGCAGGGCTCACACTGAAGTCCGTGTCCGGACTCACAGAGGGGGTGTGTGGCAGAGCTTGAGAAACGCGCTCAGCGGAGACTTTGCTGCACCGTGCACATACTGCAAAGGTCGACAGAACAGACTGTTACGGATGCACAGCGACACGCAGAAAGGAGAAAGGAGGAGGAGACAGGTGAGGAGGAGTGTCATAGTGTCTCCTACTTCTTACATCTGTTTTTGTCCTTGAAGAAGACTTTGTTTTTGTTGGCCAAGTTGGGCAGAAAGAGTTGACTTTGCCGATGTCAAGCTCCTCCCAAGTGCATTACCATGGAGCTCCTCCCACTCACACATATGAATGTTAAAGGAGAAGTGTGATAAAATACTGAATTGATGGACTTATAGCAGGTTATACAAATCATTTTCAATATTTGTGATTTTTTTTATTTATTTTTTTTATTTCAATAGCAGTGCTGTAGCCTATAGTAAATTTATTTAAACTTATGGACTTCATAATAAACACATAACATAACACATAATATTAAAATTGCCATATTACATTTTGTTTTGAAAATACTACATTCGCCTTAAACAACATATTAACATTTTTGACTCTCCCCTTCCCACGTTAAATCACTCCCACTTTAAAAATCCATTTTGCTTAATACAGGGGGTATTAATAATTAATACTAGTGTAAGTATTGAACAGATTTTTATACACAACACTAAACGCTAATAATCTTGATCTCTGAGTCTGAGCATCTCCTGACAGCTGATATCGTCGCATATGGTGTTTAAATTCAGTATATCCATTGTAGTCTGAACAGGCTCTTGTATGATGTCAGAAGTAGCTACGAGGCTCCATATTAAAATCAACAAACCCTATAGAAATCTCATTATTGCTAGAGGCTAATAGAGTGTTTGTTTTTCCTCCTCCTCTTCTCTTTTGTTGTTGTTCTGTCCGTGTTTGTGGAAGTGCACATGTAGTATAGTCCCTCTGAAGTGGTCCTCCTCTCTCTGACTCACTGAGGCTGTGACTAAGCCTCCTCTCACTGGACACTACCATGACTAATGCAACTATCACAGCATCGGACTCAATGGTGTTTTTCTGTTCATTAATGCATTTTTTGTCAACATGTTTTTCATGTTTGTAAGATTTTTAAAGGTACATTATGTCACTTTTCTGTTGTCGGCTGCTTGCTTCGATGGAGATGGTCTCGATGTGCCTGGAATGTTGCGAAGCGTGGTATTAACCCATCGATATGTTCTTGCTTTGTTGGTAATGTTGCACAGTATGTAATTAAACCCCTCAGTCTCCATGGAGACAACTTCACCTTCTTGCATCCATGGTGATGTTCTTCCTTTGCCTGGAACGTTGTGCTGTAGTACTTATCTCCATGGAAATACGTAGGGAACACCACTAGGCCAAGTTACAGCTCCTATCTGTGGAGAGGTGACCCTGCTCTCAGTAAGAGTGTCTATTTTTCAAGGGATTTTTGAGCAGTAGAAATGCCTGCAATTGAATAAATACCAACTAGATTAGTTTAATTCGATACTGTGGAACATTTAAGGCAGAGCAATAACATCTCACAGAGACGAGCACTTTTAAGATGAATTGTTAAAGCTACAAATGGTACATCCATCTGTTCACCAGGAGTCAGTCATTAAAACAGTTCAGAGTTGGGAAACTTTTAACATTTTGATGTAATTTTTTTGACAAATTATATAATTGCAATTAGACACATCAGGGAATTGTCACTTTTGATAGAAAAGGTCTTCAGAAAATACGTCTAAGAGTTGTATAACTATATTTTCTTTCAGAGAGAATTTATTGCATTATTCAGCAATTTGAGCAGCAATTTTAATGGGATCTAATTATTTTACTCTCATTTTAATCAAAATACTCAAAATTAAGAATGAGACAATAATCAATAATGTAACTTTTTAACTTGTGGATTTGAAACAATGTGCTGGTTGTGTGGAGCGATGTGGACTACGTGCAGTTGGACTCAATAGATAATTAGAATTTTGACGCACAAGTTGATAAAGTCATTGAGTCAAATGTTGTCAATAAACCTCATCAGAAGCTTCCAAAGACATGACATCATCATCTGGGTTTAATACTTGCTGTACACAAACTTCTGACTTTGATGAAAGTAATGAAAAATTGTCCAAAAAAATTCTCTTCTCATTATTAGCTTTTATCAAATAGAAATTATTTTGGTAATCCTAATTGACCTAAAACAGGAGAAGTTTGACCCGATTTCATGTCACAGTGAGAAAAAGTATTGTTTTATGTAGTAAACTTCTGGTTTCAACTGTAAATCTGTTTGTGGTTTGCTCTTAGACATTAAATGTACAGATTTGCATCAGGTGTATTAGTTACACAGATGAACATCATTGTGTTACAGTAGATGCAAAATATCTTTTGCTTGTGACTGAAAAAGGCGTGCCTGCCCTGTGCATCTGGCACAAAATGATGCACAGCTTCCATATGATCAAATAGTGTATTTAATGCTTTAACTGTGAAGCCAAACAGCACTGTTAATCTCTGAGTCTTGCCCTTATTTGTAATCCAGTTGTACTTTCAAACTTTCAAACAATGTACAGTTTTCTCTTGGAGGTCTGTGTGTGCGTTGTCCGTGTGGCCACGATGACAGTGTTTTGCATGTCCCATAAAAGAGGAAAAAACAGCTGCTTCATAAATGCATATTTGTACATTGTTTCACAATAAAACCTCCACTGTTCTTTATTGTACTCGTTATTCGTCATTTAAAATGGTAAAAAAGAAAAACAGCAGAGCGAGGCGTCAGTGGACAAGAGCAGACAGGTGTGTGCGAGCGGAGTGAAGAGAGACGTGAGGCTCGTTGATCAATTAATGAGGCATTTTGCATTTAAATGAACAGAATTTGTATTGTCCCTTAGTAATTTAGCATTATTTGATTTATTTTATATATTCTGTACATGTCATTTGAGGAAAAAAAAACCCTTTAACTCCATTTTCAACAGATTTGGCTTAACTAGATGGACAGGCGATAATACCGTATCTCGTGGTGTAATTAGGAGATGGCATGATATTAAACAGATCACCCAACTGCGTAAAAGTATAAAAGCAGGTACCCTAGTTTTAAGATTCTGACCCATCCCTTAAACTTGCATGTGTACAAAGGTGTGCTTGTTCTATTGCCCTATGACTAATCTCCTCCACTTTTGGCAATGCTGCGCTGAATGAACGAGAGCTTCAAGCTTTTATGTAAAGAAATTGTGAATGTGTTGGGGCCATAGGTGAGTCATTGGAAGACATTTTCTCATGTTCTGATTGAGTTGTCGGCTTTTTTTTCTGTGTGGGGCTGAGGTGACTAATGCCTCTAAACTACTTGAGTTCAGCCTGCCTCCGTGGACTACATCCTTATGCAATCACCACATGGGTGTAGAGCAGCTCACCTTTAGCTAGACTGATTACTGTACAAGTGTGGAAAATCGGAAGTTGTTAGAAAAGTACTTACTTTTTTATGTTATAAATTTGTTTCCTCATCAAATCATGCTCAATGCACTTTTTTTTTTCTTTTTTTTTTTTGTGAAATGTTGTTTCCAATATCAAATCATACTTGCTTGTACATATTTAGGTTGACCATTTGAAGTTGTATTAAATTTTACTTGCCTTTTATAGATTTACATGTGTTATGTTGTTTCCTCATTAAATCCTATATATATTTTCTTCCTCATATGTTTTGACTAATTCTTTATATCTAGTCTATACAAATGTTGCTTTTAATCAGCATTATCAAATCTTACTTGTAGTTTTGCTTAATTTACCATTTTAAAAGTAATTTTTCATATTTATGCTGTACAAATATTGACTGAAGTTTTATTTACTTATGTTTTGTTTTTAAATATATTACAGTGTTGTTTCTATATCAAATCATAGTAGTTTTGTTCAGTTGACATATTCTTGTAATTCTTTATATTTATGTTGTAAAATGTAGACTATTTTAATTTTTGTTTTAAATGTACTTATTTTTTGCTTTTAAATATGTCAAAATGTTGTTTCCTCATCATATCATACTGGTAGTGTTCCTCTGCGTTCCACTTTGAAGCCAGCAGCTGTTAGCCTTATTTGAACTGCTTCACCCAGTAGGACGGCAGTTCCGGAAATTTGTGTCTAAATCGTTTTTTGTTTGCTCAATAAGTTTTAAACTGTCCCAAAATCTCCATTTATACTCATGTTTGTCTATTATTTTTTTCAGATATTACTATAACAAGCGGATCCTCCACAAAACCAAGGGCAAAAGGTTCACCTACAAATTCAACTTCAACAAACTGGTGCTGGTCAACTACCCCTTCATCGACATGGGCTCAGGTATGTGCCATGTAGAGGTACAGTTACAAATGACAATACAGAAATGTTCAAGAGATTTAAACCCACACACTGCAGGATAATTTGCCCAATGTACAACCCGATTTGCTTACTTTGGATTTTTGAATGTGATTTTTAATCCCGTGTGTCACTGAGCTGCTCTGTTGTATCGTAACTATAAAACATCACCATCACTGCACCTGCCAATAAAACAGAGCGTCGAGGCAGAGGGAGTGATGGACACAGAGGCAGAAGATACAAACTTAAGAAATGATACAAACTTAAGAAATGGTGAAAATGATTAGGTGACTTTATTACGCACTATTAATGCCACACGCTACATTGGCGGTAGAGCAGTTGATTAAATGCACTTGCCTTATCATCAACATCGACCAAAGTTTCTATCGATTTTTTGATGTTTCGATTTTTGGCACAGCCCGACTTTAAATGTTCCATATAATGCCATTAACTTATCTATCTCCATGGTAAATGTTTTAACGTTTCTCATCATAAGAACAGTTTCTTCCCCTCTGCCGTTTGTCTCATGAACACTTTATAATATTTGCACAAAACTGGACACTTTATAACACCGGTCACTTTAATAAGTCATGTTTGCACTGTTGTTCTGATGCTGCTGTTGTATATATTTTCTACCTTTAAGTATTATATTTGATTTTTTAAGCATATCTTTTTTAACTTTGTGCATGCCCTTATTTGTATTTGTATTTATTCAGTGTGTTTTATGTTGCACTTTATCACCGAAGTAAGTTCCTCGTTTGTGAACTGTGTTCACAAACGATGGCAATAAAAGTCTTCTGATTCTGATCTTTCACTTTGTAGTTCCATTGAGTCATGCAGGTGGTTTGCCCATCATCAGAAATCTTGTATCTAAATGTAGTTGTTTGCATACTATTGACGTTGTTACTGCTACTATTGCAGATATCATCTGTACTATATATAACCAAAGTTACTACAATGGTCTATTTACTATTTACCTTTACCTTTAATTCTGCCATGTTTCTATTGACACTTTGAAGCTATCCACCAAGATCTAACAATGCTTATTTCAGATTTAAATTGGTAGTATGTACACTTTGATAGCTTCCACTCCTATGACAAATATTACTACTTCAGTTACTAATTTATTTTCTTCACCTCCTCCTCATTTACTATTGTTACTTCCTACCTTGACACCAAAATAAGTTTTATTCATTCATACTGATGGAAAAACAAACTTCTTTTTGAGTTACTTCGCATAGAAATAGACCGTTATCTGTGTGAAACTTCACTTTAGCAACAGGCTGAGAGTGGAGGTTCAGATGGAAGGATCGTACTTGACAAGGACTCCGGAGGTCTATAGAGACAAAACAGTGATGACCTTCAGGTGTCTGTGAATCTGAAGTGATGTAAGAAATTGGAAAAACGTACGTAGTAAGTATTTAGTGCAGGAGAAACAAGGAATTTTTCTTTTAGCAGAAGTTTTAAAGGTCTTTATTTCATGTAGCTATTGATACAATGCAGTGATATCAGGCTGGGGGTGTATGTATATGGCGGAATCAAGTTACCATGGTGACACAATGCACACATTGGCAAACAAACACATTTTCAGGAGTATGCGATCATAGTTTTTGTCCTATTTAGGTGTTTTAGGTGTTTCTCAATTATCTGAAACAATTATTTATTAGAAATGGCGATTCATGTTTTGCAGAACAATGATTTATATTTTCTAGTAAACAGCAGTGGCGTTATCAAAAAACAGAAAAAATGCACATAGTTCAGTTGTTAGAGAATACATATATTGCATTAGTAAACAGTCCTCAACAATATTTTTTGGATTGATACGATAAGGATCAGAAGGAGGATACGATAAGTATCAGAAGGAGATTTATGGATGTAGTGAGTGAGCATCCCCTAATATTGTGCATCCTAAGACTTTCATTCACACTTGCAAACATACACTACACCTAAATTGAGACGAAACCAGAAAAAGATCAGGACAAAACCAAGTCTACAACTAAACTGGGATCAAACCAGGACCAAACCAAGACAAATGGTAACTCTGTGAAAGTTGGAGGAAGCATTGTGGCTAACCCGATAGACAATATGTAGTTTATGGCTACTATGAAACATTTTCTTTTAGAAATAGCCTCTCCAGTTGACTCATACCTTAGTTTAGTTTAAGCCACATTTGTCGACTAATTTCCTACAGGACATTAATTTTAGTAGCTTTGTTTGTGTCTGAAAAGCGTGCCACGTCTCGCCCCGCCCTCTCCTCCCTCTGAGGTCCTGTCTGCTCCCTGTCCCAGGCTGGCCCACTTTAAAAACATCCCATGACATAAGAGTAGACCCAAACTTTAATTACACAGGCTGTCTGATGTGGCCCACACGCCGTCATGTTTGATAGGATGGTTTGCCTGCGTCAGTCTAGGGTTTGACTTCAGACTTTTACAGAGATGTGGTTAAAAAACTTTACTGACATGTTGAAACACTGATGAAGGAAATATCAGGTTGATTACCGCTTTTACTATTACAACTAATATCCCTATAACAGCTTTGTATCAATACTATTACAAAGTATTAATAGTACACCTATTACTGATAATGTTAGTATTCTACTACCAGGCAGCAGCTACTATGAGGCTACTGCTATTACTCTACTGCGGCCTCTACCACTACACTATCCCTACTGCTAACTACTTACGTTAACTACTTCTATTGCAGTTACTTCTGGCAATACAAATATTATAACTTTACATTACTACTATTACTAAAACACTACTACTGCTACTAAAAAAATCTAAATCCAACTTAAGTTTGAGTATGTATGTTATTATCCAGTAGTTCATTGGCTAATCGACAGTCCTGGTCCCTGTACTGGTCCAGACATGACTCCAGAGTATGTTACCTCTTAGACCGAGCCACACACATGCACTGACACATGCACCGACTGAGACTGTGGAAAAGGAGGAGGTACGCGCCCTTGTTTGTGATGGCACACACTCCAATATTTCACTGTGGCGTGTGCAGCAATGCCACAAGCTACTGGTAAAACGGGGAGGATGGGGGTTCAAAAAGCAGCTAATTGTGGCTCTGTAAAACTCTGCTTTCTGTCTATGGGTAAAGCTGTCAAATATGTCACCACAGCCCCATTCTAATTAGTTTGAGATAAACCATTCTTTATTATGGTCTTGTATTGTTGATAGTGTGTTAGTCAAAGTTAAAATAGCTAATTAGTTTTAGCAAAAAAATAATAGTTCATAAGAAAATTGCCTGGCATGACAGCTGCAGTTACATGCACACTGTAGATCAGATTTTTATCAGATTTGTTTGACTTATAAGATTATTAAAATGACACGTAAACAGTAAAATCATCAAATTTCTTTCTGATCATGGACCTTCAGATTACATCAGATTTTGTGGTTTACATGTCATTTAAATAATCTTAAATGTCCAGAAATCAGATAATCAGATTTTAGTGTGTTTGTGACCATAGCCACAGTTCTTAAATGGGAATGGCTGATTCTGCTGTGTTTAGCTACAGAAATACAGTAGAAAAATAAATGAACAAAATGTTAAAATGCACTTTTTTCAATAGCCAAGCTTTTACCCTAGACATCTCAAAATGTCAACTTGGTCTCTTTTATTGATTAAATGGCTGTAAATTGATACTCTGCTGGGCTATGTAAAGGTCATAATTGGTCATAACGGGTCTGAATTGCAATCCGAGTTTGCATGATTAGTCTGCAATTATGACGATAATAACATACCCTGAGAGAACAAAATGTGCCAGCTTATAGAAAAATAGTTTTACCTTTAGTTAAACCTCAATAAATGGATTCTGAAATTCTTGTATTGAGACTTTGCAGTGTCTTCATGGTGGAATGTTCAACAAATACTGTCAAAAAAGTTTTAAGCCCAAGGGAATGTTGATGCTATCAGCCGCAAAGTATCAATTAGTTTCATATTTCAGGCTTTTATCAAATATAAATGCTTAATATATATCGCAAATATAATCTAAATTGGTAGTATTTTTTATCTACAACTTCATCTACAACTTAAAAAAAAAAATAATAATAACGTTTTAACAATATGTGAAAATATTATAACAATAAACTTATTCTAATCTGTGTTTTTCTAGGTCGAGGTGTCCCCCAAAGTGCCCCTCCCGTTCCCTCTGGAGGCACCCACTTCCGCTTCCCCCCCTCCACCCCCTCAGACGTGCTGTCGTCTAGTGAGGAGCTGCGCAGTCCGGGCATGTACAGCGCAGTCAGCAGGCGCATGGCTCGGGGCTCCGTCAGCGACTGCAGCGACGGCACCTCCACCAACTCTGAGCTGGAGGAGGCCGGAGCAGAAGAGAGGGGAGGTGGGGGTCCCGATCGGGCGTACCGAGGCTTGCTCCCCCCACGCCTCCCCCACGATTCCCTGTTCAGAGTCTTCGGCGGAGGACCTGGAGGATTGGCCAGACCGACCCCTCGAGTCCACCCTGATCCGCTGTCTCCCTTCCCAGTCTCTCCCCTCCCTGGACCGGGTCTTCTGCCTCCGCTGTCCCCTGCTATGTCTATGACCCCTACGCCTCATCTCCCCTTCACCCCCTCCCCCTCTCTGCCCTCCCCCCTTATGGGATCCCACTTCTCGTTCAACGCAGAAGACATGAACCATTACCTGCAAGCACATAACCAGTCCGTATACAACTACCACCTAAGCCCCCGCGCTTTCCTGCCCTATCCCAACATCATTGTCCCACAGCCCCACAGACCCACCCCAGACAAGCCCTCCCTCCTCCACGGCCCACCACTGGGTCTCTCTCACTCCCTTGGGCAGCCAATCGGGGCAACTGACGAGTTTAAGTTTAAATTGCAGCCTCCGCCCCTTGGCAGAAAGCACCGGGAAACAGGGAGTACCCCGACTGCTTCCTCCTCCTCCTCATCGTTGTCTGGGTTTTCAGGGTCTAGCCAGAACCTGAGTACCCCCAGTCTGTCTGCAGTACCACCCAAGATTAAGGTGAGGAAGTAATCTAAAAAAAAAACAAAAAACAAACGTAATAAAAGTTACATAGTATAAAATCCAATTAAACCTGATTTTAGCTTAAAGTGGTTCAATTCGGCAAAATCGACTTTTCAGAGCTTTTAACCATATAGTTGTTTCCACTCATCATTTACTTACCCGAAGTAAAGTGTATTTGTAGTGATTCGTGCATGAGCAATCTTTAATCACTTATTTTCAAGACGCCATATTGCCAATCAACCTCTGTTCTCAAAGGAGAAAGCACTCCTTTGCATGTGTTTTAATGGACTGGACTTAAACAGCCACATTTCTTATCCTATATTCTTTAACACTTGTAATGTCTCACACTAGAAAAACAACACCTTTATTTTTAATTACCTTATTTAAATTCATAAAGCAAGCGAGTTTCTATATTCACCCTGCATTATGGTGTTTTCCAGGTTGAACGCATCTCAGACGTGGAGTCAGACGAAGAGGTGGAGGTGACTGACATCAGTGAGGAGGACGACGACATGAATCACCATGATGACAGGGAGGATGACGACGAGGGCGACATCTTCACGCCTCTGTCCCGTCACCGCATCCTCCATCACCATAGCAACGGGACCGGCAGCATCGTCGGTCGCCATGGCAATGGGAACATGAGAACCAGCACCCCACCGCCCCCTCCAGCTAATGGGATGGCAGAAGATGATGACGACGAAGATGTGTTTAAGACTCCCGCTACCCCTCCCACTGGGACCATGCCTTTCCCCCTGCTCAATCTGAAAGCAGAGCCAGGACAAGGCAACAGCGCGCCCATCAGCCCCGGAGGAACACGCTGCATCCCGCTCAAACTGAGGTTCAAACGACGCTGGAGCGAAGATCAAAAGACAGAGGCAGATGGTAGAGGTGGGTACAACTGAAAAATATAGTTCCCAAAATTAAAGTGCATTTGACAGAGAAATATATTTTCTTATAACTACTTGTATTGGTGGAATAATACCTATGGAAATATTTGTCATAATTTTAGATTAAGTGGCAGAAAAATAGAAAATGATAAGTAAAATACAAGAAGAAGCAAATGGTTTTTAAAACAGAATCCATCTGCCGATGTCATAATTACATCCAAAATGAGAAGACAACAAGGAAGGCATTTCTGACAGTTAAAAAATGTATTTAACAAACTAAAGGTGTTGTGGTGTATTTGGATTTATCCAATCATAACTATTGTGTAATTTAGTATTAGTAATTAAGTTTTTGGCCTTGTTAACATTTTGGGTAACATACGTATGCCATATCTCCTGTCCATGTTCAGCCACAAAGTGAACTTATAAGCTACACCTAAATTGCAAGACTAGAAAATTTTGTAAAATTTTAAACCTAAGGATGTTAACTATGTTTTAGAGTAATGAGTAGTCTAACCTGTCTAACCTAAATTTTTCACACACATGAACATTGTGCAAACGGTTTCCAGTAGAGAACGACGGATATGGGTTTTTTCATGGCCGATATCGATACCAATTGTTTAGAATACAGAGTGACCAAACGCTGACGATACTTTTGGGCCAATATGCAGGGCAGATTTTTATTATTTTCTCCAAATTATGCATTTTAAATTTACTACGACATATATTGTCTCTCTAGTTTCCAGTTGCTCTTTAATTTGGTATTAATCAGAATGCAGTTACTTTCCTAAAAACAAGCCACGCTTGTTTTGTGTGCATCTGTGATTTTTTCTTCTATATCTAGTGATAAATAAATGCACAGTAAATGGTGAAAAAAACAAAAAGCAGTTTTTACACTGCACTTTTATAACTCATTAATTTCTACCTGTTTCAGATGTTGAGCGGGATGGCGAGGCAGAGGATAAGAAAGTCCGCGCCGATGGAGAGGAGGCTATGGAGGAGGACCAGAGGGGGGCAGAGGAGGAGTCCATGCCTGCACGAGGAGCAGTGATCCTGGGGTTAACTCTCCCACCTCCCCCTGTACAGCGGCGGGGCAGTTCAGAGCTTCAGAGGGCAACTGCACAGCTGTCCCTGGAAAACCCAACCTGCTGAGACCCAATGACACATAGATACGAAAGACGTACTGGCTTCTTGTTGACGCAGACCATAGGCAAGATCGTAGCAAGTTTTAGCCATTAGCCAAAGTTCAACCATTGGCATAGTAAAGTGATAGTGTATTTTTGTATATTAAATAGTGGCTTCTTAACAAACATATAGCAGACCAAGCATCTATTTTTACTTGTTAAATAATTTTTATAACCATATTTTATCCCAAAGTTTGTATCAAAAATGAGACATAATGTGGGCATTTTTACCAGGCAAATCACTATTATATCTAGCCATTTAAAGACCCCTTTGCTATTACATGCCAGGATGCAGTATATATTTTATTCTGCATAAAGAGGCAATTTCCAAAGCACAATATGTATATATAAAGTAAAAAAATTATGGACACTCCTCATGATGGCACACAAAATTTCCAAAATATAGGAATGCTAATGATTATTAGCATTTCAGTATTAGCATTAGCTTTGAAGTTTGTCAGTGTTTGAATCCTGGCCTGTACTGTCAACAAGCAGCTCTCAGTTTTTGTGATCTATGTGGAGCCATTGTACTAAAGCCTGCATTGCCTCCAAAACAACATGGACACTATTAAAGAAAAACTATAAATCTTCAACTTGCAACAAAAAATGGAAAAGACAAACTACATTGGTCCTTCTCTGGACTTATAAAGAGCTGTGGGATTCATTCACACTGCCTTTTTCAAAGTCTGTTGGTGCCAGTTTAGCCTGCCAGCCTCTTGCATCTCACCATGTGCCCAGAATATGTTTTAACACGATCTACTGGCAGCAAGCGAGCATTGTTACTAAAATACCAATCGCTTTGTTTAGAGGACATGTACAGCGCAATTTGTCACTAGCAAGGCGCCTCTTTGCTTTCATTTCCACATTGTTACTCAATACTCAATACACAAAATCTGTCTTCAAGGTGCACTATGTAACTTTTCTGGTGGAAGGTATACCACTTGGTTGTCTCCATAGAGATGTTATTGCTTTGCCCGGAATGTTATTTAGTATGGCATTAAACTCATCGCTCTTTCATCTACTCAATTACAAGTCTTTTTATGGCTAAAGAAACATGCATACGAGTGCTTCTCCTCAGATCAGACATGTAACTTGAAGTAATGATGCCAGCTACATGTCGACATGAAGAAAATTTCAATGCCATACTCTAGAAAATTTCAGGCAAAGCAGTCTCCATAGAGACCATCAGAAACATTAAATAGTGCATCTTTATTCATTTTATTTTTGGCCCATCCATGGAAGTGCCTCCCTTGTCATCATGCAGTCAATTTTACCATCCAGCGAACTTGCAATTTCTTTCTTGGAAATGTCTAAAAGACTCCCACAGGTGAGACAAAATTATCCTATCACCCACACTACATTGTATAAAGACATTAAAAGCAGGCATATTTGTACAAAGATGAGCTACGAACTTTGAAATACTGGCATTTGTTAACCACCAAATGGACTTAATGTTGCTATATTGTACAGATAATCAAATGTTTGCTTGTTGAGAGAGCGCGAACACGGCAGGAGGGTTGAAATTAGGAAGAAGCGACTTGCCAAGACTGCTATTAGTCCTTGTTTGAACTATCACGGATACAGTGAGGAGGAGTGAATACAACCCAGTGCAGAAGACACCATTCATTCCCTTTTGTTTTGCCTAAAGACGCTAAAATCGTGCCTCTTATTGACTTGCACCCTCGATATGTATTATTATTACTAAGGGCATTTGCGGTGATGTATTATAGCCGTGTTTTTGTTCATAGTTCTTGAGATGCGAAATATCTTGGGAACAATGTAAAACGAATGTTAAGCATCAAGGTTAACTCAGGCAAAACCTTTACTGAGAAGAAACAACTTATTTTTATGTATTATTTTACAAAAGAGACAATACCCCCATTTTAAACCTATATATTTAAATGGTGCCTTTTTAAACGCCAATGTTTTCTCTAGTTACCCCCCTGCAAACTTCACACTACAACCATCATGCCTTCAACCTTTTGTAAGAATACCTACAGAATTACGCATATATTTTATTCAAATATATATTGAAGTCAAATGTTATATTTCAGTACGGATTTGATACAAGAAATCAGGAAGATGCTATTTTTAATGGTAATGGTTTGTAAATATTGTAACGGGCATATTATCAGCAGTATCTCCTGCCTTAGCATTTCACCCTAGCCTTCTTATTCTTGAGCTGTCTTTATGTAAAATAATTATCCATTCAGGAGAATGTCTAGAAAAATTTTGGGTCAAAATTGTACTTTTTATTTTCCTTTGGTGGGGTTGACGTCGGTCTAAAGCAGACAGTACTAGTAAACATTTTTAAGACTTTGTTTGCACTTGCTTTGTAGTACGTTTTGAATTCTCGCCCCATTGTAAAACTATTCACTGTTTTGACCCAAATATAGAGGGATACTGTAACAAAGTGATATTTAATGATGAATTTTTATGTAACCTAATCAGATAAAGGTACCTTCTCTGGTGGGGAAATGGGTCAGGCATTTATTTGGGGGTCGGGCATCTATTGCTTTGCTTATAAGGTTCCACAGTATGATATTAAAATGATCCGACAATGATCCATGACAACAAGCAGATGATACCACTAGACCAAGTAACATGTAAGATCTGTGAGAAGTGACACATTTTGAGTCATAAACAACCTGTAATTGAAAAGATACAAGAGAGGTAAGTTTTATGTCATACTTTGGAACATCCCAGACAAAGCAATAACATGTTTAAGACGACCAGGTAGTGGACCCTCAACTAGACAAGTTGCATAGCGCACCTTTTAAAGTAGCTTATTTTGATAAACTATGAACTCTAAATCATCTATGACCATCTTTATTCAAGTTAATCCTGCCGTCTGCTGTTTAAAGACGTAATTACTTGATACTTGCACGCACTGGAAATTCCGTCAGAAAACCTTGTTGCGGGATCGGGAGACAGGGACTTCCCATAAGTGCTGCTTTGGTTTGTGCCAGTGGAAATGTGATCCTACATCTCTGCCATCGACATGCATCATTTAGCAGAGGGCTCACCACTCCTGGCCTATTCACGCTCAGAAACCGCAGTTCAGCTCATATGTAACCTTTTTGACAATTACATTATTAAATTCAAATTATCATCCATGATTTTCAGTGAGGGCCATTTTGAGCCCTGCAATTTGTAATCAAGCATGTCTATTTTACTACCCAATTGAAAAATATTATAAATAACTATATTCTGTATAATTTTGTTAAATTTATTAGCCTAACCACCAACTAAGTCAGTATATAGGTGACTTTATAGACCATTCTATATATTAGATAAGAGTTCATAATGCAGGTTATATGGTTTCACTGCGAATAACTTTATTGTTGCATTGACAAAGTTACTCTAAGTCCAGAATTCATTTATATAAAACACATGCTAGTATAATTTGCCACATTTAAATTAACAACTACTCTACCAGTCAAAACGTTGGACACATTTTCTATGATTATTTACACTATCGATTCTCACCGAAGGCATCAAAACAATGAACGGACACATGGAATTTAGTTAACAAAAAATACTTTGAATATTTCAATATAAAATATTAAAAAAAAGGTTTTAGTAGTAACTTTTCTTTGATACATAAATCCATACATCTTATCATATGTGATGTCTTCTGTATGTATATAAAATGTAGAAAAAGTTGCAAAGATAAAAGAAAATGCTGAATTTGAGGGTGTGTCCAAACTTTTGACTGGTAGTGTAGTTGTCTAAAATTCATTTCTTATTCATATCTGCTTCTCTTAACTTGAGGAAACCAGAATATAAGAAATATAAGAAAATGTATGTCCAAAACTCTAAATTCATCATCTAAAATGTTGCTTTGTTCCAGTCGATCCCCTCTCATTGTATTTCTGTATACTTTCAAACATATTACTGTTACTATTGTAATTATTATATTAACTTTTGGATTATTTTGTATACAGTCTCTCCTCCATCTTTGAATTTCTGTTCAGTTTTGCACTCATTCATTGACCTGTTTAAGTTCATGCTTCATGTATTTTTTAACCTGATTTTATAACCAATATGGATAAGAGGAGGGTCATATTTCCCCATTTTGTTAAATAGAGGGGAGAGCAATTGTTTAAATTTTTTTGGTATTGTGTATATATAATTTTTTTCATTTTTTTGGAGGATTCTGTAAGAAAAACCTTATACTGTTTATTAATATCCATTGTGATTTTTGAATTGTCTCTTTGGGTTGTGCCTTTGTCGGGACGTCCTGTACTTTCATTTCTCTTCTCTCTGTTCATCTACATTTGTAATTACACAATAATCAGGGTTAATTAAAAGAGGTAAATGTTTCCTGTGTGTGGTGTGGTGTTATTGAGCATTGGGCAGAGTACAGCCATTCACTTTTACATTTACAACTATGTTATATCAGCAAATAATAGCTTGAAAAATGGGTTTGGAGCTCAGTATATTTATTTATAGGCTGTGCATTTGGTGGGGATTTTTTAATTGTATTTTTTCTACTAACTTAAACAATGTAACTCATACTATATGCATATCCAGAAATTAGTTACTTGAAGTGCAATATAGATAAGCATATTTGACTAGGAAATATTGCCAACATGGGAATACAACCCAGATCTTTTTTTAACGGCAAGTTAATGTGGTCAGTTGTAGTTTTTGAAGTCATGACTAGCTGCTGTGCAGGAGTCTTTGTAACATGTAAACAATAATATTTATTTCAAGAGCACGATTCAAACCTCCAACCTTCAGATCAGTGGACAAACACTTTACCAACTAAGCTCCTGTCCCCCCCACATGTCCACATTTTCTGTTAGGGTAAGTATCATGTATTTCTGCTAATTATTAAAATGCATTGTAAAAGCATTACATAAAGTTTATGAACTACTCCATAAATCACTCCAGGTTGTGGCTCCTCCATCTGTCCAAAAAATGTATTACAGCTTCACTTTGAGCTCAGTCTCCTGTTGTTTTTTTGTGATCCTCATAATAATCTCACCACGTGTTAAGCTTTAATGACGTTACTTTTTATATTTCTGTTGTAATAATTGTGTTTCCATACGCAGTGTAGCCCAAACAGGATTGCACACAGCTGAAGTCTTGTCCGACCATTATTCCAGAGGGCGTGAAAACAGCTGAGCTAATGCAAAAAGGTGAACTTTCATTAAACATGAGACTTTAAACTGTTCCGCTGCCATACTGTACATACAACTGCTTCCAGCACTATACTCTGCATGTATGTTTTATTTGTGTTTCCATTAAAAAGGGGAGACCAAAAAAAGCATACTTGTCTGAATTAAGCAAATAAATTATATATATATATATATATATATATATCCATCCATCCATCCATCCATCCATCCATTCATCCATCCATTCATCCATCCATTCATCCATTCATTCATCCATTCATTCATCCATTCATTCATCCATTCATCCATCCATCCATTCATTCATTCATTTATTTTCTTCCACTTATCCGGGGTCGGGTCGCGGGAGCAGCAGGGACTCCCAGACTTCCCTCACCCCAGACACGTCCTCCAGCTCCTCCGGTGGGACCCCAAGGCGTTCCCAGGCCAGCCGAGAGACATAGTCCCTCCAGCGTGTCCTGGGTCTTCCCCGGGGCTTCCTCCCGGTGGGACATGCCCAGAACACCTCCCTAGGGAGGCGTCCAGGTGGCATTCTGAACAGATGCCCGAGCCACATCAGCTGGCTCTCGACCTGTAGGAGCAGCGGCTCTACTCCGAGCTCCTCCCGTGTGACCGAGCTCCTCACCCTATCCCTAAGGGTGCGCCCGGCCACTCTGCGGAGGAAGCCCATTTCAGCCGCTTGTATCCGCGATCTTGTCCTTTCGGTCATTACCCAGAGCTCATGACCATAGGTGAGGGTAGGAACGTAGATTGACCGGTAAATCAAGAGCTTTGCCTTTGGGCTCAGCTCCTTCTTTACCACAACAGACCGATACAGCGACCGCATCACTGCAGACGCTGCACCGATCCGCCTGTCAATCTCACGCTCCATCCTTCCCTCACTCGTGAACAAGACCCCGAGATACTTGAACTCCTCCACTTGGGGCAGAGACTCACCACCCACCCGGAGAGAGCAAACCACCTTTTTCCGGTCGAGAACCATGGCCTCGGATTTGGAGGAGCTGATTCTCATCCCAGCCGCTTCACACTCGGCTGCAAACCGCCCCAGTGCCTGCTGCAGGTCCTGGCTCGAAGAAGCCATCAGGACAACATCATCTGCAAACAGCAGAGATGAAATCCTGTGGTTCCCAAACCAGGTCCCCTCCGGCCCCTGGCTGCGCCTAGAAATTGTGTCCATAAATGTAATGAACAGAACCGGTGACAAAGGGCAGCCCTGACGGAGTCCAACATGCACCGGGAACAGGTCTGACTTACTGCCGGCAATGCGAACACAGCTCCTGCTCCGGTCATACAGGGACCGGACAGCCCTTAGCAAAGAGCCCCGGACCCCATACTCCCGGAGCACCCCCCAAAGGACACCACGAGGGACACGGTCGAATGCCTTCTCCAGATCCACAAAACACATGTGGACTGGTTGGGCAAACTCCCATGAACCCTTAAGGACCCGATGGAGAGTATAGAGCTGGTCCAGTGTTCCATGACCAGGACGAAAACCACACTGCTCCTCCTGAATCCGAGGTTCGACTATCGGTCGGATTGTTCTCTCCAGTAGCCTGGAATAGACCTTACCGGGAAGGCTGAGGAGTGTGATTCCCCTGTAATTGGAACACACCCTCCAGTCCCCCTTCTTATACAGAGGGACCACCACATGTAAAATACTAATATTAATACAATTAATACTTAATTGCTTTGAATACGCCTCCATGGACTTATTTCATCTATGGCACATTTATAGTTTCCATTCAATAAACTTTTGCAGCAATATTTCTACTGCTATTAACTTAGGCATAGAGTTTACTTAGAACAATTAGTATTAGGCCTAGTAGCTGTGTTTTGTTTCATTCACACATGTTTGAGTAATCTTGGATTACAAAACTCAAAATGCTCCGTTTCACCTTGTGATGTCATGTAGTGGTACTTTTCAAGTTCACAACAACATTTTACCTTAAATGCAGTATAATACATTACTAGTGTAATACATTACTTACTTTCTTATAAAAGTGCAAAATATTCTGTTTCCCTGCATCTGTGGCCATATGTTACACTAGGGGAAGATAACAGTTATCTGTTTGGTTATCTGGAACCCCCACTCTGGGAGGGTTATAAAACACTCACCTTGTTTTTAACCCCCACTCTTCTAGTAGTATAAAAACCCTTGTACAATCTGACCCTACCACACTGCTCAAGCCTCAGCACCAGAGTCCACTAGACTCTGCTCCAGGCAGCGCTTAAGACACTATTCACTTGACTCTGCTTTAAATTTAGCCTTTAACCCGACTATATCGCTGTAACCGACAATAAAAATCTACAGAAGATCCCCGTGCCTCTGTGCCTGTTCTTCATGCAACAGAACAGAAACCGACATCATCCCATTCATTCTAGGGGGTTGTGTGGAGTTTAAAAATGCAGTGAAGTGCTTCCTGTTTCACCAGATGACATCACAAGGTGGAACAGCGTGTTGTCCATTTGAGAGGGGAATTTAGCCTAAATATGCAGGATTTGTGTGTAAAACATGTGTTGATGAAAAACATAACTTAGTGAATGTTTTTGATGAGGAAACAACATTATAACATACATCTGAAATGTAATATGGGCCCTTTAATATATAATTTAACAAAAATCTTACTTGAACATGACATTTATTCTCCCTCAATAGTAAGCTCAGACCATAGAAAGGTCTACCTATAAGAGATGATGCCTAACTTGATGAGGCTACATGTCCAGATACCTTTAAACAAAGCTCTTTTCACATCTTTGTGTCTTGTCCTTTTCTTCTGTGTATCTCCTCCATAGTCCATCCCTCCAGACCCTGCTCCTGCCCCTCCTGTTCCCCTCTGATCTGTTGGGGGTCGAGAGTTTCAGGACCGCCCTAAAGTGGATGATTGACAGCTCGTTTGGGATCCTGCTGAGAGGGTTTGTGTGGCTGTCTATGGGACAAGGGCAGAGGTCACGAACCAGAGGAGCCGAGGGACAGAAAACAGACCAAAGCACCAGGCTAATTACCATGCATTGTCCTGGAGCTGCGAATGGGACCACGTCTCTCCTTTCACCCGCCATTATTGAGACCCCTACTCTGAAAGACTGACATGAGGTGGGACAAGTTTACAACTGATTTACCCATATACTGGCAACATCTGTCACAGCAGTTCATTACATTTTAACTACCGGTTTTAAGGTTCTATAATAGGTGCACTGTGGAACTTTTCTGGTGGTAGGGTTCTTTATGTCTTGACTAGGACTCCCTAGAACAATAAAATCCACAGTATGGCATTATGTCTTGTATCTATTCAGTTACAGGTCTTGCTATTGCTAAACAAGTCCTTGCAAAACAGATTTGTACTGCTTTGCCTTTCCACAAATGTCCTGTAACTTATCTGATGTGTCACCTGTTTGTCTCAATGGTAATACATCAGTTTAGTGCCATCCTGTGGAACATTCCAGGTAAAGCAATACCATCTCTATGGAAATAAGCTGGGTGGCAGACCATGCTAGAAAAGTAGGACAATGTACCTTATGTTGTTGTTTTTTATGAACTTTTGGACACCTTTGCTTTAGTATTCCATGTTTAACAGCTCAATATATAATGGTAAACTATTAGAAGTAATGACTTGATTTACAAACTGCAGGTTTCAAAAAGTTGAGATTTCTCTTGGGCACATTCACATGAAACCCTGACCTTATCCTGGACTAGTTAACACAGCATTTAGTCCCGTTTTAGTCCAAATGTAGACTCTGCCCTTCCACAGACTAAAGAGAGGCTGCACAAACAATGAAAGAGTGCCATCTACTGGATATTATTAGTCATTACAAAGGAAAATAGTAGAACCTGTAGTTTTTATATACAGTTGTCTTAAAAATGCTATTATAATGTGAATAAATATCTTTCTCTGTTATAGTTAAATTATATCTTCAAAATGTTTGAAGATCAGTAGAAATCAGGACATTAAAGAGGGGTTATTATGCAAAATCAGTTTCTTTAGTTCTTTTTTTTTTTTTTAGCTTTCTACTATGTTATAACGTTGTTCCTTCATCACATACATGTTTTAGATATCATCCATGTATGTTTGAGTATTTTAGTGACACGTGCACTATTTGAACACTTTTTACCATTAGCTGTAAGATTCTGTGAAATGCTCAACCCACGTCATTCATGCTCCCACACATTTCTCCATAAATATACAAAAACATGATACAAAACTGTACACAATAACTTGACAAAGGTGATGCGATGTGCAGTATTTTAATTAGTGGAATACAACATCTGTAATCTGATGGTGCTTTGAAGGGGGAGCAACTTAACATGGACAATGAAGCTCAGAGCTTGAAATTTATAAAACATGCAAATACGTTGTTTTGGACAAATTTAGCATTTTCAAAATAATGAAAGGTAATATGATGATCTATGTATGTTATGTGTTAATTCCCCATAGAAGTAAGATGCCTCCTCTTTAATAAATAATACATCTATAGATCAAATTTCAAGCTTGATTTTCATACTAAGGGGAAGGCTTGAATGTCAATACTGATTTCGATACTACAAACAACAACAAAAAAGTTTGTCTTGTGGTCTTATATAGAACAAGTCTTAAAAACCTAAAACCTTTCCGAAAAGGTCATGTTTGATTTTTTTTTTTTTTTTTTTTTAAGCATCGATAGTTCCAGTGAGTTTTGATTTGAGTTTTAGTATCATTTGAATATACAGTATATATATCAATACATTTGGCATTCATCTGATAAAAAATAGATACTAATACACTAACATATTTCTTGCATACTTATAGTAAACCTTTCCTTATTTGTTTTTAAACTAATTTTAACTTGTTTTGTTGCAGCTGTAGATATGATATTTCCAAATGGTGTGTGGGCCTTTTCACTTCTCACCTCAATATTTTATTTTGTACTAGAGTTTGCTTATGTGTCCTAGCTACTTCCATTTATCTACTTTAAAGGGCCCATATCACGCTTTTTTCTATGTTATAATGTTTTTTTCCTCATCAAAAACACACATGGAGTTGTGTTTTGTTTCATTCACACATGTTTAAAACACAAACCCTGCATATTTAGGCTGAGATCTTCTCTCAAACAGAAAACACTCCACCTTGTGATGTCATCTGGTAATACAGGAAATGCTCCACTGTGTTTTTAAACTCATTACACCTTCACTTGAATCATTTAAAAGATTTCAGCCCTGAAATTTCCCATCTCGACTGAACAAAAGGTAAAAGGAGCTGTTAACTTGAAAACTACCACTACATGGTGGAATAGAGCTGATCCATGAGGACATGGGCAAAACAAATATCCAATTTCCAAACAACTTAACCACAGGGACTTGTTTTTCGTTTTCCAATTTTGGTTTTAAACCCAAAGCAATTTTCTATTTTGTGTTGTTGAGATTGGGAAACAGGAAACAGCCGTTTTCCAATTTTGAATTTCCTATTTCAAAACGAAAATCAAATAGCAGCAATGTTCCCAGACTGTAAAGAGACTAATAATAAAGGGCTACTCAAACATGTGTGAACGACACAAAACACAACTCAAAGTATGTTTTTGAGGAGGTAACGACATTCTAAAATGGCTAAAAGCTCACAAAAATCATATTTGTATAATATAAGACCTTTTGTACTTTTTGTACCACCACTGCCTTTTCTACAATTGTCAGCTCTACTATCCAGTGTATTGTCTTTTGAATACAGTGATACTTGAACCACAGAGAGTGAGTTTGAGAGCGGGTCAAGCGCAGTGCAGGCCCTGCGGCTGTGAGCGACTAAGCTAAGAGTGTGTAATGCATTTAGTGTAAAGTGACTGGGATTAGCCTGTGCTCTGCTCCTGCTTCTTAGAAAGTGCTCTGTGCGTGCTAATGCCAAAAGAGTTATGGCTCATTCACAAACAGCAAACACATCTGCCATTCTCTGCTGATAGGGGGCGCCAACGACTGACCACACCTGAACACTGTATTACTGCACTTGTCATCTATGTTATTTAGGGCTGGCTACTGCTTAAAGGTACTAGTGAAGTATCGAGAAAAAAAAGGGAAGTTACTGCTGGTACTGGAATAAAATTGGTACCGAAAACTAGCACTAAAGCACATCTCTTTTTCATCTGTTTTCTCAAATCTTTCCTCCACTTTCACTTTCAATATTATTCAATCAATACACCCACTTCTCCCATCATGAACTCACATCACACACAAAATACTGCTAACACTGTTTAGCTCAGGGCTGGAAAAACTTTTGACACACAAGCCACAATGGTTTCTAAAATTTGACAGAGGGGCAGAGAATTTGACAGAGGGGCTGAGCCAGGATATATATATATATATATATATATATATATATATATATATATATATATATATATATATATATATATATATATATATATATATATATATATATATATATATATATATATATATATATATATATATATATATATATATATATATATATATATATATATATATATATATATATATATATATATATATATATATATATATTTAGATTTGGCCTGTAACATGTAGCAAAGCATGACTATACAAGGTTCATTGTAAATTGTTTTCCAAATGCATTAATTAAATTAATAATTAATTAAGCAGGAAAACTTTAAACAAGGTTTACTCTTACCTATTTTAATATAATTTGGTCACGTTTCACGGGCCAGATTAATAAGGCCAAAGGGCCGTAGTTTGCCCATGTCTGGTTTATCTCCTGCTTCTGTCCTCTCTTTCTCTCTATCTTTCGCACTCTCTATCTGTTTTTCTCTCTCTCTTCTTCCTTCTCTCTCTTTCTGTTCCCTTCTCTGTCTCTTTCTCTCTCTTCTACCCCCTCTTCCCTCTTATGAAACTCCCTCTGTACTTGGCCTACATTTGTGGCTATGCGTTCTGAATGAGTGAGACTGCAGTGGTTCACTATGAGGGGCGTGGAGTTGTCTGCAGCCCACTCTCCTCTGCTCCTCTCAGACGCTATGACTCAAAGCACAGTTTGTGAAACATGTGAAAATGAATAACAGTTCACTCACAAGTATGGAGATATTTTTTCACAATATCTGATCATTTATAGCAGATGTTTGAGGTTGAACTGAGGTAATTTCAGCTGGAGGTAGTTAGCAGTAGTTAGTGTTGTGAAACCATTTTTAATTTCAGGTTTTATTTTATCAGACTTCAAGAAACTGAAGCAGGAATGCCCGTGCACACACCAACTTATCATCACAATTTTTAATGAAGTTACATTTAGTTCTAAAAAAGTAATAAATGCAGTCAACATTAAAAACTACAAGAGTTCAAAGATGAAAAGGTAGGAAGATAGATGGAAAAGGTTCACTCTGTAACTTTTCTGGTGGATGATTTGCCTATTACTATCTGCTGGTCTCTATAGAAATGTCACGTTTTTGCCCGGAATGTTACAATATGGCATTAAACTTATATATCTCATTGAGCAAGTGTTGTAACTGGGCCAAATACAGGCCAGATCTGTGGAACGGCGACCCCTGCATTCTTACTGCAATATTTGCATTTAGCAATAGAAACATGGAGACAAACAGGCTCTTACCATTGCTACAAAACTAGACACTAGACACTTATGATGTAAAAGCTATATATCTCAGCTTGAATACAGTGTACTTTAAAAATCCATGGGTTTCAGTGAAAAATTAGAAACGTTACCAAAGTGATTAACGATTTAAAATTAAACATTATATCTTTTGAATGGGAATAAGTCCCCAAAAATGTTGCAGGAAGCTGAAACTATATGAATAAACTACTAAATTATTGAAAAGTAAGTGAAATCTATAGAGCAATCAGCCAGCGGGTTATGACCGGATGGTGATGTAACGATGATTGGTTGCCATGGCAGCTGTCAGTGGGTGGGTTAAATTCAGCAACAAGTGAAACCTTTAGAGGAGGACGGAGTGGCGGTGGACTGGCAACAAGATACACAAGTCCAGGCCTCAGGGACCTCTCTCTCTCTGTGTAATTAATGGACCCGATGACAACAATAACATGTCTAGAGAGAAGAGGAAGCAGCGAGGGACCAGGGTGGAGTGAGGACAGAGAAGTGACCACATAGAAAATGAAATCAAATCGAAAATGCAATTTGAATTAGCACAATTAGCAAATCGCAAAGACCTTTTTACATATATATACCATAAATGCCTTCAGCTTGCTCAGTTCCTCAGTGACTTCTCCTTTCTACTGTTGTCCCATGTAAATCCTTATAGCCCAGATAAACTTATTAGTTGATTAATACAAATTTTGGTCGATTAAGATGCTATTGACCAACTAAAGGCCAACAGCTCTAGTACTTAGTCATCTCAAATCCCATATATATTTATTTATTTTATTTAGATGTTTTTAATTGCTAGTTCAATACAAATATTTTGATCTGTTAGGTTAGGTAGAGAGGTCAGCGATTGATCAGGAGGAAAAAATTAACAAGACAGGCCTTTTTGGTTAATTTCATGTACCAATTTTATTACTTAATGATATTTTATACTAATATTTATACTCCTATTAACATAAGTAACATGACTAACCATGCTGATGATGTACTGGCTGAATTATATTATCACATGTTTGAGTAAAGTTTATCCTATGAACGCTCACTTGATTTCTAAGACTACTGTGTCACTCTTTAGCACTCTCCTGTGGTACCATTGAAAATTGCAGTTCACTCCCATGGGTAAGATTATAGTTTGTGGTGGATTAGTTGGTAACTTTGTAATAACACAAGTTTGTCCTCTCTTGGCACCTGTAGGATTATGAAGTGGCACAAAGGGCTTGCTCCTCGTGGATTCTGCAGAACTATTTGATTTCACAATGATTCTACTTTTTGCCACCAGACTTTGTTTCATTTCAAGTGGAGATTGCCCAAACTAGAGCTCAGTTTAGACACTGTTGGCACTATTTCAATATAGTTATTGCTGCTATATTCAAAGCAATGTTTTAACACAATAACAAGTACATTAAATACATTATAATATTGATATGGAACTAATATAATTCCCTCAAATAAACTAAGAGCACCTTTGGAATAGAGGCACAATGGGCATTATATTCAAATATGAACAACATACAAGTTAGATTTTGGAAAATATGTAGACTAACGTAACTTCAAAATAATATTACTCAAGCAGAAGTACAAAGTAGTGATGCATGAAATTACTTAAGTAAGTGTAAAAAAGTATTTGGGAAAACTACTATTCAAGCAAAAGTAACTTAAAGAGTAACTGTCGGGACAAGACATCTGAATTATAATTTTATGACAATGTAATATGAAGGACAAAACACTAAGTAATGCTCCAAAATCTGGTATTGTCAAAGGATTTACACAAAAATGAGACAAACTAAATCAAGAAAGTGGTGCAAGAAACACAAACACATGTTCAAATCAGAGTGTTGCTACTTCAATAAAAAATATTACTCAAGTAAGAGTAAAAGTATGCTATGAAAAATACTCTGAAAACTAAAAATATTTTATATTTTAAGTTAGTCAAGTAAATAAATGAGTAAATGTAACTGAGCACTACCCACCTCTGACCATAGGTATAAAAAAGTTATCTGATTGAAAATTAAAATAAAATAATCTTGCATATAATTTTCCAAAGGAGTTTATTAAGTGGTCGCCTGGTTCATAACTTTAGTGTTGAGTTTTATTTATTTTTTTATTTTGGAACCTCAACTAAAACATTTACATGCACATTCTTGCACATTTTTATTACTTTTTGGTATTTTTTCAAAACAGAGCCATCTGTTTTTTCTAATGAACTCTTCATATGAAATAAATTAAATATTCATTTTCGGTACTATCACCCCATATACTCTGGGACTAAATGTGAGAAGGTAAATTAAAAGATGTGACTGTGAGCAGGTGTTCCTCGACCAGACATAGACTTTTAAAAATGTCAGTTTATCATCAGATACGCAGTTACACAGACTTTTTTTTTTTTTTTTTTTTACATCTGTGCAAATGCATATGCAACAGTTATTTAATAAGTTGCATTTGGTTACATTTAGTTACATTTTCACTGCCTCATAGTTACATCTGGTCCTTTGAGGGCAACCATTTTGCTGATGTGGCCCTCAGTGAAAATGAGTTTGACACTCCTGCTCTACAATCACAAATGTCTTTATCTCTTCCTTTACCAATTCTCAAAAGTCCTACAAAATTTCCATCTAGTACCTCCTTTTTATGGCTTGCCTCCAGTGCACTAGACAGACATGCAGACAGACAGTCAGACAGAGATGTGAGCTAACATAACCTCTCCTGGCACCGGTAATAAAAGTCCTTTGGGAGAGATAGACACGCATTTATTGGACTGTTTTGCTTGTGAAAAATGTACCCATATTTAACACTGCATATTATATAGGCCTATAGTGTGTTCACAGAGTGTTCTGGGCTGTGTATGCAACAGTGAACCAGGAGTACGTTTGCATGTTAAAGAGGCAAGTATACAACCTGTGTGTGTGTGTGGGTGTGTGTGTGTGTGTGTGTGTGGGTGTGGGGGTGTGTGTGTGTGTGTGTGTGTGTGTGTGTGTGTGTGTGTGTGTGTGTGTGTGTGGGGGTGTGTGTGTGTGTGTGTGGGCGTGTGGGGGTGTGTGTGTGGGTGGGTGTGTGTGTGTGTGTGTGTGTGTGTGTGTGTGCGCTACCATCACGTATCTCTTGGTTATGTAACGCCCGGGCATGTTATAACTGCGCCGCTGTGCTTGTCTATGGACTTGCCTGTTAATGCGCGTGCTAGTTAGGCGGACTGCATTGGCGCAATACTAATCAGCCATAGCCCTCTTTTCCTTTGTATCATCGCCATTGACCAAATCTGCCATCTGTGCTTATGTATTCTTAAGATATAGAAATTACAACCTCCTACTCCAAAGCAAGCACTTTCTCACTCCACTCATTGCTTTCAATTTGCACTAGAGAAGCCACGCAGGTCTCATGCATGTTTGAGTACATTTATTTTTAAACATGCCAGATTTTTGCAGTGTTTTCTTTTCTTTTTTTTCCTTCTTTTTTTTGTTGGGGTGTGCAGTTAATACAGTTTTAATAGTAAGTACATATATTGCTCAAATCTGTTGCAAGAACTGAGTAATTCAAAAAATCTATTCAACTCAAATCACTTTTCTTGATACTATGCTAAGGAAATAAAATTGAGAATGAAGTTAGTGTAGAGTAGTTAGCATATGCCTGTGATGGTGAAAATGGGAGTTGATTGGCAAAATGTCAGCTTGAAAATAAGTGATTAAATATTGCTCAAACATGCACGAATCACTCCAAATACAACTTGAGTAAATGAGTAAATTGAGTAAATGAGGGGAAACAATTATAACATGCTTAAAAGCTCTACTTCGCATAATAGGCCTGCTTTAAACTTTCAACATTTTAGTGGATTTTAAAACATGAATCATATAAAATCCATAATAAAATTTTAATATTAATGCATTCGATTTATACAGCGCTCTTTTTTTGGTCACACAATACTCCATATTTGGTGATGGCAATCTTCTTCTGTAGCCACAGCTGCCCTGGGGGAGACTGTGAGAAGTAGGGTTGCTCATCTACACATTGGCTCTTCAAACCTCCAATCACTCACTTACACACCACAGTCATAAATAGTAGGGTTGTCAAAAGTATCGGAAATCAGATACTATTCGTGTAAACGTTAGTATCGTGACACTAACACTAATACATAGGCAAGGTGGGTGTCTTGTGTCTTCACGGACACACTGGGTACATTTACATGGCCAGTAAAATAATATTTAGATCAAATATTTGTCTGTGCATAATTTTCCTTGTCAAAACTTGCTTGAGCATGAACACTCACACATAAAATAAATTACTCACATTGCATGACATTTCAATCTGATAACTCCAGAAATCAGATAATGATCAGAGCTTTGGTGCACATGTAAACACAGCCACTGATAATATATGCACTGATCTGAGATTGAACTGACAGCCTGCTAAAGAATGACAATACAATATATCTATATTGTCAAAATAGATTTTTATACTAAGGAATAGACTTGATACTCAATACCAATTCTGATACCACTACAATAATAATAAAAACAGTCTTTATTTATACAATAGAATTAACATTTTGAATTTTTTTTATTTTATATTACCATGCGGAATTATCTACGCAATCCCTCAGTCGTTTGGATAGGTTCCATAGTGGTCCATGGACGTGTGTGGTCTTATACTTGTTCTGGTGTAGCTCAAGATCTTCTAAAGGTTCTAAGTGTGACTTCTTTAGTATCGATACCTGCTCAAATGAGTATCGGGTTTTGATGCTGGTTTTAGTATCAATTAGAATCTGATTTTCGATATTTTGGTAACCCCAACATGAATTTGTATGATTTTTTTAATGTATTGGACAGCCTTTTCTTTGTGAACTCTTGTGCCTGTACCTGCTTGTATATTGAATGCCTGTGTAATTACACTGAGCAGGGAGGCCCGGTGTGGATATGGGTCGCTGTCAAGAGCTCTAATCCTGTGCTAGGACTAACTTACTCTATGGGATTTCTCTCTTCCTGTTCAGGCCAAGCTGATGGCAACAAGCACGATGACCTCACCAAAGCACGCACTTATTGGCCTGCACATAGCAACCCTCACGGCCAATCAGGAGCGGCTTTGGTGACGTATGGGCTCCAGCATACAATGTGATTGGGCAGGAGGCGGGACATAAGGGCAAGCAGTGTTTTCAGAGGCTCATCTGATTAGCTGGGAGGGCGGGAGAGAAAGTGAGGAGAGAGGAGAGAGCAGGGGTGGGAGAAAGAAAGGGAGGGAGGGAGAGAGAGAGAGAGAGAGAGAGAGAGAGAGAGAGAGAGAGAGGAGACTTTGTAAGTGTTTTTGAGCTTCCTGTTAAACTACCTGTGGCTCAGAGAGAATACTGGGAAAGACAGATAGAGCTGAACTATCTGGACTTGTTAAGATTATAAATTAGCATGTTGAATTGAAAATATATTGTTTATAATATATAATTGAGTAGATGAGTAGATAGTCTTTTACCTTCTTGGCTTGGCTTTCTATCTGCCAGGCTCACAAAAGAAACTCATAGTATATTTAAAGCTCCTATTGACTTTTGAGAGCTTTAAACCATGTTATAATGTTGTTACTTTATCAAAAAACATACATGTGTTTTGTTTCATCCGCCACTGACTGAATATCGCTTTATTATTAGCCTGTCTACATCTCCAAAGCTCAAAATGCTCTGTTCCACATTGTGATGTCATATAGTGGTAGTTTTCACGTTCTAGTGAAGGTGTATGGAGTTTAAAAATACAGTGGAGCACTTCCTCGATTACCCCATAACAATGACGTCACAAGTGGCTTCTTTTTGAAAGAATAACTCAGCCTTAATATGGAGGGTTTGTGCGTTAAATATGTGACTGAAACAAAACAAAACTCTAGGTATGCTTTTGATGAGAAAACAACATTATTTCATAGAGCAGAAAATAGCATAAAATGGGCCCTTTAAAGATGCACTATGTAACTTTTCTGGTTCTCCATGGAGATCTTGCTTTGCTTTAATGTTCCACAGAATAGCATAAAACTTATCTATACCCATGGAGACAAGCAGACATCGCTACCACACCGTTAGAGGTCAGGTCTATTTTAATGTCATATCATGGAACTTCTTCATGGAGACAAGAAGGTGGCATCTACCCTCCACCAGAAAAGTTATGTACCGTTAATGTACCTTTAAATAAATAAATGTATATCTTATCTTTCCATAGTATAGTGCCCTAAATGGCCATGCTCACCACATTTGCCCTGTGTTTCCCTCTCTTTATGACTACTACTATTGTATGACTGACATCAATGCTGCTAATTACTAAGTAGGCCTGTATTTATTACATAATATGGCAGGAGGCAGCCAAGCGTGCTGCAGTGGAATTGACACGCTGTGCAATTAAGCCCGGACCCCACACTGTAAGTTCCTCTAAAGACAGATGACATACGTGTTTTATAAGAATTATTATGATGCCCTCAGATGTGTTTTCTTCACATCATCACCACATCAAAATTGGGACTAAACCTCGAACTAAACCATGACTAAACCAGGACTGGGGCAGGACCAAACCAGGATTAACAGGAGAAAAAGCATCATCAGTTCTAGTCCTGATTAGCCCCAGTTTAATCCTAATTTTGATGTGGTTTGTCAGCCTTACGTGATGGAGTACCTTAATATATTTTCTAACTATTCCCTTGTATGTGGTTGCAGCCTACTCATGGGTTTTAGAATTTTGAAAAATCAGGACTGTTGCTACAGCAATTAAGAATTCAACATATTGTATCTTGGGGAATAGGGAAAAGTTCACAAAATGTTGTCTGTAAACAGGAAGCTGATATGGTTATGGTTAATAACTTTGCAGTTACTGGGCCTATCCAGAAACAAAACTGGCACAAAGTCCAACCTCTTCTGTCAGCAAAAATAAACGTCAAAAGAACTTTAGAAAATGGGTGAGGGAAGTCTGGGAGTCCCTGCTTAGACTGCTGCCCCCGTGACCCGGCCCCGGATAAGCGGAAGAAAATGTATGGATGAATCATACATTTGGATATTTCTTGTGTTCAATGAAATGTCAAACAGCAACAAACAACTGTTCATTATAGTTCGAGCCATCAACTATATATTCTGTTGATATAAACATTTGGTTTAAGACAGTATGTTGTCACTGTCATGTTGAGCATTAGGAAAACCCCAGGTACTTTCTACAATGCTGTTGTAACCATTGGTACTTTTAAATCAGGCTAACCTGGAACTAAAATGTTGATGGGGAAACCAAGAATAAACTAGTGCTGTAAACCACACTTGTAAAACAGACTGATTAATGCACAAATACAGACAATGATTATCTTTTAGACAGAAAGATGATTCCGTGTTGAGACTACAGTGAAAATATTCAGTAGAAGACTAGGTTTCCTGTAAACCTCAGCTTGGCCGGTTGTAGACATTGTTAGCATATTTGACATTTTGACTGAACTTGTAAAACAGTGCAAGTAAGAATTGCTTCAAGTTCACCTTAATGGTTGGAAAATGATATATTTCGCTGTATGTACCAACCAACTAAACACATACAAAAGGTGACCCCTTTTGTCCTACGCAGGTCATTTAGGGCTATGTCCCTTGTGCCAATGTTGCACTTTTTCATTGATGCTACTTGGGTTTACAAGCATTCAGGGGTGTTGCATGTACCTATTGCTGTTCCAATCTCTGTGTGTGTTATATTCAATCAAAACAAAAAATTATATGGCTATTTCAGTTATTATCTATAAGCTTAAATTTCCTAAATCCATCCCACAATGTCCGAACACATTATTCAACAAAGTGTTCCTCTTTTTCTCTTGCTTCTTTCTATGGAAATGTTGTTCCTCTGGCTATGATATTCCAGAGTGTGGTATAAAACTATATGAATATTTTAAAAAAAAATCTATCTCCATGGAGAATGTTCCAAAGTATGCTTTTAACATTTTATTTCCATGGAATCCCGCATGTAATGTGCCACCTCCAGAAAGTTACATACTGTACCTTTAATGAACCTAATGACTTTCTTTCTCCTTGCACATATATTTACATCCAATTGAAATGCGTGCGGAGCCTATAGCCCTGTTTGCATGTGTTTATAGACTCAGACTAGACTCCTTCATTCCTCCACTGTGGCTATGACCCCGCCTCGTGCGCGCTCCCATTGGCCACCGCAGCCTCGCTCTCCTAACAGCTGTTCAGTGTTTTCCCACACTGCCATTGGCCAGACCGGGCCGTCAATCAATTTTACTTTGACATGTGGCCCCTCCCCTCTCGGTGTTCCGCGGCGTTTCATTGGCTACTGTACGGGTCCGCGCGCCGCTATTGGCCGCACGAGCTGGTTGTCAAGGCTTCGGGGCTTCATTCACCATTTTGCGACTGTAGTGTAGAATGCACAGAGCAGTAGTTTTCCACCTTTTAAGTTGCTTTGCCGGAGAAACATGAACGGTCGCTAATTGGCAACTGCGCACGACCGGCCCCACTGCCCTATTTTATCCCGCGGAGTCATCACACCACCAGTCTGAACCCGCTCCGGTGAGTATAGCCCGAGACAAATCTTTGCTCTCTGCAGCACTGCGGCTTGTGAGGCTTGTTGTGCTTTCGGCGAGCTCCGATGCTAATAGATGTTTACCGTGGTCATAAACAGCATTAGCCCGGGGAGCATGGGTTCTATTTACACATATAAGAGTGACCCGGTCCGAGAACTCGGGGCTAGACCTAGTGTCATCTGCGTAAAAGGGAGCGGTGCGGCTAGACACTGAGGGCTTGAAACTTTTCCACTAGAAATAAATTCAACGCCATAACTGCCTATGGACTTCCTACAACAACTGTTTTTTTTTCTGCCTGCGTAGCACCAACAAGCTACAACTCCCTAATGACATCTCTTTATCGCTGCGCTTACATATATATCCCTACTGTGCGTGCGTAAACGTTGTTGAATATTCATGTTTTTGGTGGGCTTTCAGGGCCTACTTAGTCCACAGCCACCTATTGACACTCACAGTATCATCTTAACCATAAAACATTACAAATCAACTCTTAAGCGTGGCGTAAAGTTATCCTGCAGGCTTGGACAACCTTTTTACGCAACTGTCACTTTTGGATGGGCTACGTTTATCGCGTTAGAGGACTTTGAAAGTGGATTGACAAAGTTGCCGTGAGCTTCCTAGAGGATAGAACCAGCATTACGGCGGTATTAAGGGTCACCACGGCTCTTTAAGTGGTTATTTAGCCGGGGACAGCGAGGTTGGACAGGGGATTTCTTCTAAGCGGCCTGTTACTTGTGCTCCCGGGGCCTGGCTGGTCCCTGCACGCCACGGTCTGCAGTAGTGAAGTGCGTGGAGTACAACGGGTTGTAATCGCGGTACTACGACTACACGCACACGCAGCAAAAGTAGGTGATGACATCAGGGCTCGTAGTGTGCAATACGTGTTCAGGCCTTTGCTAGATAAGTTAAGACACTGCTACAGCCGATTGAGGACCTATTCAATATAGAAACTATTTGTTTATTTCTTTCTTACAACCTGCCCTGCCCCTTGTAAACTACATACCAAGTTACAAGAAAGTTGTGTTTTTTTTGAATGGGTAGGCTATCTATAGTGTGTACTGTGGCCTGGAATGTCTAATGTACTGATGCCCAAGTACTTAATGTGTTATTACTTATGCAAGGGTGTAACAAGCTATTGATGTAACATATGGTAGCATCCAATGTCAAAATATAATACCTTCATAGCCTAATGTAGGTATATTATAGTCCTAGATAAAGTACTCAAATTACTACAGAGCTCTTAGTTTTAATGGTGACAAATGACCCCATATATTTCAGTCATAAGTTCATTTTCTTCATTGTAAGATGTTGTCACTTCTTTGTATCAAACTGTAGACTATATTTCATAATGTTTGTAGATCTAAAATACTCAAAATGTGTTTATTTGTTAATCCCAAAGAACAATAAATACAATTGGACTGAATAACAAAACAACACGTCATATGTATTCCTATTTCTAGACATGAGTCATTTGGTATGTTAGATGCCTTTTGCTATTTCAGGTTGAATAGACCAACAGCCAAATATTACTTAATTAGTGTACATATATGACTTAGGGTTCACGATGATTTAGTACTAGTTTAAGCTCGGTTTAGTCCTGATGTAGACTTGGTTTGATCCTCCTAGTCCTAGTCCTAGTCCTGGTTTAGTTCTGGGTTTATTTCAAGCGTAGATTCAGTTTGAATGATGTGTGTTAGTGTTACTTTATACTCGTTATAGTACAGTATAATATAGAAGTAATTGTTATCACTTCTAGTTTCATTATTGAGGAGGCTGCTGTTACTCATTTACTCTGTGAATGTGGCTATGCATTTCTTGGAACATCATACTCGAATGTGATGAAACGTATTGGGTAATTTACTCGTTGTAATGTGAATAAAGGTACAGAGCAGTCTTCTTTAGTGGAGTGTGGAGGAGGTAACGTTTTGTACCGAGAGTAGAACAAAATGTAGCTCGAACACAAATGCTTACTGGGCAGTTTGCTTATTCCCTTTCATTGACAAGCTTAGCAATATCATGAACAGAAACTTAACGTATATTTAAGGCGAGAGTCATCTTTAGATTTCAAATTGAATGTGTAAGAATTGCTTAAAGTAGACCTATTATGCAAAAATGTGCTTTTAAACATGCTATAGTTGTTTCCCCCCACTATTTGCTCACCCAAAGTTTTATTTCTGGTGATTCATAAATGTTTGAGCAATCTATGATCGTGTATTTTCAAGATGTAATTTTTTCCGATTAACTCCAGTTTTCACCGCCACCCTTATACTCCCACTGCTTTTACTTACAGTTATATAGCATACGCAAACACAATACGTCCATTACATTTTAGTTTCTTTTTTTCTGTAATAATTGCCATATCACTTTGCCAGTAAACCTGTGCTAAACTGGGTTCATAGCATCTCACGGCAAATTGCACCCACTCAAATATTTGGAAAAGCGCAAACAATAGGATTCATTGTGTATTTGCAGAAAAAGAAATATTAACAAGAATTTTGGTTAGCATTAACCTGAACATGTATGGACTACACATTGATACTGTGCCAAAGCGTGTGAGATAGTTAAGCCTCTCGACCTTTTAAGGGCATGTCATTTTCATTTTATAGAGTGGTAGAGTGGTTGTATGGCTCTGATATGAATGTATTAGGCCTGTTTTATTGACACTAGTCTGGATGCATATCTGTACCTCCCCTGTTCAGTTTAAAGGAGGTGTTGTAATTTATTGGCTAAATTACCATAACCACAATCTCTTTGAGTGGAGCCTGTGTGTGTGTTATGTTTTCATGTTGTTGACAGTTCACTTGAGAATTGGTGGATGTAAATCTCATCTTTAGAAATACAAAAATACAATTACACTGCAGCTACAAACATGGATTATGAATGGACACTACTTACATTACAAACTAACAAGAGTGATTGATGGAGCAGTGTTATTTTCACCAGACTAAAATAATAAAATATGCTACACTGTGAGCATATTGTTAAACTTTTATATCTCTATGGATACAAGTAGACCTACCACAATAACACATTTTAAAGTTCGATATTTTGGTGTAAATTTAGATGATAAACGATAATGACAAAACTAATTTATGCCACTGACATAATATATCGCAAAAACGATTCTAAATCTGTAATATTGTTAAAACATGAACTGCTATAACTCATTAAAGACGCAAACGAAATACTAAAGTGTTTCATTTTGCTATTTATTTATTGCAGTTAGTAATTCAAACTTTTATGGCTTAAATCTTATCGTATAACCAAAAATACTCTGTGGTGCAAAGAAAAAGTACACACAATAAATACTGACCCCATAAAGCACTGTATCGTGACAGGCCTAGATACAAGCAGGTGACACTACCAGACCAAGTTACAGGTCAGATCTGTGGAGACCTGAGCCTGCTCAGGATAAGAATGCATGTTTTCCCTTGTATTTTTAGACAGTTTTCCATTGTCTAATGCCATAACGTGGAACATTCTTTGCAATACCATCATCACAAAGACAAGCAACTGGCAGACCTTGCACCGGAAAAGTTACATAGTGCACTTTTAAAATACTGTTTCCACAAGTAGATGTCAGAATAGCTTAACAGCATGCTTGTTGCTAAATATTTGACAGCACTCTAAAAGCTCCAACTAACTAGGCTATTTAATACACTGCACCTATGACCTTCTACTACATTTATCAGTCCAAACTAGGGTACAATTTCTGACCTGCTTTTTGTAGGGTCTGCTTCACACTATCTTACTCATTTGGCAAATTTAAAAACCATCTTAACAAAAGGAATCATTGTTTTTTTCCTATTTCAAAATGATCTTCCATATAGTTTATCTCTCCACTTGTAGGTCACCTCTCTGCAGTTTGATATAGTGTCAGTAATTACAGCGAGCCTTCACCTCTCCTCCTGCGTGACCCTGTTTCTCACCTGACATGGCATAGATCAGCCCTGTTTACTGCCCATGGCATAGGGGAAGGTAAACACACTTATTCAAATATTGTCTTGGGAACGTGTTGTACTACACTGCATAGGTGTTCAAGGTTTATTTAATCAGCAACAGATCATCCAATACACGTAAAAATGCATTAATAATAGTGCTATAATAGTAATAATAGTGTCTTTAAAGTATTTACATTTATTTCAGTATTAGAAGTAGTAGTAGTAGTAGCAGTAGCAATACTATATCTAGTTCTATAGTGAGGTATCATTCTTTTTGACAATCCTAAGTAGTAGAGAAACTAGTGATTGCAGTGTTAGTGATAGTAATTTGGTAGTCCTTTAATACTTTTCCTGACACTTAGTTACATTTCACTGCTTTATTCAAAACATCCCATGGTGGTTGGTAAGACACTTGTTCTGTATGCAAATATGTGAAGTGTCTTGCCAAAGGACACAGCCACAGTTTACTCGTGCAAGATTAAAACCGGTAACCACCTGGTTGATGGCTGAACGTTTAGCAGCTCTACCCTTACTGCCTCGTTGGATTTAAGTTTTTTGGACAAAACACAATGTTTGTATTTTTAAATGAAATTGTATTGTACATTGTATTGTTAATTGTATTTTTAAATAGATGTGATTTTTTAAGTGCATTAAAAGAATAACATTAAGAACTGCTCAAGTGTCATGGACAGCCCGAATTTAAGGTTAAGAGATGTGATTTACCCATAACTTTCACACTTTGCAGCTTTGTGTGTAGGTGGTGCAAGCCAGTAGCACTATGCATTAGGTATTCAAATCAGGTTCAGAAGCCTACTTCAATCATTTGTGACTGTACAAACAATAATAATATATGAGTCTTAAAGTTTATATAATTTATTTTTTTCCAGATTTTTTTTAGCATTCCTGATTAGCCCCATGTCTTTCTATAAGTGTCACAATACTGAAATTTCAAACTTGATCCCAAAGATAATTTCTATATCGATGATACAAAACACAACTTTTCAGACCATACAATGTCATTTTCAACACCAGATAATAATCGTTTATTTTAATGTTGCCATGTAATACTAGTAATAGTATTTTGCTATACTATAATAAAGGTTCCGTTTTGTGCTACTTATGTGATTGTAGATGTAGTATTTGGCTGTCTTTTTTTTTAAACAAGCATATACATATACAACATATTTCCTGCAGTGGTCCCATATTTAGTTTAGATGTTTATGATTTTGGCCTGGACTGGCTTCCACTCAGCTGCACATGGGTCGCCTGTGACAAATTTCACAAAAAGAGAAGGACTTGCATCATTGACTCTGCTCTTATCGGAGGGCCCTGGCAGTGACACAGCTGTTGTACACAGTTCACTCCTCAGTCAACACACAGAACAGGCCTCTCATCACCAAACACAAGGCACGAGGCCAAACCATTATGAACACTGCTCCCTGTGCTAAACCTACATTTACATAGATATTACAATGGCTTGATGACTCTGCTTTTACCTATTTCATCTTATTATACTTATGCATGGGTTTAAATCACATTCATTTTATGTTATGCTTGTCATTTGAGGACTTTTAACCCTTCAAACTGTATATTTAGTTTTTTTATTATTCATAGTTGGATACAGTCCTAATTTTTATCACTTGAAACCAAAAATTATGAAGAAAAGAGATAGATATTATATTAAAGATGCACTGTATAACTTTTCTGGCAGAGGGTCCTCCATGGAGATGTTTTTGCTTTGCCTACTTTCACAGTAAGGCATTAAATGTATCTATCTGCTCCCCCACTCACAATGACTATGACAATCACTGTGTTTTCTGGATATATTTTTAGCAATAACGTACTTTCAACAACATCCCAGATGAAGCAGTAATATCTCCATGGCAACCAGAAGAGTTACATAGTGCACATAATGACCTTAGAGCACTGCAACTTGTAAATACTAAACTGACTATCTAAATGGTTGTTAGTAGCCACTATTACTATTGGCTACAACTGCAAGCTTTGTAGATAATAGAAAATCAATAATAGTTGGAATTTTGATGTGCTTGTTGAACTTTTTTGTGTCTAATTTGCGTACAGTGTTGAGAAATAATTGAATACATGTACGAAAAATACTGATGATTAGGGTATTTGAGTATTCAATATTCTGTAACTGAATACATTTGCAAAGTATTCTTTCCATGACTGCTTATGTATCAGCCGTTTTTACATTTTTAAAAACACCTGAAGCTAGCTGTGGGAATTTTAGTCCTGGTTTAGACTATTTTAGTTGTGGTTATGTTCTGGTTTATTTGACAGTTTGTCCTGGTTTTGTTTTCACATAGTTACCACATTAAGGACAGTAAGACAACAAGACGATATATTTCATTTTATTTCAAAGTTTAGTATTTCCATCTCTGTTGCAGTATCTCCAAATGCACATAAAAATGAGTAGAAACCAGGCTCAGCGCACTATCGACTCAGAGCATAAAATGTTTGCAGTGCGTAGCCTTGAGACAGTCTGATGTGGAGCGTATAAAAGGGATCTGAATGAGAACTGCACAGACGAACAGAAAAAGACGAGACGGAGAGAGGGATGAGGAGAGAGAAGAGAGGAGAGGAATGGAGAAAGGGAGTTAGAAAGAGAAAGGAGAAAGAGGTGGGAGGATGAAGAGAAACATGGAGGGAAGTCAGCTGTCAATCAAAGCGACAGGAGACATGCTGGGCTAGTTCTTATATTCTGAGAGAAGTGAGAGGATTTCATGTGGTGTATCTGGCAACGTATATTTCTCTTTCTCTCTCTTTCTCTAAAATGATTCAATCGACTGCATTATGTCTACCAGTATTTCAAGGACACACAGACAAATGGGTGAGTTCAGCAATAGTTTATTTAAATATATACTGTGTAACTTTTCTGTGTGGGGGAATCCAATACCTGCTCATCTCTATAGAGATACTATTGCTTAACAGGAAATGTTCCACAATTTGTATTACCATATTTTCCAGACTATAAGTAGCACTGGAGTATAAGTTGCATTTTTTGGTGAAATTTATTTTACGTAATCTGAGACATTTTATTCTCTAAAGCAAGTTATAATAATAAAAACAGTAGAAATAGAGGACAGGCTGAATATCAGTACAGCATGCTAACATAACACATTTATATTTATTCAGCTACATGAAGCATAGACAGAACTGAACACAGGTTGGTATGGTATGTTATGTTAATGTAAGATGTTAACAGTTAATCAGATAACTAAAGTATAAAAAAACACGCTAACAAGTTTACTCTGGATCTCACTCCAAATCACTAAATCCACTGAATTCTTCATCCTCGGTGTCGCTTCTGAACAACTTCACCTGCTCCGGAAGTAGATGAAGCACCTGTCATCAGACTCAGAAGAATACAGTTTTCTTTTAGGGGTCATTTTTGTTCAGTCTGTCTCAGATGTCTTTTAAATTACCATAATGTTGAAATTTGAAAATTTCAATGGTACAGGAGTAGTAGATACTGGTACACAAGCCTGGAGTGTCCTCACACAGCTGTCAATAACAAAGATGTGAAATTATACATTTTAATAATTTCACATAAAAGTCACATCTGAGTATAAGTCGCACCGCCGGCCAAACTATGAAAAAAAGTGTGACTTATAGTCCGGAAAATACAGTACTTTTATAATTCTTTGCTCTGGAACAATTAGGGGAAAGCCAACTATCTCCATGGCGACATGTTACATAGTGAACCTTTAAGCCCGCTGCACACTACAGGATAATTTGCCTGATTTAGGCCCGATTTTCTTCTTGACTTTGGATCCTTGTATGCAGTTTTTAAGCCTCTGTGCTCGTCCTGCGTGTGGTGTGTCAATGCGACGGAGCTGCTCAGTCATATCGTAACCACAAAACATCACCACGGCAACAGCCAATAAAGTAGAGCACTAGGGACCAGGAAATGGCGAAAATGATTTAAAGATGACTTTATTACTCTCATAAAGTTGTAAAGTTAAACTGCAGTATTCTCATCCGTATTATCCATTAGAGTTTGCCCACAAATAATAACACCCAGTCCATAAAACAGCACTATTCAGCTTGAAGCATTCTTTAAAAAGTAAAACAAGTAGTAGTCTGTTTACATAAACACAGTGAGGATCGGGTTGAAACTACTGCATTTTAGCAATAGTGACTCTACTTCCTGTAATTGACCGCCAAGATTCTGTGCATTAAAGAATTTTTATCTGAGCTCTTGTGCCACATTACACAAGTAATAATGATAGAGTTTAAACTTGCGTCTAAACTAGAAGTACAATATTTTGCTCTTTTGAACACTTTAGAGTCTCAAATGGAGTCGTTTTACTCTAGACAGGAAATTTATGTGAGATGCGCTCACAACTTTTAGCTTGTGGTGCACAATCTCTTCCCTTGCATATTCCACTTCAGTCTTTGCACTCGGAGATTTAAAATCTTGTTCGATTCCCCTCGTGTCTGTGGTCTGTGCTTTTTGTTGCATGTTCACAAATCGTTGTAGTGTGTGGCGGTCTTGAGATAATCTATTTACCTCTGTATGTACAAACTTTAATGAAAGTATGATAGATTTGTCAAGAGGAGCCTACACTATTATGAAAATATAGCAAAACTAAAAAGAACATGTGTGGTTTGTGAGAGCCCTGACTTGGAGTTAAAGTTCAACTCCTCCACAAACCACTTTCATTATTATTTTACCCTTTCACACTTTTTCTTTCTTACATAATGTCAGTGATATGTTTTGCTGTTATTTATTTTGCTCAAATATTGTGCTATTCTTAAAGGGTATTATGCAAAATTGAGTTTTTGAGCTTTCTACTGTGTTATAACTTTCCCTTATCAAAAACATGCCAGAGGTCATCCATGCATGAGTATTTTAGCAGTCTCTCGAACCCTCCTTATGGTTAGCTGTAAAATTCTGTGCAATGCTCAGCCCACAATCTATGTCACCCAGGCTCCCACATGACAATTCTCCAAAAATATACATAAACATGAGACAAATCTTTATCTTTGACAAACCTGATGCTTTTGCAGTAGTTTCATTAGTGGGAATGCACGCTGATTGTGTTGTGATGGCGCTCTGAAGAGGAAGTGACAATGCAGGAAGTTTTTAAAAACTCAAAATAACAGTAATTTCTTTTATATTACCACATGGTCTTATACTATTTCTAGTAGAGATCAAGACAGTTCTAAAACTATTCACTCCCCATTTTGTCCTGTTTATGTGATATTTTCAGTATCAGCACTTGATCAAATGAGTATCTGGTTTTGAGTCATTTTAGTACTGATTTGTATGTAGACATTAATATATTTGGCATTAATAACAATTTTGGCATTTCATTTTTGTTTTTATACTGTATGCTTGAACCACAAATCATAGAGCATACCACTAGTGTTTTTTTGTTGTTGTTTTTTTTCAAGTAAACCAGTGAATATATAAGGCCAACTACATCTTTACCAATTTATAACTACTACTGCTACTACATCTAACACTGTTTTTCAAAATAAATATTCATGTGGATTCTTCTATGTAGAAAAGAGCTTTGAATTCAGACATTGTAACAGCTTTAAGATCAGTAGACTCTGTTGTATTTGAAACTGTAACTATTCTCTACTAAGGGACCTCGAGGGAGTGCGAGCTAACAACGAACCAACACAAGACCAAAGCAATTGGACCAGTCAAATCAATTTCACTAAAGACTGAATGAAAAACTTTTTGTATGAATAATTTGGGACATAGCAAAGACTAGTGCAGAATAACAATTATTTGAGGACAGGCGACTGCTATTCTGGACGGTTTCAGTTAACAATGGGGATTTACAGATTGAGATTGAAATAAATATGCAACTAAGGTGTATGCCCAGTTTGAAACTCCAGTAAAGAGACTATTTTTACTGCTTTAGTCCTGGTTTAGTTCTGGTTTGGTCTTAGCGTCATCCTAATTTAGTGTTTCTCCTTCTCTACCTAATTATGTTGTTGTATTAGTATACTTAAGTTGGATCTGGTTTAGTCCTGTATCTGAGTGGAGTCTGATTTCCCATTTTTTTGTCCTGTTTTGGTCTTGGTCAAGTCCCGGATATATCATGGTTTGATCCCGACGAGGTGCAAATGTTCATGGGTTTGACTATTTTCTTTGTTGGATTGCAGTTAAATTCATTATTTTTGCCCTGATTGTCATTGGTTTGATCCCAGTTTGGCACCTGTTTGAATGTTATCCTAATTTTGCCATGGTTTATTCCACATGGGTAAGTACTGATTTGAATGCTGATTTAGGTCTGGCTTAGTTGTGAAAGTATCTTGATTTAGTCCTTGTACAGTTATGGTATAGTGTTTGTTTTGTCCCTATAATCTTCCAAATTTAAGTGTAAATCCCACGTCTCTCTTATCAAGGTTCAAGGTTTCTTTATTAGTACCTGAGGATACGTTTGTTTGCAGAAGGGATCACAGCAGTACAATAACATTAAAATGAAGACACACAAAATTTCACATATCAGGGACTCTTACAGCCTTCAAAAGTGACAGCCCCCTTATTCCTCGTTCAACAGAAGCCTGGGGTTTAAAAATGGGATTCCACCTGGACACCACTCCTGAACAAACCTGTCCCTGTAGTGTTATAGGGACAGTTTAAGGACCACATAGAGTGATCCAGAGCGACGAGGCTGGTGCTGCTGCTGCAGCGGGTGTGTGGGGTCCATAGTGATGGACCTGGCCTTCCGCAGTAGCTCAGTGGAGTACAGCTCTGACACACTGAGCTGAGGCACACCCAGCAGTCTACTCGCCTACTTCACCACCTTTTGCAGGGAGTTGTCAATGCTCAATTTTAGTTTAGTCCATGAAAAACATTTTCAGTGGTAGTACTCAGAGTGGATGCATTTGCAAGCACTACAACTATGTAATAAACACTGAAAGAGCTTTATTTGAACTGTGGAATAGTGTTGTCACAATACTAACATTTCAAACTTGGATATACAATTCATACTGTATACTACACACTTATTAAACTCTATACTACACAGTTATTCAAGAAAAAAGAATGAAAGCAAATAATATTTAAATAATGACTAGGTTTATCTATTCAAATAACATTAAGAATTTACTTGTTGTTAAAATAGAATAAGTAGCTATTATATAAATAGTGGCTTCAAAAACTAGTCAGTGAGAGGTCTATGCTTTTAAGGATCTTTATAGTTCACTATGGCGTGCAGAGTGAGACCTCTTTCACTTTCAATAGTTTAGCTTCGACGTCTTTATGCTGTTTTCTTTTCATCTCACCCATCATCGGCAGCCTCAAATGATTTAAGTAACTAAACACAGTGTGGAAGATCTTTAAGGTAACTACTGCTTCTTAGTCACAAATAGATGAAAAAAGCCAAACCTGAGCTCTGCCTTGCATTTAGCTCTGTGCACCAGAGTTTGACCTGAGTGCATCAGCCTCAGCATTTCCAACTAATTTTGTGGTCTGTGCAGAGGTGAGGAGAGAGTGAGTGAATTTCCTTTTTTTCTTTTAGTTGTCAATTAAAGCAATAATTAAAGTGTGTTCTACATTGTTTAATCCATGTTTATAAAGATGAGAGGGCACATGAGAAGGGATGTGATGATGATCTGTCAGGTGCAGCGCTGCAACATTTTGGCTGCAATTTTGGGCACTCTGCATTAGTTCTGATAAAAGGTCATTTTTTTCCCTGTATTGATACTTGCTTAAATGAGTTTTAGTATTTTTGATGTTTTTGACACCCTGGTGTGGAATAAAAAAAAAACCCTGAAGAATTTGTTGAGAAGGATAGCTTTGAAATACAGATAGAGGTCGTTATGGAGAGAGAGAGAGAAAGGGCAAGAGACAGAGAGAGAGAGGAGAAACTGTGAGAGAGAGAAAGGGCGAGAGACTATCTTCTAGCTGTAGGAATTCCCCCGCCTCTGATCGCCCCGGCCAAGTGCACAGCAGCGGGTGTGTGCAGAGAGGCTTGTCTGGGCATATTGCATTTGTGCTCCTCACTGTTTCCATACTGAGCCCTAGCGCACAGTGCAGTACTTTGTGTGTATTATAGTAGTACCATAGTAGTATTAGTGTCTAAAATGGCGTCTCATTGTCAGTATGTACCTGGCCTGGACGCGAGCCTTCGGTAATGTGAGTAGGAGCGTTATGTAAGAGATAAATGTGTAATGAATGTGTGAATGAGTCATGATTGTTACAACTCGGCACTGCATCCTTCAACAGGGAATACGCAGGAATTTAGACGTGTTAGAAAGAATAACATTACCACGAATACGAAGGGGATTACAGGTGTAGAGCGACACCTGTTCTGCACTGTTAGACAATTTATGAAGGTGCTATTTAATACATTATGCAGTGGTTTTAAGCTAGTTTGAACATCTTATATATTTCCTGAAAAAGAACTTAAAATCGTATAGAGCAAAAATGTCAGAAAATACCTTATTATTATTTGTGATTTCTGTTTTTAATAATTCTGCTCAAAGTTCACATTTTAAAAGCATCCAGAGGAATTGACAAAAAGACTGACATATGAACTGAAAACTAATGCAAGAATCACATCTCAGGACATGTTTGTACAGATCTAAACTACAGAGTTAGCAGTTTTTTATGCAGAATAAGACAGAATATTTTGTTGTTTGTGGAGGAAATTCCATTCTTCAATAATTGCATTAATTTGCAGCCCTATTGTATACTTTTAATCTAAACTGACACTGTACCTTACCTAACTTACCTTAACCCTGAAGAGTTCATTTTAACCATATGATATTGTTGTGTCATCAAAAACATACAATTTGTTGTGCATGTATTTTAGGGTGCTTTCACATTATCTGCACGCCACATTAAAACTGGGACTAAATCCAAAACTAAACCTTTGGTAAACCCAGATTAGAACAGAACCAAACCAAGTCTAACTCTGCCCTAAACTATGGATAAGTGTAAAAGTCACAACAGTTATTTTTATTATTAAGTTAAGTTTAAGTTATTTGGGAAATGAGGTTTCACTGTTCTAGTTTAAAAAGTCAGAATAATGCCTTACATGGGACCTTACGATGTGTATTTTGTATGTGTGCTAATAATAGATACTAAATTTCTATGCATTACACTTCAACTACACATGTTGTCTGTTTCCTTTTGTGACTCAATATATTGCAAAATCTGAAACATCTATTTTCACAAATGCAATGTATGTAGTCGTTGTCTTAGTCATAATAGTAGTGGTGGTGGTAATACATAAAGTTGGATTGGTGTAGTAGTAGTAGTAGTAGTAGTAGTAGTAGTTGTAGTAGTAGTAAATTTTGCAGCTAAAATACATGTGTTGCATACCGTATAATCTTGACATTTAAAAATTCTTGTCACATGGTATTTTCTTTATGACTCAGATACATTGATGACATCTACTTTCAGTCTGAGTATATATCACAACCCACATAATGAGGTTGCAATAATCGCATCTGCATTTTTATATTTATGTTTGTCATTGTAAAGTTGTATAATACCAGTGAAATTAAAATGATTGCTCATTTCTACTTGAGCAGTTTTTTGTGGTGTAATAACAAAACCCGTGACCTACTGTTTCCAACACCCACAGTAACGGTTAGGCCGACTGCTTTTAAATTAATGAAATAACTTAATGCCAGACCAGTTTTCACAAAGTCTATGAAATTTATGAAAAATAAATACAATTTGGAGCTGGAACGTTCTTTATTAAATATCTTCAGAGCCAAGTTTGGTATTAGACTAATGCAAAAAGTAATTATGTCATCTCATTATTGACATTTTTCAAAATTAATCGCAGTATTGCAGCATTTCTTTATGCATTTCATAACATTATAACAAAAGCTATGAGTCTTGCATATAAAAGGGGCTTTATATGCTTTAGGTGTAGGGTACGATGTCCTATTTTCTTCATGAGATGCTGTTTTGCCTGAAATGTTCCACAGAATTGCATAAAACTTAGCAATCTTTGAGTAGATGACTCCACCAAAGTCTTTTTTGGCAAAAAAAAACTTGTGTAATGGGATAAATGATAGATATGTTTATATCATTCTGTGGAACATTCCAGGCAAAGCAATAACATTTTCATGAGACAATCAGATGACAGACCCACCACCAAAAAACATATATAATGCATCTTCAATTCATAATTAAACTAATTAAAATTATTTTGGTGTTCCTATTAGATTTATATAATTTTAAGCCCACCACACACTACAGGATTTTTCAGTCTTAAGGGATTTTTAAATGTGAGACAAAAAGTGTAGACCACACAAGGAGAATCTTATGAGATTTTAAATCTCTGAGCGCAAAGACTGCAGCGAAGAGACTGCACACCACTAAAAGTTGTGAGCTAACAAGCTCATGTGTAACACCTGCCCCTAACACTTTGTTTTAAACATGAGGAGCGCAGTGGATTCAAAATCACATAGAAATATCCAAAGTTGTTTAGAAGCAAATCAGTTCATAAATCTGGCAAATTATCCTGTAATGTGTAGCAGGCTTAAGTTTCTACATTAAATCTGCATTCAACCAATTTTCCAGACTAAATACATTCTTGTAGCAGATAAATATGAATGGCCAACTATCTACTTAAAATTATCAGTCTTTTACCTTTGCTCTAGTATTTTTTTTAATTAACTATCTTATTAATGTTGAGTTGAATTTGATAAGAATTACATCAAAAGTATTGGTCTTTTGAATGCTGAGTGGTCAGACTGTTCTTGTAAGTTAAGTTGGGGCTGGGTCACTGACCGAGACTCTGGTATGAGACTGCTGTTTGTTTTGGCTCAAGCTGTTTCCCCAAAGTTTTTTTTAGTGGATGACTTTCGTCATTATCTCTAATATGTATCAAGACAAAATACACGTAACTATTTGTTTCCATTTCTTTTAATTGTAAATTCTTGCAATAATTTTGGCAACAATACACATTTACGCAAAGGAAATTACTCGTACCACTTGTTCCTTATTTCAGTACATAGTTTGAATTGCTAAGTGCTGACTTTTGTTTTTTATGGTCTAAAATACTCCTGTAAGCGGAGCTATGGGTTGCTCTTACTTCCTTTATTTCTTAGTACATAAATTACATGTTATGCCTATTGTATAAACATCAATTTTGTTTTCTTTCATTGCTTAGTGCTTTAGTGATGTTCCTCATTTTGACATATCTAGTTGACGGCTTGGACAGGACACCATAGTAAATAAGATCTTGGGTCTTTTACTTAATTGACTAAAATAATTATATTAATTTATAATGGTAATCATTTCCACTGCTAGCATAGTACTTTACACAGCTGATCCAAAATTCATGTTGTTTCGTTATTGTACATATGGGACCAAACATTTATTCTCAACAAAATTTACAAAACCATGGCATTAAATTTTTGGGGTGTCATTTCATTTAATAGATACTGTACATATAACATTTATAGATTTAATTAAAACTGACAATGTAAAGCCTTTCTAAAACAAATATATGTTTTAAAAAAGTAATCTATTGTATGACATGTTTCATTTCTGGTCCCAGTGACACATTCTCAATTACAATAGAGTTTCTTGGAGTATTTGTGTAGAAAGTCTATTTTGTTTTTCTTAAAGTTTTATATAATATATATATTTTTATTAAATCTTTATTTCTCCTCCATTTTCCAGACAAAACAAGTTGTTGTGCAGCCGTTTGCAGATAGAGCCCAAGTGTTTTGCAATGAATGCCGTACTGTACAAAGACCCTATTCAAAAGCCCTTTGATTTTAACAGAGTCCATGATTTATTGTCATTGCCTTGGACTTAGCAGCCGTCTGTGTGAATAGGCTTAGTGAATGTCTGATTGTATTTACCACATGAGTAAACCACCCTCTCTCTTTCTTTTTTTTCTTTCAGAGTCTTCAGAATAAAGGTGGACAAGTGCTGGAGTTGCAGACGAGACAGGATGAGCGAGAGAGACACAGACAGAGGAGGAAAATAGAAAAGCAAGCAACAAGGCAAAGCAATAGAAGATCTCGGGGATAAATACGAAACCAATTGTTGAAGATGAAGCCACTAAAAAAGCAAGGAAGGCGCTCTCCTCCCTCGACTCGAGCTAAAGGGGGGAAGAGGCGCGGCGCGGGGGACGTTTCAGATGGAGGTGAGAAAAGAGATTCAGATGAAAACAGAGAAAGATCCCCACAAAATCGAACTTCGGATTCCTCGCAAGAGCCAATCAGAGTGCGGGACAATTCGGAGGGGGAGGGGCTCTACAGAGAGGGCTTGTCCGATGTCGATTCAGGGAAAATGTTGACCTCTTCGGACGAAATTTCGGGTCGTTTGATGGTGAGTGGTGGAAGCCATAGCGACAGTGGTGGTAGTAGTTGTAGTAACAGTAGTACACCAAGCGCAAACAACAGTCCGAATCACGCCTCAAGTCGGAAAACAGCAACTTTCAAGGCTCGCGTCCCGAAAAAGAAGTACACCTCGGAACACTGCTCTTCGTCTGGAAACAGCAACCCCGCACCCAATACCCCACCCCCTCCTCAGAATCAGGGCATGACGAGCCAGGTGCCCTCAAATCAAGAGAGTGAAGTCCCACAATCTCAAAGCAGAAGGTTAATAGATGATTTCCACAATAGAAGGCTATGCAGAGACGGCTCGCCAGGCCCACCTACGTTAACGCTAGCATCAGAGCGGGAACGACCAGGAGGAGTGGAGGACAGAGTTTCACCAAGTCCGCTGCCTAGGTGTTCCTCAACTGACACAGCGAGTGAGCATTCAGCCGATATAGAGGTAGTCAATGAAACTCATGTCCCAATGGGGCTACCTGACCTGCTTTCGGATGCCCTTGCAAAAGGTTTGAAGAACCAACGCATCCTGGCCAGACTACCGAGGAGGAGAGGTGAAGAGGGCAGAGGGCAAGATGACGCTGAGAGTTCTGGGTTGGTGTTTCGAGCCGGAATTGTCAGAAAAGTCAATGGAGAGTATGGAAATCTAGAGGTACAACTCAATGGCGAAAAGACTCTGCTAAGGTATCCATACAGGCGGGATAGTACTTCTGCTCCTGTGGACATAATTCTTGATGCAGCACCACCTGGAGTCCACCCCATTCCAATAGGCACTCGAGTTTGCGTCCCATATGGGAATAAGGAGGGAAGCGAGGGGCAATGGTACAGAGAAGGTGTGTTGAACCAAGTTGATACTCACCCCGCAGTGTCTCATCGATACAGAGTTGTTCTAACAGATGAAAGGCACCATCCCCTAGATCAGGAAGACGTCACCAGCACCAAACAGGCTGTTTGGGTGCCCCGACAAACACTCCGCCTCCTGGTGCCACCCTGGGACTTGGATTTACCTTCTGGAGGAGCTGGGCGAGAGTCCGAAGAAAGGGTCAGGGAAAAGGAGAGGGAGGAAAGAGAGGATTTGGATGTTGAAGTTTGTGGAATGACGTCCAGAATGGGGTCAGTTTTGGGAAGAGGGATGCCATTTCCGGGGATGGTACCAGTCTCTTCCACGGCAGGTCATAGCATCACCTCTCCAGTTACACCTGCCTCTGTCTTAAGTCTTGTTCCGGGTCGCGAATGGGATATAGAGAAGGGAAGGGAGCTTCAGAGAAAACAAGATCGGGAAAGAGAGAACAACTCCAAACCGCCACAGCTACCCTACATGCCGCTGACTCCCGAAGAAGACATGGAAGTATCCATTTTCAACATGGTCCCAATGGGGCCACTCATACCTGGGGCCAAACCTATGACACTTGCCCAACCGCATCCTCGCCACATCCTCTCAAAGCCCCCACCACCAACAGGCTACCTCAACCCATTGTCAGTGGTGCGGGGAATTGGGGTCCCACCAACGCACATTGCCCTAAACCCGCACCCTCCCCCCTCCCCCGTTGTTCTTGGTCTAGACCCAAATGCAGCAGTCATCACCACCCCCCAGCTTCCCCCTCTCCCCCCAATCTCCTCTTCCACGGTGCAGGTGTCCCGAATGGATAAAGTCTCAGGATCTTCAGCAGGGGGATCGGGTTCAGGCTCAACCTCCTCATCTTCTTCTCGATCTCGGACTCCGCTCACAGCTGCACAGCAGAAGTACAAAAAAGGGGATGTAGTCTGCACCCCAACAGGAATTCGGAAAAAGTTCAATGGAAAGCAGTGGAGGAGACTGTGCTCTAGAGAAGGCTGCTCCAAAGAGTCGCAGCGCCGTGGTTATTGCTCTAGACATCTTTCAATGAGGACCAAGGAAATGGAAGCTAGTGGAGGTGGTCGGGACAGAGGTGGAGCAAGTAGCACGGGGACACTTACTCCATCTGATCTTCGGCTAGGTGGAGGTAGAGCCAGTTCAGAGTTCGATTGGGATGAGACTTCTCGAGAGAGCAGTGAAACTAGCAGTCGTGGGGCCGATTCTCGTCCTCGCCTGGTCCTACCATCACTGTTGCCCCAAGATCTGTCCCGATTCGACTTTGATGAGTGTGAAGCTGCAACCATGCTTGTGTCTCTTGGAGGTTCGCGCTCTGGAACGCCATCTTACTCCCCCATATCCAATCAGTCACCCTTCTCGCCCACCCCTTCTCCTTCCCCCTCTCCACTTTTTGGATTTCGACCAACTAGCTTTAGCCCGATCACAGCTCCTGCTTCACTAACCCCTCGCCGCCATCGTCATTTAAGCGGGACAAAAATCAGTACCCCAGGAGCTGAGCGTGAACGCCACTTGTCCGGGATAGTCCCAACTTTTCAATCCAATCTTACATTCACAGTCCCAATGAGCCCTAGCAAACGCAAAATGGACTCGCACCCTATCCCTCCTCTACCAGCGATTCAGGATTACCAAAATAAATCTGATCAGCAGTTGATGGGAGTTGGTGGGACTGGGGTGGGTGATCCAACTTTGAGCCCAGCTTTTAGAGTCCTGTCCCCCCAAAGTCAGCCAACAACCCCCTCTTCGCTATCCTTTTCCAGGCCTCGAAGTGCTACCAGCAGACCACCATCCTCCGCAGCCTCTACCCCTCCACCCATGCTAGTGTCCCCCACGCCCCCCTCTCCTCTGCCCCAGGAGCCCTCCCCACGTCGCATTGTACCCCTCAGAGACTCCCCAGTCATTGTGCGCAACCCGGACGTCCCATTGGCAAAATTCTCTGATGGACCGTTGGGGAGAAGAGAAAGGAGCAGATCCAGAGAGCACAGCCAGCCCCCGCACACCGGACCCCCAGGACTGCAGGCCCCTGTACCCATCAATGGAGCAGCTCCGAATGGGACAGTCCTGCTGAGAAACACGTCTACGCTGGTCCTCGTCACTTCAAGCTCAGTAAGTCAAAAAAACAAAATAATTTTTTATTGAGAGAGATTAAAATCACATTTTTCTATCTTTTTTTATTATTAAATTGTGAATCCTACCTTATTGGAAAAAATCTCAAAACATAAGAAAAAAATTAATAAATAATACAATTAGTTTAGAAGTGTTTTCCAGACTGTAAGTCGCCTTATAATTTCATCCAATGATGTCTTACTTCACACACTCATTGGTGGTAAGCTATTACTTTAGCCACAGATGCGTAGAGATATGGCCCTCCAATCACCTCCAGTCACTCACACTTTAAATTCATATTCATGGGTTTCAGAATGATGAAAAATGATGACGGTTGCCATAGCAATGAACAATTTAAAAGAAAACATTGTATCTTTTGAATGGAAAAAAGTCCTCAAAATGTTGCATAAAACAAGAAGCTGAAACCTGTGAATAGATAATGTGGGAGAGTTGTCTTGCTTGAGAACTCAATCTGCTCTTGTTTTGATGTTTTGATGTTTTGATGTTATTGTCAAATGTAATGTCTTGCACCATTTTCTAGAATTTTGTGTTCAGAGTAGTTCACAATCCAAAATCACAATTACATGTATTCATGCTCAGAGGGAATTTTATTTCGTTACTGACATGCAGTCTGTAAAAAAAAAAAAAAAAAAAGTTAAGACAACAAAAATTAACAGTAAGAAAATAAATAAGTATTTTTTTTATTAACTAAACCCTTTGTGATAGTGAACTTATAAAGTTAACTTATAAAAATATAGTACCATCACAGCATTGGTGGCAGTGGTGACATTTTAGCTGCGTGTAGCGCTGATAGCAGTGAAGAGGTAAAGTATCTACAGAGAGACAGTGATTGGTGATGACAGAGGACATATGGTTCAGTCTGAATCCCACCCAGGCTGCTCTGACACACGACACCACATTTTCTATAAGTTAACATGGCTCTGAAATGCAATGACAGGTGTCCCATAAGAAATACAAGGACGATCAATTTGTGTAGAGGTAACTCAATAAAAGAATGGTCATATAGTGATATGACAATTTTGGGAATCTAATCTTTATTACACTATCAACTTTATAGAAACCTTTCCCTGACAACAATTGACATATAATATTTGGAAAGCAAAATGTTAAAGAAAAAAAAAATTTTACAAAAATAAAATTTCAATTAATCCAAAACCAAAACTAACAAAAATAGAACATAATGTTATGAGATAAATGTTTTTGAATTAATGTTACCTCAGAATAAATAAAAAAGTTTTTTAATCCATGGGCCTTAAAATTATGAAAAATTAAGGCCATTGCCATAGCGATTAACAATTTAAAACAAAATATGTTACATTTTGAATCTAAAAAAATCCCTAAATGTTACTTTTAACAGGAAGCTGAAATCAATGAATATACAATAAAAAAGTAACTGTGCAATACAATACTATGTCAGCAAATATAATGTAATGTACTAATATTAAAATTACCTTCTACTGCTCACAATACAATTAATTTATAGCGCATTTGCATTGATTGTCTAACTGTCCATCTCTCCTGCAGTCCTTGACTCCAACCACAGGAGGTTCCACTGCCTTGTCCAGCGTGGGCACCACCTCATCGGGCTCTGTGCTCTGTTCCTCTGGGTCGGGGGGCAGAGAAAGGGAGAGGAAACCCGAGGGAGGGCATCAGGACTCCTCTGGGTCCCTGCCGCAGCCTGTGGCCTGTCACCCCACTCCCACTGCGCTGCTCCCCCTCATACTGCCAGCCGAGTCCCCTCACCCTGCCCCACGCAAGCAGATCATCATGGGACGACCCGGCACTGGTAAGGCCAAAATACATTATTTTGTATGACTTCGACAACTGATCATATCCCATATATGTGTAATGCTTGAACCTCAAAGAAATTTATAGGCACATTTTTGCAAATTCCTGATTGTTAAGATCAAGTCTGAAAAATGAAAATGAAATAAATAAATAAAATAGAGGTATACATTTTTGTCAATGTTGCTCACCCCATCTCCAGAGGTTTAAGGAGACGTGCTCCACTGCAGCCTGTGACTTTGTTTGCAGAACACATGCAGAGCTAAATGTTGTGTGATTGATTCATGACCTCTGACTATTAACTGAATGTCACTCCCAACCCTTAACCCTCATTTCAAAATTAATTGAGAACATCAAAATGTGGTGGACAAATGTATTAACAAAATTATACCAGGAAGTGTGGGTGAAATGATAAATAAAAAGTTGAAAAAATTAATTACTTTTTTAAATAATGTTGAAAAAAATTGCAAATTTTACTGCTGATTTAAACAGACATTTGTAGTCAAACCTAAATTAATATCTTGATTAATTGCCCATAGTATAGCCTAAAAGTACTACTTATTATTGGTCTGTTTATTTGTTTATTTATCTTTTAATTTAGTTGGACATTGCTGATTGTTTTGCCCTGTTTCCTTGTTGAACCACTGATCTACATTTAGTGCCATATTTTACAGTGAGTTGCTCTCTTTAAAGCCAGTCTGCTCTGGTCTAGCCCATGTCTCTGGGGCCTGTCCTACTCACTGTAACAAATGTAGTACAACTGTCATGACTCAGACAGTGGGCATTTTACTACTACTAGTATTACTACTACTACTACTGCTGCTCGTACTACTGCTGCTACTACTACTGCTGATACAACTACTTGTATTACTACTGCTACTACTACTCCTACTGCAAATACTGTAACTATTATGACTACTACTATTACTGCTACTATTACTATGACTACTACTATTGCTGCTGCTGGCACAAACGGAGTAACATGATTCACTGCCCGGTTTAGGCCCACTTCAGTTTTTTAGTGATGAGCTCACAGCTGAAACAGTTTCCATTCATTTTGAGGGTTTAGATTTAGCAAGCTGACCAATCTCACACTATCACATCCTCATATTGGGCTTTTCAGTCAACTAGAAAAAAGTTAAACGTATCCATGGGTTTCAGAATAATGAAATAAATATGACCATTGCCATAGAGATTAACAAATTAAAACATAATATACTTTTTGAATATGGAAAAATCTTCAAATGTTGCAAATAACAGGGAGATGAACCATGACTATAAAATATTTCATTTTTTTCTATTTATTTTTATTCTTACACATATCAGTCTTAGCCATGTGGCCAGGGGTTCAAACAGCAATACAGTTTGAATACATGAGACTTATTAATACAAGTCTTATTAAACATGCCCTTTAACCAAGAAAATCACGCTAAATAACAATTACCCAACCATCTGTCATGGCAATTTTTAAACAAAATTAAAAAACACATTTTTTTAAGCATACCCATCATTTGCATTCGTATTTTATATTTCTATAGTTTTAAATTGTTGTCTTTTTATACATATGTTTCAAGTGAATAATTGAATGAGAAGTTTTTAATACATTGTTTAAAGAGTTCTACTGTTTCACTCCAACGACAAGACGTCCTTTTTGTTTTAGGGAAGTGCGTGTGAAAGGTCCTCCTGCTGCTGCTATCTGTGATCAGTGTGAATTTATTATATATGTGCTTCCGTACCAATTTATTCTTGATCTTCCACATGGTCAACACAATTTTTAACAGGGCAAGATCCATAAATTTCAGAGTTTTCAATTTCATAAAAAGTTCATTAATATTGTTTCTAGGAACTTTATTGTTTATAATTCTTATGGCTTTCTTTTGAAGTAGGTATAATTGGATCATATAACTTTTACATGCATTGCCCCACACCTTAACGCAATATGCAAATATGGGACTAAATAAGAGTATAACCTAACCTCTAACTTAACCTAAATTATGCAGTTTCCCTTATACAAAATTCCAAAGCATTTACTTATTTTTTTCCTTATATATTCAACATGGCATAACTCCCCAAAAATGTGTTTTCTATAACTACATCATCAATAATAATCTTATACTCCCTGTGTTTGCTTTTCCAAAGAATCATTTAGTTTTTGTCAAATTTTAAAAATAATACATTTTTTTTATCAAACCATCATTTTATAATTTTATTTTCTTTGTATTTCTAATTAGAGCTTCTAAATCATTTCCTGTTTTGTACACAATAGTGTCACCAGCAAAGAGCAGAAAGTTCATATACTTTTAAACTTGTAATTAAATGTCATCAATAAATAAAATAAAAAAAAGTTTTGGTCCAAATATTGAACCTTGTGGGACTCAGGTAGTTACAGTTTCCCAGTTAGACTCATGATTATTAATTTGTACATATTGTTGTATATTTTTTAAGTAACTTTCCGGTCATTTATATACCTGTCCTCTTATAGCATAATTATTTAATTTTCCGAGAGATTGTGATTCATCATGTTGAATGTATGTTCTGTAAGTACAGAAAAACATTAACCAGCAATTGCAGCCAAGATTTTGTTGGTTAGATGAGTGTGTGCAATATATGTTGATATCAGGTTAATAATTTTTCTCTAAAAAAAAGAACTAACTGTGTAATACAATATCTACTATAGACATGATATTTTACTGCACATAATACAATTTATACATTGCTTGTCCATTTATCTAACAGTCAGATGAGCTCACAGCTAAAAAAACAAAACAAAAATCATTTCATTTTGAGGGTTTAGATTTAGCAAGTAGTAGGAGTAGTAGTACTACTGTACTGAAAGCATGTGGTTTGTCATGTTGCCCAGCCCTATTTTAGTGTCTTTTATTTCAGCCTTGTTGACAAAAAAGTGTATTACCAGCTGCTGTAGTGTAAGTAATAGTAGTAATAGTAGTTTTGTATCTGTAATAACAGGAACAGGAGCAGTAGTGCTACATATAGTGGTATAAATTATGTTTTGAAGTAACAGTAGCTCTTCGTATTTGGACAGACTGGATTCCTCCACCTCTGCACCATCTAAATTTACATATCTAAGACATTTGACTCATACAGAAAGTGCTACTGCGTCCTAAACATCCGCCAATGGAAAATGTTTTGTGCTGCTTTGTTTTGCTTTGTGGTCCATCACTATTAACTCTCAATTTATGTCCACGGCAAATACGGCTGTGCAATACGTTTCATGTGCATTTGACAGGTTAATATGTTTTTCCAGTAAATATTTATCATAGTTTTATATCAGTTAAGTGGCAGTTTGTAGAAAAAGAAGAAAAAAGTAGGCTACAAAAAGACAGGAAATAGCGCTCAGGTCTAAATCACAGTCCCTCTACTAATGTCATCAACTCGGAAATCCATCTAAAATTCGGTGATAATTTACACATAAGGAACATATTTTTCTGGCAGTCTCAACAAAATAAAGGTGTTGTCTTTTACTTTTTATTAATCTAATCATATGTATTGTGCAGTTTAGAGAGTTTGGAAGTTTTGGCTTGTGCTAATATTATGGTTGCTAAGTAACAGTTGTGAAATTACTTTTACATGTGTCATATCTACTGGCCGTGTCCAACCAGGAAGTAAAATAATAAACACCACATCACACATCACCAAAACTAGACTAGAAAAAACTAGGGAAGATTTTTAGTCAAATCTTAAATATAATTGTGTTAACTATGTTTTAGTGAAATGAGTAGTCTAACCTGTCATATGCACTTTCATTTTTTATCAAATCAAAAAGATTTTCAGTCAATCCTGTGTCAGTATCATGCGGGTTGGAGCAGAATTCAGGTCTAAAATGATTGTGTTATTTTGTATTAAATGGCATAAAAATGTATGTATCCATGTATGTATGTATCCATAAAATTCAGAAAGCCTGTTCTCTTTGCTTTTAATAAGGCAAAAATAAAATTGAGTCAAATATCATGATCAATATTAGGAAACAAATGTGGTATTTTTTTCTCATCTTACCCCTAAGTACAAGGTATGTGATATTGAGACTGTAGATAACCTCTCACAAGTCTGTCATGTTCAACTTCAACTTCTTAAAGGAAAAACTAACATTATGGCTGTTACACAAGAGGTGTTAGACTGTTGCATCTGTGATTTACAGTTGCTGGATTAAAGGAAGACTAAACATTTGGTTTTAACATTGACTATTTTGTTTATTTGTAAGGGGAAAGGCAACATTTGTTCACCATGTCTCTTGTATGTTTTTTTTTTTTTTTGCTTCAATGTATTGCAAGGGTTGAGAATATATATTTATTTTTCAAAAAGATACAGCCATGTTGTATGAATTAGAATGACAGAAAGTAAAAGACTTGAAATGTTAAAGCAGACCTATTATGCAAAATTGATGTTACAGTAGTTTAATTTACCCTCTCGATGTTGTATTTGGAGTGATTTGTGCGTGTTTGAGCAATCTTTAATCGCTTATAAGATGCCCTTTTGCTGATCAATTCCCATTTTCACCACTGTCACAGAGTCATGCTTCGTGGCTCGCCAGCATGATGTGCAGCTATCCATCGGAGATGCTGACAACTTCATGGTTGTTTGTTGTGATGACGTTCATGGAGATGTCAGCTCTCATTGGGCACTACAGTTTTCTGACGGAAAAGTCAGTGAACTTCTTTCTTTTATTAAGTTGTTTTTGATGAATATTGTGATTTCAAATGTCCACATTATAACACAATGATCCATGGCTCTCATAAATTATAACTATATAGCAGAAACAAGCACAATAAGTACACTATGCAACATTTCTGGTGAGGTAGTTATGTAGTGTTTCTGGTGGGGTTGTTTTGAATGTTCCATAGTCTTTTTTGCCACATTGTCCTATAGAATAGAAGATGTAGGATAGACTCAGATGCACTCATGATTATAATTATTTTAAAATACACATTAAAAAGCTTACTTTGTTAATTGGCTTTGTATTTAAAACTCTAGGCTTATTGCTTATCTTGTACCCACTGAACCCACATTGGGCTAACTTGATTCTGTATTGGAAAGTTGATGAAAGGCCGATTAGTCATTCAGCTTTCTCTTTAAAAGTTACTTACATAAAAGTGAAATCGCTTCGTCTGCTGCAGTGAATATAATAGTGAGAGATTGCTTACTGAGAAAATGGGGTGTTTGAGTTCATCGTATATACAGGCCACTTGTTTCCATTGGCAACTGTACGGTTCAGAAATGTGCTCTAAAATGAATATGTTTTTTGCATTTGTATTTTGTAACCCATATAATTTAGTTCTGAGACATATTAAAGCCTCACTGTGAAACATGAGAATAGGTACGGATGTTATATTCTCAAATAGTTTCACTTTTTCACCATAGACATTTCTCTTTCTCTGCCGTTGCTACGTCGATCACTTAGTTCGTTGCTGGTACTCAGACTTCCATCAATTCAAATGCTCTTTCATATATAAATGAATAGTTAAGCCGAATCTCATATTAAAGTATAAAAAAATATTTATTTCATGATATTTATGGTCTCCTCACCACTAAAAAAGGAGGATGGTTACCAAAGGCCCACAAGTTCAGAAATCTCAAGCAAAAGTTGGTTGGCTATTAGCTCATATGCCACTATTGCATGATAATTATGATCTAAAATAAAGCACCAAAAGGTTAACACACTCAACAATGACTTTTAACTTTTGACTTTTGACCTCACGTAAATGCAGTCAATGTGTTTACACCAGCTGACACCCTCTTGATTATGTATAATTTGCTATTTTTGAGGGCTAATGCTAACGTATGTAGAAAAAAATATAGGGGGCTGGCTCCGGAGATCCAAAATCTTTGCAGACAAACTGAGTAGATGACAGTATTAACAAAGAAACGCAGTGTTTACTAATTGTATACCTGTTAATTTAACTTAATATATTGAGTGTAAATATACATTTGAATGCACATATGATATTGCTAAAAAGTTGTCTATAATAAATAAAAATGTATGTAAAATTATGTATACTTTGATGTATTTGTATACTTTGATGTACTTATCTACATACACACCTCACACATACACCTTGGTAACAGTAGTAATAGTGATAGTTTGGTGTATTTTGACTGATATATTTGCTGTTAGCTTGTACACTGTGACAGTAGTTAGTCCTGCATGTTTAATATTTAGGACAGTGCAGTTGTTAATTGTAGTAGTAGGAGGAGCAGAAGCTTCTAGTTGCAGTACCCTACTTTTAGCACACCATAGCATTATTTTTTTCTGCATGTTTAATGGACCTATTTATGACATCGCAAAGTTAGTTGTAGTAGTAGTCATAACTGGAGGAGGAAAAGTTTCTAGTTGTATCACTTTTACTTTACTATATTTTGACTGATATGTTAGCAGTTAGTTTGTACACCGTGTCAGTATTGGGTCCTGTTTAATATGTATTCCGGTGCAGTTGTTGTGAGGGACAGCTGAAGGGTGTTGACTAACTGCACACGGACATGTCCAGACTCGCCCTGAACACCAGCAAGGACACTCATATAAACTATATATGTAAGGGCTATACTCGTATGCCTATATACAAAGTTAAAAGAACATTATGCAATTACAATTTAAACTCAAAACAAAGCTGAATAATTAAGAGGCTATGTAGAATTTAACATTGTCAGCCATGATGTAATTCATCTGTCCGCCAGGCTAGTAGCTTCAAGTATTATTGATTTGATGACCAAGGTATTTTATTATAGCCAATCCAACTTTATTTGTATAGCACATTTTACATAACCAGATATAGTTCCCAAAGTGCTGCCTAGTTGCCATGTAAAACGCTGTCTCTCTCTCCATCTCTCTCTATCTTTCCTATCCTCTTTATGTCTCTCTTTCCCTCCTTTTCTCTCTCTCACTCCACACTCTTCCTGTATTCACTCCCCTGTCCTGCTCTCTTTCCCTGTGTTTTCCACTCTCTTCCTCTCCTCCATTCGCTTCTCTTCACCACTTCCTCCATCTCTCTCTATGCTGCCCCCATCTTTTGCTACCTCTCTCTCCTATCTGTCTTTCTTTCTTTCTTTCTCTCTTTCTCACACACACACACTCTTTCTCTCTCTCTGCCCCCCCGCCCCCACTCACCTCCCTCTTTCTCTCTCTCTCGTCTCAATCAAACCCACAGAGGCCACTGAGGCCAGGTCCGCTGCGTTGTGAGTGTGTCTCGGCTGTAAAAGAACCAAAGGAGTAATCTCGTATTGTCGCCGTGTTGTCATGGAGACGCTGTTTTCCGTCGCTTGAATTAGTGCCGAGGTCGTTATGGGAGACTGTATTCTCTTCCTGCTCCTCTGTCTGCCACATCTGTCATTATAATATAACTTTTTCTTTAGTACAGTGTTATTTTATTTTTAAATTAACATTCAGATTCGATTAAATTTGAGTTGACTGCAGTTATATTTAAATAAAACAATGTTTTTAGCAAAGAACAAACTAAACTGCATGGGATTCTTGTGTAAGGCCTAGTTTATCAGTTTAACTTTGTCTCTCAACTGTTAATGCTGCTGCACTCTGAACTGAATGCTACTTTTCAAACACATGTTGCAAATTACTTGTCAGAAAAAATACAATTAAAAAAATGTAAGTCAAAATTGTGCTGCCTTAGTTTCATAATTCCTTTTAAACACTTTCAAAAGTCCCGAAAATCAGATAATAATCAATACAAAAACTAGATCGAAATCGGATTGAAATCGGTTTTGAGTTTTGAGTCTATTCCTTTGTATTAAAAGTTTAAAATTGTCACAACCCTATAAGGTGATCACTCTAACTCCTGAGCAACTGTTAACACCATCATCTGGCCATTTTCCCTGGGATTATAAGAGTTCACTGGGTTCGGTGGTTGGGACCTTCCTGGACTGTAAACTGCATGGTTCAACTGTGGGTCAATGTACTGTATAAAAGTTTTATTTTCTATTCTATGTAACATTCTACAATCCGAGAAAGCGTTAGAAACTGGCGGCGGTCCCTAAGGTGCAGATCATGTCTAAATATAGCCTCCACACTATAGACCATCTGCATCAAGAATCACTACACAGTCCATTTCACTACAGCCTTCAAGAGCATATACGCAAAACTCCAGCTTTCATTTTCTCACCAAGAAAACATCTGAAGACAAAATACGAAATAATAATAATTCATTTTCTCTTTTAAGCAAATAAATCTATCAATTTCTAAATATAAATTTGAAGTAATTTGTAACCAAATCTGAGATTTTTGCGCTTTCTTGTTTCTTTGTATTTCAAAGAGAGAGAAAAGGAAAGGAAAGAGAAAAGGAAAGGAAAGAGAGTTAGCCATTGAAAGAGAGAGAGGCAGGGAGAGAGATTGATCCATTGAGAGAGAGAGAGAGAGAGAGAGTGAGATCCTCAGGAAAGTTCAAGTTTAGCTGCTGAAACATAGTGCTCTTCTCAGTCCTCTTTGAGTCTCAGTTAGAGGTCTCAGTGCAGTTTAACAGTAGGACTCGACAGGTAGAATCAGCAGATCCTTTTTCAGGACAGTTTGAGGTCTGTAGCTAACAGCCCTCAGGACAAAAGTGTCCTACCCCTGTGTCCTGCAGCATCACAGCAGGCTCCAGGGATAGCCTGGTGAACCAAACAGGAAAGCCTCTTCTAAGCCTCGTTCTTACTCCGCTCTGATGTTGTGGTTGGTGATGAAATGGTTTGAAGTGTTTTCTCTGGAAGGTCTCAGAGTATTTCTTCTAAAAAGCCTTCTGCCACATTTGGTATAAAAAGACTATAACATCTCAGAGGTCTGTAGATAGCTCCCTAGCTAGCCTCTTGCACGGTCTCCATGGATACAGAAAAAACAAACAAATAAGGTTTTTCACACAATCCGACAGTCTGTGTCCTTGTGTGAACTGCACATGTTGCACTTTTAAGTTGGCTAAAATCCCATGATATGATGTTAAAAACTGTGCTAAAAAAAACAAAAAGTGTGCAACATTCCCCGCAAAGGAAAACATCTCCATGCAGACAAGCTGATGGTTAACCCTCAGTTTTTTATTACTGTTAATTTGAATAAACAGAAAAAAAAGCTTTATTAAGTTTTGGGTTCAGTTTTTTAACAGATTGCAGTTTTGTAGTAGTGGCTCCGCTTCTACTGTACATCTCCTTTCTCAGGGCAATGCGGCTTTCCATTTTAGAAAAGCTGGGAACGTTCGGATATAAATAGAGCATTTTAATACTTTATTAAACATTATTAATAGAAAGTGGAAGCGGCTGTTGCGGTGTGGAGCTGAGGATTTCTTCACAGTTTTGCAGTGTCTTTCCAGAGGGACATAAATGCTTTATAAGAGTTACAGTAGTTGAAGTAAGTCCTGGATGAAATGGTAAAACATCTTAGGAAATAGTGCATTATTTCCTTGTCAATTAATGTTTTTCAGGATGATAAAAAAGGTAGGACCGTTGCTATAGCGATTAACAATTTAAAACTGGAAAAAGCCCTCAAAATGTTGCATCGAACAGGAATCTGAAACTCATAAATAAAAAGTCAAACAAGAAATCACTGAGCAGACAGGTAATATATGACTGTATGGTGAAAATGCCATAATTTACCAAGAAAATGATAAACAGCATCTTGCCGTACATTTTCTTAAAAACAACATCACTCATATACACACTTATTGGTCTGTAGCTCTAAACATCTATATGGTAAAGTACAGTCCTGTTCATTTCCCCTTCCTAGTTTTGCAGTGATTGTACTGGTGGGAGTAGGAAATCAAACCTCCAACCTGTGGATTATAGCTGGTATAGTTCATTTAATGTGGTACTTGTAATGTCAGATCTAGCAATGCAGTGTTTTCTTCTGAAATGTGTGATGTTGTAGGACTAGAACATTTAGAACATGAAATAAAAATATTAGTTAGTACTTGAATATATAACGTCACTTTTTTCCAGTTTCGAAAATCTGAGTGAGTCATAGCCTTTTGTCTTGGATCAATGAGGGACATGCAGGGCTCTCGTGTTTTTTTTGTTTTGTTTTTTTTTACTTTTAACTGCTCCCATTTGGAATCCCTACAGCAGATCATTCTACTTCTGTCCCCTGGTAACATTTACCTTTTTTTTTCAATTGTTTTAGCACATTTTTTTGAAACTTGGTTTAGTATTATTCAAATATTTATATGAACAGGTGCTCAGATTATTTTGAACATTTCTCTCACTTCACACAGTTCTCATGCTCTGTCTCAGAACACTTGACACAGCTCTCATTCAAGAACATGCATGATCATTGAATTTGCCTTGTTTTTTCAACACTACAGGGCTCTTCACATGTGAAAAAGGACCCAAACTCTGTCACTTTTCAATATAGAAACTCAAAACAGAAAAAAACTACACTTGAGCACCCAAACAACAAAGGCTTTCACAGGTCTCAGCCAAGCACAGACTGGGTGAATAGAAACATCCTACAGACTGTATACTGTGAATCCAGTGTGTTGTTGGTGTAAATGTCCTGTTTGATTTTTTAGAACACTTTACATTTTACAAAAGTAGTGTTGATGTTTTGCTGTTTTCTTCAGCATAAATAAACCATCTTTTATCACATATTACAAAATCTAAACCCCAGTGGTAGGCTGCACTAAACCTGTGGTCACTGAGAGCAGGACTAAGACACTCAAAGCTGTATTGTCAAATGAATGAGAGCACATAAAAACATATGACCAAAATCTGAAGGTTTTCATGGTAAAACTTGCTTTTGGAAAATGTTTGAGCAGTTTTGAATGTAAAACTGTATTTTGAGATAAAATTTGTTTTGGATAACAAAATTATATTTAGGATTGTGTGAGTGGTTTTGCAAATGCCAATTTCCTATAGATAAATGTGCCAAATTGATTGAAAAAGACTGTAAAGGTGCTCTTTGGAACATATCTGGTGGATGATCTGCCACCTGTTTGTCTGACCAGTCACCAAGCCAGGTTATAGGTAAGATCTCTGGACAGGCAAGGGTTAACCCTAACCACAATGCCATATATGTATGTTTAATGCCATACTATGGAATATTCTATGTAAGCAAACATCTTCATGGACACAAACAGCCCTCTCAACTCCAAAATAAAAGTTACATAGTGCACATTTGATTTTTGTGTCACTTAACATACATAGGAATTAGTGTACAAATTATTATTACAAAATGATCATTAGGTTGTGAGTTTAATCCTCTCTTCCACCTGTATACTGGCCTACTATTGCTGTGTCCTTCAGCAGGACATTTAACCTACCTTTTCTACAGAATCTGTGGACACTGGTGTATGAATGTTACTTTTAAATGGTTCTGTGATGTAAAATGCTTAGAGAGTCTAATTGAGATAGAAAATCACTAAATTGGTTACTGGTGATTTCCTTAGCTACATTTTAATCATCTCTCATTTTATCATTACTGTATTGAGTTTGTATTTCACAATTTCCATTAATCTTGTGTTGACCTGGTTTGAGCTGATTCTACATGAACACATCATTTTCACAGCAGGTTTACTTAACACTGCCAGACTCATATGCTTCATCATAAAAGTTCAAACAAGGCTAGCATAATGAATTGAAAGGTTAACATTAAATAAATGCTTTTGATACTTTCTGTGTGGTTTTTGTATTGGTTGAGTTCACCACAGTTTAATGACCACAAACTGCCAGAAGGTAGAACACATTATTCTGGATCAACATTTTTGACCTTGGGTTATCTTTTCTGTCTCACAGTTTGGACTAATGTAGAGCCTCGATCCGTGCCTGTGTTTCCATGGCACTCACTCGTCCCCTTCCTGGAGCCAAGCCAATCAGGAACCTCAGCCCCACCCACTGACGGACAGCCCATTGTCAATCAAAGCAAAGGTACTGTACATCCATAATTTAAGAAAAAAAATCATTCTTACTCATTTGAATTTTGTACCAAGATTCACCAATTTTTTTCTTGACATAAAATTTTGGTAGAGCAGATGACTTTTGCGGGTTATGTACATAAATTCAGGAATTATTTCTTTTAATAATTATGCTATGATAATATGATTGATTTTGAGTGGTATAGTGGAGGTATGAACCTACATTTTCTATTGTTAAAAGTTATGTATTAAACCAATCGAATTGTGCTTTACTAAATCATATTAAAGAGGGGGCATTATGCATGCAAATGGACCCTGCATGTTTGAGTAATGTTGCGATCTCTCCCTGGCCCTATATGAACCCTCCTTACTGTTAGCTGTACATGCCTGAACAAAGCACTGCCAACAACCCTACATCACACATCCTCCAGCACTGCAATTTTCCATAAATAAAGAAAAGTATGATAAAAAAAAAACACAATACACTTCAACTTCATATGGTGCGGTAGTATCATTAGCAGGATGCACGCTGATTGTGTGACAGCATGGAGATCAAAGAGAGGGGGGACTCAGCACATAAAAAAACAAAACTGAAACACATTAAACATTTTAATATACTGTTTTCAATAAATGTATCATTTCAAAATAATAAAAGGTAACATAGTGATCTAAATATGTTATGCATTAGCAGTTAATACCCCATAGAAGTGTAATACCCCCACTTTAAGTGCATAAATAGTGTTGTATTTTTCAGAGCCTCGTTGTGGAGTGGCATTGATGAGTGATGGACGCAGTGGCCCTTCAGACTCAGACCGTGGATCTCCTTCCTGTGCTCCATCAACCAATGAGAATCCTCCTCCTGCAGAAAGGGCTGGGGCCGACAGCGAGACAGAGAGTGACACTGACGACCCGTGAGTGAAACTGTCAATGAGTGTTACCTTAAATTTACCTCTTTAGACATTCTGCATGTGAAATGATAAAAAGACCTGTTCACCTAAAAAGTTTACTGTAAATTATCCTATAATTTATTACACATAATGATATATTTTATACATAAATATTTAAAAACAACAACCTTTTAAATCAGATATTTCTGAATACATTTCCTGCATATAGAAGATTATGAAATAAAATAAAAAGTATCCTTGTTTGTATCTGATATGGGCCCACCTCACAACTGAATCTACAGCACCTGTTTTGTTAGCACTTAAAAATGTTGCAAAGTGTGAAGTTGTTGGAGCAAATCAGTACAAGAGCTGACGCCAGAGCTCACTTCCTCCTGCACCTCCTCTGGCAATGACTCAGTGCATAGTATTTAAACTAAGCACTACCCTGTAGGGGTGGTCTTATATATGAGATATTTCAAAGTAGCATGCTCCTACTTGACTGCATTATGATTTTGACTGGAATAGTTTAGCACATGACTTTTTTTCTTTCTTTGTCCCTCATGTATTTGAACAAAATCTGTCTTGTCCCAGTACAGATATATTGTGTAAGCAGCTCTTTAGGTCAAAATATGCCTGCTGTGTACTGCCTGAAAGTTGTGCAAAGTCTCCTAAAAACCCAAACCTGTTGTAGACTTTTATTGTTATTTAGCATTATTCACTTACAGTATTAGTGAACAGATGTGCTGCAAAGTTCCTGAAAAACACGAATAATGTATAGCAAATCATTGTTGAGTTGTTCCAGCGTGTTGCTTGAAGCTGCAGTTCAGTAGCAGCTGGCCGGGTTAGCGCTCTTTCATAGTGACTCACATAGACTGCGTGGCTGTCTGGAGGAGATGTGGTTTTCAGTGTTTTCAGGGTCAGTATGTTGTTTGGAAAAAAAAAAAAGGCTTACAATGCCATAAGAAATGCGATAAATCTATCATCATTGCAGCGAGCAGCACTTGTTATGAGTCTACACAATAGAGAGAGGTGAAGGAGGACACTAATTATAAAATACCCTCTGCTGTGCTGTCTGCTCAGAGAAAAGTTCCATCAAAAGTTCAGTGATGTACATTGTAAAAGAAACAAGAATCAACATTAATAGATATTTTTATACAAGATATTGATTTCCTAAAATTATGTGATACTTTGATTTTGGGATCTGACAACAAAATGTACAATTTACTATAAAGACTCGACAGTATATACTATTAAGATGTGAATACAATATTCATTTATGGTAGAGCAGAGCTTTTTGTCCACTACTACTTTTACAATTACTACTACTACTTCTAGTAGTAGTAGTAACTGCTGCTACTGTTACTACTAACATTACTACTATTTTCTACTACTACTGGTGTTATTATTGCAAATATGCTGTACTCTACCTTGTTTGTTTTTTTGTCGAGAAATTTGAATAGAATTTGAATAGAATATTATCTGATTGTGTGAATCTGTGGGTACTACAGTAAACCTGAGGAATGTATGACAAAATTGAAAAATATCAAATTTTTAAAATCATGCTTTTGTTTAGTTCACAATGTACATGTAAATGCACACTTTGAAATAGCTCATGTTTCTATTGTATTGTAGCTTAGAGGAGTGTTACAGGGTCAGGGAGCAAACTTAAAACTTTTCAGTTGTTTTTGAGTTATACTATAGATTAGACACTTTATAATAATATTTAATTAATTCATTCATTTAAAAAATGTTTGTTAAAAATGATTCAATATAATGATAGTTATTAATACCCTGGCCCTTAACCTTTTATTTCACCAGTTTCCTGAATCATTCTTAAGAGTGGGCATTATGCAAAATCAAATTTGTTTTTGGCTTTCTCGTTATAATGTTGTTCCCTCATTAAAAACATGTCTCAAACATGCATCCATGCATGTTTGAGTATTTTAGCAATCTCTCACGGGCCCTCTTTGAACCCTCCTTATGGTTAGCAATCGAAACTGATAAAACATGTTAATATGTTGTTGTCTGCAATTATAGCATTTTTAGAACAATAAAAGGTGATCTAAATATGTTATGTGTTAGCAGTTAATACCTCATAGATGTAAAATACTCCTTTTTAATAAACTAATTGTTCATTATGAATTAAGTCTTTTTTCATGCGTTATTGAGACTAATCAAGGTGTTATTATTATTAAGTGTAACTGACTTTTTATTTTTTTATTTTTAGATTGAATAAAGTTGTCTCACCCACAAATGATTTCTACCTCCCTACCTTTTACTGTCTAGGATAAATGATACTCAGATTGTCCTAAATGGGCAGTGATCTCTATTTTTTTTTTTGTCAGAGTATTTCTCGGTGTCTGTAGCAAAGTTAAAGATAAAACCTATGTCTCATTAGCACAGATTGTATATAAATAAAAAAACTGTCTGAGTGCAACAACAAGAATATTTTTATGCATAGTTTTATTTGATCATATTCAGATTTTACCATTATTATTATTATTACTATTTACTATTATACTATTATTCCTCACTTTCCTTATGCATTCTGAATATCCTAGTTAATTATAGCTTTTCTATGAGTATATATGAGTTTATAAGCGATTTTTACAACTTTCAAAGAGCAGAGTGGAGTTTTTTTATGACGATAAAGCTAACTAAACTTAGCATACTAATGGTCACTTCCTGATTACTGGACAACAAAATACTTTAAATGCATCCAGCACACAGCTGACTTATTTTTCAAGAGCTGCTTATACAGTGTGTACTGGAGCAAGACACATTTTGCTCATATCCATGGGAAAAAAATTTGATACAGAGCTTTGTTACACTACATCGCCAAAATATTGTATTGTGAATTTTGTTCACTGAAAAACTTTTTTTCTGATTCTTCTACAGGTTTTCGCCAGGGGTGACCAACGACCCATCACCCTCTGCTGGGACCGTGAAGAGGCGCACTCAGTCCCTCAGCGCTCTGCCCAATCAAGGAGACAGGAAGGTCAGACTATGTCAATTTAAACATTTAGTAACAGAATTTGGGTTGGTCAACTTAGCAGGTGCACCACTCACTCTCAGCTTGGGACAGGAGCCGGTGTGTAGATTGTGTAGTAATTTCTTGAAAAAATATCCCGAAATAAATGCTGAATATGATTTCTTATTCTTAAAATGGCATTAAACACCAGGCCAAGTTAGATCTTGAGAGGCGAATCCTTTCGCAGTAAAAGGCATGTTTTTTGGTACTATGAGCCATAAAAACACCTGTTATTGAATAAATGCAATATAGGTAAGTTTAATGCAAAACTTTAGAACATTCTAGGCAAAGCAATAACATTTTCATGGATACAACAACAGAACAGTTACATAGTCGACCTTTAAACCAACTGTTGAACTCTAAAACCTTTTGACCTCTTTTGTTGCGTGTGCATAAAGGACACTGGCATTGTCTGTTCTCCGCTTCTCTGCCACAGTGAATTTTGATGCACATTGCTCATTGGATTTTTGCCAGATCCACTATATGAGAGAAGATGGGGCTGATCTTCCTACTAGGTTGATCTCCAAACCGAGCTCTGTGTAAGGTTTTTACTCCTACCTGCTGTAGCTGCCGTCTCCACTGGCTGCAGGGTGGCCCTGTTTGTAGTGCCAAGGAGTTTTCCACGGTGCACAGGGGAATATGCGTGTCGTCTGCTGGTGATTCCAGTGTGATCCTATCCGGCTGCTGCTACGCTGTTTCCAATTTCTTTTCCATTGCCCAGTGTTGGTCTGTGTGTAAACCTTTTAGCATCTGGCTAGTTTGTGACCTGCAGGGTGGAAATGCTGAAGTACACCGTCTCGCAACTCTTGGAATTAAACACCTACAGAATTCCCTCAGACACTACTGTCATTAAACTTCTCGGAATCTTAAATCACCCCCGGTACATCAAAATTTTGTGTACTCCTGCAGTCTCATACACTCAGCCACAGTGGTCAGCTATAGTGGGACCCCCTCGCACAGAAATTTGACCTGTGTGCCATACAGAAAGTTCTGTCTAAATGGCTATTCCTACATTGAAAAAGCACGTAGCTCTGGCCATCGTGGGGGTTTGGCAGTGTTCTATTATAATGAAATAACTCTCACAACTGTCCCATGGCCTATCTATTCCACATTTGGAGGCAGAACCTTTATACTGTATGTAAGCATCTGCTCCAAGTCACAATTCTCCTCAAATAATGTCCACCTAAAAGTCATCCAAACTTTATGACAGAAATACATGAGCTACTTGCTACAGTTTGTACCACATCAGCAAAGGTTATCATCCTTGACGTCTTTTGGATTCCATCTCACATCAGTACACTCTCCGTGCTCCCACACATTCTAAAGGCCATACTCTTGATCTTGTCATTACAAACTCTGACTTTACTGCTAACCTTCAACTGCTGAACTTATGAGTTTCAGATCATAAGGCCATCTTATTTAAACTCCCAACCCAGTCCTCATTAATCAGGCAACACCGTGTGATTAGGTTCAGGAATTGGAAATCTTTTAACTCTGAAAATTTGAGTGCAACCATCAAAAACATTCCAGCCTCCTCACACCTTTTACCTGTGGATAACCTTGTGCTGTACTATAACAACAGCCTAAATCATATCCTTCAGGACCATGCACCCCTTTAAACAATAACTATAATAAATAACACATCAGCTGTAAATACAAGGAAACAGTGCAATAACTTTATGGACTTTTTTTTTTACTACTAAAGTGGATTCCATTCACACCCCCCTTGGCAACCCTATTACTGGACCACTGACTGCTGGTGATCCTGGTCTCGAGCACTCTTTGTTGAACTTCAATGCCTTCACTTCGAAAGAGGTTGAGTGCATTATCAAGAGGATAAAACCCACTTCACTAATACTAAGGATTTCTTGGAGGCTGCTGACCAGGACTCTCCATCACGTCTGATACTGTTGGATCTCACAGCAACATTTGATAACATTGATTATCACATCCTGTTACACAAACTACAAAACTACACTTTGCTGGTTCCAATCATATCTGACCAGTCAGTTTGAATTTGTGACTCTTGGTGATGTAGAATCCAAACTACATCAGGTCACATGTGGAGCGCGCCAGGGCTCAGTCCTTGGACCTGCATTTTCAACATGTATATCTTACCACTCAATCAAATAATCTCCAAACATGCCACTTCATTGCGTAGTTACGCTGATGACACACAGCTTTACATTTGGACCGACCCCCTCAGCACCATCATCAACACCACCTGCCCTTGCTCTTTGTCTGGAGGAGAAAAAGGTATGGATGACTTCTTCAGTGAAACAGCTCCAAAACGAAGCCATTTTCAATGGCAGCTCCACCAAATTCAGTCTACTTCTATTATCAGTTTTTCTTTTCTTGGCCATCACACCAAACTTGCTCCCTCTATTTCCAACTTGGGTGTAAAATTTAATCCTCAACATTCAAACCCATATCCAACATCTCTGCAAAATTTTGTTTTTTTCAACTCATCAACTCACTACTTCAACATCGTAAAATCTCCGTCCTTTCTTTACCCTTGCAGATGCTGAAAAGCTGGTCCATGCTTTATCCTTTCCCTAGGGGGGAGGTGATAAATTTCTGTAAACTACTGTCATACACTTCTCATTGGAGCCCCTGGCTGATGCCTGCAAAACACTAACATGATTATGATTTTGATTATTAATAACAGAAATTATATATTTTTTTCAGTGTCCACACATATGACCAAAAAGATGCGTAGTGTGGAATATTTTCATATCGCATTTTCCATAAAAATTTTCTCTGTTTTATATTGTATTTAGAGAGAGAAGGACCACATCCGGCGTCCGATGAATGCGTTCATGATCTTCAGTAAACGTCATCGTGCCCTGGTGCATCAGAGGCACCCAAACCAGGACAACCGCACTGTCAGCAAGATCCTGGGGGAGTGGTGGTACGCACTGGGGCCCAACGAGAAGCAGCAGTACCACGACCTCGCCTTCCAGGTATTATAATGCGGTGTTTCCTATTAATAGAGGAGACTATGATGGTTTTATGGTGGGCCAAGAGATAGATTTCCCTGTTGACGACAGTAGCTCAGTTGGTTGTTTGTCCACTGATCCGAAGGTCGGCGGTTCAAATCCCGCTCTCAACATAAACATCATTGGTTGAGTGGTCAGATTCATTGACTCACAGGTTGGCGGTGCGATTCCAGCCCTCACAGATTAATGCTGTCGTTGTGTCCTTAGGCAAGACACTTAACCCACCTTGCCCCCAGTGTCTGCATACACTGGTGTGTGAATGGGTGAGTGGTTCCTTGATGTAAAGTGCTTTGAGTGCCTTGAGGGTGGAAAAGCGCGATATAAAAGTGTGTGTGAGAAAAAACTTAGCAGTGACATGCATTTGACGTTTAATTAATAAGTGTGTAAGTACATTTTAAATAGCTGGTATGGGGAAATAAATCTGTAAGAATAGGGCTTATATGTAACTTTGCTGTGACATCACACTGTAGATGCTCTACATGTATCTCTATGGAGGAAGGTCCAGCACTTACCTTGGAGACACAATATAAATATTAGCAAACAGTGCTAAAAATATTAGATTGTTTGAAAACTTAACAGCACTTTTTGAGGAGCATCTGATCAATACGAGCATTCATGGTCCTGTTTAGGTGTCTGATTTTCAACAAAAAAGTTGAGTGACTGAAAAACTGAAACTGCAAAATTATTGGCTAATGCTGCTGGCTAGTAATTTTATGTGTGTGAGACTTGTTTAACAGCACAAATCATCTCACCTGTTGCAGTTCCAACTAAGTCAGCTCTTTCTGATGTGTTAAATTGTGTTAAATCAGATCAATGTCTAAAAGTTCTTCTGACAAAGCAGAGCCTACAGATAGCACCACACCCCTAAGGAATGTTGATGGTATCAGTTGCAAAATATGAATTGATAACTGCAATGAGACAAACAGGTGGCAGACCTTCTACCAGAAAAGTTACATAGTGCACCTTAAAAAAAAGCTATACAAAGTATATTTCTGAAAGGAGCTGTACCTGATTTTTACTGTCTTAAAGATGTGGAAAATTAAACAGTGGTTTGCAGTGGTCCAAAGTTATTCCTCACATTCCAAACATACTAATTATTCACAGTGATGAGTTTTTAAACACTTCCACACAAGAGGTAACCACGATGAAGCTAAGTACAACTAGCAGGCTATAAGTGCACTTTCCCATTATCGGATTTTAAAATACTTTTTAATTAGCTACATAGAATACACAGCTAACTTATTCTGACCTCAAGAGCTGCTTATTCAATATATCTGTGCTGAGGCAAGACAAAAATGTACAACTAACAGTTTGTAGCTTAGCTCTATTGGTAACATTTTACTATAAGTGTATATGAACTTTGGGGTGTGGTATTGATTTTATTTAAATTATTTTTGTTCCCATGTTCAGGTGAAGGAGGCCCATTTCAGAGCCCACCCTGACTGGAAGTGGTGCAACAAAGACCGGAGGAAGTCCCTATCCGAAGGCCGCGGGACCCCCAAAGAGGCGCGAGAGAGGAGCATGTCCGAAAGCATAGGTTTGCATATTAATAGTTATTGCACCATCATTATTAGGCACAGAATTTTAGTAATTCCCGTAGTACTAGAACTTTATATTGTGAAAGCTGGTAGAGGAACTTGGTCAGTAATTATGTATCATGTTGCGTCCTCTCTCCCACAGACCCGCAGTCCCCAGGGGTGGAGGGAAAGCCCTGGTTGGGGGGTACAGAGCGTCGAGCTGCCTCTGGGGGGCAGCACCCTCGTCCCAGGGCCTTTTCTCAAAGCGCTGTGCACACGCTGGAGCAGAGAGAGAAAGACATGGACAAGGTGTGTGGACATTTGGAGCAAGTTGAAAATGAAGTATACAAAGCAGTCAGCTATAAGAGTGAAGGAGACTGTGAGGGTCAGACATGAAGCTAAACTTGCATGACAAGAACAAGATTACGTTCTTGTATGCATTTCATATACAATTAAAATAGACTTAAACTATGACCAAAGAATACACCAGTATGAGGAGGTAGATTTACTTTTGCATTCTAAAAACAGAAAATGTGTTATTTGATTCAATATAATTCCTTAAATACATGCAAATCCCAGATAGCATCTATTAAAAGATTAAACTGTTTTCTAATACTATGTTGTGGACTTAAAAGCATAAAGTTTCAAACTGTGCAGCCGATATCAAAGCATGAAAACATGAAGCGAGGCGATGCCAACAGCGTTTAATGAATTTCTCAAAACAAAAGTGCTAGAGTGAAGGCCCTGATCCTCTGTGACTTGGGGGAGAAGCAGCAGACACTGGTGTAGTTTTGTACCTTCAAAGCTGCTTAAAGTGAACAGGGAAAGGCTTTGAAGATCGAGGATCCCACTGAGTTTTCCGAGGGCATTTGGATGAAAAAATCTCAAAAGTGAGTGGACTCATTTGAAGTGCGTTAGAAGAAAAATGGTGTTTGTGGCAAAGTGGTGGAGAATGTGAAGGATGTTTGTGCAGAGCAGTGGTGACTTATCTTTGCAGGTCTAGATGAGAATGGGGAACTTATGGGTTTTTAGACAACCAAGTAAACCAGAGTTTTTTGAGCCGGTAACATTCGGGTTTGTATATATCATAAGCTATTTCATTATTTGGGGCACCACTATTTGAGTAGTACGGTGTCAGTGTTTCCCAACCAGCGGTATGGGGACTTTGAGCATTGTTTAAAATGCTTTCAGATTTTAAAAGAATCCTGATTAATATTAAAACTGTAGAGACAGAAAACACAATGAATCACATAAATAATTAGATTACAGTGTATTAAGTGTGCTTCTGTTATTTGTTGCAGGAGGACGGTCCAGGTTTGTTCCCTAGTCGCCCTCCTCCTCTTTTGGGACGTTTTGGCGGTGTCAGTGAGGATGTGACCAGCGATGAGGAGAGGATGGTGATCTGTGAGGAAGAGGGGGACGATGATGTCATGGGTTAGTACCTTCAGTCAGCTAAAAAAAACTATTTCCAGACTTTCACTTCCTGTAACAGATATAGTATTGTCAATGAATCAGCAAATTGCACCAAAATTTTGAAATAGCTGTTCTTCAGAGTATATAGCAACACTACTCTGGTGATTGTGAGGAAATCAGCCACCAAATTGCTGTTCTGTAGTAATTAAATGTCCCCTTTATTATTAAACAAGTTTTCATTGTAATGGTTGTAATTTTATTTAAAGTTTGAAAAATAATTTACATAATAATTCAAGTTAAACAATAATACTGAGAATAAAATTGTAGACATTATTAAAGGGCCCATATTACACTGTTCTGTGATCTGTTATGTTGTTTCCTCATCAAAAACGTACCTGGAGTTTTGTTTCATTCACACATATTTAACACACAGATTCTGCATATCAAGATTGTGTTCTTCTCTCAAACCAAAAATATTCTGTTCCACATTGTAATGTCATGTGGTAATACAGGAAGTGCCCCACTGTGTTTTTAAACTCCATACACCTTCACTAGAATCATTTAGATAATTTAATTCCTGGAATTGCCCACCACCAGTGAACAAAAGTTAAAAGGAGCTGTTAACTTGAAAACTACCACTACCTGACATCACAAGGTGGAACAGAGCGTCTTGAGCTTTTGAGAGGTACACAGACTAATAATAAAGGGTTAAGACAACACAGAGTATGTTTTTGATGAGGTACGATTATAGCATGGCTTAGAGTTCACACAAGTTTACATAAAAGAGGACCTTTAAGGTAAAAGTTATTTGCCTTGAGGTGAGTGTGCCTCGTGCCTGCTTGGTTTTAAATGTATTTTGAACTTGTTGTTTTTCTCAGAGGATTCTTGTCCTGAAGGCTCCATTGACCTCAAGTGTAAAGAGAGAGTGACAGACAGTGAGGACGAACCAGACGGACAGGTATTTATGCTCAGTATAATATGTAATTATTGGGAAGTCAACAATAAAAATACAAATGATGTTACGATACATGTTCAGGACTAAATAAATACGTTAATATAAATATAGACTTTCAATCAAACCCTAAATAGAATAAAATAAACAACAACAAAATAGTAAATTGCCCTAAATGTGTGATAACTTGACAAGAACAAAGTAATTAAAAAAGTTAGTCTCAAATTATTTAAAGTAAATAGGCCAAATTGTCTTGTTCTTGAAATATTATTGTACTGTCTTGTTGACTGAATGATATCACAGTTGAAAATTGTATGATATATAGTTTCACTTCTAACTTAAAATTATTATTTTTGTTTTAACTTGGCATGTTTTATTTAATAAAATGCATTTGAATTACAGACTTCTATTCAAATTTTGATTTTCTCTTTTGTTCCAGCACCACGATTTCCAGCCAGTGTCTCGCTCCTCTCTGCCCTCCTCCTCTCCCTCCATCTCCCACCCAGACTCCAGTTCAGGACAGGGCTCCACAGGACAAGGGGAGGAGGGCTCTGACAAAATCAGGAGCAGAGGCACAGATGGGGGACAGGACGCAGGCGAAAGGGGACCCAAATCTGAGCATACAACTCTAGCTTCAGGAGATGGGACGGAGCAAGTGGTAGGGTCTCAGGCTCTGTCCACTTTTTGCCCTCAGGTTTTGGGCATGAAAACGGCTCCCACCATGGTGACCAGTGTGGTACGTCCCATTGCCAGCACGCCTGTCCCCATCGCCAGCAAACCAGCAGATTCCACTGTGAGGGGCAAGATGGATAGCAAGGTAATGCACTTCTGACAGTTTTGCTAAAGCTGCACTATGTAACTTTTGTAACTTTTTTGGTGGCAGAGCTACTACATCATGTTTTATTAATCAATAAAATCTAAATTGTATTTTAATTATACCCATAATTGTATAGCCAATCTCAGCAATGCACAAAAAGATAATAATTCCAAATTTGAGGCGCTGTGAGATGTGGCTAAAACTAGCGTATACACTAAACTACTTCCTGTTTATTGTCAGCTTTTTCTGCATTTATTTAATTTCTCTGAGCTACGTTTTAGCACCTCTTTATGTAATGCATTTGGTTTGGCGCATGTTAGATGCATTATGCACTGGAAATATAACATTTTTGATCTATGCTAGTGGTGTGCATCAATAAATAGAAAACAGCTATTGCATTTGTGCTAGCTTTGTTTTGCGGAGCATGTGAGGTCAGCATTTCCGTTGCCATAACTGGAAATACAGTGTCTTATCACTAGATCAAGTCAGCGTTTGGTGAGAAATTATTATTTTATGTATGTATCTCCTTCTCACTTGTTCAATCATCTTGGTTTGTCATTAACCATACCATACCAGCCTCAGACCCCACTGGTAGCTAATACCCTCCAGGGTCCACCTCGGACCCTTCAAATGGGTATGGTTCACTTTAGGCAGTGGAGACACTTACAGCCCATACCAATCCAATCCATGTGGAAACAAAGTGGAAACCAGTGGAAACAAGGTCATAGTGCACCTTTAAAATTAAAACTGTTTCCATTGCACTTAACAGCTGAAAACATTGGCTTCTATTTTTTTGAATGGTAAAAAGTGCTCAAAATGGCCTCCACAATAGGAAAAGAATCATGTGACTGAAACCCATCAATAATAATCTAACTGGATAATTTATTTCGATTGTTTTTTCACTTCTTCAGGACAAGAAACTCACTCTCCTGGTTGGAGGAGGTGGATCTCATCAGCCAGTCACAGCAGGGGGTGGGTACCTGTCCTCCTCCTCCCCCATCCATGTAAACTCCATCAATGGTAGTGCATTGGTCACTAGCCTAGTTTTTGGAGGGTCCCAGCTCCTCGCCCCTCCACACCCACACAGCATCCCCCTGCCTGTCCTGCCCAAGCCACTGGTGCAGTACTTCCTGCCCAGCGAAAGCCCCGCCTCCCCTCAGGTCCTTTCACCGCCCACCACTGCCAGCATGGCCAATGGCGTGCACTCAGGGGTGGGACTAAGAGTGGCTTCGGTCAGCCCCGGTACCAGAGGTGAGACAGAGACCAACCAAAACCCAAACCAAAACTTTGTAACCATCTAACTACACTTATAATAATTTGGGATGACATTTTTAATTGTTATTTGACTTGTAGTATTTACCAACTAACCATGATGATCATACTAGCTAACATTGTTTATGCCACTAATGTAATAGGCTGCGTTCACATTCATTTGATGCTGTCATAATTTCAAATAGAGGGCAGGGGCCTATATAACTCTAAGGGATATTGACTGTTTTTGACAGAAATATCGAAAGTTAAAATCCATAACTGTCACAATCACATCTTTGGGGTTGAATAAAGTCACCGCATTCTGAAGGTACTGTGAAAATATGAATTCACTTATTTATTTATATCCACAGAGAAGAGGTTGAACTTTGTGTCAGTTTTTGTTTCATGTAAATAGGCCCAGTAATTACAGAGATATTAACTATAAACCAGGTCAACAAATCTGCAATCTGTCAGTTAAATAGCAAATCCTCCCATAGAAATCTGACCTATCCTCCAGCTTTAAACTTAAACTTAAACTAGGTACTCTAGAACAGGGTCACATGAACGCATCTTATTAGTCAAATCCATTAAAAAAATTACTGGATTGAAAAAAACTTTAAGAAAGACCTTTTATAGCTCCTGCCCTTATTGTTATTGTAATGTAATATGTATTTTCTTACACATTATGCTGCCCCATGCACAATCTCCTCTTTCCATGTTGGCTGTTTAGCATAAATGTCACGTCAAAGTCACAATACAAGACCAGTTCCCAGAAATTGATTTTCCATATATAAATTCAGAACAATCGACTTTACCTTTGTACATGGCGAGCTTATTAAAAGTAGTTTTTAAAAGTATATTGTAGACTATGCTCTTTTGACAATGTTTAAAGTGCAGGTTTTCATGGTTTTAATTATTTATTGGTTTGGTGGGATAGTACCTTTGTGAAATATTTATCACAGTTTTGCATCGTTAACTGTCAGGCTGGAAGTTTGTGGGAGAAAGTTGAAAAATACAGGAAGTAAGGGCGGAGTTTTAAAACAGAATGCGTGTACCTATGTCATCAACACTGAAAATTCAGAGACAATGGTTTAGAAATAAATAAATAAAAGTGCTAATTATAAACTTCACAAAAAAAATAAAAAAAAATTAAATTGTATTATAGTAATAGAATTTTTTTTTAAATCTTAAATATAATTGTGTTAACTATGTTTTAGTGAAATGAGTAGTTTAATCTGTCATATGTACTTTAAACCTTTTTTTTTTTTAAACTTTCTTTTTCATATAGCTTCTACCACTAATGTCACCTTAGTCATGATTTACAATGATTCAACTTATAAACCAAATGATATCTAATTTAGTCAACTTCCGACCACCATTCACTGTCTAATTTTAGCTTGCAAACAATTACCACTAACAGGGTCAAACTAGATGTGTGAAATGTTGATGTTTCTCTGTATGTACCTAGTCTAATCGCTCATTGTCCTTGCTTTTTCATTCATAGATTGAATACTTTGTTTACAGGCGTTTTTGTGTAGTCCAGGATGCTCTGAAAATAGACCTAATTGGCTTACGTAAAGTGGAACGACTGATTGACGGGACGCCCACCAACTCTTAATCACTCTCTATTCACAAGAGCCACTGCACGCTGCTATTTTCTGTCTTTTTGTTAAGGACTTCAGTTAAAGGGACAGTTTATGTATAGACTGTGTTGATGTTCTCCTATATTTATATATATATAACTCAAAATGGGCGTGGGTCGAATTAAATATATTGCAGAGTTATATCGACAAATATAGTTCACAAATGTTGAACCTATTGTGTCGACAAGCATGCTATACTAACCCATGTTCACGTGGATAGACTAATTACAGAAATATTATCAGTAAAACTGACAATAATTTTTACTTTACTTTTAATTTATAACATGTTTAGATCACCATGTTAAACTGTTATTGTATTGAAAATGCTATATTAGCAGAAAACAACGTATTACCAAGTTTTATAAGTTTCATCTTCATTTTGACGCTTTGAGTCTCCCATCCCTTTGCTTCCTGTGCTAAGTCACTCCCCTTTCAGAGTACTATCACAACACAATCAGTAACCATTAATGAAACTACTGCACATTGCATCAGATCTATGTACACTTTTGTATCATGTTTTTGCATGTTTATGGAGATTTGTCGTGTGGGAGCATGGATGATGTAGGCTTGTGGGTTGAGCGTTGCACAGAAGTAAGGAGGGTTTGATCGTTAAAATTCTTAAACATGCATGGATGACATCTAAAACCTCTTCAGGCATGTTTGGATGAGGGAACAATGCTATAACATGGTAGAAAGCTCAAAAACAAGATTTTGCATAATTTAACAAATCTTACCCAATTTCATTGAGTCCTATTTTCTTTTTATTAAGAACTTAATTTAAAGCAACAGTTTATTAATGGATTCTGTTACATTCTCCTGTATTTAAATATGAAAAAAATCTCAAATGAGCATGGACATACTACACTCATCCATGTTCAAGTGGATAGACTAATTGTTGAAAAAAAATCCATGATAAGATCATTTCAAGTATCTAATAGCAAATCTAATAATTAGTATATTAAGACATCATATGAACAGCATAACTTTACACAGGCTGTGTAAAGTAATATCTATATTATTAATTATTAAAAAAAAAAAAAAAAAGAAAAGAAAAAGTTAAATAAGAGAGCAGAGCAAAAACATTAAAGATTAAGTCTCTAATAGCATGAGTCCAACTTCTCACAATCTGGAATATATGTCAAAGTTTCCAGCATTCATGGGTTTCACAATGATGAAAAACTAGGAGAGTTGCCATAGCAATTTACAATTTAACACAAGATATCTTTTGAATGGTAAAACATCCTCAAAATGTTGCATACAACAGTAAACTGAAACCCATGAATAGTATAGTCTACTAGGGGGAGGTTGTTTATGTTTTAAGTCAGGAAAAGACTTAAATTAAAAACAACAGTTGTGTCCACATGGTTCAAAATTGAAGGTTAAAATGCAATGCAAGGTCATATACTTTTCAATAAAAAGTCCACTGACTTTATATTTTCTGTACATAATCTTTCAAAATTAGATAATTTTTGTCAATTTTATTCATAGTACCTTGGAGCTGTCATTTAAAGGTTTGGTAAAGATGTTGGCTTATTATTCAAATTATGGGTGGTCGAGCAGTCTTAGAGGCATCAGTGTAAATACCACAGCCCAGAATGGTTTCTTTACATGACAGCTTTATTCCAATAGCACTTTGAGCAAAGTTCATTGGACTACAAAATTGATCTCACTTTTAAAATGGCCACTACTATTTACTCAGGTAACCAATTAGTCCTTCTCTTCTTACAATGTGACAGAAACCCTTGCAATACTTTACATTAGAATTAATATTAACATATATATATACACAATTATCAATAAAAACACAAAGATCCAATTATATAAATCCCTGCCATTTTCCTCAGGATATAAAATATGCATCTTTATAAACCCTCAAGTACCCCTACACTTTCAAAGTTCCCACCGGGAAGTAACAGGCTGAAGTCTGTCAAAGCACTTTTGGCAGACACCACCTGGAAGACGCCCCCCGCATTGCTTCGAGCCGCCTGACACAATTACAACTTGTATGACTCCAAATGTATTCATTTTGTTACTCAAGCCTTGCTAATTAATTACCCGCTGCCTGTGTTTTACAGCGTGGCCCATGGAACACAATGTGGTGCTCTCGACCTTAAATAACCTGCCAACCTGCTCCCGTCCCCACAGCGTTGACAGTGTTTCTTCTTTTTTTACCTTTTGTAAATATAATAAAAATGTTCAAACAACACATATATATATGTCAAACAACACATATATATGTGTGTGTGTGTATGTGTATATATATATATATATATATATTTGCATCACTTTATCAGTATATAAAATTGCAGTGACAGGGGCTCCACCGTCACACAAATCACAGACCTAAAAATACGCATCATGTAGCAGCTTTTCAGCTCCTTATTCAATTTGAACACTGTAGCCCATACTCATTAAAATCTGTCACTAACATTTAGAGATAGTCGCTAACAAACAAACACTGTATCTTGAATTAGCTCTGAATTACATATGAAAAAATAGATTTTAGGTGGGAGTGTGTCAACTTTCCCATTCACCTCACTTGTCCCCGGTTCATTTTAGGCCACCACTTTTCTGTGCCTTTCCAAACTGCGACTGCCACCTACCGTAGACATTTCAAAATACTTCCTCCGCACCTCATATAACCTTGATTTTTACGAAACACTGTCCCTTTAAATAAGGAAACAACCTCCCCATGCCCGTGTCCTCAAGTATCCTCTCATTCATTTCTCCACGATGCAAGATCTCTTTTCTTTTTTTAAATTCTCTCTCTCTCTCTCACTTCCCTCATTAGTCCAAACCCAATCGCCGGTTCTGCAGACGAAGATGGTGGTTCCCATGGCTACAGTGCAAACAGGAAATACTCCTCCTCATCCTCCATCCATCTCCCTTGTGGCCCCGCCCCTTCCTATGCAGAATGGCTCCCAGACAGGAAATAAGGTATGGGACTGATAACTTAAATTTCATGTACTCACGCATTATTTGGCTCACGAGTGATAATCATGCTCAAATATGCAGCTGCAATATGACCGCCCATCCTGAGTAAATTTCCCATTTCACTCTTCAATATTCAGCTATTCAGTGGTTACAATAGTTACTTAGATAAAGTATGGAATGAATAATGAACAATATTGTAAAGCGACTTTGAGCATCTGTAAAAGTGTGATATAAGACTAATTCATTATTATTAAGAATGATGCTGAGGTTAGAGTTGCCAAGAACCAAGAGGAAAACCAAAGAGGAGATTTGTGGATGTAGTGAAACAGGACTCAAACTTAGCTGGTGTGAGAGAAGAGGATGCAGAGGCTAAAGGCTAAATGGAGGCAGTAGAGAGAAATAGAAAAAAACTATTTGAGTTTAAACACTGAACCTCCTCCTTCACACAGGGCCTTGACATGTTGCTGTAAAAATATCACTAAGTACATTTATAAACGTCTTTTTCTGCCCACTTTGTTTATTTCCATCTTGCTCAGATCATCCAGATCGCCCCCATGCCTGTGGTCCAGTCTCACCCGAACGGAGGAGCGGCCGCTGCAGTGCATTCTGGGAGCCCCTTCCCTGTTTCCGTGGCAACAGTGATGGCCCCGGGTGCTACTCCTCCGCAGACTGTGCTCCTGACCCCGCCTCCCACCAGGTCACTGTCATCAGACGCTCAATCAAAACTTATTTACACATGTGGATATTTCTTCAATAACGTCAGTAGCTTCAAACAGTGAACTGTACTGAGATAGTCCGGGATGTGTGTGTTTAACACAAGTACCACATATGCAGCAAAACTACATGGCAACCTATGGCACCTAAAATAGATGATCATTTTAGGTGATAACACAATTTGCTATTTTAGATGTCACCTGCTTATCACCATAAACTTTGTTTTACCTAGAATGTTACACAATATAGCATTAAATCTATCTTATAGAGACAAGAAGATCTTACTCAAAGTAAGAATGCATGTTTTTAAGTAATTTTTAGCTATAAAAACACATGAAACTGAATAATAATAACAACAATAATTCTGTGGAATATTCTCGGCAAAGCAATTACATCTCCATTGAGACAAACAGATGGCAAACCTCACACCAGAAAAGTTACATAGTACACCTTTAAAATTATATATATATATATATATATATATATATATATATATATATATATATATATATATATATATATATATATATATATATATATATATATATATATATATATATATATATATATATAAACAATATTCTCGCATTTTTACTTTTAATTTATCTTGTAATAGATCCCTAGGATACGTGGTGGCATTTTGCGTATTCATTCACTCATAGGTGCAAAATTGTGCTGTGTCTTCTTTTAGCGTGTCTGTCAGAAATTATGTTGGGTTTTTGCTCCACTTTTAGTGTGCTTAGCCATTGACCATGAAAAAATGCTTGATAAATGAGGCCCTTTGTCACTATTCTGTTTACCAGTGTTTGGTTTCATAATTTCAGAGAATCAGGATTTAGCTTGAAGTAATTTTCTGAATCCAACTAAGTTACAAGTGTCCTTATTGTGCCTTTGGATGAATAAAGCAGTATGGACGATAGAGAAATGCTCTATAGTACTTGTGAACTGTTCTGATTGAGTTGGGAAAAATATCTAATTGTGATTTTCTAACAAGCATTGCTATTAGATTTGCAGTTTACATTCTAATAATAGGATTTTTTTTTGGAATGTTTGAATAGGGGCCCAGGAGAGTTCGCTAAAATACTGAAATAGGCATAGAGGACATTTAAAACCTCATTAGCCATGTTTTGATGAGAGAACAATATTATAATATGGCAGAAAGCTAAACAAAATCTGCATAATACCCACTCGTTAACCCTTCATACCCCCCTGTGTTTTAGGATCCCCTTTGTCCAGCCCAGTGCAGGGGGTCCTACAGCAGCGACCCACCAGACCCTCTCCTCTCCGGGACAGACTTTCCTCCCTCAGCCTATGGCCACTCTGGGCTTCACTGCCTTCGCACCTGCCCCTGGTCAGACCCTGGTCCAGTCTCCTCTGCTGACCCCCGCCTCCCCTCTCAGCTGCCAGACACAGGCCCCAACCAGACAGGCCACTGCTAATACGGGGCGTCCGGTAAGAGATCTGCTGGCAAAGTAAAAACAGTGCTCTTTTCTTTGGTTTATATATAAAATAAACATAAGCCAGTTCTTCTTGCAAGTTTTAAACAAGATGCACTGTCATTGTCTATTTTATGAGAACAGCACAACCCCAACCCACTGGAACTTCCTCTCCCTCCGCATCAGACATCCAAACTCTTTAAACACCTTCAAAAAACAGCTCAAAACCTTTTCACCTTTTTCTTATAGCTTATAACCTCTACTAATAACTGCTTTCTCACTACTTGTTTTGTTTGTCTTGTCCTTGTTTTGTGTTAAAGTATTGTGAAGTGTCTTTGTGTTATTGTGAAAAGCACTACATAAAACCAGTGTGTTGTTATTATTATCATCATGGTTTCATGACATTACATTACATGATTTTTTATGTTATGAACATAAAAATAGTCGATGAAAACTGTAGAGCTCTGCATTTGTCAGAAATGGATGATTCTATTGAAAGTAGGCAAAATGTCCATAGGACTGGAGTATATGAAACTACTTTAGCACCGTTAACTACTGTGTCACTGCTGGTAAATACATTTATCACTTATAGTGTCAGAATTATTAAATAAAAATTTATATTAAAAAAGGGCACACATTAAAATAAGTTAAATCATTTTGAGTAAAACAAACAATAGTTTCAAGAAGGTTGCATCAAAACTCCATTGGTTTATTATTATCCAAGCTCAGAATGTGTTAATGTGCAAAAAATCTCAAGCTCTTTTTTAACATTATCCTAAATGCATCCTTCATCTTCCTCAGGTCCTAACTGCCATTTACCCTGCACAAACAATCGCCCTGGCAACTGGAGTGGTCCCCGTGACGACTGTCCCATCCAATATAGCAGCTCTGGACCCGGTCAGACCTTGCTCGCCTCTGGGCTCCGGGGTTCCTGGCTCCGCAGTGACTCCACACATGAATGTGACAGTGAAGGTGGAGCAGATGGAGGTGAAGACGGAGGCGGAGGAGGGTGGAGCACAGGGGACATCCCGCTGTGGAAATAACCCCACGCCAGAGACCTGTGTCACTACTGCAGGTGAGGGCTATAGAGATTAATTTATTATTCTCAAAACATTTAAAGTAGACCCTGTTTAAATATATTACATCACCTTTTTTCCATTTGATTATTTTATGTTGATCCAAAGCAAATAATTTTGATTTTAATATAATTACTTCAAAATACTGAATTATGTTTATTTAACACACAAATATTAAACAGAAAATCTGACATGATATTTAAATTGTAAATGTTAAATTTTTTTTGCTATGATATACAAATCTCACCTTGCAAAATTGTCTGTCTGACACTTATTTACAAAAACAGTATTGTAAAAAGCTATATATTTTTCTCTCAAATGCCTAGACAAGCCTTTAATTCTAAATTTTTGTTATTGCTATTGAAGAACAAAGATAGATTTAAAACATTTAATATTTTTTGATTTTGGCTGTAGTAGTTTCCTCTGCTTTGTTTGCTAACTTCTGCAAGAAAACGACACAGGCATAAAAGCTTGAAATTCAATATATCATATCATATCTTTGCTTGATATTTTGCAGCATGAAAATGTCATAGTTATTGTTACATCTCCATATTCAGTGACAGACTGATCCACCCTCGCTGTGTGAAGCAGAGGTTCCACAGGTCTTTCCTTCCTGCTGTTGTCAGACATGAACAATGCTAGCCCTGTACATGCGTCACCAACCTGTAGTAATCATGTGCAGTATTGTAACATACACACTGAAGTCACTTTACCTGCTGTTTATTCTTGTCCACATGTTGCACTGTTCATAACCACATCCAGAGATACTTGTTATACAAAGTTCTGTAGCTTTATAGCTTTACTCAGCTGCCATAGTGCTGTGTTAGTTTTAGTTAGTTAGTTAGTGTATTGTAAATCTTTGTAGTATAATTCTGTCTTGATTTGGATTGCATTTTCCTACTTTCCTGCTGGGTTTGACCTTTGCATTGCAAGACTGTAATTTCCCCATTATGAGACAAAAAAGGTCTATCGTATCTTCTATAATTCAACATTACTATTTACTGTTTACTATTGTTTGTTGCTAATATAGACTTCAATTTATTACTACCTTTACTACTATTGAAGTAATCATGAAATGTACTAGATATTTAAATTTTAGTCTCTGTTGTCTAAATTGTGAGCTCTATTTTCAGCAGTACAGCATAGTCACTATAAGATCCTGCTGTCTGTCTAAAATATCACTTTAATTCCAGTTAATATGGATGTTTCCTAAAGTGAACTCTCTGTATACACGTTTAGAGGTGCCCTGGGACAAATGAAATACAACACTGACAGTTGTAAAAATAGCTTTGTATTGTAGGACTATACACTGATGTCAGCACGAGTCAGCAATAGCAGCGTGAGTGTATAATTTCAATGGCTTTTCATTATTACATTGTGTTGTTTTCAAATGGACGTACACAGTGATTTGATATAAGAAAAATATTGTCATAAGCGAGTTACATTTTTAGATTCAGAATATAGGAGTAAGGCAAATGCAACAAAAATATTGTATATTTTATTCAGGCTTGAGAAATTAATTGGTAATATTTTAATTTTAGATTTGAATTGCCTTCCAGATTTAAGTCAGAGATTTTGATAAATGAGTTGCCAAATCTTGCTTATACAACTGAAATACATGTACAGAAAAAGCCTGAAGAATTATTGTACTGTACTAGCCATTTCAGCATAAATCACTTGGAATATTGTGTTTTAAATTTTAATTTGTTAAAACTATTGCCATCAGTACTAAAAACTACTGTAACTGTTTTTGTAACTTAAAGTCCTGTTTTTGTAACTTAAAGTCCTTTCAATGGACAATACTCATGCTTGTATGTTAGAATAACTGCTTATCACTAAAAAAAACATCTCCTTAGTTCATTTGGTTGATAGAGAAGACATTGAATTTTGTGCCATTTTTGTTTAATTTGCTTACATATAAACCAGGTAAAAAAAAGAGCCTTTTTACAAGTGTGAGGCACATTCTACCTTAAAATTCTAACTTATTCTGAACTTCAGTTTTAAAGTTGCACTGTGTAACTTTTCTGGTGAGGGGTCAACGACCTGCTTGTACCCTGAAATGCCATTGTTTTGCCTAGAATTTTCCTCAGTATGACATAAAACTCCATGGAGGCAAGCAGGTGACGCCAGTATCACAAGTCAGATCTCTTGCGCACAATAGTCTAAGAATGCTTGTTATTCTGTGTATTTCTGGGCACAAAACTAAATGCACGATAGATCATTTTAATGCCATACAGATGAACATTCCTAACAAAACACTGACATCTCAATAAAGACAACCTCCTCCCACCAGAAAAGTTATATAGTGCAACTTTAAACTATTGGCAGTTTAGAATGTTATGACATCTAATGAGTCCAACCTGTTCTGTTTCAAATTTCCAAGTTTTTAACAATGTTGCAGGAAACAGTGATGGAGAGATGATTCAAAACATAAAGGAAGAAAATATGAACGATGGACAGAGCTGGGATAAGCCAAATGAGACGGAGAGAGAACGAGCAGCGAAAGACAGTAGTGACAAGAAGAAAGAGAGAGAGGAGTATGCCATCGGAAACAGAGAGGTCAGAACACAGGTCAATAAGAATGTGTTTTTATGCTCTGCCTGGTAAAAAAAAGTTAGATAGTGCACCTTTAAATCACACTGTGAACTCAGTTGTTCTTGGTTTGTTTGTTTTTTTTGTTTTTTTGTTTTTGTTTTTGTTTTTGTTTTTTGCAACTACAGTAATGTAATTGAATCGTGGTCTGAGACAGCAGTGGAGCATTAGTAGACATTGGTTGGCAGTTCAGTTCTTGCATTGTTTAGTGAATACTGCTCATGTGTCCATAGGCAAGACACAGATTAACATTTATGTTTTAGTCAGTCTGCTCCAGGCAGTTATGTTAGTTACAGTATCGTATTTAACAAAAGTTTGTACCAAATTTTAAAACATCTTGGCTTAGAAACTAACAAGTGTTTGTTATTTTGTTTATGACATCTCCAGGCGGGACATTGTTCCCCTCCTGCCTCCTCCTCCTCAGGTCTGGACCCTCCTCCTCCCCCCACAGAACCAGGTCCCTCCAAAAAGACCAAGTTCAGACCTCCTCCACTCAAGAAGACACCAGACTCGTATGTCCTACTTAAAAATTTTTAATAATTGCTGCAGTTGTAGCAGTAGTAGTGGCAGTAGTAATATGAGCAATTATAGTCTTCTGTTTTGTAGATTTTGTAGATAGTTACATTACACTCAAGTTATTATAGTTGATACCAATCAGTGAAAGTAGGGATAGTAGCTAAAATAGCCACAATAGTCTATAAAACAGTCTATAAAACAAAATAAAATTAGGAGTCTCACTTTTTACATTTTTCTTTTATTATAAATGTGTAAAAGTTACTATGGTGTTTAAAGCGGGGGTATTATACTAAATCGATTTTTATAGTTTTATACCATTTGTTCTCTTATCAAAAACATACGTGAAGAGGTTTTAGATGTCATCCATGCATGATTTGGTAATTCTGCAATCCCTCCCGGGCTCTATTCGAACCCTCCTCACAGTTAACTGTAAGATTCTCTGCAATACTAACCCACAAACCAATGTCATCCATGCTCCCACATGACAATTCTCCATTAATATAAAAAAACATGATACAAAACTGTACACTCCTTGACAAACATGTTGCGATGTGCAGTATGTGCATGTTCATTAGCGGGATGTATGCTGATTGTGTTGTGATAGAGCTCTGAAGGGGGGATGACATTGCATGAGGAGCAAAGAGCAAAAGGAGGGGAGACTCAGAGCGTCAAAAACAAGTGAAACTTGTGAAACATTTTAATATGTTGTTTTCACTGATTATAGCTTTTTCAAAACAACGTAACGTGGTGATCTAAATATGGGATATGTTAGCATTTAATACCCCATAAAAATAAAAAATTACAAAAAATTAAAAATAAAATGGAAACAATGACATTTTCACTTAAAATTGTATTCATACAAGTTTTCACACAAATCTGAAGAAAACATTTATAGTAGACAGTAAATTAGAGAATTCAAGAATCTACTTCTTAAATTGGTCACTATACACATATAAGGATTTGTACTGTATTTCTATTGTCTTTTTCAGCCATGCTTTAGTTATTAATACATTTGTTTGTTCCATCTGGTTGGTCTTAAGTTTGTGTTTTTGAACAGTTGATTTTTCCAGAAGCTTCTGTTGCTTTCAGAGCTCAAGGACAGTTAGGTTTAACAGCTTGAGGGGTATAATAAGCGGACAGGACGTTCATTGACTTTAACACATCAAGTGCCATTTTTTGTCTGTGGCCAGCTTTCCATCTTTGTAAAAATTTGGTATTTTTCCTGAATGCAAATGTGCATCTTTGCTTATTATATTATTATTCAGACACATTCTAACAGATGGTGTGGCTAATGTTTTACCAGTTGTTAACGGATGTACAGTCAGAGATGCCAGATTGAGATGGTTTGGAGGGATTATGATTATTTGCATAGAGGGATGGTGAACAATAAAGGAGACCTAGAGCAAGAGAAGATGCAGAAGAGAGGGTCAAGGAGATATGTCTTTTTTTTTTTTCAGAAGAAATTATAGTAAAAGTTGGACATGTTGTGTAGGGCTGAAGTAGCTGTTTAGTCAATGAATCGGCTGATAGCGTATAAAGGTGCTCACATTTTTATTAGGATTAAAATTATGTCTAAGTATATCAGCAGAAAGAAGAAAGCTGGTAGTGAGTTACCAGGAGTTTTTGGAGTCACAGGACTAGAAAATGCCTTTTCACATATAAAGATGTAGTTAACTACTGCTTCTCTGTATACATAGGATAGTTGTTTTTGAGCAAGATCCTAACACATTTGAGAACGTTTGCCAGCGCCCCTTTTAATCATCTAGTTAAAGGGCATGTTTTTAGCCCATCAAGAATTTCTCAATTTCTAGTTGATTACTAATGTTGTATGAATTTACTGGACAAGGAGGGAAAGACTCTGGAAGATTCTGAATGAAATGTTCTTACTAACTACTGAGTAAGGCTGAGGCTTTTTTCTTTTTATTCTAATAGATATTTTACATTTTAGACCAGGATTATGCTGCTCTTCCTTTTCACATAAATATTACTTTTTATTAACATTTTCTGAGCATCAATAAAAACAGTTTGAAAGACAAAGAGGAAATGTTCAGTAAGAAATTAAGGAAATAAGAACAGAATAATTAGAATTGATACTTAGCAGTGACATTACACTGGGGAGGTTGTGCATGTATGTGTACGGGGGGATGTTCAGCAGTTAGCATGGAGACACAGTGCACACATTCGCAAACGTTGCCAAAAAAGTTTAAAGATTGTTTGAAAACTCAATAAATAACACATTTTCAGGAGTCTGTGATCAATACGAGTGTTCATGGTCCTGTTTAGGTGTTTGATTTTCAACTAAAAGATGAGAATGATTAACTGGAAAACTGTTGGCTAATGCTAAATAGCTTGTGAATGTAATGCTATTTGAGAGGGACTTGTTTAACACTAAAAATCATTTAATCTCTTTTAGTTCCACCTAAACGGTAAAAAGCTCAGATTAAAGTCTAACAAAACCTCAGACAGAGCAGTGCCTACCTTTAGCATCACACTCCCAGGGAATGTTGATAACATCAGCTGCAAAGTATCATTAATGTTTGTTATGTTGCTACAGGGTCTTATCTGGAGCTTACTTTGAGGAGCGTTTTGCTGAGCTGCCTGAGTTTAAACCTGAGGAGGTGCTGCCCTCTCCCACCTTGCAGAGCTTGGCCACCTCTCCCAGAGCCATCCTGGGCAGCTACCGCAAGAAGCGACGCAACTCCACTGGTAAGTCATTCAATGTGACATCATAATTTTAACAAAAATGATTCTAATAATACATAACATGTCAGATCTCGATGCAAACCCAGAAGACCCGAGCTCTCCACGGAGGAAGACCCGACGATTGTCCAGCTGTAGCTCGGAGCCCAACACGCCGAAAAGTGCAGCCAAGTGTGAGGGAGACATCTTCACCTTCGAGAGAGCCGGTAAACATTCACTATTCAAATCATGCATTGCATGGTTTCGTATTACGAGATAATATTGCCGTTATAGGCACACAGTGTATAGTACGAGAATAAGATACATTTCCTAAAGTGCAAGCTACAAAAAAGTTCATATCTAAATAAGCTAAAATTCTAATCTTTATATTTTTGGGTACAGAGTCCAAAGATTCTTTATGCAGATGTTAGGGTTGAGCGGTCAGATCCACTGATCCATAGGTTGGCGGTGCGATTCTAGCTCTCACAGATGAATTCTGTTGTTGTGTCCTTGGGCAAGGCCCTCAGTGTCTGTGTACACTGATGTATGAATGGGTGAGTTCCTTGTTGTAAAGCGCTTTGAGTGCCTTGAAGGTGGAAAAGCGTCAGATAAAAATGTGACCATTTACCATTTATTCTGTTGCATAAATTATGCCACAAAATCACATAACATTTTGCAATTTCCATGGAGACAGGCAGTCTTTTTTGGCAATACAATGCCTGTAATTGAATAGATGAAAAGTAGATAAGTTTTTACAATACTATGGAACATTCCAGGCAAAGTTATTCCAGAAAACCTGCAATGAGCACCTTTGATTTAAGCATTTTTGACTAGTTTAGATGTATTTACTTGTAGATCAAGATATTGAGGTTATAAAATAAATCTAATAAAAAATATCCGTTGTTTCTCATTTTGAGCAGGAGCAGAAGGTGAGGATCTTCTTGGAGACTTGGACCGTGTTCCGTACTCGTCTCTGAGGAGGACTCTAGACCAGCGCCGCGCCCTTGTCATGCAACTCTTTCAAGAACATGGCTTCTTTCCGTCAGGTAAATATTTACTGCTAGCTAGCATTCTTGTTACTGTAATCTACAATTTTTTTGTGTGGATGAATATAGCAGAATAATGGTTCTTGACTAATAATATAACATAATATAATTACCTTTGGAAGGTAAATATGAGTATTATCAGATCCATCCTTCTGTGTCCCACCACATAGCACAAACTGTAACAATTGCATAACTTGGGTGGTCACTTTAAATGTGTTTTTGTATCTACTGCTGAACTATGCTAACTATGTAGTTTTTGGTATTTCCTGACACCATCCTACTATATCCACATAGCACCCTCTGTTTGTTAAAACTGTCCAAACCCATATTTCTAACACCTGAAAACACCCAATTATCCTTTGCCTTGTCTCCTGTTTCTCTCTCACGCAGCTCAGGCGACCGCTGCGTTCCAGGCTCGTTTCTCGGACACGTTTCCCACTAAAGTTTGTCTGCAGCTGAAGATCCGCGAGGTGCGCCAGAAGATCATGCAAACGGCCACACCCACCGAGCCTGGAGGGTCTGTCGAACCAAGCCCCGCCCCACCCCACTGCCTCTCCTTCAATCAGTCCCACCGGGAGGACACAGGACCGGGGGAGCAGGGGGACCGGAGTGCGGAGGACGAACCCAAAAACGAAGGATCATAAGCCAGAGAGGATGACAACATACATAGATATATATCGAGCAAGTGCAAGGCGTTATCCTCTCCAAAGAAAGTTGTGTGTTCATCCACTATTCACCAAGACCTGGGCATAGAAATATACACTCTGAAATCTCAAGTACTGCTCGAATATGCCCTTGATTTGTCGCGTCAAACAAAGAAGCCTCAAAAGTGGAACGTTACAGTCAAAGTGGAGGATAATGACACATCAAGAGTGCATCTCACAGTCTCTTTTATTTTCAATTATCCAGATTCATTTCTGTACTTATATATGGTGGCCCAGGTCTGCTGTCAGCACATTTGTACAGTAGGTTTGTCATTGGACACAAACTCGGTGGTACACTCTTAATATCTGGTGCATATATGTATTCTACAGCAGCATGATCCCACACACAACAATGCACTTACACCAAAATCAGACTTAACCAGACTGTTACTATTGGTCAGCAGTGTCCCGGAGGCTGCCAACCAAGCACCACCACAAAAACACAGGCACTTTGTCACTTATAACGTGCAGATGCAGTTTGCTGTTTTGCCAGCTAGCCCTCAGATGCCATTGACTTTCAGAAACCTCTTAGAACCCCTCTCCGATGCCCACTCCTCAGCAAAGTGGGTAGGTAGGGGGAGCTAAACACAACCCCAATGACCTCCACTGATTTCACAGCCCCTTCAATGCTGCAAGACAGACAGCACACACCTCAATGTACTCCCCCCTCCCCCCCCAAAAAAACAAAAAAACAAAAAACGCACCCAACCCTGGTCTGACCAAGCCATCAACCTGCACAGATTTAGTGATTGTAGTGAGAAGAACTGAAAGCATGAAATCTCTTGCTCCTGAAAGAAAATGGTTGGAGTTGGGATTTAATGTGACCAATGTTTGCACCTTCTGATATTGCCATTTTGAAAAGTGGGTGGATTGGCGGGTGGTTATATATTGAGTATGTATGTTTGTTTATATGAATGTTGTGTGTGGAAAGGCTCTGCAATGAGATTATGAGTCAAGAGATTGCTGGTTTTGAGGCTTTGAAGAATCAATGTTTAGCTTGAAATGGACTGGGAAGAGGAGCACAGAGAAGAGGCAAGAAGAGGAGGAACTGGATGGACAATTTTCCTAAAGAATCAATAAGCGTTTGTACATCAGCTCAGCGGGAAATCCACCTCTGAATCTCAAAAATGAATATACTCTTGCTTTCTTCTTGTAATCGTCACCGTGGAAATAACCAGTTTAATTGTGGCCTGTTTCTCTCGTGGCTCTGTTGTGTTTTCTCTCCAGCATAAAATATCACTTTGACAAACGGGACACATCAGTCTGGACACCCACTGTTCTAAGGGCCTCGGGGGTCCCACTCGGGGGTCCCACTCGGGGGTCCCACTCGGGGGTCCCACTCGGGGGTCCCTCTCGCCCCTGTTCTCAGATCCACAGCAGACACACAGTGCGGGCGCAGGGGTGTTTGTCATTTTGTATAACGTTGAAATCAGGTGTTTGCACAATTTGTGTGGTCTCTCTCAGGAGGGACCACCGCAAGTTAAATCAGGAAAGTATTGTTTTTAGAGATTGTTTTAGTAGTAATAATAACCTTGTTCCATATGTTATCAACACCCCTTTACCTAGATCCCCCCACGCCCCCTTTGTCCTTTCCTCACCCTCAAGTGTTGTTAGGAAGTGCCCTTAAGCACTGGTCCCGGGTCAAGCGCTATGTAGCTCAGGATGGTTGTGATAGCGTTAGTTCAGGGAAAGCCGATCCTAGACCAGCCCTAGAGGGCAGTCTTTGTGCCCTCCCCTCTTTCCTCTATTCTCGACACTTTATCCTTTCCCATCAAATGGTGCAATAGGACATTTATTTTATTTTTATGAAAAGGGGTGGGTTTATTTGTTTTCGGGGCTCTGTGCCATAGATCCATTGCAGTCAGTCAGTGAGAAGAATGAGATGTTCTTTAGCTATGGTATAAAATAAAAAGAATCACACCATTATTGTTGTTGTTGAAAAGATAGAGCATATATAACTTACTAAAGTCAAAGACATCTTTTGAATAGCACTTTTCAGCTCTTTGCTTTCTCAGTGAAGAGTGGGGTAGTTATTATTATGGGTATCTTTTGTTTCTCTGTATACAGTTGGATGTGTGACAAAAATATATATACTGGTATTTCCATATTTGTGCATTTAGGTCTGCATTTGGGTGTGTGTATGTTTTGGCACATGCAAGTCATTCTTTATTGGAACAGTTCAGTTCTTTTAAAGTTGGGTTTTGTATGAACCCTATTTGTATCATATCAACACGATTCAGGGGCTGGCTACATCATATAAATGCTGTACTGCCCTCCAAAGACATAAGACAGTAACTACATGTACTATAATTAGTTTGTCGACCAGCACAATAGCCATAAAAAAACTTACATTTTACTTAATAGGCCACTCCAAGCTAGGGCCACCACGTGTAATTTACATTTGTATTGTATTTACAATATGTTTGAAGGTTCATACAACTCAACTTAAAAAAACCCACTGTACTTATTCTTTGATCACACCAACATTATAACAATATATGTTTCCATTCAGCTAGATCATTCACTATAGACAGTATTTTTATAGTCACCGCGACTATTTCCTCGTTCCATCGTTTTGACTGTTATTGACGATTCAGGATGTTTGACTTCTAGATTCAGGGTAAAATCACCCTTCACTGACAGCGGTAACTTCTTTCACCTCTCATTTCTCTGGGTTCATACACATTCACACACCCAGACAGACAGGGTGCACTCAAACATGTGTATGCGTGTACACTGTATGATTGTACTTAAAAGTAAACTGTCCTTATTTTGGAGAAGGAAAATTAGGATGTGAGAGATGAGTGTTATCTCATAAGCAGGCATGTTGACCATGTGCAATATTTCTAAACAACAAAAAACTAAATATTGAAAATATTAAAGTTCTAACACAATTCCATGTGTCTCTGGTTTATTTCACTGTTTAATATTGACTGTGTCTCTTCTAGTTTAAAGGTGCATTATGGTCTGGTCAGGGTCTGCTATCTTCTTGTCTCCATGGAGATGTTATTGCTTTGTCTGGAAAATTCCACAGTATGGCATTAAACCTATCAGTCTTTTACATTTACTGTGAGTGGACTCAACTATTCACAGATTTGACCTGTAACTTTGTATGGTGGTGGTGCATGCTCGTTTCCATAGAGATATATTAGTGTAATAAGTGTAGGTTACATAGTTACTAAGTTTAAACTTTAAACTACATGTACTATAATTAGTTTTTCGACCAGCACAATAGCTTTAAATTTATTAAAAGTAGTATTAGGTCTACATGTAAATTATATTTTTGAGCTGCGTTAATAAATACGATTTGATGCAATTCTGATATTGTTCTAATAGGGCTAACTAGTTTAGAATAAAGTGACATTAAATAATAGTTTTTCATTCATTATTTCCTGCTGTTTTTCCATTGATTATATATATTTTATATAGTAAAAATAATAACATTTTGTAGCTTTTTAATAAGCGCATTGAAAGGCCTCAAAACTGAGTCAGAGCTAGAAAGAACTCAATTTCCCATGCGCCATTGCGAGTGCACTGTTTCTGGGTGTCTAGCAACAGCTACCAGCCCAGACAACCGGCGGCCACGGGAGCGGTGTTTTTCAGTGCCTTTTAACGATTTTATACCGCCGGTTTGTCGTACTTTAGACCATTTTAGCTGAAGTAGAAGGAGCGTCAGCCGTGATCCCTGCACAGAGATATGAGCGGCAGCGGGCGGGCGAGGACCAGCTCGTTTGCTGAGCCGCCTGGAGTCCCCGGCGCCGCCGCCGCTGCTGTGGGGAGCAGCTCAGGAAAGTCCGGGGTCCCACAGGCCTCCGGAGGCAGCTCATCGGGATGCGCCAACATCAAATTGTCCAGTGAGTATTATAGGCTCATAAGCATATTTTATCCGTCCTAACTACACCCGCGTGTTCATTAATGAAAGGCTGTTTCTCATTTGCTGTGCTATTAGCCCAATTCTGCCCGATTTGCATCACTAGCCACTTTCCATGAGAAAGTGTTTTGCGCATGCGTAACACGGTCCATCGTCTTGGATATGGCAACCTTGTGTATTAAAATAATATTTGTGGCATAGTGATTTCAGTAAAAAGCTATACAGTCAAGCTACGTGCAGTGTGACACGTAGGAACATATGTGTGTTTACCTGAACGTTGGGTGTGTGGCGTTAAATGCCATTTCTCAGGGGCATGACACTAATCGGGTAATTTGCTAACATGCTAGCAGAGCAGCTTGCTAAGGGTAGCTACTTGTGTTGGATTTTCCTGTTTATCGTGTTGCTGTTTATTTCATAGATGAGTATCTAGATTTGTGGGGGTACATATTTCAACATTTTCATAATCGCATTGCATATTTATCGCAATTTGCATTTTAGAACGTTTTTCCCAGATCTTTGCGTTGGGTAAGTAATGTGAGCTGTGCGAAACGGGGTGTGTTTGTGGAGCAAAATGTTGAAGAGAAAACAAGAAGTTATGCAAAATAGTTGGAATGTTTTAGGCAAAGTAATTTTTGTTGGACGTGTCTAGAAACGGACGAACTAGTTTTCGCACAAGGTCACCTGTGGGGCATAGGCTTTGAGCTTAGAGGATGCGAGTGATGATGACTATTCAACTGTTTCACCGGGTTTCCTACATCTGAATCCCGAATCCAAGTGTTCTGCTCTTTTTTAAAACACTACACCACAGGGCATCTTTTCAAACTTGTGAAGAACCCATGTTAATTGGTTCTGATGAAGTGAAATCAAGTATTGGAAATCTGGTATTACACAGTGTCAACTTCTCGAACAGTCAGGCACGGTTTGAAAACATTAGTGTCACCTAAGTATTACATTATGTATTAAACATTCACATTTCTACCATTATTTATTCATATTTTATGATTGTCAAAACAATCAAAACCCAGATTGAAATTATTATTAGCTACACTGAAACCAGAAATGTATAAATAAGACAAAATATCCTGAATAATTTTAAAGTAAGAATCTGTCAGAATAAGCCTGTAAAACACATTACAGGTGTAAGCCATTATATTATTATTATTATTATTATTATTAACTATAAGACCTGAAAATATTAAAACGAAAATAAGATAGTTTATTCTCCATTTGTTATCAAAATCGATACTGCTTATTTTGATATCCAGATAGTTTCCATGTGCTATGTATGAATTTATGCAGTCCATCCGTCATCAGCATGTAATAGGAGCCCGCTGTTCATCTAATGCTTCTCGTCCACTGGCAGACAGCAGCGTGACTCCAGTATCAGGTCATCTCCAGTTCAAAGCTCACTCAACCCTGCTTTGGGCCTTGTTATGTACAGCAGAGAAAGATAATGTGTGGGACCCCACTTTACCCCAGGTAAAGAATTTAGCTATTTTAATCAAATACCTTATCTTATTTTACTTATGACAAAAAGTACAGTTACAATAATTTACACACACCAAAGCAAAATTTTGACTAAACCCAGATCTAAACCTGGACTAGACTAGGACTAAACTAGGAGAACAGGACTGCATTAGGACTAAAACAAGGATCAAACTAAGATAAGTGTTAATCCTACCTCTCAATAATGAAATATGTTATACCATTATTCAGTGTCTGTGTTTCTGCTTCTTATTGTCAGTAATATTTTAATGTTTAAGTTTGCACATTAATTTCTCAGACAAATATAATCTGCTGTTGTCTCTTTGGGCAAAACACTTCACCCCCATTGCCTATGACAAGGGATGAGGCCAGAAGGGCACCTGGCATAAAACTTTGCCAGGTTGCAGCGTGAGTAAATAAAGCAACAGGTCAGTGGTTTTAGGTTTATGTATTTGGTGTGGTGCACAGTGCAGTGATGACATATTTTTTGTATTGTTTGCATATCCATTAGTCACCCTCCTGAATGAGTTGGAAACTGAAAGTCATAGTATTGCTATATGAAAGCTTTAGACTAACCCATGGCACTTAGCATCAAGGCAAGCTACAATCTATGCACATTTACAAGTATACAAGAATAGTTATATTGAAGGTAGTGTGTATAACAGGGTTGCACAGTTATTCAAAAATTCCCATCAATTCAGTCATTTCTAATTGTCCGTGAAACGCCTTGCCAGTATAAGCTTGTGGTTTGAAGAGGAGTTCAATAAATGCGACTATTTTTGTGTTAAATTGCTTTCAATACTCATTTCCAGAACATAAACAAGAGACTTTCAATCAGTGCATTTGTTTTACTTTTTTAAAAATGAAATCAAATAGAAAATTGAGAGTGTTTATTGTCTGGGTAAATAATCTTTGATATAGTCGTTTTGTCATATCACCCAGCCTTAGTATTATAGTAGTATTAATTGTGGCATTTGGGAGTGTGTTCCAGTGTAGTGTCACTTTTGTGGCATGGACGTAGTTGCCTCCTCACCTCCTCGGACTCAGACGGAGATGCTGCTGATGTCCGGACTCAAATCTGCTCTAATCAAACAACAAAGAGCAGCCTGAACAGACTAAACGGTGGCTGCGGTTACATGCAGACTCAATCTGATTTAATAACAGATTTTTGGAGTTAAGATTATTTAAATGGAATGTAAACAGTGAAATCATCATGTTCTTTCTGATCATGGTCCCTCTGATTACTTGCATCAGATTTTCCAGTTTACATATCATTTAAATAATCTTAAAGATCTACGAATCAGATTATTATCAGATTTATGTGCATGTGAACAAGGCCACTGTGATAAAGACAAGTTTCTTGTAGAGCACAATTCATACACAGAGTAATTCAAAGTGCTTTACAGAATTAGAAATGCATTCAATTTGCAATACAGGCAAAAACATAAATGATCATGATACAATTTAATTGTAATTTCAATAGATGAGTATAGGATAAAACCAGTCAGACAATGCGGTAGTTTTTGTTCAATCCTTGATCAATTACTTGTCTTGAAAAGTGTGTTATTTATACTTTGCAGTAACATCACTCAGGGAGTGTTTTACAAGCAGGTGCATGGTGGAATGTTCAGCAGTTACCATGGTCACATCATCATGTGACCAAGCACAATCCAAAAAGTTTTAAGGTCTCAAGAAAAAAATACAAAATCAATGAACTAATTTTTAGGAACCTGTGGTCAATACGAGCGTCCACGGTCCTGTTTGGATTTTTCAACAAAAGGGTGGGAGAGACTAACTGAATATCTGTTGACTAATGCTAGCATTTGACTGTAATGTAATTTTAGAGGGACTTGTTTAGCAGTAAAAATAACTTCACTTGTTGTAGTTGTAACTAAGTCAGTTCTTTCTGGTCAGAAAATAAGGCTCAGATTAAAGTCTAACAAAGCCTCATACAGAGCATGCCTACCATCAGCATCAAAACCCCAGAGCAAAATAAATGGAGAATCAAGTACTATTTCACCACCTTAAAATTAGAGTGATTGGTTTTAAGGGGACTGAAGAGATTTTTGTGGAAAAAAGATGTGTTTAGTTACTTGCCTGCCCTTTTAGTTGATTACACTTGCCTGATTTGTTTCACATGTATTTAAGCAAAATGTTTCTTGCAGTACAAATATATTGTATAAGCAGCTCTTGAAGTCAAAATAAGTCAGTTTATGCATTCCAAGTATCCTAATTATTTACCAAGGTAAGTGAGGAATAACTTTGGACCACTGTAAAACTAGTTGTTTTTTACTTTTTTAAGACCTTTAATAAGAAAATACTTTGTTGAACTGTTTTGACCATATTGGCAGCACCTCTCAGTCTCATTTGTTGTGGGTTTATGAGTGAGTTTACGGTTGACCATGTGGGACGTCCAGTGGAGGTGACCCGTCTTTATTGTCTGAGTGACTGACTCACGAGGCCAGCCCACTGCTCATAAAGGATGGAAGAAGTCTGACGCTGTATCATGGTTTGAAGAGCTTTGTTTTTCCTGTTCGCCAGGGAGAGTTGAGTCAAAGACAGGAAATAGACTTAACCCAAATAGGATTCTGAATGACTTAAGCATAAGGGCCCATTCATATTTTGATAAGGATTATAAAACACACTTTAAAAAAAATAAAAAATAAAAATGTTATGTTATAACATTGTTCACTCATCAAAAATATGCCTGAAGATGTTTTAGATGACATCCATGCATGTTTGAGTATTTTAGCAATCTTTCTATTCAAAGCTTTATAACAGCTGTAAGATTCTGTGCAATGCTCAGCACACAGCCTCCGACAATTCTCCACAAATATACAAAAACATGATACCAAGCTGTACACTACAATGTGACAAACGTGATGCTTCATTAATGGGATGCAATAAATATCCATTCTAAATGTCCATTCTGAAACTATCCAGGAAAGGTCCAGCTTTGTCTTATTTAAGTCAAATTTATTTACTATGTCAGTTGAGTCTAGCTTTGATTTTTGTATCAATTAATATCTGGGTAGTGTAGTGTAGAGTGTGTTCTGTGAAAGCATAATTCTACATTCTTGAGTTTTCTGCCCAGGCACTATTTAAAAGCTATCACAAGTACAATCCATGCATCATTTACTCGCCCATTCATTCACTAATAGAGCGATTAGACTCAGATTCACCTAGTACATATCTGTAGACATCACACGATCTACAGATGCTCTGCCCAATTGAGTATCTAGTTCTGTTGTGTTAAGAACCAAATTATATCTGGATTTAGGTTTTTGACAGCTCTAGTACACACTATGCGCTATACAAAAAATTACATCAGTTACTACAAAATCTCAAAAGTCCCAAACCAACAGCATCATATTTTTGACTGAATTTGTAGCACAAATATTGAGGGTTGAGTGGATTAGGCAAAAACTGTAAAAGTAGGAATGAGCAAAAGAAAAAGGGCTATTTTGGGCCCCTCCAGTCTAATTAGCCTCACTGCCTCCTACATGAACTGCCCTGTATCTCTGAGGCTCTGTGAGGGCGACTGCAGTGTGGAGCATTAACCTAAATATTCACATGGTCAGAACAGGACTAGTGCAAGAGAGACAGAGTAGAGTCAGGTTGAGACAGACTCTGTTTCACTAATGGCACTTTTTCCAAATATTAACCCAGCTGGAGGCTTGTGTTTTAAAGTCATAGAATACTGAGTGATTTTCTGGTCTAGACAGTACATTACGCTGTAGAATATTTGCTTGAGGTTGTGGATTCAGTGATAAGCAAAAATATAGAAATACAGCAGTTTCTCCATAAAACCAAAACAATATTAAAGTTTCAAATACCTTATGAGTCCACAGATTTATGTCCAGACATCTCTGTTGGAACTATGTTGATGATGATGATGATCACCCTTTTATTCAATACACTACAGCAAGCTATAAAAAAACAGTACTGTCTTGTATTTGTTTTCTAATGATAATCTGTCATCTGAAATGGTTTACTCTCCAGGTGTTTTACAGAAGTAGTTGCATTGTCCTTATACTGTATATTAATGGTAAATGCTACAATATTTCTCTGGGCCTCATCTACTCCTTTTCTCAATTATTTAAATTACAGATTATTAGCTAACATAATCAATTGCCATAATTTCAAATGTCCCTTTTAATTTTATTCTCCTGCTCTATGTTTCAGGAGACAGTGGCAAAGTGACAACAGTTGTGGCCACTCCGGGTCAGGGCCCAGATCGCCCACAGGAAGTGTCCTATACCGACATCAAGGTGAGAATGGCGCTATGGCAACCAGGGGGGGTATTTACAACTTCAACAACTACATCTGCTCAGTTACATGAGCATGTAGAGAGGAGGGCTGGGTATTTCATTATTGGATATTTTCATTATGTGTTGATCATCTGTATATTGCATTAATGACTATTATTAAAGATAAAAAATACATTTTTTTTATACAGTATTGATCTGAAAGTTACTACATATCTCTAAATAAAAATTACAAGTAAATATTTTTGGTGTATTGCCAACAAACTACTTACTAGGGATGCACCAATACTGGTACTGGTATTCAATATCAGCCCCGATACTGTAAAATTAGCTGGGTTGAGTATCGGTTCCATGATATTGATTCAGCCTATATTCTGGTGGGGCCTTTATTTGGATGTAATACGAAAATTTACAAGCTGATTTTGGCCCCGAAAGTCTCATAATGTGTGAACTTTTATTAAAAGCTGTTCCGTAGACATTTGAAGGTTAAATAACGAGTACAGAAAATAATTGGATCACTTGTGTAATTGGTTAACTGTGTTTTAAAGAAATAAGTCCCATTTTCCGCCCCTACACTGGTATTGGTCAATATCCAGTATCAGCAGATACTGGATATTGTACGAAAATTTACAATCAGCTTGTAAATTTTCGTATCAAAGTATCGATATCAGTGTCAGAACTGAAAAAAAGCTGGATCGGTGCATCCCTACTACATACCATTAACAAGTATGTAGTAATGACTTTCATAGATGAAGCATAAAGAGAAAGTTAGAGATCTCTAGACACAAAGTAGTAGTAGTAACTGTTCTTCTTTCTGAACTTATCAGGTGATCGGAAATGGCTCCTTTGGTGTTGTGTACCAAGCTCGACTCATCGACAGCCAGGAGATGGTTGCAATTAAAAAAGTTTTACAGGATAAACGGTTTAAGGTAATCCTGTTTTTTTTCTGTTTTGACACCTGTTTAAACTAATATCTAGTTTGAATACTCATTTCAGCATCAGATAGTATCTGCATAGGTTTTTTTTTTGACAAAACCTAATTTTGCTAAGAATGAGTTTAGCAAGGAGGTGTCAAGGGCTAGATCCCAATACAACAGGTGACTGGAGCAGCATTGCTCTGCTAACGACACTGCCTGGAAACACTGGGGGGTCTGCACCGTAGTGCCCTGTACCGGCCCTATGGAAACGAGGCTATTGTGTCTCAGTGTAAAGGAAGTAAGAAGGCTGCGGATGAGTTCAAGTCATCTATCATCGTACCTGTGCCCAAGAAGCTCTGGATCACTGGACTTCAGGGCCAAAGATCTGTTGTCATTAAGACGTTTAAACGTTTGATTCTGTTCCATCTCAATTCCATCACCTCCTCCCTCTTTGACCTCAGGCTCATCTCAGACAGTAATGAGAGAGTAATGAGTCTGCCTACAAGAGGGAAGTGGCTAACCGGCTGGTGACCTGATGGTGAACTTCAGGGAAGTCACAGCCCCTCTGTCTCCATCGCCCTGACTGACACCCCATCACCACTGTGGACTCTTTCCACTTCTTCAGCCCCACCATCACCCAGGACCTCAAGTGGAAGCCAACCATCAGCTCCCTCATCAAGAAGGCCCAGCAGAGGATGTACTTCCTGCGGCTGTGATCCAACCTCATGGTTGGACTAGTTGAGCCCTTCCCCTTGGGCAGAAGGCTACAGTTCACTTGGACCAGAATCTCTCCCCACAAGAACAGTTTTTTCACCTCTGTTGTTGAACTCATGAACACTCTGCCATACTGTATAACCATACCTGTATATTTGATATTTATATATATATTTTTTATTTTATTTTATCATAATTAATTTTATGATTACGGTATTTGTTTAAATAGGGGTATTTACTTGCGTATTTTTTAACACATAACGTATTTAGATCACCATGTTACCTTTTTATTGTTTTGTTAAATTCACCGAAAACAACATATCTGAGTCAAGTGTCACTTTCCCTTCACATTGCAAGCAACATTAATGAAAATACTGTACATCGCATCAACTTTGTATAGCCCTAGTGTATTATTTTGAATCATGCTTTTGTATATTAATAGAGAATTGTCATGTGGGAAAATGGATGACATAGGCTTGTGAGCATTGTATTTGGCAAATCTTACAGCTAACCATGAGGAGGGTTCAAATAGGGCCTGTGAGAGATCGCTAAATTACTCAAACCTTGCATGGATGACATCTAAAACCTCTTCAGGCATGCTTTTGGTAAGAGAATGTTGTAACATGGTAGAAAGCTCCAAAAAGTTGATTTTTGCATAACACCTCTTTAATGTTGCACCATAACACTTAAGGAAGTTCCTACTTTGTGAATTTTGTTTGCTGACAATGACAAGAAAACTTATTCTGATTGACATTTTTTATTAGTCATATTCCCACTCACCATTAATTTCTGTTTTCATTTCATTCTGTAGAATCGAGAACTTCAGATTATGAGGAAGCTGGACCACTGCAACATTGTCAGACTACGTTACTTCTTCTACTCCAGTGGGGAGAAGGTATTTGAGAAGGCACTGACACACAACTTCTCAACTGTAGTAGTATACTAATAGCAGTTGTGTCTGAATGTGTGTGTGAATTCTTTTTGTCACAGAAAGATGAAGTGTATCTCAATCTTGTGCTGGATTTCGTCCCTGAGACGGTGTACCGAGTGGCGCGGCAGTTTAACAAGGCCAAAAGCATCATCCCTATCATTTATGTGAAGGTAACCAGCTCTACAATCACAGACTGTCTCCTTTTAGAAGCACATTTACTGACGCTGTAAAACGTCAAAGGAAGTTTTAACTCCTGCATTTCCTCTTCATTAATGTATATATCCATCCATCCATCCATTTTCTTCCGCTTATCCGGAGCCGGGTCGCGGGGGCAGCAGTCTAAGCAGGGACTCCCAGACTTCCCTCACCCCGGACACGTCCTCCAGCTCCTCCGGTGGGACCCCAAGGCGTTCCCAGGCCAGCCGAGAGACATAGTCCCTCCAGCGTGTCCTGGGTCTTCCCCGGGGCCTCCTCCCGGTGGGACATGCCCAGAACACCTCCCTAGGGAGGCGTCCAGGAGGCATCCTGAGCAGATGCCCGAGCCACCTCAGCTGGTTCCTCTCAACGTGTAGGAGCAGCGGCTCTACTCCGAGCTCCTCCCGTGTGACCGAGCTCCTCACCCTATCCCTAAGGGTGCGCCCGGCCACTCTGCGGAGGAAACCCATTTCAGCCGCTTGTATCCGCGATCTTGTCCTTTCGGTCATTACCCAGAGCTCATGACCATAGGTGAGGGTAGGAACGTAGATTAACCGGTAAATCGAGAGCTTCGCCTTCCGGCTCAGCTCCTTCTTTACCACAACATTAATGTATATAGTGGAAGTATTTTATGGATTGTTTGAAAGATTACACCAAAAGTTCCTCTTATTTATTTATATTTAATAACTGGATACTTTATAAAGTTCATGAAATTGTCATCATCTCTTGAGAGGCTAGAGGGTAATTCATTTTGCTGTATCCCCTCAATATGCAAATTTTGCATATAGTTTGGATGTAAAGATAAATGAAAACCAATCCACCTTAGATTTATTTTATTATATACGTTGGAAAAAAAACTCAAAACATGCATTCTTCTTACTGTTTGCGGACTCTCCTCTCCACTGTTCTGACTTGTAACTTGGCCTGGTGGCGTCACCAGCTAGTCTCCATGGTGGCCACACTGTGTAACATTCCATGCAATGCAATAACAATCTCTATGGAGACAAGCAGATTGGTGACCCTCCACCAGAAAAGTTACATTGTACACCTTTTTAAAAACAACACTTGATATTGTCTCTGTTGTGGAAAAATTACAGTTCTAGATGAAAAGTAATCCATTTGCTCAGTGAGTTTTGAAATACAGAAAAAAAGGTTTATTGTTTGTTACAGCAGATAGGCCCAAGCCTGCCCTGGCCACAGACTGGTAGCCTCCCGGCCTCTCCCCCAGTTCCCCTCTCAGTCTAAATCCAAGTCTCAACCAACCCCTGAGCATCTGAGCTCTGACTATTTTATACCAGAATGACAATAATACATACATTTCAAAGCAGAGTGACTTTTGTTTCACACCCATGAGATAATGAACGTGGACAGGTATTACAATAACGAGTTTCCTGTGGGATGGAGACAGAGCCTTCACACATGTTAATGTCTAGTCTGGGTCTGGCAGACTGATGTGATCTCACTCATGTGTTAAAGACACAACATGAATATACTTAAATTTCCATCACAGTCTCCATTTGGACACAACACCCACCTCTAGTTGTACAGTGTTCCTGTGCCTCTCCTCAGGTGTACATGTACCAGTTGTTCCGCAGCCTGGCATACATCCACTCTCAGGGCGTGTGTCACCGAGACATCAAGCCCCAAAATCTGCTCGTCGACCCGGAGACTGCCGTTCTCAAACTCTGCGACTTTGGCAGGTGAGGAGTCTCTAGAACAAGCTGCATCGTATTGATCCACACAATTTAATTGCAAATCGGAAACAAAAGCCATATAGGTGAATTTATATTTTTAAAGGGGAGATATTTACACATAACATATTTAGACCACATGTCACCTTTTTTGTTTTTAAAATGCTATATTTGCTGAAAACAACATTATGTTTTATAAGTTTCAAGTTTGTTTTTGATGCTCTGAAAGGGGAGTAACTTGGGGAGCAAAAGGAGGGGAGACTTAAGAGCTCTATCACAACATAATCAGCGTACATTCCGCTAATAAAACTACTTTACATTGCCTCAGGTTTTGTATATTAATAGAGAATTGTTATGTGGGAGCTGGATGATGGAGGTTTGTGGGCTGAGCATTGGGCAGAATCTTACAGCTAACCAACCGGAAGGAGGGTTCTAATAGGGCCTGCGAGAGGTAGCTAAAATACTGAAACATGGATGGATGCATCTAAAACCTCTTCAGGCATGTTTTTGATGAGGGGAAAAATGTTTTACCTTTATACCCCTTTTTTAACAATGACATAACTATGGAAAGACGGTTGTGTGACAAGAAAGGCATCAAGCATTCAAATAAAAAATGTTCCCATGACTCAGTTATTCAATACAACAACAATTTGTTAACATCATTATAAAAAATTTAAACGGTTATTCATAATCAAACGGAAAAACTGTCAAAACCCAAAAAGAGGCAGATGGGTGAAAAACATAATTGTCATTCTCTGTAAGAAAAAACAAACATGTGTGCCAAACTTATTAAAGAAATTAGTCCGAATAGTTTAATAATTCTTCCTGTCCCTCCTCAGTGCTAAACAGCTGGTGCGCGGCGAGCCTAACGTGTCGTACATCTGCTCCCGGTACTATCGCGCTCCGGAGCTCATCTTTGGAGCCACAGACTACACGGCCAACATCGACATCTGGTCGGCCGGCTGTGTGCTCGCTGAGCTGCTGCTGGGACAACCTATCTTCCCCGGGGACAGTGGGGTGGACCAGCTCGTGGAGATCATCAAGGTGCGACTCTGTTTTGAGGTTTCACTTGTATTTTTTGGTTTTGTGTAAAAAGTATGCCCTGACAGAATGTTCATGTACACTTGTTTTTAGGTTTTGGGAACTCCAACCAGAGAACAGATTCGTGAAATGAACCCAAACTACACAGAATTCAAGTTTCCTCAAATCAAAGCTCATCCATGGACCAAGGTACAGAAAATATGCAGACTGTTATGGACTAAACTCTTGTTTACAGAAGTTGATTCTTATGTTTATATTGAATTGTTGTCTATATGGTATATTATGTAATTAGAGTGGAACATGGCCGATCCAGTTTTTATAATCTCTGAAAACCAAGCACATTACAAAAAACAATAAATGATCTACCTGAGTCAGTTCAGTATCTCCTGTGATTGTGTTTCAGGTGTTTAAGCCGCGCACGCCGCCAGAGGCCATAGCTCTGTGCTCCCGTCTGTTGGAGTACACTCCGGCCTCGCGCCTCTCTCCTTTAGAGGCCTGCTCTCATGCCTTCTTCGATGAGCTGCGGCTGCCTAACACTCGTCTGCCCAGTGGCCGAGAGCTGCCCCCCCTCTTCAACTTCAGCACTGCAGGTACAACACAGGGGCACTTCTATGGACCAGTGTGTGTCGTCACGGTAACACCAAATTGCTTGTGATTTGATGTGTCAAAATTTTAACTTAATAGTAACTAAGCCACCTATATAAAATCAAGACTAAATTTAAATTTTTTTTAATTTGAATCTTTTGTAAGGGCAACCAAGGGTGATTTTTGCCTGATCAATACTACTTATGTTTATGATTATATGAAGAAACAGGTTGTGAGTTAGTGTCAATAAAAATGAAACAAAATGGTTTCCAAGTTATGCCAAAATGGTGACAAGCTTTTGTGAAAATCTCAACAGGAAGAAAATTATTTTTACTTTCCTAAACATTTTGCATTGTTAAGCATCTTGAGATCAGTATCAGTATCTAAAAAAAACTTTCAACATAACAATTTTTGTTCAGACTTCACTTCATTTTCCATCAAAGTTGAAGGAGTTTAATAGTTTCTAAATGTGTTTGTTTCACAGAGCTCTCGATCCAGCCTCAGCTGAACTCCACACTGATCCCTCCTCACGCTCGCTCTCACACGGTCTCCTCCGCCCACGGTAACACACTTATACAGTGTAGTTGTTGTCATTAGCGGTGCATTTTTATTCAGCAAAACAATAACCACAGATGAGATTAAAATATAAGAAATTCAAATATGCAGAAAAGTCTGCTGATTATTTATCCTACACTTTGATATATTTTCACATTATACACACCCAGTAAAATGTCTCCAATAATAATCTCTAAATGGATAAAGCAAAGATCATCACTTACTTGTGTATTACGTTGTCATTTTAGTTTTTTTTTTTTTTTTTACATTCATCAAGGGAAGGGCAAGTTAAAAGCAGCAGTACAGGTCTTTTTGACCGGTATAAATGCATATGGTTTAATGCAGCATTGTAGGACTTTAGGTGTCCTTTCAGTCTTGGATTTTATGGTATGTCGAAAACGTTCTGCTGAAGTCTGTATACAAAACTGTTTGGCTTCAGAACTGATGAATTCTCTTAATTGTTAAAACTGAATATATTTCACTTAATTGCATGAGATCCTACCTGTCCATGGGTTTCAGAATGATGAGTTCCGCCTGTTGCCTTAATAATTACCAATTCAGTCACCCCTCTCTCTGTAACTGCTGCTGTCAGGATCGTCACTTTGGTCTTAAAATGTTTGTATTAACCTGCTCTACATGATCCTGGTGTTTTTATTTTGTAATTCTGTTCGTAAATCAAGATATGAACATTAATAAAAGACAAATTAGGTTCCTTCTTTCCCCACTAGCATTAGCAACAGGTTTGATTGACAGTGTTGCCCCAATGAGCTTAATTTAGTTGAAAGTGAACGCTATGGGTGACGTCACTCTCTTAGTCCATTTCTTTATACAGTCTATGATCTCACCTGAATGACTGAGGGATTACAGACATTTTGTAGCTCTAGTTATAGAGCTACAAGATGCTTATAGAGCTAACAGCTATAGTTGTGATTTTCTGTCTCTGCTTTCACAGAATGGTAATTAATTATAATCCCTCTTTCTTTTTGTGCAGATGGCAGTGGTTCGGATTCGTCTCAGCACAGCTCAGTCCAGGGCTCTCTGAACAGCATCTGACCCCCTCAACCTTCCCTCTCTGACTCTCCCTTCTCTTCTTTTCTTCCCCTCTCCTCCACTCCACCCTTCTCTCAGACACACTCACTCACTCTTGTCCCCCGACCCGTGCTGCTCCTCTTCTGTTGGTCCCATCTCATCTTTCTGTGAACGCATTGAGCTCCCCGTCAGCAGGGGGTGCTCACACGTTTTTACCTCAGTGCTGCCTCAGTGGGAAGTGAAGGTTCAGGGGCTGGTCCTCTTCTTAAATAGACTCTTTTTAATCTTTTCATTTGTGTCGTGTTTTATTTATTTTTTACTTTAAATGTCATCATGGGATCTCGACACATGGTGCTTTAAGCTTTTCAGATTATATTTTTAATAATGTTTTCTGTTTCATTTTATTTTGATTCCCTGTTTTGTCGTTTTTTTCGAGGTTGGGCTGTGCACTGCCTGAACAGAATTTGCCCCATGTTGGAGATCAGGGTAAATGAAACATCCATCTCAGGACAACACACTCCCTGAAATCCCCCCATTGATCATTTTTGTGGCTTTAAGAAAAAAAAAAGTTTTAGCTAGCTGTAAAATCATAACCGATTAAACACGTCTGCGGTTTAAAAAGTTAAATTTACCCACAAATGTATAACTGCTAATCTTAATCTGATATCAAAATCCAGTGAGCGCTGACAAATAGTTCTTAAGGTGTTTATTATTGGTACATTCCTTCGTTTCAATGCTTTTTCTAACAGACACTAGGTAAATGGATGCAACATTTGTTCAGTTAGAATGAATACCCAATATAGATAAAGGTATGGTACTTACAGCTTGTAGAAAGAAGCTACTTGAATATAGAAATATGTTTAATACGGCTTACTGGCATTTTAACAAGTCTGCAAGGCTTTTAGGTAAAGCATAGGTCAAATATCTCTTGTAACCTGCTTAACCATAGACTAACAACAGAGAAATTCAATCACTATAATATAATATAGTAACAGCTCGCTATAACCTTAGTCCTGCCTCATCAGCAAAATGATGTAAAGCAAAGTGAATAGTTTGGGAAAGCCCGGGGAGTTGGTTGATGTTGTTGCCACAAAATTAAATTCTTTATATATGTTTATATCTTTTTAAACCTTGATAATCTCTGTGGTAGATATTTTATTTTCAATGAAAAAAATACAATGAAATGGTATGTTGATTTCTTAATGTCTGGCTTATATTGAAACTTTGTTTTTGGTAATTTTAAACAAAAATTTAAGTGAACAGATCTGTTTCTGCTTATTTGTCAACATCTGTCGTGTAATAGACAAAGATAAAATTAAATAATAAAATAGCATCAGTATTGACAGGGATATTAGCACTGAGATTCTTGTCCTGGTGTTTTTAGAAAAATATTCAAATTGACGTTGTAAAACATGTGAAAGTGATCAACTTGACAAGTGGCAGCAAATAACTATTAGAAGAAGGGCATTTGGTGTTTGTCAGAATAGTTGTTGAGTATGTTTATTTCATTGTTTTCAATGAGCCTTTGCAGTAGCCATAGAGACAACGGTTATTGTACTCCTATATTGTGACCACATTTTGAGATTTTGCTGTTTTGTGCACAAACTATTATTATTTCTCTTTATTGCTACCAGGGCCTTCATCAGTGATCCTCATGGCAAATTAAATGTGAGCATCTGAAACTGTTTAGACATTTGTACATTTCGGGACCACTTGAATCATGTCTTCACCTCCTTTGGCATCTTGTTTTGGGACTTGCATTTTAACGGCCCTCGAATGTATTTTGTCCCTTTGTCGAGGTGTCCCACTGGCCGACCATATAAAATCTCCAGTCTGCAGCTTGTGTCTTAGTCTAGAGCAGCCTACAATAACACAACTCTAGTCCCGCTCAGTACAGACCACTTGAAAGTTTGTAGTATAGTATATTTGATACAATTGTTCCAACTGCCATCATCTTTGTTTTTGCAATCTTTATTTTATACAAGTCAAGGGCTGTATTCGGCCTTGATGCAATTTTTTTAATTTTCACTCAAGATTTAATATATTCTCTTTATCCCTATAACCTTTCTTGTTGGGTTGGTTACTGCCATTAAAACTAAAAATTATATTATGGATGTTATAGGATGTAATTTGGTGCTACGAGCTTGCACAATCTGTAAAGCAATGAAAGGCATCAGTGTATCCTTGTTCACATAGAAAAATGCAGCTAATCTGACAAAACAACCACTTAAAAAAGCCATTTTATCTCTCACCTCTCTGCCAGTCTTCATTGATTATTGTCGCACATGTAAATACCACCAACTTTGATTTCCCTATTTTTTATTATATTTTATTGTTTATATTACTCCCACATCACTTTTAAGACTTTTTGGTTGTGCATTTTGTAAATAAGTTTTTTTTTTCACAATACAAAATGTAAATACAGCAAAAAAGGATAAAAAAAAATATTCTGTCAACTTCACATGTGTTGATAGTTCTTTCTTCCTCTTTCTCAATGGTGGATAGTGACTTTGCCATAACTACTTACTACTACAGCTTCTAAAGCAGAAAGTGCCCTGGCCCTGTGCTTTGTACAGTATAAAGAGAACTGTAATGGCTACGACATGAGTACATTTAGAAAAAAAAAGTGCAGTACTTTCTATTAAATCTGTCATGAAGTGATCATCCTGATCAGTTGCAGTCTTGTATGATTAAATGATTCCAGTCGTCAACTGAAGGGGGAGTACAGTGAGCGTGCATTACTCATTACACAAACAAGACTGTTATTTTTAAACCAGTTGTGTTGTAAAGCATCTGTGTTACATTTGGTTTTGGTCCCACTCTTCACAGATTAAGGAAGAGGAAGAGAGAAAGCCCGTTCTGTCCGTTCTGTGTGCGTACGATATCGGCTCATTTACTGGAATAAAGTGATGAAACTGTGATCATTTGCCTATTTGAGTCCTTTATTACTAATATGACCAAACTAAATTAAATAAGATGAATAAAAATCTAGAGGCCAAAATGCAATTGATCTTTCAGACCTACATTGCAGCTTATTGCATACACACTAACAAAATTGTCTCTTGTGAACTTTAAGCCGTTATAATGCAACCTCCTCAAAAATATACCCGGAGTTGTGTTTTGTTTCTCACATGTTTGAGTAATGCTTCATTATTGTGCTGTCTATATCTCCAAAGATCAAAATGCTGCAACCAATATTTTCCACCTTGTAATGTAGTTTTCATGTTAACATCAGTTTACCTTTTGTTTAAAGAGTGGCAACTCCAGGGGTAAAATTATCCAAATGATTGTAGTGAAAGTGTGTGGAGTTTAAAAACACAATGGAGCACTTCCTGTATTACAACATGGCATTGCAAGGTGGAACAGAGTTTTCCATTGGAGAACTCAGTTTAATATGTAGTGTTTGTGTGAATGAAACAAAACACAACTCCGGGCATGTTTTTGATGAGGAAACATAGCATAGATCTGAAAATAGCATAATATGGGCCCTTTAAAGTAACCATTGTGCTACCTTCAGATGTCCAAAATGCTTAAAATAGGCCTAATGTATATATGTCTATAAGATGTATATCGATCCCAAAACGGATTGACTTTCAGCTCGCAGGGAATCAACACTTAACAATTATAAAGTAATAAACTGAGTGAGGTTGATCGGTCCAGTTGTAATGCTGCTCCAGACCGCTGCGTGGCGCTCTGGTGTTGACCTGTTTTAACCCTGAATCCTCTCCTCATTTGTTTGAAAACGACCAAAGCGAAAAGAGGCGATCCTCGAAGGTAAACACATTTCTGTGCTTTAAACACGATAAATATAACTTGTATTAACCTCGCCGTGTTGCCCTTTCACTCTCTTAAACGCCAGGTTGAGCGTGTTAATGTTAAACGATGAACAGTAAGTTGAAAACACATGTCACATGTTAGCCTGACGTTAGCTTAGCTTGATCTGTTCTAATGGCGACGCCGGTGTCACAGGCCTGAAGAGCTGGGTGTGACGGGGTGTGCTCTTTATGTAAATAAGTAACTTTGATTGTGTGGATTGTATCGTGTTATTGCTATAAATATCCAAATAATAATGGCGGATCATGTGAATTCTGGACTGCGATGCTGCTCCTGGTACAAATGCTATCGCGCTAAGCTAGCCGATGATGCTAAAAGCTGGAGTGTAAAATCGTTGGCCAGCTATTGCAGCATTTTTATGTATTTTTTGTAAGTGGTCTACCCTGGCTTAACATAGCTGTCAGTAGCCGATTGTCCTGTTCTAGCCTTTACATTGGTCTCCTCTGACTTGATCACTTTGTGTGGGTTTGGGCGTGGATGCAGAGCAGGGTTCGCCAATGTCTGTTATTCTTTATCTGCAGCACGCACAACAATCACGTTATCTTCAACCCGGTGTTATTTTCAGTATCATTATCGACTATTTTACTGGTCTGTAATGCTGATTCATGCAGATATTTTTTAACATAATGTTGGTGCATGGTCTCTGATAAATGACTTATTTGCTCACCTACTTTTTGATCATTTGAATTTAGGAGAGAAGTCTCCAGACTGGTTAAGAGAAGTACTTAATAGTTCATCCAATATATGAAATCTTTTCTTCTTGGAGACACTTGCTTTAAAGTGAAATAAAAGATGTCAGTGATGTAAATGTGACTTGTTTACTTACAGTGGTTTGTCTGTTGTATTATTAAATCTTGACACATTTAAATGTGTTTGTCTCAGGCAGAAGCTGAGAGCCATGGCTCGTGGGCAGCAGAAGATTCAGTCCCAGCAGAAAAACGCCAAAAAAGCGGCGGAGAAGAAGAAGGGTCAAGGCGCTGACCAGAAAACAGCGGCTAAAGCGGCACTTGTCCACACCTGCCCCGTGTGCCGTGTAAGCACCATTCATACTCTAACCCTTTTACTAACAACTGATTCCAAGTGTGGGACAAATGGCAAAAAATTAATACCATGATTTGTTTTGGAGCTAGTAATAAACTGAGTGAGGTTGATCGGTCCAGTTGTAATGCTGCTCCAGACCGCTGCGTACAGCTTTTATTTCTCTGCTGTCTTCAAGGTTGTTTTCATACTGCCACTAGTTAGGTCGACGTAAAAGAGCATGCGCTCCGAGACCTGTGCTCTTGGGATGGTATGAATACAACAGTCTCCTTCTGGACCATATTAAATGGCCGGTCCTAGAGTGCTTCAAACAGCACAGGAGGCCTTGGTGTAGTTCCACTCACACTCTGGAGTGGGACGAGTGTAATGTGAACCCAGCCAACCTTGGGCTAAGCTACGCAGTCTACTGTGACTATAAAAGTGCCTGGAGTTGGGCAAAAAAGCGCTCAGATCACTTGTATACATAAATGTGTGCTGCAGAGCAGCTGTTTGATATATTCGTCTGACAAGGAAATTTAGATCCACTAATATCAGTTTTAATCTATTGTCATAGAAATGAGTTCAGCTGAGCACCTGATGGACTCTCGCACAGCTCATGGTGCGTGTTTGGGTTGTATGATGCACGGTGTATGTGAACAAGGCCGAACCAAAAGTAAACAGAACTAAATCTAGTGCGCTCTGGTGTAGCGCCGCAGAGTGCACTAACATGTTTAAAAATAATAGTCTCATGCTGCTACATGTTGCACTGCAAAAAATTTAAACTTTTAAAATTGAAATCATACAGTTGAAATTTAAACAGTTCCCCCATTAAGAGCCTGCAAAGATATATCCAAAAGGAAAATGTTCATCTTGGGTGGTTTTATCATGAATATAAATACCTTGAAAAACATATGCATTCTTGCTGTGAGTGGGGCTGCCTCTTCACAGATCTGACTTGTAACTTACCCTGATGGTATTACCTGCTTGTCCTCATGAAAACTGATGAGATTAATGCCATACTGTCCATACATCCCAGTGCAAAGCAATAACATCTCCATGGAGACAAGCAGGAGACACCTCAACCACATAGTGCACCATAGTAGGACACAGATGTATATGTATTTTTATATCTTTACCAGGATAAAGTTTAAATCCTAAATGAGAATCTAACTTCATATTTCTTATATTTCAGACACAGATGCCCGACCCGAAGACCTTTAAGCAGCATTTTGAGAGCAAACACCCCAAGTCTCCAATGCCCCCTGAGCTGGCCGACGTGCAGGCATAAAGGACTGCTCCATGGACCCTGGTACAGCCTTTAGACTTAAGACAGTGTTTTCAAATGTGTTTAATAAAATGGTAATGCTGATACTACTTTGAAGAAAAAAGAAAAAAAGATATTGAGGAGAATGTTACACACCTGAAAGTGATCTCTATACTAAATATGTATACCTAAATAGTATTAAAACTCTTTAAAATGCTTTAAATTTTACGTAACCAAACCTGGAGTTACCCTGTAAATATGTGTGTAATACTCTTGTTCTCAGAAACCTGATGACCACAGATTACTTTTTGATCTGGAGAGACCACGTCAAATTCGAACACTGGTGACCCCTGCAGGTGGTGGAGAGACCTGCGGGTCGTGATGGTCGTGTGTGTGCTGTGTGTACATTTGTGATTCTGTGAAAATAAACTCAACGGAGGGGTAAAGGACACCAGCGACACCACACTTATATTTATTATGTACAACTACCTTGTGTTTCCATAGGAGAGGGGACCTGTTCCACTAAAGCAGAAAGTATCAGACACAGGCATAACAGAAAAATGGTTATTGGAATCTGCAGTAGGTTAAACTCATGTGATTTCAAAATTATAGATACTTGACAAAGTTTCCACCAATGTGTACAGTGAAATGTTCAGAAGTAGTTGTAAAAAAATTGCATATTTTTACCTCTAAAAATTCCATGTGAAATTGTGAGATCATTTTGTAAGATGGGATAAATGTGTTTCCAAAGTTATAGGGTCCAAATGCATTTTCTGGCTTATATGGGAATAGCCATGGTTCAAGAAATGTACCAACTTTTCACAAAAATGTTTGTAAAAATAGTTTATTTACTGTAATGTTGACATGGAAGTTACTACTTGGGTCCAGACTATTATGAGGACAATGTATTAAACTGTATAGCTTGGTGGAAACAAAATTGGCAATGGCACAATTTGTAACATTAAGTCTACTAATATGCATTCGATTTGACATTTCTAAATATAAACAAAACAGTATAATACCCTCTGAAGAGAAGTATTTAGTTCCATTAACATCAGCCATCATACAATCTAGTATTCATTGACTTTTTAGTTTAACAATAATAAACTCTGCAACTCTGTCCACTGCTGCTTCACAACTGTACCTCAGCAAAACTTATGTATATTTTTCTCTAGCTTGAACATTACCTGCAATAAAACCATCTTTGACAATATTAATTTCAACTTTTTGCATTCCAAGCCCTACATTTTTTTTTTAAATGTTTCTAATATAAAACATATGAAGGCCCAATAACAATGAGAACAAATTACTGTTATTAGTCCCTATAGTTTCAATCATTAGTAAAATAAGTCAAATGTCCACTAATTGATTTCACTGTACTTTTTTTTACCCTTTTGAATAAACTCAATGTATTTAACATGACTTGCATTGTCGGTGTGTTTGGTTGAAATGTGTCAGATGATTTGACTTATCATTTTGCAAGTTGACAGATAAATTAAAACTTTGGGGTGTCATCAAACTTACATGGCAACTCATTTTGGGGTGTTATTGTAAATGGCTTATTCTGTAGTTTAAACATAGAACCCTGTTATAGAAAGTGTGATTATTAGTATCATTCATAGTTTAAAAGGGTTGGACAAATGTTTTTAAACAGATCTTGAAACTATTTTATGTCATTTTATTTAAACTATTTCTAATTAAAAAGAACAAAATGCCTTTGTCCAGTTGACTGAATTCAACCTTTTTTGCTATGGACCCTGCCTGGACAACCATTCTAAAATGTGATTATGTACTCCCAGATGGAACCAGATTTTCCTATTGATTACATTGACTAGACCCTACAACTCATATTACAATAAAAATCTGCATCTATTAAATATGGGCTTACAGAATGCTGTGATGGCATTTGAAACCAAGCAATAGTGTTGTGATGTCGTCTGAAGCTTGTATCAGTTCATATTTGTCTTCTCTCAAATGTTAGTGCTCCTGGATGAGTTTACAAGGTGTGCTGTGAACGGAATCTTGATTTTTGTTAAATCAAATGTTTTTTCATTGTAGTTCATTTCTGATGTGTTGTTGCTATAGACATCCACAGCTCTTGACCACCATGTTCCTATGTTTCTTGAGGATCACATTGTTGTTGTCGTCGTAGAAGAGGACGGAGATTGGGCTGAGCTTTGTGGGGGCGCAGCAGGCTTTAGGGACCTCGTTTGGCTTCAGCAGGTGCACCTACGACACACAAGATATAATAGGAGAACCCAATTAAGACCTGATTATGAAATACTTCAGTAAATAAATCAATTAATAATTTCAAGGTATTTTTAAGTGATAAAATAAAGATAACTGTTTGTTGCCTGTGCTCTTACAGTTTTAAAAAGAGATACTATAATCACATCTGAGCCTGGGTTGCTAGTGTCTTACCCTGCAGACAGAGGACACATCCAACTTTTTCCTCACTCTCATGAAACTAAAAGTATCACATGAACGAAATCTACCTACTTTAATACTTTTACTTAAGTAAAAGTATTAAAGTACCAAATGTACTTAAATAGTAAAAAGTAAACTATTTCATGCAGATTTTTATATCTAATAAAGCTTCAAATGTATTGATTTTGATACAGCTTTGTGCTGAATTTTGTAAATTGATTTTTCCTAGCTGTTTTTATTTGTATATTTTTGTTTGCTTGAGCTACGAATGTGCTAAAAATAAACCCCCAGCCTTTTCAGCAGGTCTCAATAATAAAAATACTTTTTCTTTTCAGTCCAGTTAAAAAATATAGTGGAGTAAAAATTACAGATACCTGCTCTCAAATGTAGCAAAATAAAAGTAAAAATATTTACAGTGCAGATAAGTTTTTACTTAAGCACAGTACTTTACTACTTTTACTTTGTTATGTTCCACTAGCGTTATATGGTCAGGCCATGCCTCATGTGAAAGCTCAGAACCTCAGATAGGCTGCAGATGCTGGGGTTTCAGTAGTGATGATTCAAGTCAGAGAGATTCCTTTTTGGCTTAAACCAATTGAATAAATACAAAATACATTTCATTACAGACATTGATTACTAAATAAGATCCAGTGCTGACCACTTGTTGAATGAGTGCGTGGTTGGTGGCGTTCATGCAGGAGCCCAGAGGATAGAAACACTCTCCATCACAGTAATAAGCCAAGTACCCTGTGGGGGCCAACACCCAGTCCTGAAAGTCGGAAGCGGGACAGAATAAACACGTTACACAACTCGACATAAATTTGTTTAGATACAATGACAGTGGAGTAAATGTGTTATCTATTTATCTTGAGTTAATGTTGTTTCCTCATCAAAAACATACTTGAAGTTGTGTCTTGTTTCATTCACATGTTTAACACACAAACCCTGTATATTTAGACTGAGTTATTCTTTTAAACAGAAAACTCTGTTCCACCTTCTGATGTCCAGTCATACAGGAAGTGCCCAATTTTATTTTTAAATTGCATACAGCTTCACTAGAGTCATTTGAATAATTTCAGCTAATCTCTACTCAACAAAAGGTAAAAGGAGCTGTTAACTTGAAAACTACCACTTCATGACATCATAAGGTGGAACAGAGCATTTTGAGCTTTGTAGATGTGGACAGACTAATAATAAAGGGTTACTCGAATATGTGTGAATGAAACAAAACACAACTCCAGGTCTGTTTTTTAGGAGGTAACAACATTTTAAGATGGCTAAAAGCTCACAATAGTTAAATTTGCATAATCTGAGACCTTTCTTTTCAGTATTAACTGAGAGTCTGACCTTCCAGCCCAAGTCACTGAAGCTGACATAGAGTTCATGTCTCTGACAAGGGGCGCCGTTGTTCACTGGAGTGTGATCTGGAAAAAAAGACAAAAACTAAATCATAAGACGATCTGAAGGAGGTGGTCAAATCATATAATATTTTTAACATGGCCTATTACCTAAAGCTAACTGAGGTACTCACAGCATGAAAAGTAACCAAAACAAGCAAGAGTACCGCTATTTCAAAGTAAATATTACTCAAGTAGAAGTCAAAGTACAGTGTCTGAAAAGTAAAATTTAATTTAAGAATTCAATCTAAATGTAATATTATTACTATGTAAATGAGTGGCTACTATCTACGTCTGACCATTCATGGAAAATTAGCACTGCTGCCTTAGCAATTAACAATTCAAAACTAAATTCTCTCTTTTGAATGGTGAAAGTTCTCAAAATGAATGCTGTGATATCATCCAAAACCGAGCAATAAAACCTTATATAAAGAGTACATACTGCAGCTGTGTGTGATCATATAAATTCATTTCAGCTTCATGTTATATGCAAGAACTTTTCCCTTTCAAAGATATAATATTTAGTTTAGAATTGTTAATTACTATGGCAACGGTCCAACTCATTCAGCATTTTATAGTGTTAATCTTCCCGGTGTGATCATAGCGGTTGTGCTGTGGTACTGACTGTGTATACTGGGCATAGGCAGGTCGGGTTTGGGTTTCCTGCGTCGCTGGTTAGGTCTGACGGCACGAGGAGGACGGCAGGGCACCTGGCTTTCCCTGAAGAAGGTCACCATGAACGGCTGTTTAGAGCGAGGTCCCCTGCGTCCCACCAACCCGATCCAGCCCGCAGACAGAGAGCGATCTGAGGAGGGAGGAGAGGGACTGTGAACTGTGGTATTATTAGATAATAGTTTTAAAAAGGACTAAATACTGAAGTAATTAAAAATACCTAGAGAGCCACATGTGCCATTTTACTTTGTTTTTTTAATGTTTTCCTGTCTGTCTCTATTTAAAAGCAAATGAATAATACAAGGTAAAGCTGAAATCGTTTACATAGCTCATATAAACCACATGCATGTGCAAAAATGTGGAAATCTTAAAATTAGGCTATTCAATCATTAAGTTTTAGTAGTGGTAGGCAGTAGTAATCGTAGTAGTAGTAGTCGCAGTAAGGGCATGGGGTCCTTGTAGAAGTAGTCATATGCACCTAATAAAAGTAGCAAATGTTTATAAATGTGTATTGTGTTTCAGGTAATAGTAGTAGTTGTATGAAGTCAGTAACTGTATTTTGATATTTGTTGTTTATGTCTTGCACTTTAATAACTTGTAGTTTGCACTATGTATAGAAAATTTTGCACATTTGTACATTATCTTTTGTATTGCACTTTTCATATGTAAATTGTTTTTTAATGTTTGTGACAAAGGACTACAGATGGAAATTAGCATTTTGCTAAATCTGGTGCAGCCATCTTTTTAATGCATCTGCACACTGTCCTTCAAATAAATAAATAAAATAAAAAATAAACTAAATAATGCAAGTGTTAATGGATCTATAATGAACTTACCCTCCTCTGTCTCGACGTAGAGCCGGATGCCCAGGTTGCTCCGTGGACGCAGGAGCCAATGGTTTGCAGCTGAGGTGACGTCAAAGGCCAGCCAGCCCTCCTGCCCTGCAGGGATCGACTGCATGTCCAACAGCACCAGCTCCGGCTCTCTGGAAACAAACAACACTGCTCTCAATGGAAAGTGGTTTGTGTACAGACGAGGGACAGTGAATAAATGGCACAGACGAGGGACAGTGAGTTTATGGGTAAAAGGGTGCTGAGATCAGGGTCCACAAGTTCAGATCACAATCCTCTTTAATCAGTACGGGATATCATCCAGGCTCAGAATGACCTTCACCCCAAATAATTCAATGTTAGACTAATGCATTTTCATAGAGACTATGTTCTGAGGTAATACAGACCTGATCCTGTTGTCTCTCTGTATCTCGTACACTGAGATGTGCAGAGTGCGGTTGGACCTCTGTCCCACAGTCAGACTCTTGTAGATCCTAAACTCGGCTGCAGCCACAGTCTCTCCTTGAGGCAGAGGAGTCAGGTCAAAACGAAACTCTTTCCAGTAGGGACGTGGCTGCAACAGATCACGTTCCTGCTCCACTGAGAGAAAGAAGGGAGAGAGAAGAGGAAGAAGAGAGAGAGGGAGAGGAGAGAGGGATAAAGAGAGGAGAGGGAGAGGAGAGAGGGAGAGCGGGAGGGAGAGAGAATCAATACTTTGATTTTAAATTCCATAAAAGTTACCTGTCTGTGTCCCCAGATACAAGGTACACATGTTCAAATCAAATATTTTACTCATAATTCTTCTAATGGCCAAGTTGTTTAATTTGGCATTTTGGTTCTCAAGTTGATTATCCAATCAGAAAGCAGAATGAGCCTCACGTTGAGTTGCCAGTGTCAGTGCTGAAAACCAGTTTGTTTAAAGCTAAAATGACTCTCTCCGACCTGAATTGTCACCACCTAAACCCCAGAACCTGCAGTCAGTCATTAATTAGTGCTAGTGCAGCCTCTGCAGCTCAGTGAGTGAAATCCGGAGATTCTGAGCTTTCACATGAGGGATGGCCTGCAGATTTAGGCACTGGCAACCCAGGTTCAGTAATAACTGTAGAGTGTTTTTTTTTTAAGTGTAAGTGCTCATGCTACATGCCATTTCTTCTAATGATTTGGTTGTCAATTACAATTGATTTTGGAAGCATGTAAGTGAGCAGTACTTTATAGTGAATCAACTGTGACATATGACTCTGACAACTATTGTACGACTTTCACAATTGCAATTAACTACTGCGCTAACTCTGCTAGGAGCCAACTAAAGCTTTGTCAATTTTGGTACAACTCTCACCAAAACAAAGGCAACTCTATTCTACAATTATATCAACTAGGATCAAACTGAATCATATGAAAAAATGACAAACTATTTAAAGATCCACTATGGTAAATGGTAAATCTTTCTATAGCGCTTTTCCACCTTCAAGGTGCTCAAAGCGCTTTACAACAAGGAACAACTCACCCATTCACACACACATTCATACATCAGTGTACACAGACACTGAGGGCGAGGTGGGTTAAGTGTCTTGCCCAAGGACACAACGACAGCATTCATCTGTGTGAGCTAGAATCGCACTGCCAACCTATGGATCAGTGGATCTGACCGCTCAACCATGCATTATGCACTGATCCATCACCTGCTTGTCTCCATAGAGATATTATGACCTGGAATGTTCCACAGTATGACACTAAACTTATCTATATCCATGGAAACAAGGAAGTGATGCCATCAGGCGAAGTTACAGGTAAAATCTGTGAAGAAGTGAGGTTTTTCATTGCAATGAAACACCTGTAATTTAATAAATGCAAACCGATAACATGTACAAACAGACAAGCAGGGGTTAGACCTGTACCTAAAAAGTTACATAGTTCACCTTTAAATGCATAAACTTCAAATGATGAGTGGCATTTCCATACACAACTTTATTACCATTACCAGATGAGAAAGTCTACAATATCACCACTAGATGTCGCCAACCCCTGCATTACACTTACAATCACTCAACCAATCACCATCCTATAATTAATATCCATGGTTACAGCCCACACATCAATGACTCTTAGGGTTTCCTGTCCTTGTAAAACCCCACTTGCCCCACTGAATTCTGGGTAAAATAAAGTGTATTCAGTGGGCACAGAGATGGGCGGGGTCAGCATAGGCACACGAGGGGTACATAATTAGAGGCAGTCCCGGGACAGCGGGCTCTCGGCAGCTGCAGGGCTCTCACCACTAATCACAGGGTACACACAGTATTTTTAGAGACTCTATTTTGATCCTGATTCTGGACGAGAGCGTTTTCAGCGAGTGTCGGTGCAGCCTGTAATTCTGACCAGCTGTGTCGTCGTGGTTACACAGAGCACATGTGAAGGAACTGCACACCCAAATACCATTTTTAATTTAATTGTATTTAATGTTCCACAGTATGGCATTAAACTTAGCACGTCTCCACAAAGGCTACAAGGCCAAGTTACGGGTCAGATCTGTGGAGAGGAAGATCTTGTTCACAGTAATAATGATAGCAGTAAAACATCTGTCCAGATATAAACGCTGAATGTGTTTAATGCTGTGCTGTGGAACATTCTAGGCAAAGCAAAATATCTCCTCCAGAAAAGCTACACCATCCACTTAAACGAACGACATCATGTGTTGTAAAGGCAGGATCAGATGGACAGTGTATTTTACGGTTTTAAATGATTAAATGAAAAGGAACGATACAGTTTGGCTCAGAGCAGCAGCATTAACAGACAAACATTAACAGACAAACATTAACAGACAAACATTAACAGACAAACATGCAGTGGTCGAAGGTAAAATAGTAAAAGTAGTAAAATACTGCACTTCAGAAAAATGTTCAGTTATCTGTACATTTCAAAGTGGATAGTTTTTACTTTTACTTCACCACATCTGAGAGCAGGTGCCTGTACTTTCTACTCCACTACATTTGTGAACAGGACTGAAAAGTAAAAGTATTTTTTTATTATTGTTTGAGAGTTGCTGAAAAAATCTGAGGGGTTTATTTTTTACATGTTCATAGTTTGAGCAAACAAAAATCTCCAAATAAAAGTAGCTAGAACAAACAATCAGTTCAACTGTTTCTATTGAACAAAAATTCAACACCAATTTTTTATCAAAATCACTTCATTTGAAACCTCAAAATCCGTCCAAAATACTTTTATACTTTTTACTCTTTAAGTCCATTTTTAAACAGGTACTATAATACTTTTATTTAAGTAGATTTTTCATGTGATAATTTATTATTTGAGTATTTTTTGCTCTGGAATCTGCACTTTTACTTAACAAAATTGAGTGCTTCTTCTGCAGACATGACATGACAAAAGACAAAAGAGGGGCAATTTAACGGAGATTAAGGGAGATTTATAAGAGGCAGCAGTTGGCCAGTGGTCCAATCCCCGGTCCCACAAACATCCTGTTGTTGTGTCATTGGGGCAAGGCACCTAGTCATGCCTTTTGCAGTATGAATGTGTGTGTGTGAATGGGTGAAGTGTGTGAAGTGTTCAGCTGGCTTAAACTGGATCAGCACTATAGTAATACTGAAATAAACCCAGGACCTAAACAAAACCCAGCTAAAATAATTTGCAAATGTAGTATTTCATTGGCCAGCTTTAAAAAACACTGTAAAGTAGCACCTTCAAATCAATTTATAACATGCCAATAAATCATTTAAAGGGCCCATATTACACCATTTTCTGATCTATGTTATAATGTTGTTTCCTCATCGCAAACAGACCTGGAGTTGTGTTTTGTTTACACATGTTTAACGCACAAACTTAGCCTAAATATGTTTTTTTTTCCCTCAGGCTGAAAACACTCCATTCCACCTTGTGATGTCATGTGGTAATACAGGAATTCCCTATCTCTACTGAACAAAAGTTAAAAGGTAGGTGTTAATTTGAAACCTACCACTGCATGACATCACAAGTTGAAACAGAGCATTTTGAGCTTTGGAGATGCAGCCAGACTAATAATAAAGTGTTACTCAAACATGTGTGAATGAAACAAAAGACAACTCCAGGTATGTTTTTGAGGAGGTAACAACATTATAACATGACTTAAAGCTCACACGAGTCAGTTTTGTGGATCTTTAAGTAATTAGTGCGAGATAAACTAGAGTTATAATTTAGAGAAAAAGTTTTAGCTTCAAAAAACATATACAACATAAAATGACTCAGAGATATTCATTTGGGTAGAAAGCACATAGGATTCGAGACATAACATTGGTCTGCACTGTAAAAAACAGCTCTCACTTTGTTTACTGAAGTCTGGAGGAGTTCGGGGGCTGCAAAGTGGTGTTTTGAAACTGTTGACAGGCAGATTTCAGGGTGTGTAATCTCTCCCCAAACACAGACAGATTAAAGGGACAGGCCAGAGCAGTGTTTGAGTGTCAGAGATAGAGATGCATATGTGGACACAGTGAGAAATGGTGGAGCAGGCAGGAGCAGTCACATTAGAATGAGAGCCTTAGATATGACGTCATTGAAAACTTGAATTAGTGTTGCTATAATTGTAGTTTTAACCACTTCTATCTACTACTATAGAAAATGGGTTACACATTTAAAGTGCACATGACAGGTTAGACTACTAATCTCACTTAACATAAGTAACATTTTAGATTTGACTTGAAACCATGCCTATTCTTTGTTTTTTTTAAATAGGGACAGCAGATGTAACAGCACAGAGGTAATACCTTAACTGTCACCTAGCAACCATATCCAACCAGGAAGTTAAATAAAATAAAAGGCCAAAACGTGTATAAATTGCACATTTACACAACATTAATTCTTTAAGCTATTCCTAAACACACCTGGAGTTCTGTTTTGTTTCATTCACATGTTTGAATAACTCTTTATTATTAGTCTTTTTACATCTCAAAAGCTTAAAATGCTTTGTTCCACATTGTGATGTCATGAAGTGGTAGTTTTCAAGTTAACCTCCTTTTACATTTTGTTCAGTACAGATTGGCAATTCTGAAGTGGGCTGAAATTATCCAGATGATTCTAGTGAAGGTGTATGGAGTTTAAAACCACAGAACACTTCCTGTATTACCACATGACATCACAAGGTGGTGGAGTGTTTTCAGTTTTGACAGAAGAATTCAGATGAATGAAACAAAACAAAAAACTCTAAGTATGTTTTGAGGTAAACTAAATTGTAACATAGATCTGAAAATACCATAATATGGGCTCTTTAAATCAAGGTGTAAATTGCCAGAAAAAATGCCTTCCTTGTGCGCTAATTGTCGTTGTATTTTGTTTTCTGGTGTTGATGACATAAGCTGTTCCCTCATTTGACTGATTTAAAGCTATGATAAATATTTAGGACAGGTACTATCACTCTAAACCAAGTCATAATTAGATAAACATGAAAACCTGTCATATGCACTTTAAATGTAAACTTTGAATTCTAGTGAATGTCTAGATGTGAGTATTTCTAAACAGCACTAACAGGTTCAAAATGGCAGCTTTGTTGAGTAAATAAGCTGACAACAAGCTAAGGAAGATACAATTTGGCACAAGGTTCAAACCCAAACCAAATGAATAAAGGTAATATGCTTGCAGTTTTGGTTTGTATGAAAGATAGTAATGATAGTGACAGTCAAAGAACTTAAAATGTAAAAAAGCAGTCATGAATCACTAAAAAGCTATGAAAACGTAGTCACAGCCACTTTATATTAAGGAACCACTCACCCATTCACACACTCATTCATACCAACTGAGCAACTGTCGCCTTTTAGTAGCAGTAAAGAAACATTACTCAATCTCAGAAAAATTTAAGTTGAGTTATTTATACTTTTCAGTGACGTCACAGTGGGATGCACACCGATATGTTTTTAGATGGTCTGAAATCTCAAGAAAAGGCAGTCGTAGTAGAAGTAAACCTAGGGTAGGATGTTCTGCTATGCCCACTTTAACTTGTGACTGCTCTCGGCCCACGTGTCTGTTGTGGTCGGCACTTCTGGTTAAGCAGTAATCCCATACATTTCAATGGAGAAGTAGAAAAAGTCTTGCCACTAAAAATGTCTAAAATGTTCAATGTTTACGTGATGTGCACCATGACAACAAAACACACGTTCTCTGGGTAGTCTGTGTAGAACGTATTTGCAGTTGAGATTGGTACCCCTATAGAAACTCAGTCCAACAAATGAATTTATAATGGAGGTGTGCGAGATAAGGTCAATAGGTAGCTTTAATTTGAGGAGAGAAACTGGAGTATCTAGAAAACACATAACTCAACACAAAACACATATTCTGAGGTGAGGGTGCCAACTCCTATTCCACGGTACATTTATACAACATACTCGATATTTCGCAATAACACCAAAGTTCGTCTTCAGGTTTATTTATTTTTTTAAGGGCTCATATTACACTGTTTTCTGATCTGTGTTATAATGTTGTTTCCTTAAGTTGTGCTTTGTTTGATGTACATGTTTAACACACAAATCCTGCATATCTAGGCTTTGTTCTTTTTTTAAACAGAAAACACTCTGTTCTACCTTGTCATATTTTAATACAAGACATGCTTTTAAACGCCGTACATCTTCACTAGAATCATTTGGATTTCAGCCCTGGAATTGCCAATCTCTACTGAACTAAAGGTAAAAGTTGGCTGTTAATGTGAAAACAACCGCTTACATAACATCACAAGGTGGAACAGAGCATTTTGAGCTTTGGAGATGTAGACAGACTAATAATAAAGAGTTACTCAAACATGTGTGAATGAAATAAAGCACAACTCCAGGTCTGTTTTTGATTAAGTTGCAACATTCTAACATGGCTATTAATGATTTTCATGACTAAGTCTTGACGCAGTGAAGTAGTCTTGCAGTAGTATTTTTTAAATGTTATTACTTAAATTATTGAGGCAGAAAGTATATCAAAATTTAGCATAAATATCTATATCGCATTTCTAACAGCCACATCACATATGACACACAGTACTTGTTCTTTCTGGTCATATGTGTTGAGGGTCAGAGCTCATAAGTATCAGGAGTGGTTCATGTTGTGTGTCATCGAGTGAAGTGTAGATTACATAGTGGTCAAAGTGACAACATGTTTTAGTTTGTGTTTTTCCTGTTTCCTCTCGAGAGTTGAGCAGGTGAGACACATGGGGCCTGTGCATGGGAGGTACTTGGGGTATTTATTTTTGAAAATTTCTTGAACTATTCCTGAATATTCTGTGTTTACATTTGGGTGCAGACAGAATTTGTGCCAAATTAAACTCAAGGACTAAGTCTGGTGTCTTTGGTGTCGTCAGTTGCTGTCCTCTCGTTCAGTATCACAGCTAACAATGGTATACAATGTTTGTTTTTGTTACGTTAATCTTTTTTTAAATGTATTTTTTATGTTCATCTTTTATTTATTTTATTATTTTATTTTATTCTATTATTATTTTTATTATTTATTTATTTTCAAAAGTACAGATACAAATGTTTATTTTTATTTACATTTTTAGTAGAATATTGGAAAATTTGATTCAAGTGTTTCATCACCATTCACTATTCATTATTCTGTTCAAATCATGTAAAAATATAAACATGTAACTCTTTGTGCTGGAGGACCTGCCCCTTGCTTGTCTCCGTGGAGATTTTATAGTTTTGCCTTCAATGTTCCACAGTATGTTATTAAACTTTCTCTTAACATTACTAGGGCTGGTTACAGGTTAGGTCTGTGGAGAGGCAACTTTGGCAACAATATGAATGCATGTGCTTCCAGGTATTTTTCAACAATAACACCACCTTTAATTGAATAAATGAAGTTAAATATCATACTGTGGAACAATCCAGGCAAGACAATAACATGAAGACAGGCAGATGGCAGCACCTCGGCCAGAAAAGTTGCATACTACTTTAAAGGGCCTGTAACTGATTTTTTTCCCCCATGTGTTTAGGCAAAATTTGTCCTGCCCCAGTATAAGCAACTCTTGAGGTCTGAGAGTTGTGAAAAGTGCTTATAAACTCATCAAGGTGAATAATTAAGATGTTCTGAATGCATAAGGTAAATAAGGAATAACTTTGGACTTCTGCAAACCGTTTAAAGTGAACTAGTTCTGTTTTTCACATTTTTAAGACAGGAAAAATGGTATACATTTAAAGTATTTTGTTGTACAGTTACTTTACACAAGTACACAGAGATCATTCTTACCCAGGTTGACAAAGCTCATGACAGTGTCTGCGTCAGTGACCACGGTTCCGAGGGGAGGGGTGTGTGAGCTCAGAGTGGGCAGTGCCGCAAGGTTCACCTGGGACAGTTTATCCACCGCTCCAAACCTCCCTAAACCCATCCCATTCATCAAGATGTCATTCCCCTCCTCCTCGCCCTCCGCAGACATGGCATGGTACAGGTCCAGCATGAAAAGGGGTGCAGACGAGGGGGGGCGAAGCGGGTGTGGTCTTGGTCGTCCTGGCAACCCCAAAATGGATAATATCTCCTTTTGCATTTCTTTCTTTTCTCTGCCGCTCAACCTGCGAAAACTGGACTGGACAGCCGCGTCTGTGTAACTCCAGAGAGACAAGATGAGAAGGGGGAACAAAATGAGGGTCCTGGGACGATACGGGGGTCGCAAGGGGGTCCGAAAAGTCCTGGTGCAACGACACAAAATCCTGGACATGTTTGTAGATTCCCTCATCGTCCTCTGTGCTCCTCCTTAAGCCTTGATGTCTTTTTGAGGGACCGTCCTGCTTCAGATCTGCTCAGAAGTCCCTATCTTGAAAGTTTATGTTTACGTTCCCCCTTCCTCTCCCACTTCTTCTAATCTAAAATGAACTACCCTCCACCCCTCTCAGCCCACAGCTATAATGAAAGACCAGAAAGATTACACGCATTTGTTATGGGGCAAAGATTGTGTTTACAAAAATATAGACTTTGAAGTTGATAGCAAGAAGTATAAGAAATAGAAGTAAAAGTACGCAAAAAATAGTCACGGCTTGTCCTTACCACTATAAATTACTACGGTTATAGACTGATCAGTTGGTCTTTTCTACTGTTAAAAAAAAAAAAAAAAACTAGGTAGAAGTAAAACCTGACCACTACTGCTATAACCTACTACTACTACTACTACTACTACCACCAACTTTGCCACTAAGGTTAAAAATACAAAAACTTGAGCTGTGTTTCTATAGAACACTAGAGTGAAAAGTACATTTTTACTCACTCAAAATACAATAAAGATTTGAATAAAAGTATCTAGTTACTTTGTTGTTTTCTAGAAGATCTTGAAGCAGGACGTCCCGAGACAAGTCCACACCTGCTGTTAGTTTATCAGCTCCAATTGTAGTTCCAAAATGTAAAAACACACGTTATCATCTTCAAAGTATTCTCCCACTATTCTACTTTCTTCTGCAAAAACGCTCCTAAAAAACAATAGCGTTCAAATCACTGCTCCTACTTCCGCAGCTGATGCTAAACTAAAGTCTTCTTGTGGTCTTTAACATGTGCAGTCCTAGGTCCCGCCCCGTGGTTTCTCCCCCTCCTCCTCCTCCTCCTCCCTCTCTACACCCTCATTCATCTTTCATCTGTCCCACACAACCTCCCTCTCAACGGCTTTTTCTCAACATTTTTGGCTACGTCCGGTACTAAAACATGACCTTAGTGCAAACCTCAAAGTGGAAATAATTTGTCTTTGAAATGTATTCCTTGAGTCGCAGCAGCAGAAGTTAGCCAAGAGTGGACGCTCGCCAAAGCACCTGTTTCTGGGTGTGAGGGTGTTTACATATGCAAATGAGTACAGGGATTTTTAAAAACAGCTATTTAAACACAATTATAAACAGGTGTGCTATGTGGAAGGAGTCCATTTTAAAGGTGCTCCAAGCTGTCTAAAAAGTATTCAAAAAGTACTGCAATTAGTACTTTTTAGCTGTTCTGTTAGTACAACTATCAAGGTTAAGGAATCATTTCATCTCCAGATCTTGTGCTAGGCTGGTCAGGACTAAATGAGCTGGGAAATCTAATTCTTGTAAAGTGAAGTATTAGTTTGGATATCATTAAACATATCTAAGCCTATCTAGCATTTAGTTTTTCACTGGAGGTGTTTATAGCTCACCTTAAAGGTCATATATTACACAGAATTGATTCTCGTGAGCTTTTAGCCATGTTAGCATGCTGTTACCTCATCAAAAGATACCTGGAGTTATGTTTTGTTTCATTCACACATGCTCTGTTCCAATTTGTGATGTCATGAAGTGGTCGTTTTCAAGTTAACACCTACATTTTACCTTTTGTTCTGTAAAGATTGGCAATTCCAGGCCTGAAATCATCCAAAGGATTGATGTGTGTGGAGTTTCAAAACACAGTGGTTCACTTCCTGTATTACCACATGACATCACAAGGTGGCAGGCCTGGGTCTAAGGAGGTGCAAAAGTAAAAAAAAAATGTTTGCACCCTTATTTCAGATGCCTAAAATAATGCCACTTAATGATGTTTTCGGTCTCAGAGATGAACTCAAGTCTAAATATACAGGGTTTGTGTATTAAACAACTCCAGTTATGCTTCTGATGAGGAAACAACATTATAACATAGATCATAGTGTAATATAGGCCTTTTAATGTGGGCAGGGTTGCCGCACAGATCTGGCACATAATTTGGCCTGGTAATGGCTTCTTCTTGCACCAACGAAGATATATATGTTTAATGCCATATTGTGGAAAATTCTAGTCAAACATCTCCATTGAAGACAGTTAAAAAATCCATTATTGTCAGGTGCAAGATATGAAATTTTTCCTGTGCAGTTATGGTACAGAACACAAGACCGTTACACATAGGCGTTGTGTTTTATAAGTACTTAGTAAGTAAATAGTTTTGGTATCTAGTTCCTTTCCTCCACTGGCCAAATTCCCATTTAAATAAACAGGAGCAGAGCTAAGTTTCCTGAGCTGAAGTTTGAAATAACATGTTTATTCGACACACAGAGCAGAGGTCTGTGCAGCTGTGTCCGGGTCCATTCGTCATCTCACTGCCACAATGGGACTCCTCATTCACTCAGGCTCCTGCACTGCAAAATAAAGAAAACATCACTTTGATTAATATGATTTTAGATCAGAATATGCATCTACAGGTAGTTTTGAGTAGGTGCTTCTTATTTACATGTATTTAGGGCCTGTCTAATTCAAATATGCTCTGTAACTTTTCCAGTGGGGGGTCTCTACTTGCTTGTTTCCATGGATATGTTCCACAGATATGGCAATAAACATAGAATATACACATCATTTATTTATAACAGGTGTTCTCATTACTTAAAGGACCTATATTACATCATTCTCTGGTGTGTTATAATGTTGTTTCCTTACCAAAAGCATATTTACAGTTTAACACACAAATTTGCATATTTAGGCTGAGATCTTCTGTCGATTAGAAAACGCTCTGTTCCACCTTGTGATGTCATGTGGTAATACAGGAAGTGCTTCTTCTCTGCACTGTGTACTCCAACTCCATATAGCTTCACTAGAATCATTTGGATAATGTCAGCCTTTTATTTGCCAATATCTAAAAGGTAAATGTTAACTTGAAAATTACCACTTCATGACATCACAAGGTGGAACAGAGCATTTTGAGCTTTGGAGATGTAGACAGACTAATGATAAAGGGTTGTGTGAATAAAACAAAACACAACTTCAGGTATGTTTTTGAGGAGATAGCAACATTATAACAAGGCTTAAAGCTCACAAGAATCAGTTTTGTGTATTGGACCTTTAAATACCTTGAAACCAAGCTTTCCTACAGTAAAGGGAGTTGCCTCTCCCTAAATCTGACTTCTGCGATCTGCTCGTCTCTATGGAGATAGTTAATGCCACGCTGTGGTACATGCAGATGAAGCAATAACATCTCCACAGAGAATAGCAGGTAGCGGACTATACACCAGAAAATGTACATATTGGTGTGCCTTTAAAATTAATTGTGATTTCTGATCAATAAAAAAATGAAACAATGGGCAATATCAAGACACACAAGTCAAATTACAGTTTATACATCTGAAGTTGTGAAAATCTACATGAATGTATCAACGGACACATCTAGATGAATGTATCAACGGACACATCTATATAAATGTACTAACAGACACATCTATATAAATGTACTAACAGACACATCTATATAAATGTACTAACAGACACATCTATATAAATGTACTAACAGACACATCTATATAAATGTACTAACAGATACTTGTGATTGAAAGAATTCTGAACTCAAGTCATTTGAACTTATATCCACTTTTTGCAGTGCACATTCGGCCCACTCCCTCTGTCCTGTGTCCAGTCCAGAGACATGCCAAGAGAAAGAAAACAAACCTGTGGGCAGAGGAACGCTAAAGTCCAGGCATTTGAGATGTACCCTTTTGGGCCTGGGCCAAATGCCCGTGGTCATTCTGGTTTGGTCAGTCTGGATCTGGAGGGCCACAGACGCTTTGAAGAGGCAGACTCAGGACAGAGCTGGGACCAAACTGACTCATGGGAGAATTTCCCTCTGTTCAGTCTCTTCACATGAAACTCAGTTTGTGTTACTTTAACACAAAATAACCAGTTACTTAAGTAGTTTTCTGGCCTTTTGATAAAGCCTTTATAATAACTACTTCACTAACCTTCATGATGAACAAAAATGCCATTCAAAAGGAACAAATAGTTTAAGAATCATTCAATCTTAGTAACTCCTTGATCTTAAAGCTTATACCTTAAAGCCACAGTATGTAACTTTTAGCCAAAAAATAGACCAGAAAAACACATGTTGTTTTTTTTCATTTTGGAATCATGGAAGGTGATGTACCACTTCCAAAAACTTCCATATATGGTACCTAGAAGTAATAATGAGCAGCCTAATGCAGATTTTCCAACTGATGATTGAGATCCCACAGACTGATTAACTGATGAATGTGTGGTCTAATGATCTGGTACAGAATAAAAGCCAGAAGATTGTTGTAGATTTTGGTTGCCTTAGTGATGTAATCTTAAATAGATAACCAGTCCTACAATGAGCGCTAAAGTCCAGGAGATGTCCTGCCCCGAGCAGCACGGTGCAGAGGTGCAGAGGACACCATCATGGAGCACTGGCGCTTAGCTGAGGCCGAGCAAGTGCAGCTACACAGAGTCAGTGGAAGTGATGTAATTTGTTAGTTTATTTCTTATAGAGATACACATAGAACACCCCTCAATGTAGTGTCACTGCAAAATTTGAATATTTTTATCCTTTTTGCAGAAATAGAAGGAGGAGGATTACATAATTTAGGAGAGACTCACCTCAGAATTCAGGGTGAGCAGAGAGAGGTACCTGTCCCTGCAGTAGTGGATAGAAGGGACTATTTCTGAGGCTCAGGCCAGACTGCAAGAAGAGCTGAAACAACTCCACAAAAATATGATTGCTCTCCAAGTTTATAGTGCAATAAAACATAAATCACACAAACATATATTGAATGTGTGTTTTAAAATGTTATGTATACTGGTATTTTGAATGTCACATAGTGGGGCTTTACACATACTTTGAATGTAGAATATTAACAAAAGCAGTTAATAGTAATAAACTAGATAACACTACAGTGATCAAACAACCTATCATCACAAGTATGTGTAGCAACTCATAACGTATTAACAGTCAATAAAGTAATAGCTTTGGCCAAGTTTAAGTGTAATAAGCCCATAATGTAATAACAGGCCAATAATGCCCACATTATTAGCTGAAGTTATTACCTTATCAAAGAAAATGTTCCTTGTTATGCCAAAGCTATAATAATCAATAATAATCATAGTCAATAATATAACAAGTTATTACAGAATTTCTCAAACTCTTTTAAGTTTACCAAGCTCCTTGAGGTGGCAATTCACTTTGTAATCCTCTTTTAGACCTGGTTTAGTTAGATTAATCCTGGAATAGCTTTTTTTTATATGGTTTAGATCTAGTGGCACTTGGAAAGCCAAATCTTTTCTTTGGTGGGAAAGGTTTGAGACAATAGTTATTACATTATCGGCGTATTATAATATTTAAACAATTATTAAGTTATTGACTATTATTATTAATTTATTCATACGGCACCAACATGTTGGAGAGGTACTTTGGTGCTAGGCCATGGAGTGACTTGTTCACAAGCAGAGCTGCTTTAGAGCAGTCTCAGTGCTGTGGTGGGGTCTAAAACTTGACTGGAAAATGTCAAAGGAGTTGTTCATTTGGAGAAAGTTAATAGGCTGTTGTAAACAACTTTTTCAAGGACTTTGCCTAAAAATAATAGACTCGAGATTGGTTGGTAATTGTTCAATAATGTGGCATTAAGACCAATGTTCCCTCTAATTTTTCACAAGTCTGAGCAAACACACAAACTCCCTGAGCGTCCCATGGACCACTGTGAGCGACATCAGACGTGCGCACTGTGGTCACGCTGCATCGCATCCATCCAAGTTAAATGGTTTATTAAAGAATCAAATGACCACATTTACATTTCTGTTATAAGACTTTTAATTAAGTGCTTTAGCCACTTATACAATGAAAATGACAAAAATCTTGCTCATGACCTGTGTAGTATGTTAATGCTATTGGAAGTATAAATATTTAATTTTAACTATGGCACAACATGAGCTTCCAACCAAACCAAGCCAAATGTAAACTCCAATGTTGACAGTCCGGTAACTCTTTTCAGTATATGACACGATCATTTGATTTTTACAACTCATAAACTAGTGACAGTATCAATGGCCAATACACACTGAGAGGAATCTGTATCTGCACAGCTGTTCTATTACTGTACATTTATATATCATATCAAAACACAATATAAAATGTATATTTGTATATAAAATATAGTCAAAACGAGTGGTATGGGTCAAAATAAATATATATTTACAAACCACACACTGCAAACAGTGAACAAACACACACACACTTCAAAATGTAAACAAACACACACTGGAAACTAATAATACACTGTACATGATTGTATCATTTATGTGTCTCCTTTGAACAACTACAGGACCAGGCGCTAATTTCTTACTAAGAAGGAGTTCCTTGTCTGAATGAGTAAGTCGCTTTTTTCTGCACATCTGATGATTTTCTTTGATGATGATTATGATAATTTTACAAACTGTACCATGAACAATTATGGTCTTGATTTTTCATGTTGATTCTCAATGTTCCGTATACACTTATACTTTCCCATCCCATCAGAGAGCTTCCTGTGGGCATGTCCTTCAGGATAATTACACATAAACGTCCGGCCTCTGAGACGCTGGTCTGCAGCTCATCGTGGAATGTAAACAGGCCGATAAAGCAGAGATGGAGGAAAATGTTTAATTTCTTCAAAATATACACCATGATATACACCATGTTTACTTCAGAGAGATTACTGCTTAATACATGAAGTAAAACATTTATAAATAAAAGTATTAGTTTCACTTAATCAGACTTAACAAAAGTGCATTCATAATGAACAAATTATTTATTCTAAATGATTCAGCCTCAGAACCTACTTAGGAGTTTGGGTATTAACTAAGTAGTAGCTACTAAATAGATACTAAGCCTGAATTATTCTTAATAGACTATTTGTGAATTAGGTCTTCATCCTTTATTAAAGAAGATCTATTGAGCTTGTGTCCGCTATAGTTATAATCTATGACACCCGTGGATCATTTTGTTTGCACGATTTAAATCCCAATATTAACCTAAAATGACTTGGTAAAAGACACCAGTCCACTAACTTCCACATTAGAAAACTGCGGTGCCCAACAGGAGCTGACGTCACTGTAAATGTCATCTCAACAAAGAGGCGTGTAGTTGTCGGCACCTCTGATGGACAGCAGCACATCAAGCGGGCAGTGGATTTTTAAAATTTGTACCAAACTACGCTATGCTGCCAAATCCTATGTGTATCACTGGTTAAGAAAACTCAATTGACAAATGAAGTAAGTACAGAGCGGTGACTGTCTTTAAAATAAGCAATTAAAGATCGTATAAAACATGCAATCACTCCAAATACACCTTCGGGTGAGTAAATAGTGAGGGGAAACAACTATAACATGGTTAAAAGCTCTGAGAAGTCAACTTTCCATAATTAAACACTCCCTACATGCCTTTAGGGGGCCCTAAACTGAATTTGCCCTTGGGGGCCCTCTCCACTTCAGTGCCACATGTTCATAACATTCAGACACAACCATTTGTTAAAAGACTGAAAATTCTAGAGGTTCACAACACTAATAGCCACAAGTATAACAGTATAAAAATGTGTAAGGAAGGAGGGTCTGCCAGAGAAATTTTAAATTCTGGTACATTTTAATGTGTTACAGTTGACTGAAGTGGGCTTACATTTATGAACTCTTTATGTCATAAAATGCAGGGTTGGATAGAGTAGCCAAATTATGTGCTTAAGCAAGGGTACACTTAATTCAAAATGATATCACTCAGGAAGTACAAAGTAGTGATCCACATTAAGAGTTGTATCAGAGAAAAATCCTGGACATAACATCAGATTTATAATCATCAGATCATTTGAACATTAAATAACAGAACTGAAGATGAGCTGCTTGGATGAGCAGCGAAACGTCTTCACTCCTACAAGATTTGTCCAGTTGACAGATTTAACTTCGTTGTTTGCTAAATAAACAATAAATAATTGCTTAAATAACAGAGGATTTTAGGATCACATCATTTTTATGTTTATTGTTAGGCTTTGGATGCGAGATTTCGCCAAAATGCGCATATTAATAAGTAGGATGCACAGATGCCGATTCCAGTATCGGGTGCCAGTACTCGTACTCCTCAATGGGCTGTCGATACTAAGAGCCGATACCACTGTATCTGTGTTGCCTCTTGTTTGAGCTCACAGCTCTCCACAGAGCAGTGAGCTCTGGACATAAACATGCACATTGTTCTGCACATTAAGCGCGGCTGTAATCACATGTGACTGTCACTTGAAATATACAAATATTTAAGACTCTAAAGGCTTTTATAGTTGACAGAGAATACCAACGCAGTGCTTGTGTTTACGACAGTAGCACGCTTTATTTATTTACTTATTTGCTTGTGCTGCATTGTAACTAATTAAAATTAACAAACACATTTAGCAACAGAGCGGGTTCAAAGCTTTTAAAAGACGTACAGAATGAATATATGTGTGAAAGTGAGGCCCTGGTAAAAGTAACACAACCGTCACTGTTATGCTAACAGTTAGCTCGTTAGCAGTTAGCTCGTTAGCAGTTAGCTCGTTAGCAGTTAGCTCGTTAACAGTTAGCTCGTTAACAGTTAGCTCGTTAACAGTTAGCTCGTTAGCAGTTAGCTCGTTAACAGTTAGCGCGAGTGCCCTCTGCAAAGAGGAAGTGGTAAATATTAAAGCCAGGTTCTTATCTGAGTATATTTAATTTGAATTACACCTAAGTGATTTCAGTAGATAACATAAGAAAAAAAAAAGTCTATATTATAAAAATCATACAAAATGAATTAGTTCACTACTATAACCAAACACCAGACAAAATGTCTGGAAATGGTATTTTTACTCAGTATCAGCGAGTACTCAAAATGAAGTACTTGTTTCGCAAAAAGTGATATCGGCGTCCCTATATGAGCATTCACAACACATTCAGGACTCGTTCACAGGTCGTTCTTTCGTTCAGCAGATGTAACAAAGATTTCAGGAGCATTGACGCTTTAACTACACTCACAACATCTCACAGTTTAGAGACAAAAGGATCAGACACAACCAAAACCAGCCAACGGACTCACCTGCTGTCCTCTGTCCATCTGAGGTGTGTCCTCTCTGTCCTCTGTCCGTCTGAGGTGTGTCTTCTCTGTCCTCTGCCGCTCTGAGGTGTGTCCTCTCTGTCCTCTGTCCCTCTGAGGTGTGTCCTGTCTGCAGAATTATACAGTCCATCTTCACTGTTTTATCTGCAGGTCCACTGGTGTAAAGTTTGACATATTCCGAGTCCTCTCTAAAAAGTCCTGTCCCCAAAACAAAAGCCCCTCTGGAGATTTTCATACATTGTCCCATACTTTAGATAAACAGAACATCACTAGTTAAAGTATTTTAGTTTGTAGTACACCCATTCAAACGTCCCTCTGCTGCCTCCGCGCTCCCAGAGTGCACCTGGAGGGGAGGGGTCCTTCACGCCAGCGTAATTACGTCGATGTCCACACCAATGCCTGGCGCAAAAACAAATGTAGGCAGCACATATCTAGCTACTGGTAACAAAACGCATTTAGTCATTTAAGAAGGATATTTAGACTAGTATAAACCCCCGAGCGCCGTTTAGTTTTAGGGGAAAAAAAATTTCAATCATTATTTTCAATATAAATGTATAGGCTCTTGGGGGCCCTCTGGTGGCGGGGCCCTAAGCAGCTGCTTAGTCTGCTTATAGGCTGGGCCGGCCCTGCCTACATGCTACATGTTTCACTGACAGTGTAAGAATATATAGCATATTTTAAGACTACCCAAATACTCTAATACTCGCTAATAATCACATGTGAATACATAACAGTGTCTTGCCTACGGACATAATAGCAGTGGCTGATCAGAGCTTGGGTTCGTGGGCAACTGCTTTGCTAATAAGGCACTTTCACCTAATGGCATTGGTTGTGTAAAAATTGTACATTAAAATGATGCATAGTTGTTACATTGTTGACACATAATAAAGAAGCAAGAGTCACTTTTACTGCAAGCATATTTTAATACAAAAACAGAACAAAAATGTTTATAATTTTAGTTCTTTTTACTTTTACACAATTGAGTCATAGTAACGCCCCCCCTCCCTCCCCTCGTCTTCACACTGAGATAAGCACAGCATCAAAAGGTGTAGGCTCCTCTGCCCAAAAATCCACCTCCAGACAAATAAATAAATAAAAATCACCTAAACAGGTCTTTAATCGGTCACTTAATTCATTCTTCATCTCGTACATTGAGATAACAGACACATCTCTGGCCCCAACATAACAGGGCATTTGAAAAAGCCTAAAAAGAAGTACAGGGGGCGGGACATGAGGGAGGAAACCTGCTCTCATTGGTCCGCTCGGTCACGCCTCCTGTCAATCATAAATGTAGTTTCTTGTCTACAGATTAAGGGCAAGTCCCCTTTGGTCATGATTTGGAAACCGAGCAATAGTAGCAAAAAGAACAAAAAAACAAAACAAAAAACAAACAAGATGGTTAGTGACAATGAAGACAAACTTTACACACAAATCGCACACATTTTCTTGGTACAAAAGTTTTGAACCAGTAATACTCAATCTGCAGATGATATGATGTCAAAATAAATATACTCTTATTATTTATTTAAGCTAGATAAACAAAATCAGATATAAATTAACCACAAAAAAAGACATTCGCAAATTAAAACGTTTGCATACAGTGACCTCTAGTTTCTTGTAACACTTGTCTACCTTATCATCGTCAATAGGCCAAAAGTGGACGAGGTTAGTGCATGCTGGTTTGGGTTAAACTGTCAGTTATTATGTGCTGTTAGAATAAAAATAGTCCTTTATTTCATTACCAGTTTTAAGTTGGTGTATTGTTGCACTTGCCTCGTGTTGAAATGCAAATCCTTGTCTCTTTTTTGGGAATACTTTTATGTCTTTTAGCCACCGGATCGCTAAAAGTATCTCGCCCAAAACGCAGGAAGCTGCTTGGTTGTTTCTGCTGAGGCGACACATTTCAGTTCGGAGGAAGTGGCATGGCAGTTGTTGCATATTTTCTGTATTTTTTTAGCTCATCCTCGAGGCATCTGGGCTGGAAAAACCAAAATGTCTTCCTTAACAGTTTTTGTTTGTGGTTCCCCTCTATCCGTTGCTCTTGCTGTCTCGAATCAGGACAGGCGAAACAAGTAACACAAAATAAGGCAGCATAAGTCAATTCAGTGAGAAGAGAGAGTTCCTGTCTTAAAGGGAAAGTCAGTGTGGACAATCTCTCTTCGTTCTTGTGCATGTTTTAATTTGGAGAAAAGTTGAGACAGAAATAGCATGTTTTTCTGAACACTTTCCTCCGTAGTGCTAAGATGTTCGTGATCATTTCTTGGTAGCGCTGGTAGTCTTCGGGCTGGGGGCCTTTTTGGAGATAGTAGGGATTTTGGATGGTTTGGCGCCCCCTCCTGGTCGTCGTGGGGTGTCAGAGGCATCAGAGCAGACAGAGCGGGCGTCCTGGAGCTCTGAGGCGTCTGAAGCATCGCTGCCACGGCGACTGCTCGCCCGGCTTCCGGCCCGGCTCCCAGCCCGACTGGTGGGACCACTGGTAGTGGAGCCCCCGCGCTTTGGGTCTGAGGGAAGAGACAAGACGACAGGAGTTGGCGTTAACCAGCTATGTCACAAATGGATGGACGAATGATGTGTCTTGCCCAATGACACAGCAGCAGTATACTGAAATGACTGCTACTAATTTCAGACAATTGATACTTTGCAGTGACATCACACTGTGGATGTTCTGCATGTATGTCTATAGCTAAATATTCAGTAGTTACCATAGAGACAGTGCACACATTTACGCACACAGCCTGATAAGTTTTCAGATTGTCTAAAAACTGATGAAAAAAAAAATTCTAAATTGATTTAAACAACACATTTTTTGTGAACCTGTGATCAATACATGGTCCCATTTAAGTGTTTTCAGCAAATTTTCAACAGATTTTAAACAAAAAGGTGAGTTTAACTGAAATATGCTCGAATTAAAGTTTAATTTAAATAACAGAGTTTTAGACAGAACAGTGATTTCAGATAGAATACTGATGTCAGGGCTGCTACAATTAATCACCAATAATGGTGACTAGTGAACTGTTAAAATAATGTCATAGTATTTTAATAATTATAATCTAAAACACATGACAAAAGAAAGCAGCATTATTCTGTTTTTCATCAATAATACACATTTTATTTCTAAATATTCTCTATTAGAAGTCTTCAGCTATATTCCATGTTTATTTGGTTAAAATTGTATTCCTGAGAGTCTCAATATACAATAGAAATAATCATTTGAGTTGACGACCAATTTAAAAATTCATCACTGACTGGTGGACGACTAACATAAGAGTTACTTGTAGCCCTGTAAGGCAATGTAGATGCTGTCAAATGAAATCCAGAGTCGGCTTAGTACAATTTAAAGGTGCACTTGGCAAAGTTTCTGGAGGGGTCCACTATCTGTTTGTCTCCATGGAGATGTTATTGCTTTGCCAGGAGTATGGTATCAGATTAATGCAGAGGGAAGCACGCTTACAATAATTATAATATATAAGTATATATGTATTTCAAGGTATTTTTCACCAATAAAAAACAGATTTATTCAGAAAATGTAGGCAGTTCCACCTCAACAATCAAGTCAGCTCTTAAAGGCAATGGGAAACATTTTCCCATAGCAAATTCCATACAGATTTTCCACATCACAGGTGTGTGATGTCTGTGAGTAGACCCTCACCAGTCCGTGTGGTTTTGCTGGTGTGACAAGTTCCTCCGTTCTCTCCGGTCAGAGATCCTCGGCTCGAGTGGAAGGTCGGCCTCTTCAGCTTTGAGCCCGTTGCTGCCCCCTACAGGAGCACACAGGCAATGTCAGGAGGATGTAACAGTGGTGAGCAATGCAGAATTATGCATTACAACAAAAATAATACACAAACTGCGACATGTGACACAAAGTTTATGGATAACACCAAAGACGTTTGTACAAAATGTGAAAAGATGAGTAGTAACTTTTTTCCTGCAGTGTTGAAACTAAACTTTATAAGTAAATATCTCCTTTGTGAAAATATTAATAGTCCAGTGCAACTACTGACATCACTAAAACTAAATTGTGCTAATTTTAGGATTACGGAACAATTGATACATCATGCTGGGGGTGTTCTGCCTGTATCCCTATGGCGGAATGTTCAGCAGTTACAAGGGTGGCACAATGCCCACATTAGCAAACACTGACAAAAAGTTTAAAATTTGTCTGAAAACTCGAGTAAAAATTTAAAAAAAGGAATTTAAACAACAACATTTTCTGGAGCCTGTGATCAATACGTGCGTTCATGGTCATGTTTAGGTGTTTGAGTTTCAACAAAAAGGTGAGAGTGACTAACTACAAAAACTGATGGATAATGCTATCTAGTGTGTAACTGTAATGTTATTAGAGAGGGCCATGTTTAACGGCAAAAATCAGCCCACCTGTGGTAGTTCCAGCTAAATAGATTGTGTTAAAACAAAGCTCAGATTAAAGTCTAACCTGAGTAACAGCGTTTCAGACAGAGTAGTGCCTACAGTTAGCATTACACCCCCAGCGAATGTTGACGACATCAGCTGCAAAGTATTAACTGGTACTATTTAATGATAGCTTTACCTAAATTAGTCTTAATAGGGCATCAAGAGAGACATACTTTTTCATGAACAAATATGTGAATAGGAATGATTCGGGCTGTGATATGTTTATGCTTTATTAAGACTATTAAAAGTGTAGTTATGAGAAAGTGTCAGCAACAATCTTTACTAATAATACACACAATAATGTACACACTCCATACTACAATGACCGACAATGGTTCAAAAGGGAGCCCATAATCTTACAGCTAACCATAAGGAAGGTACAAATAGGGCTTCACTAAATAGATCACTAAAATACTCAAACATGTGGATGACATCTAAAACCTCTCAAGGCACGTTTTTGATGGTAGAACATGGTAGAAAGCTAAAACAGAAAATCTATTTTGCGTAACACCCCCTCTTTAAAGACTTTTACTCATGGACTTTTTTCTGTTCAAAAGATATAATACTTAATTTTGTTCAACTATGTATTACTATGGCAACGCTACTAATTTCTTATTCTGAAATCTATGTAAACATTCAAATTAGAGTTTAAATGATTAAACTTGCAACCTTCCTCCTTGTTTTTATTATGTTATTATAAGCCTCTGGGCATATTAGATTGTTAGTGCAGTAGCCTTTAGTGGGGCAGGTATTGGCGGGACGGGGCAATAGGTAAAGGGGTAAAAGGTGCATTTTTGAGGTACTTTTAGTCTGAGCGCTGTCGGGATACAGATGTTAGAGTGAGTTACCTCATGGCCATCGGGGCAGCAGTGGCACTTGGATGATGCCGGTGTTTTACTGTGAGCCAGCCACGGTTTGGCATAGTCGCGAGTGTGGGACGACTAAAGGTAGCAAGGAAGGAGGCAAGGAGGCGAGCAAGGAAAGGAAACGAGAAAGCAAGCATTTGTAAAGGGAAGGTGTCATTTTGAGTGTGGCCCATCAATGAATTAAGGAGGATTTAAAGCAATATAGCAGGAAGAGGAAGGTTGTAAAATGCAGAAAATACAAGGACACAAAACATAATTTCACAGTTAGGGATGTGATGATTGAGACAAAACTCAAAAGACAAACAAATGTACAGTTAACATTTAGACATGACATGATTCAATGTTTTCATGTTCCTAGAATTGGATCATGTCACAATTTCAGATGGAAGGAAAGAGCCAAAGGTATTAGCATTTGATATTATATTTTGTCTATAATACATAAAGAAGAGTAAATTAATCTTCTGATTATATTATGTGGACATCACTGAATATAATTTATTATCTGCAGACAAGCTTTAATACTTTAGGTTTATATAGAAATTTGCAATGAACTTTTAAACTATGGGTCCTTTAAGAGGGGGTAGTTACACATTATTTAGATCACCGTGTTATATTGCATTGTTTTGAAAATGCTTTAATTACCATATTCACTTTCATTCACATCGTGCCAGGTTTGTCAAGTTGTTGTGTACAGTATTATATCCTGATTTTGTACATTTATGGAGAATTGTCATGTGAGAGGGTGACATAGATTTGTGGGCTGAGCATTGCACAGAATCTTACAGCTAAACCATAAGGAGGGTTTGAAAACGGCCTGGGAGAGATCACTTTTGATGAGGAAACAATGTTATAACATGATAAAGTTTTGCATAATATGCCCTATTTAATAATGTTGCAACATCATAGACAAATGACTAAACATATAGACTTTAGGTTGACGTTAACTATAGCAAGAATCCAAAACCTACTGTACATGCTATTCATGGATTTTAGCTTACAACATTTTGAGGAACATTGAAAAGATAGGATATTTCATTTTAAATTAATTGGTATTGCAATGGTCCTCATCTTTCATTCTTCTGAAACCCATGGATATCTCTCAACATATACATATTTTTTAATGTTTACAAAATATCTATTAAAATATTATATGATCAAGGAATACTGGCTCTTGCCCTTATCTGAGATTGAGACATCATCTAATCCTAGAATCTATAGAACAACCCAGTGAGTGCTTATCCATACCCGGGAAGATGCAGAGGTGGTGGGTGTTGCGGGCGCAGATGGAGCAGAGGGTCCGGACGCTCCGCTGTGAGAGGCCGAGGAGGAGGAGCGGGTGGGGGATGCGTTTCGGGAGCCTGGCTTGGATCTTCTTCCTCTGGACCTAAATGCTGCAAGACCCTGGGACGCCCCCTCTGGTAGGATGAACTTCTCTCTTAGTTCCAAATTGGTCCGACCGCGAGCTGGAATAAATCAAAGACATAGGAGTTAATATCTGAAGGTGGGGTAGGTGGAGGTCCCATGGGTGCAGAGGGGAGCAGAGCAGCGTGCACGTCCGATTTGAGGTGCGTGTGTTGGGGGCTGTCTGTGCACTTTGGTCCAGTGAGAGTGGGACAATGTTAATCAATGAAAACAGTTTGAGCTTTCATTGAGTATTTTTACTGAAACAAGTTGGTGAAGGAAGGCACATACTTCAAGAGGAACAAAGTCTAATTACACTTACAATCATACAGGTTCTCAGCCTGGGGTTTTGGACCTAACAGTACACTGAATATCTGAAAATAAACATGCTTAATAGACTAAACGTCCAGCTAGTTACTCCTGACCAAACCTAGCTTATGATCTGACAACAGGTTCCTAGGTATCCCTGAATGGGTCAAATGCAGAGTACAAACTCCCTACAGAGAACAAAAAAGTGTACTTTACCTTAAAGAAGATTTATTTTGCTTGTGTCATAGTTGTAATCTATGACACCTGTGGATCATTATGTTATAATTTTGACATTTTAAATCAACGTTCATCTAAAATGTCTCAATAAAAGAAACCGCTCTCTTCCATGTTAGAAAACTGCGGTTCCCAGTGGGAGCTGTTGCCGTAAACATGATCACAACAAAGAGCTGTAAAGTTATCAGCACCTCAGATGGATAACTGCACATCATGCTAGTGAGCCGAGGATTTTTACATTTTTACCCAAGTAACTATGCAACACTGCCGAATGCTACGCAGATCACCAATTAAGAAAATAAAATTGGAGAAGGAAGTTAGTACAGAGCAAAACGGGAATTGTTGCTTGCTCAAACATGCACGAATCACTCCAAATACAATTTTGGGTCAGTAAATGGAAGGGAATTAAGGGAAAACAACTAAAAAGCTCTGAAAAGTTGATTTTTCACAATAGGCCCACATTAACCTGTAGTAATATAAATTAACCTAAGACCACTTTTAGTAGGTAAATGTTGTGCATATGTAGGTCTTTCATGTTAAGTTATTAAAAAAATAACACATTGCTATACATCACTACAATTCGATGTTATTCTTTACTCTCATTCACCAAGATATTTCTATTCTCCCTGTTGGTACACTGTGTAATATGCTTACATTATATAGACTGCGGTAGTTGTGGGGTCATGCCTGTTAATGCCAAAAGCAGGAGACAAACTCAGAACAGCCTCAGCAGACAACCACAAGCCTGCAGCCATCCCAGCGAGAGCCCAAGTCCGAACCAACAAAATCACATTATGAGCCCATGAGAGAGGACAGAGCAGAGCCAGGGGTGAGTGTCGATATGGCAACAAATAAACAAAAATGATAGAAGACCAAAAATGAATTGAGTTTGTAGCTTTTTTTAGCACAGCCCCAGCGATCAAACAGAAGGACGGCCAGTTTAATAAATATGAGTGCAGCCTGTAGTTAGTCCTGCTTTAGCCTGTAATCAAATCCCACCAGCAAAACAGCATTAAGGAGAGAGCCAGGCTGACCACGCCCAAGTCCACAGCACCAAACAGTGGGGTTAGCACGGATAGCAAGACGTTATTTTATACTACTTTGTACAAGGCAGTGTTTGTTATATTGCCTTGTTTATCATTACAAGGCATATAGATTTATATTGAAAATGTGCACATGCTACATTTTCAGTTTACTAAACTTACATATACAGCTAAGCCAGGTGAGGTATCACTGCAGCCTTATACTGTATACAATTACTATTTGCTAATCGAGACATAGGCAGAGGATATTACCAGTTTTGACCCAGTAAATTGGGACTTACTTCATTGACCTATAGGGAAATGTAACCGTTATAGATGCAAATTACAGGGCCCATATAATGCTATTTTCTGATCTATGCTATAATATTGTTTCCTTATCAAAAACATACCTGGAATTGAGTTTTGTTACACACAAAACCTGCATATTTAGGCTGTGTTCTTGTCTCAAACAGAAAACACTCTCTTCCACCTTGTGATGTCATGCAGTGATACAAGAAATGCTCTACTATGTTTTTAAACTCCTTTTACCATCACTAGTATCATTTGGATAATTTCAGTCCTGGAATCTCTACTGAACAAAGGGTAAAAGGCAGCTGTTGACCTAAATACTACCACTTCATGACATCACAAGGTGGAACAGAGCATTTTGAGCTTCAGACTTTTATCAGACTAATAATAAAAGATTAGGTATGTTTTTGATGAGGTAACAACGTTCTAACATGGCCTAAAGCTCACAAAAGTCAACTGTGCATAATATAGGACCTTTAATACACACTGTCCCTATCAAATAAATAAACAAAAGGATAACTTCAGTATTTTGTATTATTGCCTAGAATTAACTACTGCATTGTAGCTTTGGTAACGGGATATAATGAGGTTTACTAGCATGACTGTAGGTCTTTTTTACAACATTTAACCTGAAAATTATTAGTTGAGTTCACATGTCAAAAGTAGCATATAATCTGTACCAATACTACAGACAAAAAGAGATGACCTTTTTAATTTAGAATATCCACCCGATTGTCATTATATGGTACATTACAGATATTGCAACCCTCGCAACTGATACTATATTACAAGATTTTTGCTAAAACAAATTTAAAGACAAGGGGTTGGCCAGATCCTGCTGGAATGGGTGAGAGAAGCGAGAAGCACAGAGGACAATACAGACACCTAAACAAACAGAGCCTGAAAACACATATATAAAAAACAACATAGTAAAGTATGTTAAAATTAACACATGAAGGTGAAATGGCCGCTGATGGAGAGAGTGAGAGATGGAGAGTGAGAGATGGAGAGAGAGAGTCAGGGAAGTACCTCGACAGCAGAAATAGCCAGGAGTGACTGTCACTGAGAGACACAGAAGACAATGTGAAAAACTGCATGCTAGAGGTGTGATGAGACCATAGGCTCAAACAAACAAATCATTCAACAGGTCATTTATTCATAGACGCACACACACTTTTGACCACCAGGGAGCCCGTAGCTTCCCTGAAACATGTAAAATACTGTAGTGAGTTTTCTTTTTTTCTTTTTTTTTGCATTAGGCATCAGCAACAGGAACAGGAAGTGAGGAGATGTAGAGAGGGAAGTCCCACCCCCATTATGAAAAAAACTACAGGACACTAACTTTGAAAGACATCAACAGTGGACAGGTCTACATTGTCTAACATATAAAAATGTACTACTAACAACAAAAAACTGAAACAAAAGTGCAGTGGACTGAAAGGACAGTAGCAAGATCAGACTAAAATTAAAACTTTGAATTGAAGGATTTATAGTATAATTCATTCAGGAATGCGTTTGATATCACGTGCTACTATTTATGAGTGTAATTTTAAGTCTGCATCTATAAATTCCCATACGATTTTCTATGTTATGATTTTGTTTGTACATGGACAGTGCACAAAATTATACTAATCTAAATACAATTGTCAAAAAGATGCTTGAAGTCTGCCTGCCAGGTTATCACAGTCCTTGGATGGTTCATGTTCTGCGTCATCCCTCCTCACCACCAGTGGGCGATATTGATGGTCATCCTCGATTCATAGACATTCATAACTTTCATTATATAGTTAAAAGCAGTCAAAGTACTACATTGTGCCTTTAATATTTTTCAAAACTTAGGGTCCCATGTAAGTCCATTTAAAGGGGAAGGACTTGGCCTCTCTTTATTGTTAGTCAGGTGTTCACAGTCAGCAAGGCAAAGCGACAACAAGCCCAAAACATTAAAATATTAAGAACAAACAGAGGAAATACATGGCAACAGGCTGAAGAGAGAGAGGCATCAGACACTTTATTTTAGAGCAAAGGTGAAGATTTAGAGGAAACCCAACCTATACGAGATGAGATGGAGCTACTGGAGTCAGAACGGAGGATCTTAAGTCCGGGATGTTGAACTGAGGAAAGAGAAAAAACCAAGAGAGAGGGATGGGAAAGAGGAGAGGTCCATGCATCATGCAAAATATTAGTGATCACATTAGACACTACATGGAGACAGAGAGAGGAGTGTGTACGAGAAGAGATAGAAAAGTGTGATATAAAAAGATGACAAAATCTGACAAAAAGGGAAGGTAATAGACTGGAGACACCACTGAAAGAGACTGGAGAGAGATCAGATACAAACTGAAACGTAGGTTAAAGGTACACTCTGTAACTTTTCTGATTGAGGGTACACTGTAAACCAGCTAGACTCAATGGAAATGTTAGCTTACTTACACAGAGTTATTGGCTTACTTACAATGTCCTTCTATGGTATTAAAATTTGTCTCCATGGAGACAAGCAAATGGTGCCACCAAGTCACATGACAGATCTGTAGATAAGCGACCCCGCGCGACAAGCGTACCTTCTACCAGAAAAGTTATGCTGTGCTTCTTTAATAATCTTAACTTATTGTGGAACAGTTAAAAACTGAGTGTGTTTGGGGACTGAAAATAAAATATTATGGCTCTTAATATGATTTAGAGTAAACCATTTCATTTCACTGTTAATTTAACTCCAAACTCAACACATTTTCACATCTACCACTGATCTGATCATGAATTCTTTCACCAATACTGAAAAGATGAGATGTTAACCTCAGTCAACTAACTAATTAGATAAAAGTTAACCTTGCAGAGTGGTAATGACCATTTAAATTTGTAACCTTGAAAATAAAAATTTACTTTTGTCTATCCAAAAGAAAACGTAACATTTCAACTGCCCAACTAACATATGAAACACAAATCAGGACAAGACAAACAGTGCGTACAAACAATTTCCTCATGATTTTGTCTCAGTAGTAAATCAGCTCACCTCTACATGGATCGTTCTTGACCAGAAACTCGTCCAGGGCCATCCAGCCTCCTCCGACTCTCACCATGACCGTGCTGCGCAGAATACGAACCAGCCGCAGCTGCTGAGAATCCCCAAACTAAACACACACCAACAAAACAGAACATTTAATACAGAAAGAAATATGTATGTCACTTTTCTGGCGGAGGGTCTTTCACTATTTTGTTGCCATGGAGATTACTCATTACTTTGACTAGATTGTTCCATAGTAGGGAATTATCTATTTCCATTGAGACAAGAAGGAACCATGAGTAGGCCAAGTTATAGGTCAGATCTGTGGACAGGAAACTGTTTTTTAATCTATTTTTAATGCAAAAAAATCACATCTGATTGAATACATGCACGATAGACAAGTTTGGAACAATTCAGGCAATGCAATTGCATCTCCATGGAAACAAGTAGGTGGCGGACCCTTCACCAGACAAGTTACATAGTGCAACTTTAAGTATTATATTTTTGCAGCCATCACACCAAGCAGCCCAAAATGACCCAAACAAATCCTCCTCAACAAATCATAATTTTTCTAACATGCAAAATAAACATGCAAATTATACATCTATTAAAAATAAAGTATTCCCAGCCCAAAGTAAATGTGTAAACAAGAGATTGACAGTTCAATAGTGATTATAAAAATAAAAAAAATTCTCAAAATACCAAAGGTCCTGAGCAAAAATATTTCTTCAAACCAGGCTGACAGATTTGCTCCCCAGCATAAAACAGGATAAATTGTGAATCTCTAAGTACGCCTTCAGCTTGAAAAAAATGTTGCTAGAAATCAAGAAATCCACACAAGAGGACTGTGAAACCTGCTGACAAGGCCCAACCCACAATAAAGGCGCTTATCTCCTGGACTTCAAAGTTTTAAATTGACTCAAAAATGAGGTTTAGGAGAGCGCTTTTGATTGGAGCAAAACCAGGAAGCAGATTCACTTGTCCAATCACAGCAGAGGACGTTACTTTACCTGGTTTCCGAGGAAGAACTAAAAATCCAGACACGGAGCAGAGAAATGAGGGGAGAGAAAGAAAGGAAAATGTAACAAAATGTATTTACAGTTTATATTTGTGTATATTGTGCTATAACATTGTACTGCATTTTAACTTTGCATAATATTAAAGAGGGGGCATTTTACTGCTAACTCATAAAATATTTAGACCAAAACCTTACCTTATCTTTTATTGTTTTTCACGCTCTGAATCCCCCCTCCCTTTGCTCCCTCTCTAGCTCTATAACATTACAGCGTGCATCCCACTAATGTCCCTACTGCACATCACATCAGGTTTGCCAAGTTGTTGTGAACAGTTTTGTATCATACTTTTGTATATTTATGGAGAATTATTGAGTGAGAGCATGGGTGACGTAGACTTGTGGACTGAGCAGAGCACAAAATGTTACGCCTAACTGTAAGAAGGGTTCAAATAGGGCCTGAAAGAGATCGCTAAAATACTCAAACACGCATGGATGACACCTCTTCAGGCATGTTTTTGATGAGGGAACAATGTTATAACATAGTGGAAAGCTCAAAAAATCTGTTTGGAAAATACCCCCTCTTTAAGTGTTAAGGTATAGTAAATTAGTTATGTAAGCAGCAATTGCAGTGAAATAAAATGTTAAAATGTTTAAAATTGTAAATGGTGATGAAAAGAGAGAAACAGGAAAGAGAAACAGCTGTTATGACACACACAGAACAGGAGAGGGCGTCCAGTGTCGCTGTGAGACACTAACCATCATTGACCATGAGGTAATGATAATAAATGCAGATGATATGAGTCCAAAACAAGCTGTTAAAATGAATGACTCCTGTAAACAGCTGTATAGATACAAACAATCAGTATGAACAATCTATTTTATTTTATTTATTATCAACCAAATTTCAAGTTAATTACAAAATCTAAAATGGTATTACCTTTCAGACTATTTCTTGTTTGGATATTATTTTTCATACAAGAATAAATTAGGTTATGCAATGTTTTGTATACTGTACACCAAATGCACTGATCACAACTGTGCAAATTCTATACTTTACACATAAAAATTTTTCCACTATGTTTTATTAAATTTTTTGTTCTTGGGTGAAATTTTACAGTAGATATTATACAATTTCTAGCCCATAAGACATCTGGTTTGTATCTACGCAACCACATTTACAAGGCATATTAATGTGATGAGACCACAAACAGCAGCTGATCTGGTGCTCTGTGACACAAATGTTATTATTAAAAACATAGAAAATACACCATGAACTCATGATGTGACATGAAATGAAAAACAGCCATTCAGTGATATTATATTGTTATAAATTAAAAGCTTCAGGTTAATATCTTTTAATTTTGATCTGAACTTACCCTGTACTTGTTCTCCCCGATCTGCTCCACTTGGAACCTCTTGGCACATTTGCACTGCGCCACCTGTCGTGTGACCTGATCAAAAAACACAACAGCTTTATAAGCCTGCTATAGCAAATTATTACGTTCTATTAGGAGTGTGACAAAATATCGTTCAAGTTGTGATTTTAATACAGTTGAAAAAATAGTGCTAAAACATTAGCACACACTGCATGGCCATATTAATATCTTATCTGTATCATGCCGTGTATTCTAAGTATTGAATTGTGAGTGGCCCTATGATTCCCTGCTCTTACATTCTATTACTTACTAGTATTTCTACTGACAATTAAATGTAACACTCTTCATCTTAATCTTTTCTCATTGATATTGTAAGATGTTGTGTGATAGCATTCACTCTTTAGTTTTTAAAATAAGTGAATTTAACACCAAGGTTATTAAGTAATTTAAATACAATAAAAAGTTATTGAAGTACTAGCTTGTGAATAATATATTTAAATAAAACAGTTACAGAGAGGAGCAACGTTTTTTCAAAAGAAAGTGAATTGGAGCTGATGGAGCCGAATCTCGCCCATGCTCACTTCCCATTAGGAATGCAACAGCTAGAAAGTTAGCAATGTCCATTTATATACGGTATACAGTCTATGATTGTGTGTCATGTATTGTTTATAGAATCTAAAGTTGCCCTGGGATTCCAGGCCACACTAAATATAATTTCTTCTGAGAATTAAATGTAGCTTACCTCATCTTCGATCTTATCAGCATCTGTGGTTGGTCTGTACGCGTCTTTGTTTGGATGTAGAGCAGCAACAAACTCATAATAGTCAATGTAACCGTCTCCATCACGATCAAAGATGTCCGCCACTGCCGTCATCTCCAGTTTACTGGTCGGGAACTCTGCAAAAACAAGAGTAATATATGTTTAGCTATGACTTAACTTACAGACGAACTAACGATTTCAAATGTAGTCTATTGTTTTTTTTTACCCAGTTAAAGGGGCTGTACCAAATTTTTTGTTTTCAAATTGTGACAGACAGATAAATACGTATAAACTATTAGCCAAACAAATTATACTATCAGGAAAAGCTTATGTACAAGTCCTTTATATACAGAGCTCTAACTCACTTGAAGCCAGGATGCCGTCTATAAACTCCTGTCTGGTGATCTTTCCGTCCTGGTCTTTGTCGATTCGTCTGAAAAAGTCCATCACTCTGGACTTCTTATGGTTCATCCAGCGCATGTACTTCTTCCTCCACACGTCAAAGTCAAAGTTGGCAAATTCCTTGAGCTGAAAGTTGACAAATAAAAATGTTACCATCTATATTGTAAGATGAATGGCTAAAGAGATTCTAATTTAAACAAATTAGTTATTTGAGTCATAGGTAAGCTAAATAATAAAACAAAAATGAGAACTAGGAAAAATATGGCTACTACTCTAAAAATGTACACAATTATCGAAGAAATGGTTTCCACTACTGCATAACAATTGCTAAAAAGACATCTAAATTATTGCTACTTCAGCTAATAGTTCTTACTGAAACAAAAGATACAATTTTTAGCTATCAGGCTAACTCCGGCAAATATATGTTGAAGCTGCTTACTGAAACACTAATTAATATGCACTGTCCTAATTCAAATACATAATTAAAATATTAGTACACTTTGTTTTACACATACTACTGCTATTATCACTGGTACTCTTACAGCTTTTTGGTCCAAATACCAAGTAAAGAACTGCCATAGTGGGGCTGATTTTGTGTAACATTTCTTAGAGACAGCACATGTGTCAGTACCTCCTCCAGTCTGTCCAGGGCATCATTGAGTTTACGTTGCCGTTCCAGAGCCAGGAGCCAAACTTGTTGCCATCTAGCGCAGAGCTGATTCAGACGAGGATTCGCTGATGTGACCTGTACTGCCCCCTGCTGTTGCTGCTGTTGTTTACCTGGAGATGATGGAAACTCTATATTAGTCATTTGCATTGTTTTGTCTATTAATTTTATCGCCAAAGAGACACTTGTTGACATTCAGGAACCAGTTCAAAAATAAAACATCTTAATTAGCCTTAATAAAGCAAAAACAAAAGCTTAAAACCATAATGAAGATATTGTTTAGTAACAATGATTCATGCTCAGTTAATAAAATGTAAAAGTTAAACCTACGTGCTCCTCTCCTCTCTGCCAGTGTCTCAGAGGGTTTTCTCTTGTAGGATTTAGTCACTTTGTCGACATCCGGCTGCTTCCTCGTCATCTCCTCCATGAAACTCTATAATGTACAAGTATTCATTAAAAAGTGAAGTTAAAGTTTATTAATTACAACAACTGCTATGTTCTTTACAGTGCAAACAGGCGTGATCTATGCAAGTTACAGTTGGATGAATAATATTATAAGAAAAAGTAGTTCAGGCAAAATATCTGGCGATTCATTTTAATTCTGTTTTTTTTTATTTTTATTGAATCCAAGTAATTCCATTGATTGATTAATTGGCTACAGGTCCTTCTGCACATTCTAGCCTACCTCATATTCTCAGCACTTTCCCATACAAGTACTAACCAGTCTCTGCGTCTGAGATGATGAGATCAAGCTTTGACATTGAGGTTTGGCCACTTTAACTAGGAAGTTGCATAGTGAATTCTTAGTGGAACTCTTACATTTACTTACTACAGCATTCAATAATTTCAATATTTAAAATTTGTTTGCCATTATATATTATATATAGTGTCAAATACAATGGCATTGACTCCACAGCATAATATCTGGGGCTACACTTGTCATTTCTCAGGCTAGTGTCTGACCTGGTGTTCAGTGATGAGTGACTTGAGCTGGGGGATGTCCTGTGGGAGGGGGTCTGTGTCTCTCTGGATCAGGGTGGTCTCAGCGAACTGCAGCCAGGACAAGAGCTCTTCCAACAGGTTAGCATTGTTCAGCACCTCGGTCAAAGCTGTCTCCAACCTCTGCTCGTGCTGCTTAGCCCACGTCAACACCTAAACAACAAAATCAAATCAGTTTTTATCTGTACAAGTGTTACTAATCAACATATTTAATGAATTGATTTATATATGTAAAATACAAATATATGAAAAAATACAATTCAGCAATTATAAAGATTATTATGATAATATATGAGGGTTTTTTTTGGCCTGTAGACTTTGACCAACAAAATAGTATAGTGTGAAATGGGGCTGAAGAGTAAAAAATAAGAATCAGGCACACAATATCGCTTTGGCTCAACATGTACCTCTATCTAAACTAAAACAATAAACAGATTAATTTACCAAACATAAATTAAAGGAGGTTAGTAGCAAGTATTAATACAGTATACATTGGTATAAAAATGCTTTAAAAGCCATTTTATTTCCCTTTTTATTATAAGAACAAAGTAAGACTGGGTTATTGCCAGGCAAGACCATTCTGATTCCCAACTCACAACTGGCTTAATGTGTCTCCCATCTCTACACACTGCTGTCTTGTCTAACAAATTGAACAGAGCAAACAGAATATAATGTAATAAAGGCTCCATACCTCCTCGAAGCGTGCTCTGATGATGGTGATCCAGTGCTTGATAGTGGTGATGGAGTCTGGGTGACACAAAGTGAGAATAGCCTCTCCCATCCCTGCGGCCTTGTTCACGTCTGTTCTTTTGTCCTCCACCGAGCCGAGGAAGTCTCTGTGCGCATGGAGCAGGGCCTGGAGAGTCTCTGCCTCCTCCGGCAGAACGCCACGGAAACGCAGGCTTTGCTCTGCCTCTGACAGCCACTCCAGGAGCACCTGCACCGCACTGCGAAACTCCTCCGCCTGAAGAAAGGCAAGTATAGGTTACACTGGCTAGTTATGAATTATAAAGTGCTCTATCCCAAATATGCACCTTTTATTTTTTGATTCTACTTAAACAAACACTATTATTATAGCAACTAATGCTATGGCTACTAAGCTGTTCTACTTAAAGTGAGTATTACTGGTAGTATTGTGAATTATAAAGCATTTAAACTTGCAATGTATACTGCCTGGCCAAAAAAAACAAAAGTCACCACCAAAAAAAAAGGTCACACACTCTAATATTCCGTTGGACCGCCTTTAGCTTTGATTACGGAACATATTCGCTGTGGCATTGTTTCGATAAGCTTCTGCAATGCCATAAGATTTATTTCCATCCAGTGTTGCATTCATTTTTCACCAGGATCTTGCATTGATGATGGTAGAGTCTGACCGCTGCACAAAGCCTTCTCCAGCACATCCCAAAGATTCTCAGTGGGGTTAAGGTCTGGACTCTTGTGGCCAATCCATGCATGAAAATGATGTCTCATGCTCCCTGAACCACTCTTTCACACTTTGAGCCCGATGACTTCTGGCATTGTCATCTTGGAATATGCCCGTGCATCAGGGGAAAAAAAATCCATTGATGGAATAACCTGGTCATTCAGTATATTCAAGTGTCAGCTGACCTCATTCTTTGAGCACAGACTGTTGCTGAACTGGAGCAAGTTGCTTAGTTAAATCCAGGTGGTGACTTTTTTTGTCCAGGCAGTGTATATAGCAAATGTTAAACATGTCATAGAGCTTTAACTGAGATCAGATGACACTAAAAAATAATCTAAAATAAAACACGTGTTGATTTATGTATTTCAAAACATATTTGTAAACGTTTAAACAACAGTGCAAGATATTCCATGTTTGCATCGGATCATTATGATTTGCTAATTCATAATGAGTTATTGCAATTAATCTCGCATATCATTTAGTTGATATTAATACAAGTAGAATAATGTGATTTAAAGCCCCTCTCACCTGTTTGAATGCTTGCTGCAGCCTGGTCTGTTTGGTCACAGACAGAGCACACACAGTGTCCCAGCGGTTGCTAAGCTCCTGCAGTTGAACTTTGACCCAAGCTGTGTCATCCCGTCCTGTGTCCATCAGGTCCCGAGCCGACCGCTTCAGAGCCTGGATGTTTGTGGTCCTCTTCCCTAGCTCCTTCTGAAAAGCCTGTTCAGACAGTGAGACAGAGCAATGACTTAAAAAAAACATTTAAAATGACCTAGTTCTATATTTCAGATTTTAAGGCAGTAAAAATCAAATCCAGCGCCTTTAAGGTATCGTTTTATAGTTTTGTCTGACCTTATGAGCATCCATGAGGTTGGAGACCAGGTCGAAGTCTCCGTGCACCGGCTGGTCCTCGGCCAACTGTGGCTCCACTCTGTAGAGCCAGTCCACCAAAGCCTGAAGGGCCTCAGCAAACTGACCTGAAAACAGCAGAGCCTCCTCCAGCTTGTGCTGCCTGGAAACAAGGGAAAGAGGTGCTGTTAGTCTAGGTACCACTTATAATAACTACACCTAGTCTAACAACAAATAATTATTTAAAAATTAACAACTGAATCATTCTTAATAAACATTATGAAATAGGTCTAGGGCTATAGTGGACTAAATAAATTTTGCTTGCCAAAACCATCAAAACTATTAGGATCTGACCTTGTATCTGACCCAAATTGCACTCACAAGACAGAAGTTCATGCTTAATCAACTATTTAATACAGAATTCTAGTAGCAAATGGTGTATTTATTATTTAGTAAGGTAGATTAACTTCCAAATCATCAGCTAACACCATACATTCTCCTATCTGCTGTTGTCCCATATAAATCCTTAAACTCTAAATAAAATGATTGGTTGACTAACACAACTTTTGGTCGACTCCACTGACTGGTTAATTGGTCTACAGCCCCAATAAGGTCCTTTTTCTTGTATTACTAAAGGTAGAGTATTTATTATAAAGTGTTACCTTAGTCTCACTTATGCACAAAAACATCAATTATTCCATGGAACAATAATCGTTGCAAGAGCTTTGAGTTTAGTCTAATATTGTTAACCCTGCTAACAATTTCTGTAGGGACAATCTCCAACTATAGCACATGTATGTACGTGGATAAATCAGGTCTACACCAGAAGTAAACCAGAACTAAAACAAGGGCAAAACCAGGACTTAACCTGCACTAAACGAGGACAAAATGGACAAGGACTAAAGAAAGACTAATTAGGACTAAGCCAGGGCCTCACTTAAAACATGTTATTTTCTATAGTTTTTACCTCTCCACACTTTTGCCACAGACAGTGTCCCACTTGTCACGGACTTCTCCCACCAAATGGTCCAGTTTCTGTTTGTCGTCTGGGAGCTGGGCTTTGTCCCTCATGGCTCTACCCGACCTCACTGTGGTGTCATAGACTGGCTGCTTGGACCCAAGAGCCTTCTGGAACTCCTACACAAAATATAGAAAATATATTTAAAAGAATTGTTCAAATTACAAATAATAAATAAATAAAAATGTGTACAATATTATTGAACAGTACCTTGTGTTTAGTCAGTTGAACTTTGATCTTGTCCGGTTCATTGGAGATCTCCAGCTCAGAGTCCAGTCGTTTCTCAGCCTCCTCCAGCCAGTCTGTGAGTTTCCTCCAGGCCTCATGGAACTGTGCAAAGTGCAAATAGTTACTAAGCCTGAGCTATTCTTAATAAACTATTTGTTTATTATGAATCAAGCCTTGATGTAGTAAATGATGTACGGTAGTTATTCTATTGCCTCCCTCTTCAGCCACGTTTAGCACACCAATACATATGTTTTATAAAGTCTTCGATAATAGCTTTGCCCTTAACCATGTATCTAGTCTTATTCTAATAGTCCTATACCTGTTTTGCTCTCTTGCGTGCTTCGTCCAGGTGTCTGCCTCGGTCCAGTGACCTCTGCACCAGTTTGTCCCATCGTGCCTGTACACTGAGCAGCAGGTTTTTGATGAGGACCACGTCCTGTTTGAGACTGGCGAATCTGAGCTGAGAGCCGGCCTTCTCCAAAGCCAAGACCTGCTCTCGGTGAGTGTTCACTTCATTCACAAACACCTGCACAAAGACAAGATATGGACATTAGAAATACATTTACATCTATATTTGCTCATATTCAGTTCTGTACTTTTATGTAAATATCAAATTCCACCAATTTCCACTACAAAAGAAAAAATAAAATAATGTTAAAAAACTTAAAGTATTCTGTGTATTCTTACCTTGTGCTCATCGATCTGGAAGAGCACAGTGTCCAGGATGAGACTGGGGGGCTGGGCCATGTTCAGGGTCTGCTCAGCCTGAGTGAGCCAGTTTATAGTGTCCTGGAGAGAGCTCTGGAAACCGGTGGCCAAAGACACGGCCTCCTCCAACTTCGCCTGGAGGAAAGAAGGGCATGTGTTAGAAACTGGTGATCAATTTTTATCAATTCATTCAGTTTTCATTATTAAATTTTTGTTTATTAATTTATTAATTGATTTATTTATGCTGGAAAGTTGATGTGACAGACTGCAAGCAAAATTTAAGTAATACATTTAAGTTATTATTACTATTTCTAGCTTGTTTTCACCAATCTTGTACATATGGTATTGGCATGGTATATGGAAAGTAATATTATGTCTGCATATTGATTTTAAGCTGGAAAACATTAGAGGTGATATTCAGATTTTTGTTTTAATATTTTACTGTTCTGAATAGTTTTTCTGTGTAATTGATTATGTATTTTTTTTCTTCCTGTTTTTAAAATTGGTTTTATTGGATTGTACATAGCCCATGAAAGCTAAATAAGCGTTTATATCACTTCTATGTGCAGAAACTGTTGTTTACAAAATGGGATTAGTTGATATGACCCCTGATTTGTCCAGGAGTCAGTTGTTTTCCAGCATGTAAATAATAATAATAATATGATAATAATATGATAATAATGATAATAATGACAAGAAATACTAATAATGATGACATTAAACTTGTATAGTGCTTTTCATTACACTCAAAGTCTCTTCACATAGTTCAAAACAGACAAAACACAAATTAAAGAATCAGATAAAAAAGGAAATACATTTAAAATGAGATATTTACATGGATATACATGCAGTAAAGTCAGTTAGAAAGTTCAAATATTTGAAAGACTAATCAAATGTATATTATACAAGAAAGGTAAGGTAATGACACAGAATATTGCAGCCCTCTTACCCTGCGCTCGTCCATCTTTGCGTTGAGACTGGTCCACTTGTTCTGGAGCATGGCGAGGTTCTGTTGGGTCTGTGTCGTCCCAGGACCGGCCTCTTCTCCTCGGGCCAAAAGCATGGACTCCCCCTGGTCGAGCAGACGGTGATACTGCTCTGCCCTTTGTGTTAACTGGGCTTGGAGCTCCTAAACAGGACAAAAAGAACAAAAACAAGTTAAAGATCTGGAGACATGAGGGGCTGTGTTCTTGTGCAGTCCTAGGACAAAGGAGGTAAAGTTACACATCATCTGCCATATGTCGACTATTATTCAGTGTTCACAATAAGGATGTATAGGGTAGCACTGTCTATTAGGCTTGTGGCTAAAAATACCCTGTTGCAGTTGTATTGATAATATTTGTCATTTCCAGTGATTGTGTTATGTAAAAAGTATGTGAAGAGTTAATTGGCAAAAACAGATATAATGTAAAAAAATGTTGTAGGTTGAAATTTACAGTTTGCAAGTAATTTTTTATCCAATCCACTCAACTTAAAAAGTTTAGCCTGTAGCTCTAGTAACAAAACAATTAATTTGCTAAAACAACAAGAAACTTGTGTTAGCAATTGAATATTGCTAACACATCATTAGCATATTATCATTATCGTTATACTCCTTTGATCTTGGAGCATGCAACAATGTCCTTTAACCTCTACCATCTGCTTAAATTCAACAAAAAAAACAACAACCAAATTCTTGAAAATAAAAACACATGTTCAATATCTCCTCTTCGCCCCATACCATGTGCTGTTGTAGCTGCTCTCGGGCGGTCTCAGGAAGCCCTCCTGTGGGTTTAGCTGCAGACAGTTGGCTGTCTGTCCTCCTCAGCCACTGAAGAAACTCCTCCAGCTCGCCATGGAAACCCTCAGCCTAAACAAACACAGGTGAAGGATGAGGAGCTGAAAATCGCTTTACAGTTCAGTGTATTATTCATTCATGCCACATTCAGAGGTGGTAAGCTACTTCAGAAGCCACAGCTGCCCTGCGGCAGACTGAGAGGAGCGAGGCTGCATGTCAAACTGTGCCATCGGCCCCTAAAACTACAAATTACTCACTCACACAGCGCATTCAAACTATGTGCAATATGCAATATGAACTTGTATTATTCAAATAAAGAACTAATGGCCTACTTCTAGTATTTTGTAAATATGAGAAAAACAGTGGGTCTCAAAATCATGTTAACAGTTAAGTTAATTCATTAAAAACACTGATTTGCAAAACACTGATTTGCACACCACGTGTGCAAAACTGTTCATTTAAGTTTTGATTAACATCCATTTGTATATTTGTTTTATGTATATCATTTTTATTTCTGGTAATATATAGGTAAAGGAAACAACATTGTTCACAGCAAAAATATAATATGATCACATGCTGAGATGAATCATGTTTTGTAGTGCGTGTCTTCATACCTGTTGCAGTGCGGCCTCCAGTAGTTTCTGTCGGTCCTGGGTCTTGAGTAGCAGACTCTCCCAGCTCTGGTTGAGCTGCTCCAACTGCTCTCGAAGGTGACTGGCCTCATCTCCAGGAGAAGACTCCAGGAGCTCAGCTGCGGCACTGTTCACTGTCTCCACTGTGGCATGATGGGAAAGCACGTCATTACGCAGCACCTAGAGCAGGGGTGAGGGTAAGGAGGATGAGTAAGATGGTTTGAGAGCAGGACAAGAAGTGATAACTGTGCTAATTAATTACTTATTTTTATCAAAAAAAAAGTATATTTTCCTATTGATGCACTAAATATACATGTTCTAACTGATTCCACGTCTTATCCAAAAGTTGGTCTGGGTCTGACAAAATATTTCAATACAAGCAGTTTTAGCCGATTTATAGAAGATTTGATTTTGATTCAATACCTGGAAGTATTATACCATATCTATAAACCAAAGTAAATTGTCAGTGTCTTGGTTCTACCTGAAAAGATTTGGAAAGAATAATAAGTAGAGTAAACTAGTGTAATAAGTGCAATTTGTGATAGTGATATTTTAAAATAAAAAATTTGGACTACTAGAAAGAAACATTGACAGAACAACCCATCTTTGAACTGAAAAAATGAAAAAAAAAAAAAAACCCTCATGTGACTTTTGGTGAAAATAGAGCTTGAATAAGAGTGAACTCAAAAACACTTGAATAAGATGATGAAATACCTCTAACTAAAGGCTATAATGTTAAACAAAACCACAAGAAGCAGCAGTAGTCTGTATGAGTGAAGCCGTAGATAGAGCGTACGTGGTGCTTGGCGAGTTCAATCTCGATGGCTTTGGGGTCAGAGTTCACGGGTCTCTGCGTGTCTAAAGTGGCATGAGTGTGACTGAGCCAGGCCTGGAGCTCCGAAAGTGCGTGCTGAAACTGCCCCAGGGCGAGTAGGGCCGCCTCCAGCTTGTGCTGCAGCGAAGGAAAGAGAGCAGGTAAAACCAAGCACACACAAGAGACAGGAACACAAAGCAATGAGTATTTACTGTACACGGATGTATTAACACTTTAATATATTATGAAGTCTTCATGTTTGTGGTTTACTAAGGTTCATTAAGTAGTAGTTATTATAAAGGGAAACTATATACAAACCTGCCAAAAAAAGACTTATAGTAACATGTTACAATCTCACTTGCAAAATTCATTTGGTTAATTACTGGTATTTAAAATAACTGTAGAAACACAGTTGCTTTCAAGTGCACCACAAATTTACATTTAGTCAAGAGAAAGTAAATGATCTTTGGGATTAAATCACATGCTATTAAAGGGACCTAAACTGAAAACATTAACCATTGTCAAATGTTAGATGGGCAAAAATACATGTTTTTAGAGTGTGTAAAAACATGTTTTTACAAATGTCATTATTGATTATTTATCAAACTTGACCAGGGGTTATTGATCAGTTATTTGGAGTATTCCATAACATCATTATAATCTTTTAAGCATTCTAACATGTAAATTATGGCCACTGAACATTGAACATGGCTAGCAATTTGCAACAGCAGTTTGTAAGTCAAGTTACTGCAAAGTTTCACACATTAGTAAAGGCATTAATTGCTACCACACAAAACTGCTTAAGTTATTTCAACACATATATTCTCTACCTGTCTCTGGGTGATTTTGTCCCCTAAATTATCCCAAAGGTGTCGGAGTTCGGTCAGTGGTTCCTGGATCATGTCTCTGTCAGTTTGATCTGAGACTTTCTTCAATAGCAGCTCCCCCTGGTGGCACAGCTTCTCCATGTCAATCTGCTGCTGGTACACCTCCACTTTGTACTGCTGCTCAAACAGCAAGAAAACACTAGAGTGAGGGTTTGCAGACTGTAGCGATGTTAATTGATAATTATGATTATTTAGATTGCCAAAATATAATTTTAAGAACTATAAAATAATAATTGTGACCATTTTAGAAGCAAAATTAATGTAAGTGGTTTCACCTCAATCTATACTCAAAAAGTAAACATTATTGTAAAGTGCTTTTTTATCTGCTGATTATGTCTCATACTTAGTTGACTTAATTATTTCATAAATGCATTATAAACTGTTAAACTGATGAGATAAAGATGTTATTTATTTGTTGATTCAAAAGGTTTATCCAACCTTGAGTTCCTCTATCTGCTGCTTGACTGTTCCCAGGTCAGTTCCAACAGTCGACATGTCACACAGTTTGATTACAGCATTGTCCAGGTAGTCGAACATGGACTGAAAAACACCAAAAATGCAGTACGAGATGAGGCAACCATTGTATTTTAGCCTTCCCGAATGACAAAAGAGTTGCGCTTAAAAGACAAGGTACATCCTTAGTTACATAGGTGTAATATTAGATTATTTTGTCATGTCTTGAAATTTATTCTATTTATTCCATATGATTGATGACCGCAAGAGACATTTTAAAGTTTACAAAACAACCCAAAAATTCTATTTTAGTAAGCACAAAAATAACTGTTCAGTCAAAATAAAATTATGTGTTAAATATGGTAATACATCTCGGCTGTTACATGCATTAACTGCAAAAAAGCAACATGTTACGTATGCAAACTAAATAAATAAAACTGTACAAACCTGGAGTGCATCTTGATACTGGACAGAGGCGGTCATTGCTTCGTCCAGTCTCTCCATCCTCTCCCTCCACGTTCGGTTCAGTCCCTCCCAGGCAGCATTCATCTAAAAGCACAAAATATAAAACTGATTAGAGAACTATACATTGAATTTAATATTCCCACTGATGCCCTGTTAATATCTCACCTCATCAATGGTTTTCTTGACCTCAGGTTTCTCAGTTTCTCCACAGGCAAAGATGAGGTCAGCCCCGAGGGTCCTCACAAATTCAAGCTCCTCCCTCAGCCCGTCTGTCTCTGCTTTAATGGCCTGAACATGAGAAAGAAAGTACATATACAAACTACACACAAATAGAATATTAGCAATACCATAGTACAAACTGGCATTGGTGTTGAAGTTAACAGTGGCAACTAACAAAAAAGTTTAACCAAACAGTTTGGAACACAAGACAGAAAAATAACTTTAAAGTTGCACAAAGCAACTTCTTGTCCGCGACCTGCTTGTGTGCATCTTATTGCTTTGCCTGGACTGTTCCACAGTATGGCTTTAAACTCCTAACTATCTTGCATTTATTCAGTCTGAGGTGTTAACCCTCAAACTCAAGTATATATTCAGTGTAGAAAAAACTTTCTATTTATTGGTGCAGTTTTGAGCATGTTTCACCATTGAAAAGATATAATATTTTTATTTTGAATGGTTAATTCTCATGGCAACAGCACTAATTTTTCATCACTCTAAAACTCATGGATAAATTGCATGCCCTTTGCCACACAGCTCATACCTCTGCAGCTTCTATTTGCTGTTTGATGAGGGAGGGGTCAACTCCGGGATCCTCCAGCTCCCTCACGATGTCCTGAGAGTCTCGGAGTGTGCTGAGTAGAGCCGCCACATCTGACCAGAACTTCCCAGCCAGATCCAGCACGTCGTTCAGTTTGGTCTCACGCTCCTCGGCCCTCTGACGGATCTCATCCCACAGAGAGCGCAGCCGGAGCAGACGGGAACGCACCGCTGAGAGGGAGAGGAGAATTTAGAGATTTTAGTGGATAAGTCAAAAACAAACATAAAGGTGCACTATATAACTTTTCTACTGGAAGGTTTGCCTAATTATTGCTTTTGGTTATTACTTTGAATGTTACACAGTATGGCATTAAACTTATCTATCTCCATGAAGACAAGCAGATGACATCACTAAGCCATGCTACCAGTTATTTTTGAACCATAAAACAACTGAATAAATACAAAATAAAAGTATAATGCCATACTGTGGAACATTGCAAGCAAATAAGGCATGTGGTGAAGCAGGTGGCTCACTGTTTGTGAATTTACTAATAATCTGATCACTGAACACAGGTCAAGGCTATAATAATAAGATAAGATAAGATATGCCTTTATTAGTCCCACAGTGGGGAAATTCCAATGTTGCACCGCACAGTTAAAGAACAGAAGGAAAATGGTACATGCAATAAAACAAGATAATAGATAAATAGCTTAAAATAATTTTAAAAAAATAGACTTAAAAAATAAACTAAAACTAGACTCTAATGGCTACAATAATAAGGCCACTGGGGAAAAAATGACAGTAGTAATATACACAGTGATTTTATAAGAATACTAAAACATATTTCTATACATTCCTCAATAAATGTTCATTACCACTTTTAATATCTTTGGTTCTTACCCTGGGCGGCTGGGTCATTATGAGCGGCTCGCCCGATGAGCTCCTCTCCTCGAGCACACAGAGCAGAGAAACTGGGTAAGAGTTTGTCCAGCTCCAGACCCTGAGCGCGGTGATCAGAGAGCTGCTCCCGGATCTTATCCACCTCCGCAGCCACCGGAGGAGGCTGTCTCAGCCTCTGCACGGCTCCCTCAAGAGTCTCCAGCAGAGGGTCCATCTTATCATGGAACTGAGGGGAGCAATGGAGGCGGTTTAGATACACAAGACAATATTATGAAAAAGTGATAAAAATACAGTATATTGCAAAATATATATATATTGTTAAGGGGTACATTTTTAAAATGACAAACCTGATGATTTACCACTTTAAAGGTCTTTAACTACAACAGTTGCATTTAAAAAAGAAATTCATGTTGAAGAAAAAAGCACATGAAAAATAAAGTTGTACATCAAAATGAATATATCTTTTCTAGTTTTGTAATATTTTGGCTTAAACATAGCTGATAGCTTTATATTTAACACAAAGGCAGACATGGAAAATCTATTGATGCCATTTTCAATTCATGGTTGATTTAATTAAATAAATTCAAATTATATTTTAGAAGATTGTTCTGATAAAAAAATATGTTAAAAGCAATCCAATTTAAATAATGCTCTTTACAATGACACATGCTGAAAGTTTGTGAAATCAATGCCAGATCATGTCATGCAGCCATAATAACCCAGAGTGCTCAGTGTTACCATGGTGACTCTTACCTCCATTAGCTGGTGATGCAGTGAGCAGTGACCGATGGAGAGAATGGAGGTGGAACAACACACACAGCACATCCACAATCAGTGAATATGCATTAGGGTGGAGGTTAGAGATGGGACACAGGTAAAGTTATGAGGCAGGGGTGAGGGTTAAGTGAGGTGAGGGGTGAGGTGGAGGTGAGACAAGGAAACAAACATGTTTGAATGAGACAGAGGAGGGTGGAGAAACAAAATCATGAGTTAAACCAAATTACATGCATACAACAAAAACAGTGCCACACATTATCTAGCAGTGCTGTGATGAAGTAAAAATCACAAACAAGATTTAAATATAGTGTTTCCCATTAATAGAGGAGACTATGGTGGCCCCTCATAGTCCAAAAACAACTTGTACTATTGATACTTTGCAGCTGATGTCATCCAGGGGCGCCTGCAGGATTTTTTTGGAAGGTACGCACAGCCAAGTGGGTGACAGACAATGCACGTGCACCATCATACACACGCAAATAGTCACATAGTCCTATTTTAATGTTTTCCCTGGTTGGCCCGCCGTGTCACTGACCTTCCTCAGGGCCTGTTTCCCCTGCGCTCTCTCCCCAGTCTCTCCTCTGCTCTCGGTCAGTAAAACGCAAGAATGAACAACAGCTCTTTGGGAAACTTAATGAAACGCTGCTGACATTAAATGAGACGATAGCGAGAGAAAAGAGAGAGGCGGACCTCCAAAGTCCTGTGCGTCATGAGTACGATGGTAGTGTGCAGACAAACTTTACATCATCTTCTCACATTATGTTTAGGATTTCCAACTCTGTGCACAGGGAATTACAACATTTGATAACGCAGGGCAGGATATTGACAGTCCTGAACACATTGACTGAGGTGAGTGACAGGCCCATGCTGCGCAGAGAGAGAAAAGGGAGTGCGAGACGTAGATTGGTTATTGAATGTACGCACTGGTTTTATAGTGATCATCGCGGCACCCACAGGACTGGTGTCAGGGTGACATGCCGTCTTTTACATGCTGGGATAGGAATTAGTCACTCACACTTTTTTCAAAATCAAACACCTAAATTGATCATGAGAGCTTGTAATAATCACGGGCTTTCAAAAAATGTGTTTAAATTAATTTAGCATTTTTTTAACCATCTTAAAACTAATCAGGCTGTGTTTGCGTCGTGTTGCTATGGTAGCTGATGAACATTCCACCATAAACATTCATGTAGAACGCCCCAGCATGATGTCACTGCAAAGTATCAATATACTGGCATCACAAAATAAAACTTTGTTCCCTATTGTATTATCATACACTTTTAAAAGTAACTATATTGGACAAAAAGAGTGCTTTGTTTAATAGGCAATAAACATAATTTATAATCCACAAATTGTATAAAATAAATTATGAAATCTAAATTATTAGTGCCACCAGTCTCCTTAAAATCTACGTGAAACACTTAAATGTCTATGAATAAGAAAGAACATGGTGACAAGTACAAGTACAATTAAAGCAATAGTTTCAAACATTTATGGACAATTAGTTCAAATCCAAAAAATGTCAACATGCCACAGTGGCTAGAGATGAGTTAATTGCATGTTAGATGGCAAGTAAATGGCAACGGTTCCTTATGGACTATTTAATTTAATCTGATAAATGCCTGTTTCACTGTTTGATTTTCTAACTGTCTTTTGGTTAAACCAACAATTTTGTAAAGCCATGCAAAAGGATTGCAGTTTTGGGGCCCTCCAAAAATAAATTTAAATTGGATTGAATTAATAAATTAAATACATGTTTAAACTTTTACTAATTTTGAAAAACAATATGACATTAAGCAAGCAATGGCATTATGGGGCTGCTACAGAAGTAGTCAAAGAATGCAAACTTCCCTGTTATTATGCACAAGTCATTCTGAACAAAAACTTTTGAAACTCCTAAAATTATGATAAATATTCAGTAATTTGATCAAATGTAGTTATTTATACAGTAGTTGCTAGGGTAGATTTGCGATGTGCTGAGCTCTCTGGGCCACCGTCTCGTTGGTAAAACAATTTCTCCATAAAATTCCCATTTAAATGCAATGCTGTTACCAGAAGCACACACACAGCCCCCATGCTGGTAATAAATCAAACCAAATTTCTGTCCTGAGTCTGGGAAGCCAACATTAGCCAGAGCTCCTATAAATAGACTGGGGCCAAACAACCTTTAGAAATAATTTATCAGTCTGCACCAAAGCACAAATGGATGTCATTATGTCAAATTATGCACAATATCTATGTCTGAAGTGCAACACATTTGGACAAGTGCAGTAATTGCTAATTTGGTTCCTGGTTTGGAGGTAGATTGGTTGGCAGAGACAGAAAATGTTTTGGATATTTCAAACTTTTCCTTTGCAGACTCAAACTTCTAGACAGAAATAATATAAATGTTCAATTTGAAGCCTCTTAGACTGGTAAAATTAGGACTAGATAGGGTTAAAAATGTCTGCGTAATCCCTCAGTCATTCAAGTCTGATCTCATGTGAAACGTCTTCATTCCTACAACGATTTGTATTTTGTCCTACAATGACTGAATTTTGTCTTTTGCTATAGGGTTAAAAATGTTACTAAGATTGTTACTAATCATTATTTTGTTTTATGGTTCTAGAGATTGTTGTAAAAATAACATTTAAATTGAATTTTGTCAGTTTATAAAAAAATATCTCACCATAAGATGGGCTTAATACTTGCCACTTTGAACTCTGGTTTGAGAATAATTTGGCAGGGCAGTGATAGTAAATATTGTTTAATTTCTTCAATGTACCTGTGCAGACTGGGAAACTGCTTCGTCCAGTGTAGCAGCTCGACCTTTGACCTCCTCTTTGATGGCGATGTAGCGTCTTTCAGCCTCGTTGTAGCGCTGAGTAACAGTTTCTCCATCGTGAAGGCTGAGCTCTGCTAACTGAGGCCCGATCTTCAGCAGCTTATCTATGTGAGGTTTATGTTCAGCAATGGACTCCCGCAGCAACTACAAATAAAGTAGATTTAAGTAAGTAGATATAAATACTAAAAAAACACATACTTGGTGAAAAATACATAGTATTTATTAAATGGGATTATTGAACTCAATTGAGTCCACAGCTTGGATACCTAAAATTACTTATCTGCATCAAAATATTTACTATGATTTTGAGATGAATATGTTATACTTTACACCTCTCTGTCCCTTTCTTACCCTCATGTGGTCCTGCTGCAGCCTCAGTGCGTCGGTGTCTATAGCTGGAGGAGGTAGCTGAGAGATCAGAGACTCTGTCTCCCCAAGCCATGGCTCTAGCTCCTCATACGTCTCCCAGAACCGTGCCACTAGGACCTGGGCCTGCTCCAGAGCCGAGAACCGCTCACTGTGGCTCTGACTGACTGCCTCGTACCGTAGGCTGAGGGAGTCTGTCTTCACCTGGAAAGGGCAATGTGGTACAAGGCATTAAAACATAATAAGGCATGTTTTTTTTTCATAACATTGTATTCTAGAGATTATTGTAGGATTCAGATATTAAGTAAAATTACTATTCACCATAGCTTGCTGATAGGTTCACAACCTAAAATGAACAGTGAGATAACATAATATACTTGACTATATATTTTGAATCCATCACTTGCTTTCAATAAAAATATTATACGGAGAAGCCATCCATTTAGTCAACGAACTAAAATCTCACTTGGTTGACAGGAAGATATACACATGGGGTAACATATTAAGTAATTAATCATTTAAAATATATAATTTACTTCCTAAAGTAAAAATAAATAAATAAACAAAACTACAACAACACAACGCATCATATGATGTAGACTAATTTATTGTATAGGACATATTGTGAAATTGTAATACGTAAGTTAGTAGCATCCAACTCACCATAAGCGCGTCCTTCTGAGCATCGCTGCATGTCTCTAGAATCTCATCCCGTGAGGACAGGAGCTGGTCCACTGTGTCTTTATGTCTGATAATGTCGATGTTGAAGGCTCTCTGCACCTGGAGCTGGGCCCCAGTCACATCAGGCTCCAGGCTCAGAGGACCCAGAGACGACAGTTTGCGCTCTGTCTCCCCCACCCAGGCCAGCTCTGCGTCTACGGCCTCTTCGTACTGGACAGACAAGGGGGGAAATATGTGAAATACAAGAAACGTCTTTTCTACATTAATCTACAGAGCTTGGTTAATTCTAGCCATTTTAAACATTTCTGAAAGGAAAATTCTATAGATAAAACAGAAGTGTATATTATGTAGTTATATACAGCAAACGTTTTTGTTAACATAAAATAAAAATGTATTAAAATGATTAATTCATGGTTGAATGTTTTTTTCAAAAGCACATTTATACAGAAATTTGAATTTGCATAATGATGCACTCAGAATTTGTGATGCAAATACTGTGCATTTTGTAAAATTGTAAAGGAGTTTGATTGAATGTAGTTACATGTAATTAATTTTCTATTTTCAATATATGCAGCAATAAAAAAAGCAAAAATCATATCTATTGTTGCAGTACCTGTTGTGACCTCTGAATAGCAGCCTGCACCAGCTGTACTCTCTGTGTGATGGTGTCGTCAGCTTGTCTGTAGCGCTGGTTTGCGTCGGCCACAAGTCGGTCCAGCCCCTCTCTGGCTCTCCAGGGCACCAGGTCTAAAAGAGCACTGCCCACCTCATTCACTGTGTCCAGAACCAGACGCTTCTCTGCAGAGACCTTCTTCAGCTCCTATGGCACAAAAATACAAAAAGTTATTTCTAAGTAGGGGTAGGAGATATATCAAAAAGCAATAGATAATATTGCAATTGTTGTTTGGGAGCAAAAATGAAGTATATTGTCTTCAAAATGATGTCAAAATAAACCTCAACCAAAATATTTACCAACAGATAAAATAAATCAATAATAATAATAATAATAATAATAATAATAAACAAATACATTAATAAATAGTCAAAATATTATTCTTTTTTTCTTGTAATGTAATGGCAGAGAAATATGACTAAATGTGACTAAAAGTGAAATGACATTTTGTAGGGAAATTACACAGCAGACCATTCTTGAATTCTGTGAAATTTTTGTTTCTATGGTAACTTGGTTGAAAATAGAACAGTGGTTGCTTTGAAAAACCAAAATAGTCCCAACTAGACATTTTGAAAAGTATTTACTTCCAGGCATCTTATTTTCTGAACAGGATATTGACGTAAACAGTAAAAACAAAAAGAAACATAAGTTTTATACTTTGATTGATTGATTTTAAAAATACATGTTTGAGAGTAACAAAAACGGTTTTGATGAAAGTATTAAATTACACTATGAAAACAGCAAGGTTTATTGTACTGCATAAAAGTGGCACAAGATATATATGGTTTTCAATAAAGTGCTCAATAAGTAATTAGAGAAAAGATAAGGGTACAGCACTGAGCCTTGGGGTACACCAATAAGAGAGAGAGAGACGTAATTAACTGTAAATAACAAACTATAATTGGTAGATATGAATTAACTGTGATAACTTGTTAAACTACCTTCTGCCTCTCTTGATAGGCTGGCGTGGCATCTGGCTCTATGTTGTTAAGCTCTGCCTCCACAGAGTCGAGCCATTGATTGAGGTCATCGTTAGCACTGGAGAACCGCGTGGCTAACTGTAGCGCCTGCTCTAGAGTCCGCAGGGCTTTGCTGCTGCCCGCTGTCATCTCAGCGTAACGTGACTTTATACCATCTAACTTCTCCTGGATCAGAAGAACCTCCTCACCTACAAGAGACCAAAAAGACAAGATCAGTACTTAAAACATAAGGATTACAAACTACTCAATGCTACTACTTATTTACTGGCCAATAACAATTGATTATATTGATGTTTGTATTTTGGTAGACCAGGTGTAATGTAAAAGTTATGGGATTATGGTACAACTTTATAGTAACTAAACCTTGATTAGCCTTAAGAACAAACAAAGACTTAATTCATAGTGGACTAATAGACAAGGCAAGGCAAGGCAAATTTATTTGTATAGCACAATTCGTACACAAGGTAATTCAAAGTGCTTTACAGAATAAGAAAGACATTAAAATCACACAAATCAAAACATAAATAATCACCCAATCTGCAACTCTCTCACCCACTCGTTTGCACCCTTTAAAAACTCTCTCTCGCACTCTTTAAACACTGTCTTGCTCAGTTTAAGAACTTTCCCATTACTTTACAAAAAACGTTCCTGTCACTTCTCAAATACTTTCCTGTCACTTTACTATGTCTAATAAAAGACCATCAGTCCATGTTTCTTTTGTCATCATAAAATTACCATTAAAGGAGAAGAGTGCAGAATAAAAACATTTCAGTCGTATGCACAGCTAAACAGAACCGTTTTGAGCCTGGATTTAAACATTGTCAAAGTAGAGGCCTGTCTCACATCTTCAGGAAGATTGTTCCAGGTTTTAGCTGCATAAAACTGAAACGCTGATTCCCCATGTTTAGTCCTGACTCTGGGCACCAGCAGGAGGCCGGTCCCTGAAGTCCTCAAATTGCGAAAACCAAAATAGTTTTTTCAGGTTTAGCAACTACTTAATAATGGGATTAGGATTATTGGTGTTACCTATACCTATACTGACTTTCATTTACTACAGGGCAGTTTAATTATAAAATTATCCTAACACACTCATGTCTCAAAAAAGGAGACAGCTACATTACTTTGCAAAAGACTTCATCGTGAGAAAAACCTGCCTTCTACATTATTTATAATATGTTGCATGTCTCAAACTACTTAAGTGGATTGGAAGAGAAGCTCAAGGTAAGTGTGTTTAAAAGATGCAAGAGGATGAAAATACATTTGATACAAAATACTAAAAATACATTAGGCCAGCAATACTTAGCCATACCAATACAAGAACTGGTACAATACTACTTATCAGGCTGTATAATTTGTACAGTGTAAAATGAAGGACAAGACATTTCTGTCATTACGTATAAATAGCTTGGAGTATTTTTTCTGGTCTGCAAAACCCCTTCACTGCTTGTATCATTCACAACCACATCATTGGTCCAAATATTTGAACACACAGGCAGCGCAGTGGGGTGTTCATGGGGTAGACCAACAATCGCCCCTTTATTAGAAGAAGCAGTCGTACGGTTTATGTCCGACATGAAGCAGAGAAACCAGATGTTGATTTCTGGTGAGCCACAGATAGAAAAATGTGTTTCTTGGTTTAACAGTGATTTTCTGTCCAAGCCTGGCCCATAGCTTTTAGTGTGTGTAAACATTCTCACTGGGATCATTGGAAGTGTTGCGGTCTTGATGTAATAGTAGACACTTACCTGTGGTTTGTTTCAGTAAAGCCTGTCCATTTTTGATTGCCTGGTCCACTGTCTTCTTTCGGCTCACAATTTCCTCATTCAAAGCCTACAAGGAGGACATTAATTACAGTTCAATGGAGCTTCTAAAACAATGGATTACGGTGTCTCTCTTGAAGCTTTTACAACCTTGATGTTAAAAGCAAGGAATAGGAAAATACTTGTCTTATACCTTTTAAATTAAACATAACTTCACGCTGTTGCTTTATATTCCAAAACAGGCACTGAACAAACTATAGGCAGTGAAGCACAATCTAATTAGGAAAATCTGAAAATTGTGATTTTTGACCATAAGAAAGATAGATTGTTTGTATATTGAATAAAAAAGGAAAGGAGGACAGTTAATTCTTTATCTTCTTTATCTAAGCAAAGGAGAGCTGGCCCTATAGTTGTGATATGTTCCCTGTATATTCACTTAAATGGTTAGTTTGAGTAGTTAATGGTTAGTTAGATCTCTCATTCCCACACATGTTCATACCAGTGTGTGCTTGTGCTGCTCGCTCAGCTGATCTGGTAGGTAAACTCTGCACTGAGACCTGCCCCAGCCTCTGAGCCACTTCGGCCAGCCAATTCATCACCTCCCACCTCGTCCTCTCCAAACAGGCTGCGCATTGGCCAGAGCTTGATCCAACATGGCCGCCCTCCTCTCGCACCAATCAGAGAGCTCAGAGTGACTCAAACGCACAGACCCCCACACGCTCGTTCAGCCAATTACGGTCGGCCTCGCAGCTCAGGGGGGTCAAGCTCTGGCCCAGGGGACTCGAGGTGGTCCACGTCAGCTCCGCGTGAGGACACTTCCTCTTGAAACAGCCTGGGAGGTGTGTGTGTGTGAGTATGGAGTGCAAACAGGTGGTTTGTGGAGAAAAGTGAGACAAAAACAAAAATAAAACACAAAAGGATGAAAACTTAAAAATGTGCAAATGACAAGGGAGTGAATTCAAATAATAAAACAACATAAAATAAATAATGAACTTAAAGTAAACACAATGAAACAAAGGCAAGAATTGTCATGGGATCTGGTACTGGATCTTATTTTTGCATAAGGGCAATTAATATGGAAACTAATGGATTTCCACATGTTGTTTTTTTTTTTTTTGTCTGTAAAATAGCATTTTTCTTCTTTTCCTTTAAAGGGCCCATATTATGCTATTTTCTGATCTATGTTATAATGTTGATTTTAAACACTGCATTAAACAGCATCAATTCAAGTGAAACACGGTTGCACTGGAGAATAGTAATATTCTGATAATGCAATTCTTTGTATGAGGATAAAACATAAAATAATGAAACATGCAAAACTTATATGAACCAAAATAAAACAGAAATGCAGTGACAGGAGCTGGTCTCGTCTTGTTGTAACTAAATAAAATGTGGTTACTCTTGCTCTGATTTCTTTGTCAATTTATGTAACCTCTAATATTACAAATACACCACTAATTATGCTGTCACCTCAGGGAGTCGCTCTCGGGCATTTCGGTTGTTTTGTGGATGTTTCATCAGTTAAAAGTACTTCTAAAACATTATTGTCAGAAGTAAGTGACGGTTGCTTTTATGGGATTGTTTTTAAAAGATCTGTCACTCTGCGAGAACATCCAGGAGGATCTGCAGTTTTGGAGAGATTCACATCCAGCTGTTCAGTTCCTTGCCCATTACATCATGTTCATGCTCATCATATTTTTGATAATGTTAACTAACACATAGTTGACGTAATGCTTGTTATTCTTACTCTAAAAACACCAGTCTATATTTTATGCAGAATTAAACTTTCTTTGTATGATATTACACCATAGGGATATAACCATTAATACATTTTCTTTTTACTTCACACCTATTACTATAAAAGGAGAATTTTCTGAGTAGTATAGTATAATTAAAAAGTCTAGCTCCCTATCACTTTGCATCAGTTCTGGAGTAGAATATTGAGAGGGATCTGACTGCAGACCTCCAACCAAAAGGCCCCAACCTGCAGACCTCTATGTCCCTAAAAGTAAACAGACATGCCAAAAAGCCACCAAAGTCTACAGCTTCTTGTGTGATGTTTTCAACACAATGGTACAAAAGCTGACCTTGTTTTACAACTAAAGACAAGCCCAAACCCTTCCCTACCCTTAACCACTACAGATTTGTGCCAAATCTTAACCAGATACAGGGCCTACGGCAACACATTCACAGACAAACAACATCTAATATGCCTATGCTACTTACGCCCTTGCATATGTAAGTCTATGATGAGTGTTTTTTGTTTGTGATAACATGTTTTAAACTGCAAATTAACCTACATAGGCAGAGTAGAGACAACACAAAGATACTTCATTTTAAACTAGAAATGTATCTATTGGTTATTAAATGTCGGTGGAGGTGCATCCTGGTGGAGGTGTTTGGGGTAGGGTCCTTTGGGTGGAGGTCTATGGCTAGACTCTCTTAAAAATATTACAGTCTGATCATATCATCTGCAACTGGATATTGATTACTATAATGGTGCCATGGCAATGATCTCTCTAGCCTTTATTATACCTTGGTGTAGTCCCCTGTTCCCCTGTACCTCATTATACCATAGCCAGTACCTTATGTTTGGCAATTTGCTGTGTGATTTTGGCAGTCTGGGTTCCCATGGGTTCAGCGGAGCTCAGGCGTCGCTCTGTGGCACTGAGCCATTCACCCAAAGGCTCCAGCGCTTCGTGAAACTCCAACGCCAAAACCTGCAACTCCTCCAACTGCCTCTGCCTAGGGGACAAACAGCCAAATACACAATATAAGACATCAAAATGTGTCAAGTTTAGAGGGTTGTATGACTTCCAGAGGTGGGTAGCACTCAAGTTACATTTACTAAGTTACGTTTATTTGAGTAACTTTTTAAAAGAAATTGTATATTTCTAGCAGCATACAACATACTAGTAATAGAACTCTTACTTGAGTAAAAGTTTTGGTTATCTTCCCACTGTGAGTAAGTCCACAAGTGACAAAAGCGTTATATTATGTTAAATGATTTGAACATTTGTGTTTATGGCGCTGGTCCTTCAGATATAATGTAGTTTATCAAATTTTTATATATTCTTTGATGTTTTGTCCTTTCAGTTACATTCACTTCAAATTATAAATCTGACGTTACCTTCTGACAGTTACTCTTTAAGTTACTCTTACTTGAGGTTACATTGGTCAATGCGGTCTTGTCATTCAAAAAGCATCTCATCAGTAAATCCAGTTTATAAAATGGTAGAACATTATCCATGATGGAATAATTGAGGAATTTCAGAAATCCATGGACAAAAGCCATTAGTGGACTGGACCCATGATCACTTGTCCGATAACATAATTCCTTTGCTTTTCCTTTGTACATGTCTCAAGTAAGGGAGCCGAGATCAGACTATGGAGGAAGAAATTAGACAGATTTTTATCTTAAATGACGATAATTAAAAATGGTAATGTTTATGTCCAAATATAAACAACTGGAGTACTACTACATCTTCTATGCATTCAGGGCCTTACATTCACATTCACAGTTATTTTAAATCTTTGTTCTTGTTTGATGCTATCTGTACCTCAACACAATGGGGTATCACTAATTTAACACTCAAATTTGATTAGCAGACACCCCAACCACAGAAATCTGCAAATGTGATAATTAAATATTGACTGGTTTAGACAAAGCCACATTTAAAAAAAATTTTTTATGGAGATGGAAAGATAAGGTTTACGGCACAGATTAAGCCTGCATTAGTTAACCCGGGCTCACATACCTGCCGTCGGCCTTGTACAGGAGGCTGGTCCACCTCTGGGCCAGACTTTGGAGCTGGGTTTGGATCTTGTCCCGGTCTGGAGCGTCGGCGGTGGTTGCGATTCGCTCTCCCTCGGCTCGGATCATCTCCACTGTAGGTCTGCGGTCGTCCAGGAGTCTTTGTAACAACTATAGGGACAAATATAAAGAAATTTAGTCTAAAGGATAAATGGTTTTGTTTGAGCAAAATATGATAAAGTCAACGCAAACCCATCTCCACTTTTTTCTATTTTAGTGCAGACTTTTAGACACCTAGAGGTATATTTACTTTAAGTTAAGTTTGCTTCCTGTTCAGACCGTGTCTATTTCTTCTGCTTTGAAATGCTCTCAGCTCAAGAATGCACTCTCTTGAGTTACTATTTTCTTATCAAAGCGGTGACACCATTTTTGTTGGGAGGATGTAAACACTTTTGATTGATCTGTCTTCACCAGAACTGCTCTCCTCCTTTCACAATTGCAGGAAGTGCGTGTTAGATAAACAGGAGAGGTGAGTGAGACAATGTAGACCCAGGATAAACGTGTCTATTGCATCTTGACTGGACTAAAGATGTATATAAGGGTCTTGAAAGGAATTAGAACATCTAACTCATATATCTACTTTCGCTTTTTAAAGGTGCACTATGTCACTACTACTCGTCTCTGTGGAGATGTTGTTGCCTTGTCAGGAATGTTTCAGAGTATGCCATTAAACTTATCTTATACTATAATGGCTGGTGTTTTAGTGCTAAAAATAGCTTGGGAAAAATTCTTATTATAAGTACATGAGTGAAGGTCATGTATTGTACCTTTAAAGTTTTGAATCTTAAATGTCATAAGTGTAAGGTGTAATAATGTGTGTGGATATCATAATGCACAGTATATTGTACCTTCTGTTCCTGTATTTGTGCCTTGACCACACGGTACTCTGCAGACGGAGACTTCTGATTGGCCACCAGCTCTTCCGTATCGCTGAGCCAACTGAGCAGAGGCTCCAGAGCATCTTGAAACTTCCCACAATGCAACAGGGCCTCCTGCAGCTGGGCAATGCGCTCTGCCAGCTGAGGCCAGAGGAGGAAGTGGTGAGCAGGAGAAGCAAATCAATAAGAGCATTCATTTAGGTGTTTGACCAACTTAAAAACTGTTGGTTAATGCTAGGTTGTGACTTTAATGCTATTTAAAAGGGGCAAATCATCTTACCTGTTGTAGTTACATCATAAGTCAGTTCTTTATGGTCAGATTATGATAAAACAAAACTAGAATTAAAGTCTAACTTGAGTAAAAAAGAAAAATCTCTGCCTCCAGTTAGCTTTACTAAAGGTTATTATCTTTGGTATAGGTTCAGTCTGTCAAGAATCAGTCATTTCTAATTGTCAATAATACACTTGGGTCTTTTTAATGGAGAGGTCTGTGCACTGCTGTCCATGCTGTAATAAAGTACTTTTAATCTTTCATATTACAGAGTGCCTCTCTACTTGACTGCTGTACACACATCCTTTTGGTTATATTGGCAAGTCAATCTGTTTTTATATATCTTTTAGCCACATCCATGCACAGCACCTGTAAATTGACTCACTGATGCACTCATCTCTTCATTTTTTTCCTATGTTGTTTATGCTCAGGAAATGAATATTGCAAGCCATTTTATTAAGATAAAATTAAACTGAATAAAAAATATGAGGGGGAAAAAGCGCAATAAATTTTGCCATCATATTACCCTGCCCTATCCAAATAATAATAATAATACATCAGAATTTCAGACACTCAAAGACACTTTGCATAAAACAGAAAAGACAAAAGAACAACTATCCAGTACTTGGTGAAATACTGCAGTTACATTTGATATCATGACCCTAGATACTTAAACTGTACCTACCCTTTTGTTGAGTGAGTTCCATCTGAGGTTGGTGGTCTCCAGGTCGTGCTCTAGACCCTGTGTATCTGTGTGTTTGGCAGCGCTCTGGATCAGGCCCTGTCCCACCGCGTTCACATGCTGCAACTTTGGCTGGATACTGTCCACTTGCTCTGACTCCACTGCCTAAAACAAAGAGAGAAACGCAAAATTGTCAAATAAGTGTTTTAGAATAGACTATGGGGAAACAAACAGACTATGGGGGTCTCCTCGATCAATGGAAAATACTGTTTATTATTTATCTTTTTTCACCTTTATAGTCCAGGTTAGAGACACAGATGAGTGGAGGCTAACCAAACCTACACCAAGATGTAGCATTACTAGCATTTCTTTGTGGTAAAGATGGTTGATTCACTGTTACATTAAAGAGGTGGGCGATGGGAGTCTCCTCAGACAGAGCTGAGAGGAGGGGGCAGACAGAGGATTAAAGGATTACGCAGTTTGGGGGCTGACTGGAAAAAGCTGAGTCGACAAAACCTAATCACAAATTTAAACACTCACAGCAGTAGTACAACACCACACACACATTTACACAGATGTTTATGAAGAGGGAGGGAAGGGGCCATATTGGACCTACTATAGAGCCAGACTCCCAACAATTAAGACTACACACTACTTCTCCGGCTGTAGATCACAAAGACACAGCAAGACTAGCATGACAACCTTAAACAAACATTCAAAAGCAGTTCTTGAAATAATACAAGGGATGCATCTAGATTGTTTTGCAAGGAATGGTCCACAGTATCTCCATGGACACCAGGTCAACTATTTTTCTAAACAATAAAAATGCCTGTAATTGAATAAATGCAACATAGATACGCTTAATATCGTACTATCGAACTAAAGATAATTCGACCCTCCAAAAAGAAAAACTACATAGTGCATCTTTAATCTATATTCATGAAGACTAGCGGTGACACCACCAAGCCAAGTTACAGGTCAAATCTGTGGAGGGACGAGGAGTGCAGGGATTTCAAGGTATTTTGTAGCGACAAAAGGCCTGTAAATTAATGAAAGATAGTTTAAAGTTTAAAGCCACAATGTGACATTCTGGGCAAAGCCATAATATTTCCATGGAGACAAGCAGATACCAGACTCCTGTCAGAAATGTTTCATAGTGTATCTTTTAAGTAAACCATAAAGGAGATTGGAAGAACCCCAAGTAACCATAGAAACTCTAGAAATTACACAATCAAACCTTGCTAATCTGCAACAATGGGTACACATATCAATTAATTAACAATTAACATAGTGATCAATAATCAATAGTTTTCCAATATTTCTCAAACCAGTGTGTATTATTCTGACCTCTCTAAGTCCCCTGTTGTGTTGGACGAGATGGAGATGGGGTCAAATGACATTAAACTACTGAGGCCTGACATTCAGACAGAAGCAGGACTCTCCCAGGGCAGTATAAAGCTGGACGAGCCAAAACCCAAATGCCACACAACCACAAATACAACCAGACCTCCCTCTCTCCATTGCACTTGCTTTCTATCTCTTTATCTCTCTCAAAATGACTCTGGTGAAGTTGGACCCTATTGATACTATGCACTGACATCACACTGGGGGTGTTCTACATGTTCAATAATCTATGATCAATATGAGCTTTCATAGTCGCGTTTAGGGATTTGATGTTCTGCAAAAAAGGTGAGTGACTAACTGAAAAACTGTTGGCTAATGTCAACTAGCTTGTGAATTATTTGAGAGGTGTTTAACAGTACAAATCAGCTCATCTGTTCTGGTCAGACTGTTAGACTTTAATCTGATCTTTATTCTGACACAGAGCTTCTGACAGAGTAGCGCCTTCAGCACCACTATCAATATGGCTTCCGTGTTAAAATCTGTCATGTGGGTGCAGGAGCTGTACTCTCAAATTAAATAAATATTACAAAAAAGATACTAGATCTAGGGGTATTATTTGCTAAAACATTTATTGTTTTGTAAATACTATATTTGCTGAAAACAACGTATTAACCTGTTTTATATGTTTCATTTTTCTTTCTGGCACTCTGAGTCTCTCCTCCCTTTGGTCCCTGCATTAAGTCACTCCCCCTTCAGAGCGATATCGCAACACAATCAGTGTGCATCCCACTAATAAAACTACTGCACATCACAACAGATTTGTGAAGTTGTTATGTACAGTTTTATATCATGCTTTTGTTTATTTATGGAGAATTGTTATATAGGAGTATGGATGGCGTAGCTTTGTGGGCTGAGCATTGCACAGACTCTTACAGCTAACCATAACGAGGGTCTGAATGGGCCCTGGGAGAGCAAAAATACTCAAACATGCATGGATGACATCTAAAACCTCATCAGGCATGTTTTTGATGAGGGAAAAATGTCATAAAAAATACATTGAGCATAATACCTACTCTTTAACAAATAGCTCAAATTGTATTAAAGATATTTTCCATCATAAATAAACGTACAGTAAAAATGACACCTCAAATGCAGCGCTAAAACATGCAGTGGTAATGGTGCTGGTGTGGCTATATACCAAGAGGGAGCCCAATGAGACTTTACACATCGGCTAATTTCATTTACTGAATGTAGGTCTAGCAATTATCTTCTTTTATTTGAAAACAATTAACATCTGCTTAAGTTAGCTTTGTTTTCATAGATTATAGTGATATAGTGCCAAAGGTGCCCCTAAGTGAGTGTATTTTTTTAATGCAGAGTATTCAAAAAACAACAATAAAAGCTAATTTTAAAGCAAGGGCATTTCCACATTTATTTGACTAAAACAAAGACAGCCTTCGCAATTTGCACCTTAAGACCATTCAAAGTGTGATTTCTGTTTAATTGGGTTTCATTTTGCAGCTCTAATGGGGAACATTACATTTAATTGAGTCGTTTGCAGATTTCTCATTGAAAAAGAAATGAATCCTGACTATAATGGCTTAAAACAAAGCAAATGGTTAAGTACATTTTATATGTGCATTCAAAGAGCAGAGGTTCTTCTCGTCTCAAACCAAGTACCAACTAATATAATATTGGTTTTCCGAGTACCACCAGATCTAAACCAGGACTATATCAGGCCAAGATTAGGACTATACATGGTCTACAATGAGACTAAACCATGTCTAAAACATGGATAAGGTAGTTCTAATTGATTTTTAACAAGACAAATCAAATATTCAAACTGCAGAGGTACCACAGAGTCATCCTGCGTACCACACTTTGAAAAACAGCCGTATAGAGTATATGAAGGTTGTGAATGAGAGTTTGGCCTGTTTTTGTACAGCGTTCAATGGAAACAGCTGTGTTGTGGTGACGGGCGTCAAGCTCAAACAGGAAGTTTGTCGCCCCCAAAACAATGAGCTGCAGCCTGACCTGCCCCACCCAAAAACCTTATCCAAAAACCAGACCATCCTGAACTACAACCTGGTGTCGGACTGGTATAAGTCATAGATGGAGGTGTATTTAAGAGCACAAAAGAATAATTCATCACCAACTTTCACTAGCATTTGAACACAGAAAAGTAAGGGTGGACAATATGACACAAAGCTACATATCCTATTTTTATCCTCTTAACTTTTGTAAACTAGCTAACATTTATATGGCTCTGTTCAGAGTCTACACTTCACTGTGCTTGGTTAAATCCAATAGACTGACCAATAGGAGGCATGGGTGAAGTAAAGAAAAGTAAAGATGGAAGTGTCTATTTTGGAGAATAGTTGCATTAAAAAAACAACTCTGAATCATGATAAATTATGAACTAAAATGACCAAGAAGTTATCCAAATTGTATATAATTCCACACAATAGCTCAGAAAAGTCCACATTACAATTACATTACTTGAATCAGTAATTAGCACATTTAAATTTCTGATTTTGAAAGGGAAAGCTTTATACTGAAGCACTGAAGTAAAGTTTGACTTTCTCTCTTGTCATTCTGTACATATTGGTGTGCACTTCCCTGCCTCTCCCGCTTCCCCCTGTGTTTCTGTGGCTGGAACCACTAAACCCAGAGCTCTGGACACTCTCCCACATATTTCACATTCTTCTCCACCTCAGCCACGGGACCGTCCTGTCACAACAGACCAAGCAGATACCGCCAAATCAATCCCTAACACACTCCCCTCCTCCACTCTCAATCCTCCTCTCTCTCTCTATCTTCTCCTCCCTCCAACTCTCCCCCCATCTCACCCTCTTTCACTCAGTCCCTCTCTCTCCACTCCTCCTTCCCTACTCCCTCTCTCTGTCACTCCTCCATCTAACTCTCCTCACCTCTCCTCTGTGTGTTCTTTGTCAACCTGTGTCTACCTCTCTCCCACTTCACAGCTGCCCATCATCACTCACATTTGAATATAATCTATTATTTTATTTTTTTTAATGTAGACCACAACACTGCCTGGTGTTAAATCCACAGTTTGTGTCAACACATGAGAAGGTTGAAATATATTGGACTCTATTGGATTTGGGAAGTTTGACTCTAGAGAAAAATAATCTTTTTTAAATTTTATTTTAACATTTATTATTACTTTTTATTTCAGGTTAAGGTTAATTTTTCTGTCTTCATACTTTTTATTATTGCTTACTTTTTCCAATACAGTACAAACAATAATTCAGTTATAAAGTAAAACATTACACTCTCACCCACTTAGTTAGAACCACACCCTTAACACCCCAAATATTATATAATATGTTTGCTACTGTAAACTGCAGTAGTGATGTCAGCCAAGTCATTTAATTACTTTGCAACAAGGCTCATAAAAATGCATGAACCTACCCTCACCCTATTAAATCATACAGTAAATACATATATGAAATAAACATGCACCATGTGTCATCATGAGGTAAACCTATAGCTATCATAAACTAGATAAAGAGGAACAGCTCAGTAGTGTCCAATCATAGTTCATGTATTTCTAAGAATGCAAACTCAGATCATGTTTTAACCTTTATTTAGAAAATAAAGATTAACCCCCGGGTTCACTGCCACCGCTATACGCCCAACTGCTCTGTACTTACTTTGTTCTCCAGTTTTATTTTCTTAAGCTATGATACACGTAGGCTTCAGTAGCGTTGCATAGTCATTGTCTCTTTGTTGTAATGACGTTTATGCCGCAGTCAGCTCGCAGTGGCCACCGTAGTTTTGTAACGTGGAAGTCAGTGGACTTGATTCCTTTTTAAAAAGTTGTTTTAGATGAATGTTGCGATTTAAAATGTGAAAATTATCACATAATGAGCTGGTGAGGGTTTCATAGATTATAACTATATAGCAGACACAAGTACAATATGTCTTCTTTAATGGTGTAAAACGGTTAATTTGATGCGTTTCTTGTGCCTCCATGATTTTGTTTGATATGACCTGTATTCAAAAGCAAACTAACAAGCAAAGTTCAAAGTTTTAGTCATAGCCATAATGGAAATAACCTAGCCATAATAGCATAATGGACTATAACTAGTGCATAATAATAAACTATGTCATTGTGCAAACAGTGCCTCGCCTAAGCCTTGAAGAAGCTAGTATCAGGGTCGCAGCCCAGAGCCCAGCCAACCTCTCCTCCATTTCTATTATCTAACAAGTATATGACCAAAGGCAAGAGTAGTAGTGGATAATATTAACTATAATATGTTTTATGTTAAACAGTGTCAAACTTTCATTGGTGCAAACAGCTCCTTTGGCTTCCACTCCCTCTCTTCCTGACAGACCTCAGCCTCCTTTTCCTGTCTTTCAAACCACCTCCTTCCTCACTCTGGGCTTTCTCTTTCACTGCACAGACAAAACCAGGTCACCAAAGCACTACAATTTGTAAATATTATAATAAATATATTGTAAAGTTTAATAAAGATTTTAAAAGTTAGATATCGGCTTGTATTTGAGACAACAATCGACTTTGCAGAACAAGAGTGAAGACTTTTTTGAGAATGACTCAACTGATTCAACAGCTACAACCAGTTACTAGAAGTAGCAGCAGTAGTAGTAGTAGTATTAGCAGTAACATCACTAGTACTAGTAAAGATAAACCTTTATTTGTCCCATAATGGGGATATTACAGTGTTGCAACGCAAATGTCAAGAACAAAAGGTGAATAACATGTGATCAAAGTCAAGATAAATAACTACAGATAGCAAGAGCAGTAGTAGTAGTAGTAGTAGTAGTAGTAGTAGTAGTAGTAGTAGTAGTAGTAGTAGTAGAAGTAGTAAGAGTAGTAGTAGTAATGCAAGCATACAAGGAAATATAGTAGTAATCAATGTATGAATAAATTCATTCATAGTTTTATTTACATGATCTATCTTGTTTGTACTGCACTGGACCTGTACTGGTATAAATATTGGTTTATACATCTCTAACCAGTTTGACTATTGCCATAGCCAGATATTTTGATCCTATTACAGTCCACAAACGAAACAATGAACTGTGCTGAACAAACAAATGCCATGCAAATATCCAGAGCATTCACAGCACTATATGAACAAGCTGCAGAAACATTCTCCTTGTTTCTACTCAACATAGGAATAATCGAACATAATAACTCTACCTTGTATTTTAAAATATTGGGTAACACTATAATAACTAAACTTGTACCTTAATTAAACATGAACAAATAGTTTTTTAAGGATGATTTAGGCTTACTAACCACTTAAAGGACTTATATTATGAAAAATTGACTCCGGTGAGCTTTAAGACATGTTAAAATCTTGTAACATCATCAAAAACATACCTGGATTTGCGTTTTGATTCATTCACACATGTTTGTGTAACTCTGCATTATTAAGCTGTCTACATCTCCAAAGGTTAAAATGCTCTGTTCCACCTTCTGATGTTGTGTGGTGGTAGTTTCTAAGTTAAAAGCTCCTTTTACCTCTTGTTCAGTAGAGATTAGCAATTCCAGGTCTAAAATTATCAAAATGATTCTAGTGAAGGTGTATGGAGTTTAAAAATACAGTGTAGCACTTCCTGTATTGCCACATGACCTCACAAGGTGGAACAGGGTGTTTTGATGACGTTATAATATGGTAGAAAGCTAAAAAACCTAGAAATATACCAATATGGTATAATTATAATGTGTGGACATTTTTACTATTATACCAAGCAGCTGAGTATAAACAAGCTTTGGACATTTTAGAGTCCACATCTTTCCTGCTGAATCCTGCTGCTTGTTTGGAAAGCTACAATTATCCCCCTTCTTTAAAAGGATGAGACAAGGAGGCACCTGCTTCACACAGAACCTTCCCCTGTCTGCATCTATCTACTAAATAAATGAAGTTGAAGCTATATTTACTCCTGGTATAGAGGTTATGCAGATGACATCAGAACATTCTGAATTTTGAGTGTCAATGGTAGGTAATGATATGTTCTTCTGTAAAACCTCAAAACACAAGTCAACAGTAGCAGTTAGCAATTGGCTAAACAACAGAGACACTGACAGACACTGCAGACTACAGGAACGTTTATCACTGATACACACTTTGGGATCAGATGCAGTTGAACTGAACCTTTCTCTTCTTAAATAAGATTTTTCTGAGTGTGTGTTGAGAAGATTAGGAGAGATCCTTTATCTCTCTCTATCATTAGCTAACAAACTAGCTAAGCTTTGCACAGTCACAGCAACAACGGGCATTTTTCCATTTTGTTGTAAGCTAATGTAACCTAAAAGAAATAGTTCCATGGATAAAAATTAGGCCAAAAGAAGCAAAGAAACACATTTTGTCTGCTGTGCTGCCCACAGTTCTGCCTCAGTGCCACTCAGTCGGAATGTTGAGAGGCATTTTCAAATAACATGATGTCAGTGCATAACCTGCTGCACACTGTTTTTATTATAGTGGACTTTTATGATTGTGACTGCCTTGTAAATGATAAAAGAAATCATAAAAAAACAAAAACAAATGTGTAACAAATGCCATACTCTGGAACATTCCAGAAAACTCAGATGGACATAAGCAAGTGGCTGATCCACACCCTCCCAAAAAAACAAAACAAAACAAAAAACAAAGCACATCTTTTTAATAACTTATTATGGAAAGAACTGGCAATGCTGGAGGGCAAACAACTTAACAATCATTTACACTGAACTAGTAGTACAAGGAAATACATAATTATACTCATTTGGGTTTGTTAATAATTAAGGGCTTTTCTTTTCATAGAGCACAACAGCATACTGATAACACATTTAACCTACTTATGTAGCTCACAATATAGTACATAAAAAGCCCTATTCTCCTGTCTGTATTGTCCATGGCTGTGTCTATAAAAGCATGTGGTGTGGTCCATCTGTCTGTCTGTTCCACCTTCACTCCACTCACTGGGAGTCCAAATGAGCTTCATGTTAATCCAGGGCCTTCTGCCTGAGCCCGCTGCCAGGTCGCCTCTCTAAACCAAGCCTCCAGGGGGCGCTACAGGGTGGTCACGGCTGCAAACAATGGCATTCTCTGCTCGAACACACAAGCAACGTCTACGCCAAACACCTTAAACTAAAGTTACTGTTATTGCTTTGTTAAGGGCAGTCTAGTTATTATAAAGTGTTACACGTCATTCATAGAATAAAATGCTGTTTACCAAGATTGCATTTTTTTAAATGTATTTATTGCTCCCATCATGTTAAGAATGACCTTTTTCTTTCAATTAAATGTCTACATAGAAAAATCAACTCACAAATCATGGGTTACACATTAAACTGCTGGATTATTTAAACAGCAAAATGACGCAAAATAATGCCAAAATATTCAACCCTTTATTCCACTTTTGGCACCGTTTTATCGGATATATCGGTTTAAATTCCCAGGGCAGTTTTGAGTGAATGCTTGTGTATCCGTTGTTGTTGGCAGGGGCAGTAGAATTTCGCCTCTCACCTCCTTATCTCTCCAACACAAGCAACCTAGCAGCAGCAGGAGAGGGGGCAGGAGAGGGGGGCAGGAGAGGGGGGCATAAGAGGGGGCAGGGGCAGATAAGAGAGGACGGATTTCAGCACATAATTATTATAAGTATCACTTTAGGGCACACGGCGAGTTCAATTTATTTTCTTCAAGTCCATCAAGAAAATGAAGAGTGGGAGTATTGGCAAAAAGCTACTGACCAAGTAATATTTTAAGAGACCGATATCTGATTTGGCAGTCTTCTGTAATGTTTTCATTCTTTTAGGTTTACTTATTTCTTTATTTAAATCCTAATTTTGAGTGACAACTTTTTGACTTAAAGCTCAGCTATTCTGCAAAATCCTGCAAAATTTGCACATGTTTGAGCAAACTTTAATTTTATTTTCAAGACGCCATTTAGCTACTCAAATCCCGTTCTCACTGCCACCAATATGTGCTCACTGCTCTGTACTTTCTTTGCTCTCCAATTTGATTTTCTTAATCTTCTTAAGTGATATGCATCGGATTTGGTAGAGTCGCATAGTCATTTTGGTTCAAATGAAAAAAAAAAAATCTGCTACTCGCTAGTGTGATCTGCAACTGTTCATTAGAGGTGCCGACAACTTGGCGTATCTTTGTTGTGATAATAATAATAATAATAATATTAATAATACAGACGTTATTTTAATATATTTTGATTTTTCAAGTGCCTTATTGAGACTTGTAGACTAGGCCTGTCATGATAATCACTATATCAACGTATTGTTCATATATGATATATTGTTCGTATATGAGGTAGGAAGGAGGAACAATATTTTTTATCGTATGTATATTTTCTTTGCACTACTCGAAAATATGTGGCTATTTTTGGGCTATATGATCAGATTTGAGATGTAAAATTAATAGCTTCTATGACTCAATAGAGATGTAAACTAAAAACGTAAGTATTTCATTCGGCTGTTTATTTCTCTTTTTTTTTTTTAACAATATTGTACATTTAGAATAATTTTTGTGGTTTAAATCTGCTCTTGGGTTATTGCGTCCGGGGCATAATTAGATCCAATATCATCTACATTTACTTCATCAATATATAGAACTTCAAAATATGTTATCGTGACAGGCCTAAACCCAACCTCCCATAGCAATAAGCACATCTTAAGGCTCCAGTGGATACAAGGTAGGACATGATCTTGTTATCTTCTATTTACCTACATTACATTATCTGGCCTCTGTCCAGGTTCATTTCCCTACACTGATCTAAATGCACTTAAACTGCAGAGTAAATGAGATGTGACCGAGGCTGGAGCAGATTGATGGAAACAGTAATACAATAAAGGTGCTGCAGTTTAAACAGTCCAAAGACGTCAACAAACACGTCACTAGCATCAGAGCTAGCAACCACGCGTTCTGCATTTAAGCATTGATCTAATTCAGACCTGAGTAATTTGACTCTCTGTTAAATTAGTGTTACACAGGGTCAATTGTTCTCTAAGCCAAACGCATGTATTACCAAGTGCAAAATGGTCCAAATTGTGTGTAATTACTATTCCTGTGTGTAAGTGAGGTTAAGGTCAGGCTACTGCACCGTTGAAATGAGTGGGTCAACTGTGGAACTTTAAATGAGAGAAACTTATTGTGAAATTGACAAAAAATACATAAATATATATTTTTTTCATTCTTTTTTTTTACTAGTTATGAGTCATAGGTGATTGGAGCCAATCCCATCAGCTTGAAAGGGGCACTGAGCAACTGTCAGAGAGTAACCTCCGAAAAACAAGAATTTTAATTTAATTACCTTAAAAAATAATGAGATGGATTTAAACAACACATTTTTAGGAGCCTGTGATCAATACGAGCACTCATTGTCATGTTTAGGTGTTTGATTTTCAACAAAAAAGGTGCTACCTTGTTTAACATCAGCTCACCTGTTGTAGCTCCAACTAAGTCAGCTCTTCATGATCAGATTATGTTAAAGCAAAACTCAGATTAAAGTCTAACTTAAGTAACGGAGCTTCAGAGAGAGCAGTGACTACAGTTTGCATCGCATCCCCAAGGAATGTTGATGACATCAGCTGCAAAGCATCAAATGGTAGTTTTCAGATGTCATAATCCTAGATACATTCTACAAAAGTAATGATGAAAAATAATAAATACATGATAATAGATAAAGTACATCAGAATATCAAACCATCTAAATGCTCCATACTTAAATTGAAATCAGAAATTGCTAATTCCCAATAACTAAGTAAATGCCGGTATACCTCCTATGTGTGAGACAGGCAGCGTGACCAAAAGAACTTCCTGGTAAACGCATTTTGAGTTAGGACTACGGTATGAAAAACATCTGAGCTCACTTTAGCCTGAGCCAGAGACTGAGTCAGAGTTATAGCATTGTACAAACCAGACCCAGTTCAGTGCACCAACTATGCACAATCTCCACATTAAGCTCAGAGTAAACCCACAAAAACACAGGGAGATAAGAGAGATAAGAAAGCGAGAGGCTTCAGACACAGCCCAGATGAATGCAGACTGACGGCTCTGTCAAACATTGCACATCAGTTCACAACAGGGCAGGTCGAAAGGATTACAGGAGACTTTTACTGCTAATGTGAGTAAAATACAGCTCATTACAACATAATGAACAATGTCTTTCTAAATCTAATGGGTAGCGACTATATTGCAAGAAGACTTGCAATATATAGAAGAGACTAAATAACAACATATTAAAATTAAAAAAGAAAACAGGAACCTAAACATAAATAAGTGTAATTATTATGGCTTTCAAAATTGGAATATAAAGTTGTTGTTTTTTTGGACATAACATTAAGGTAGTACGAAACTCTTATACTGAAAGCATATATTACTTGTTATGCAGCACATGGAGCAAGCAGGACTGTACCATGTAAAAACAACAGTGGACAAAATGGTAAGATGTTGTACTATTTTTCATGTTAAATCAACCAAAAATAGAATAAATGATAGCTTACCAGTTTCTAACAAGTTCCTAAGTACAGCATTATGTTACCAAACTTAGTATCACTACCCTTTTGCAACAGACATAAACATGTATTTCTACTTGTTTTTGTATATTTGAGTAAAACAAACATTTTCACCATTTCAATCCATATAAGCTTACTTTCTAATCCATTTTTAATTTGTTTACTCTCTGAACTTGAATGACCCAAACGATATTTAAGAGCTTTTAGTGTTGTGTACAAACAGTGGTTCTATATTGACATACCACAGAGCCTTAGGCGCAAACCTCTGGATGAATCACACAAGAAACAACTGACCAACAGAACACACAATCCCAGCATACACCGCACACTTAAAGACAGCCTGGATGACCCTGAAGTTCCCATAAGTCTTTGCTCCCCTCACCCCTTTTTAAAGAGTCACATTTCAATCATTTAAAGCCCCCCAAACACAAGCGGCTAATTATGGCGTCTGCATAACTTCACCCCGGCGAGTATTTTCCGTGCCAAGCCTACACCCGGATACCTGACCCAGTTCTCTCCTCCACGCTATTTGTCTGTGTGCGTCCACATCCAATGCATTCAGGACTATAAACAGCATTTTGATCAGCTTTCATACTCTGCTAACAAACCTCCCTTTGGTGGAAAAACATGTTGATGTGTCTCTCTCTTCCCAAGGTTAAGTGTATTCTAGTATGTATTAAGAAAGAAAAGAAGTCAAATGTGTACACAAAAGGTTTAGAAATTGTTCTCACAGATACTCTTAATTGTAGTAAATTAATGACAGTAGGTTATTTCATTAATATTTGCATTACAGTATCACTTTATAAATGGACAAACATCCCAGCATGTTCCTGTAATTATAAATTGTCAGCAGGATGCCTTCCCCAATTTTAGGGAGTACACACAGAAAATGCACTATGCTACGCTTGCTCATCAGCTTAATGTAACAACACAATTTTGATGTAAGTATATTTGACAAGAGTGCTTTTCAAATCGTGGCCCAGGGATAAATTGTATGACTTCTACAAAAGTAAGATAAAATCACAATTAAAGTAATACACAATTATTCTGAAAGTTAAAAAAACTTCTCTTCGAAAAAGCAGCGGCAGCAGGTGGGACGAATCTGCAATGAAACTCCATATTCAACTGATGTAATATAATCCAAATGTTCTGTATAAAACATTGTAAACTGAGTAAAATCACAATAACTAGCTTTATATAATACCTATAATTCTGCTACATTTTCTCAGCTGCCATTTGGCATAATATTCACTTTTACACTTGCACACACAACACATTTCAATTGGGTCTGAACTGAGAACTAAACAAGGACTAGAACAGGACTAAACCACGTCTACATCAGGAGTAAACTGGGCTCAAACCAGGACCAAACCAGAACTGAACGCACTCTTTCCAACAACTGTCAGCTGCAATGACTCATTAAAGAACATTTGGAGTGAATGGATACGACTTCTGTTTTATGGAGAATACGTGTTTCCTAAAATAACAGTAAGAGTTAATGGCATACCTCAGCAGCTGTGTCTGATTCGGGACGGGGTAATGTATTGGGTGATTCATGCTCCTCAGCAGAGCTATGTCCTGATTCTGGGAGGGGGTCTGCATAACAAGGCGTAGACCCCTTTTGGGAATCCTCTTCCTCCTGGGAGTTTAACACTGGCGTTTCAATCCTTTCAGAAAACAGATTATAGAGTAATCCCGGTTCAATGTTGTCCCAAACTGGATCGGAGTTGAAGAAAGGAAAATCCAAAGTAGATCCTTCAGACTCCCAATCACTGTCCCCTTCCACAGACCCCAAAACGAAATCTACTCCCGATTGAGTCCCTTCGGAAAACGAGTCCAAATCCTGATCTTCACAAACCGATTCTATGTCGGAGCGGCCCGGCTGTGGTCGCTCAGGTGCAGCCATGTAAACAAAACTATCAGGAGAGAGGACGGCTCCATCTTGTTCCTCTGTCCCGTGTGTGGGTTTGGGGATAGGACTGGGGGGAACAGAATCCTCAAAGGGGGAAGGGGGGCAGTCATGCGGCGATTGTGGAGGCACTGAAACGGCCAAGTAAACAAAACTATCTGAAACAACAAAAGCTTCAGATGAGTCTTTAGAGTTCAAAGCAGCACCAACTAGATCAGAGTCTGAAACAGGAGACAAATGGCATATAGGGTCTACATTTTCAGGGTTATTAACGGAGTTTTCTTGGGGTATGCTTGCTGTTACTTCAACTGAATTTGGCTCAGAGGGTGCATCTACAGTCTCCGGTGCATAGGACGTCCCTGCTGCATCATCCGTTTCCATGGAGACAATTTCAGTTAATATTTGTTTGTCAACTTCCTGTTTATGATCCTCGTGGGATTGGTCCATGAAAAGGCACTTGCTGCTGTCCAAATTTGGCTCAGATTGGTCATACATCCTGCTATTTTCTGGATAGATATCTTGTTCTTGTTCCTCTACATAAGGGTTCATAGGGCTACAGGATGTCCCGTAAAAGCCAACCTCCTCCACTACATCCTCTCTATCTCCGTGCTCAGATGATGCCCCACTATCAAGGTCAGTTTCAGTTTGAGCAAGTTTATCCCCCTCACTATCCATTTTGATAACCTCCATTCCGTCTGGTTGTGAGTCAGACTCCAGTTGTTGCCCCAAAGCTGAATCCGTGGGGTAACTTAGCACCTCCTCTTCTTCAATTTTATCCTTTTCAAATTCGCCCTCACTGTCGTCAATTATGCTATGCTCGTTTTCACAGTCTTGAGTTCGCTTTAGATCAAAATCCTCCATTGTATCATCTATGGGCTCATTTGGTGTCATATTATTTGTAATCATCTCAACTTCTAGTTCTACTTCATCTATGGGTAGAGTTCCTTCAAAATCCACTACATTCTGATCCGCTAAACACGGAACGTCATAGGGATCAACTGGATCAGGGTCTACGCACATTTCGACCCCTTCTTCATAATTATCGTCATCTTCACATTGACGTTCCAATTGAAGGAAAAGGTCATCGGATTCTGCCGCCGAGCTAGGGCAAGGAGAGGTGGATATGGCCCCGGGCCCACCAAAACCGGTCGGAGGGGTCAACAGTGGCCAATGTCCTGAGGAGTTGGCTAAATCCCATTCTTCCGATTCAAGTGTCTCCTTGTCCCAACACTGATCGATAATGTCTTTATTTTCTAATTTCAACACTGCCTCCCACTCTCTCTCCTCTCTTTCAGCTAGTTCCTCCTCTTCTGTCAATATCCCACAAGCTTCATTTTGTTTCTCTTCTTCCTCTAGCTCGGCAAGAATCCTTCGCTCATCCTCTTCAAATTTAAGTTCAGAGGCAGTGCGCTCCCTGAGTTGGTTTGCGTCCCATCCCAATAACCCCTCATCTAAGCCTTCATGACTAATACAGGGGGAGAGAGGTAGCCCACCATAAACTATCCCATCTTCCTCCTTTAAAAATGGGGAAGGAGGATCTATTAAATAAAGTGATTCTTCATCTGTGTTCCCATCTTCACTTATAAGAGGAGGAAGAGGCGGTAATACAGGGAAGTTGTGCCTTAGCCCAATTTGAGCTTTCTTCCTTGTTGTAATGCTGCGAGGCCAGGTGCGCGATTTGGTAGGGGGGCAAAACACTGGCTTGGGTGGGATAAGGGGGGCATTGTCCGCTTGGTCTTGCTCCAAAAGAGGAGAGTCCCGTTCTGAATCGGATGTCTTTATTGACTCCGCTGGCTCCTCTGGGATTTGTATAATTGCTGGTTTAGTGGAGCTTGTAGTCCGTCTATGGGCTGGTCGGGACGTGCTAGGGCTTTGCAGTGGAGGGGTGTCTGACGATCCCCTCCTTTTGGGCGATTCTTTGGGAGTGGATGGTAACGCTATAATAGGGTGCTTGTTTTGTTTTTGCAGCATAGCATGAACTGTTTTTGGCTTGACAGGCTGTGAAGTAGGAGGCACTGGGCTAACTGTGGGCGTGACAGAGGGAGAGGAGACTGGAGGCGTGTGGGGGGCAGATGAGAGTGGAGAAGGTGTATGCGGAGGGATAGAGGGCGTTGAGGAGGTTGGCGTTGACGGGATAGGGTGCGATGAGATATTTTGGATGGGAGATAGAGGAATCCCTGGTCCAGACTGTCTCCTCTCTGCTTCGGTTGAAAACTCAAACCTCTCCACGAATTCTGGGTAACTTGGGGGCATGAACGCTTTCCACGACCGTCGATTTGGGTTGTCCTTTTTATCGCTACCCTGGAGACGTCTCTTAGCAACCGCTGCCACAACACCTGAGCTGGAGGAGGGGGCGATGGGTAAACCTGGTCCAACAATCCCAACGGGAGGGGACATAATCTGGGGGTCACCTGTCAGTTTTAAGGCATCAAATATCACCCTTTCATCAAGTCTCTTCCCCCCACCTGGATGCTCTGTGTTTCTAGATACAAAAACACCTCCAATATCTGCTCCTATTGTCCCATTACTGGATATTGTACTCCCTTCTCCTCTTGGTTCGCCCCCAGATCCCAAAGTGCTCCGGGATTGTTGACAAAGTTTGGTCCCTTGGTCAATTTGTTCATTAATCCGCATTGTATCATAAATGGATCTTTGGGGAACATAGCAGTCCTCAATATAAGCCTCCTCTTCATCCCCTTTACCCAGGCAACGTGGGTTCTGCCGCAAGCAGTCAGGACGGCTTAGGGGCTTTCCCATTGTGTCCTTTTAAATATGCCCCAGCAATCTTTCACTGCGACACGGAGATTAGACTGAATGCAAGTTTAGGAATAAATCCATGTGAAAAAGTCATTCATTTACATTCAAAAGTTTAATAAAATCCGAAAATGTCCATTTAAGATTTCACATCCTCGGAAAAATAATCCGTACAAAGCTAGCGGTGTCTTCATTCATTCACAGCTATGTCACCTCAACAGTTGTGAATTTCTTAAGTGGGTTTGAAGTGCAGTGCGGCATCAGAGCAGTTAGTGTCCTCCCCCTTGGCACCATATTAATCACTAGTTCTGTTTAGTTACAAGGCTATTAGGAGTAAGGAAGGAGGAAAAATAGTATTGTTCCTGTCCCGAAAGTCCAAAGTCCAAGGTGAGGAGAGAGCCATAGAGAATCCATCCCTTTGTCTTGCTGTCAAAAAGTAATCCCACCTATTTTAAACTGTGCACAAGTTTCATCCTTGGTTCGTGCTCAGTCTGCTCCCTCTCTGTAACAGCCGCTGTGTGGATGACAAGTCTCCTTTTAAGGTGAGAAAACCCACTCTGTTATATAAAAGATGCGCTGCGTGGGGTGGAATAAACAGGATGGTTCAATACCCCACGGATTGGCACAACTTTCATCTTCAAAATAATACTTTCGGCAAAAAAGAATGGGAAAAATACATAACAAAATGCTTGTGAGATTTTAAGGCAATAGAAAACTAAAAACAATATTTGGCACTTATTGTCTTGCATGCATCCTTGGTAATTTGGTTTAGTCCATAGCTCCACACGATCATTAAATGAACTTCATCCCATTGCAACAGTCCAGGATCTCTTAGCAATGCCAAACAAAAGAAGTCCAAACCTGTCAATGTGTTTTAACAGCTCACTTTCATCTCTTTAGAACTGCAGACCTGCGGCGCGAGGCTGGACTGAAAGGAGGACATGTGGGGTGTAGCTGATTGAAAAAGGAGGAGTTGACGGCACCAGACAGTGGGTTGAATCCTGGGGCAAAGCAGAGCGGAGCAGCCAGTCTTGGGAGAGTATCCAGAGGGCATAGACCCAGACAGTCATCCAAAAAAAAAAATTATATATAGAGGACAGTCCCAAGACACGTTTCTAGTTTCTCTTGTCTTCAGATGTAAACAAAGTGCCACGCAGTCTTCAAGCTCTATTCTTTTTGTTTCTCTCTCTCAAGTCTCAACCATGCAAGCCACACTCCGCTCCACACACAACTGAAATGGTTTACAGCTGCTAAAAAAATCTTTTCCTGCTTTCACACTGGTGCTGCCCCCTCCCTTCTCTTCCCTGTTGTCCGTCCCTCCCTCCCTCTCTCTCTCTCTCTCTCTCTCTCTCAACTCGTCTCGCTGTTTGTGTTTGAATCCTGCTTCTTCCTACACTTGGGTTTAAAACACAGGAAGTTCTCCAATCGTGCCGGCTTCCTCTCCCATGGAAAAAAGTGAATAGAAAATAATTTGCAGGGTGTTTTAGAAAAAAGGGAGTCGAGTGAGATTGAAATGGGAGTGTTGAGCTGGAGAAAGCAGAGCAGAGGAGGGATTTTGTGTGCAGACTAAAAGGAGCAGGAGCTGGGATAGAGTTGATCAGCCCACGCCGTGCAGAAGGCAGCGCTCGGCTCCATCAAAACGCCTCCCCAAAAATCACAAGGAACAATGAGACTGAAATTGCAATGCCTTTACTGGAGCTGAATGGAGTTTAGGAATACAAAAACTAGCAACGACTACAACTATGAAAGCTATGAGGGGTCTCCAGATAAAGAAATTGTATGTTGTTACCCCAAAACCAAGTACACAAAAAACATTATATAATAATCTGAACAGATTTCAGATTTTTCTACAATCACCTACAGATTCAAAATGCACATTTTACACAGTTGATGCTTATTGTGCAGGCAGACATCTAGGAGTTATGGCCAAAAATCAAAGCATTGTATATATTTTGGTTGTGCAAACTGGTACAATGGCTATGGCCACTTTTAGAAATCAGTCAGGAAACTACTATGACAAGCTCCGATAATAATCACGGAAATACAAAATCAATGATTAATATCTAATAAAAGACTGAAGACCTGGGATAGCACTTTGGTTGTGTTTCTATGTGCCATAGCTTAGGGCTGGGCAATTGATTAAATTGTGATTTAAACTATTAGAATTAGATTACATATCTATACAAATGTAAATGAAGGCAGTTTACAATTTCTTTAATAGGATATGATAAGAATGCAATGACTTGGATTCAAACTGTCCATCGTTGAGGTATCCAAATGCTTACTTTAAAAGCCACTACTGTCAATGTGTATATTACCAACAATATCTTTTATAGTTTCTGCAGCAGTTCACTTTGCGGTTGCCATTGTCAGAGTGCTCGCAGCAGCGTAAAACGTCTATACACTCATCACAGCTTTGAAATCTGCCTTAATTCTCCGAGGGCCCTCTGCCTCCAGCTTTACCAGCACAAAAACGCTGTCCTCCGAGAGTGAAATGATACAGTCAATGAAAGGCAGAGAAAGGGGGAGACAGAGAAAGGGGGAAGAGGGGCGGGACAACTCACTGACAGCAGAAAGAACCTTATCAGTAATGAGACGAGCTTTTTATTCTCCCCCCTAAAGCAATAGTCCAACCAGACAACCAGGCAGTCTGCATGGATCTACTGTTATGTCTTTGTCTAGGTTAGTGTGTCTCAAATTATAGTGCGTGGGCTTCCTCTGGTGAAGTCTTTTGCGGTTATTTATTTGTCAATTAATTCATGAAGCTTTGTTCTGCAATTAAAAGGCCCTGTACTGATTTTTTATTGTCTTAAAAACTTGAAAAAACTGGCTTGTTAATTTCAATCTAGCATCAAAATTAGTCACAATGAGTTTATAAGCATGATACACAACTTTCAGAGGCCAGAGTGGTGCTTTGCCACAGCTTGGATGCATCAAATTTAAAAACATATTAAGCCCAGATTTGGTCTTGGTTTAGTCCTGGTAATACTTGGAAAGCTCAATATGTTGTGGAAATTCTTGGTATGAGAAGTTTGAAAACCAATGGTCTTAATAGGACAAGCCAAAATACAGTGAGGCTATGCTAGTAAACCACAAAAGCTAAAAAGGTATTCACAGACTCCACTTGTGCAGTGCGTTGAAATACTATCCTGCCTAAAGAGGAGAGTATGTGGGAGCAGGGGGCCACGAGGAAAAGGGGCCAAACACAAAACCAGTAAAGGAGGCCAGAGGGTGGGTGGGGTGGGTGGGGTTGGGGGGTTGGGGGGTGCAGTGGGTGTGCTCCTGTCCATCTCTCTGGGGTGTCCCACAAACGTCAACACAACTACTAGTCAACATATGAGTAATGCAATCCCTTAACCCATGTAGAGGTATTTGAGATGTTAAACCAGTGTGAAGTGGTCCAAACGTGGGGTATCTCTGCGACCAAGGGCTTTTGTCAACAAAGGAAACAAATAAGTAAGGATGATAATGTAAAGACGCTATGTTTAGTTCCCATCTGAGACAACATATTCCACATTACAAAACCACTCTCAGGGTCAATATTTTTTTTTGCTCCTAATTACATCCAAACTGCTGCAAATTATTCATCTTTCACAATGGCTTTTCACAGTATATATTCATGGATTTCAGAGTGAAGAAAACCTCACAACATTTCCATAGCAACTACCAATTCAATTTTGAAGGATTAAACATCTTTGTGTGTTTCCTATTAACAAGGAGAGTAGATCTGTGAGAATACATGTTGAGTTGTACAACTGTAATCAAATAAATGAAAGATGCCATACTAATGTCATACTATGATATTCCAGCCAATGTAATAACATTCTATGCTGATAAGCAGATGGCGGACCCTCGAGAAAAGTTACATAGTGTGGTTTTAACATGCCAACACCATAACAGGTTGCTAGATACATTCAGGATTAAGCCTCTGCAGTACCACTATTCCTTCAAACTTTATTCAGTGGCACTCCTCAGTCTCCTGCTCACCTCTGTTTTCTTTCGTGGCTCAACATTATGTTTGCCTAAATCCTTGCACTAGTCTTATCTGAATGTACCAACACTCAACAAGAGAATCGGTCTCTTTCTTAACTGTTGCACTGCTCCGGCGTGGCCTGCATGTCAAATATGTTAAATACTCCACTCTTTCTTTTCACCCCTCCCTCTCTTCCTCCTCTCTCTCTCTCTTTCTCCCTCCTCCCCCTCTCCGTCAGTTGTGCTGCAGCTGTCATTGGCGCGTCCAAAGCAAACGACTCAATTGAAACAAAAGCGGTTTGTCGTTGGGTCCTGCATGCGCACGCCCACTCGCATGTGCGGGGCTAACCGATGGCCCGACCACGGCGAGATTTAAATACGGGAATTTAAACATGTGGGATGAGAGAAGAGAGAAAGAGAGAGCGCAAGTAAGGGCGGGAGGGAAAGAGAGAGGGAGTAAGGGAGAGAGAGAGATTGGGAAAGCGAGATAGAGAGAGGGCAGAGGGGAAGAGGATAAGGAGACGGGGGGACAGGGAGGCAGAGGAAAGAGAGACAGAGGAAGAGTAGAAGGGAGTAGAGAGAAAGAGGAGACCGGGGAGAGAGAGTGAGAACAAATAGGAAAGAATAGGGAGAAAGGGGTGACAAAAAGAAGGCAGGTTAAGAAAAAGAGTTGGACAGACAGAAAGATGGAGTTATGATGGGAAATATCAGGAATCAGGATGAGAAAAAGGGGGAGGGAAAGGGTGAGTGAGAGGAAGAGAGGGAAGTCAGAAGAGACAAAGATAGAGAGAGAAGATGAGACAATGAGTGAAAGAAATAGGGAGAAAAAGAGAGAGAAGGGAAGCAGAAAAGTAGAGCCAAAGTGGGACCATTGAAGTGATTTCTAATAGAGTGACTTCCGCCTCTGTGTGGGTTGTGTAGGAGAGGTCACAGACTCTGAATCAGGTGTCACCTCATCCATAGTCAAACTCCATTAGTTTGTTCCTCTGTGGATTCACACATTCATCATTAGCACAAGGCCAATGCTGTTCACTCTGCACTGTCATCATTCAAATAAAGTCAAGTGTTTGTATGGAAATGCGCATCTAGAGAAGTTATATGCGATGAGATGGTGTGGAGATTTCATATGCATGTCAATATGATAAAAAGGCCAGTCTCTCCACAAAGCAGTTATTTAAGAGCATGCATTTATTGGGGTAACTTATAAACTATAAAATAATAAACATCTCTCCATTGCAATACTCTGGACTAGGAGTGCATGTTCCAGTTTTTTAGTTCCAGTGTCAGTACCGATACATGTTTCAATAATTTTGCAATCTCTCCTGGGCCTTATTCGAACTCTCCTTACTTTTAGCTGTAAGATTTGTCCAATGCTCAGCCCGAAACCTACGTCATCCATGCTCCCACCTGACAATTCTCCATAAACATACAAAAACATGATACAAAACTGCTTCATCAGCTTCACAAACACAATGCGATGTGCAATACTTTCATTAGTGAGATGCATGTCAATTGTCTTGTGATAGTGCTCTGAAGGGGGAGTGACTTAATGCGGAGAGCAAAGGAAGGGGGGGGACTCGGAGTACCAAAAACAGAAGTAAAATACCCCCTCTTTAAAGCACTTGGAACAGTCAAGTGGCCTAAACCATAACACAGGGGGAGGCTGAAGATTTTGGTAATGAATTTTTCTGGATTTTTTTATTTCCATAGTGTGGAATACCTGTATACAGCAAAACAGTCTACCCTGCGGGACAGCTCTCTCTCCCTCAGTCTGTCTTGTTCCCTCCCTCCCAGCCTCCCCTTCTTTCTCTATCCCTTTTGTTCTCTTCCTCTATCTTTCTATTTTTTCTTTCTCTCGGTCTTATACTTCTTTATAAACCTATAAAACATCACACCACATTCAGCCATTTCACCTTTCTGCTCTCCTCTTGTCTGTCTGTCCCTGGGGTAGTTTTAGATTAACCAGCGGGGGAGTTTCACCTGCCCCTCTGTCCTCTTTCCCCTCCTCCCACCCTCTTTCTCTCCCTCTCTATCTTTCTCTGTGTCAAAGCATTTATTGTTCCCAACCTTTACTGAGCGACTTGGAGACACCTGGACAACTTCGTAAAACTCACCTGTCAGTCATGGCTCATAAAACTAGATACACAAACCAGCGTCTTTAAAATTTGGCTGGTACTGACCTATTTCTATATAAAATGTTAGGGACTGGATAGTGGATGTGATGACAAGATAAAATGCAGTCTAATTTTTAGGCTGGGCTTCTATAGCAACAGTTGTGTGGAATCATCCACTTCCTCATTTTCTAGTAAATTATTAAGCTTATTTCTGCTATCCAGGACACTTTTGCACACAGAAAAAAATTATGTCCTTCATGGGAAATAACATTGAAAGTAATTGATGGAGGAAAGTGATATGAAAGTTTTACAGAAATTAATATCATAATATTAATTGTGATGACTTTTTTTGTAGTTTTCCATGTTACTCACCTTTGCCTGCAAATAGACCCACTTTTATTCTCTGGCATTTAACAACGTGTGGGTTGTGTGGTCCTCTGTAATTTTTCTCTTTAATTTTTTTCTGTTATTTATTATTATTTTGCAACATGATAATACTTTTTTTTAGCTTAACATTGTTCCCTCATTGTACCGTAATAGGCCTGAAGAGGTTTTAGATGTCATCCATGCAGGTTTGAGAATTTTAGTGATCTCTCCTGGGCCCTATTCGAACCCTCTTTATGGTTAGCTGTAAGATACTGTCCAATTCTCAGCCCCTAAATCACTCACGCTCCCACATGACAATTCTCCATACATACACAAAAACATGATACAAAATTGTATACAACAGCTTGACTAACATGATGTGACGTGCAGTAGTTTCATTAGCGGGATGTACACTGACTGTGTTGTGATAGTGCTCTGAAGGGGGAGTGACTTAACACACAGAGCAAAAAGAGGGGAGACTCAGAGTGTCAGAAACTAAAGTGAAACTTATAAAATATTTCAATACGCTGTTTGGTAAATATAGCATTTTCAAAATAGTAAAAAGTATAGATGGTGATTTAAATATGTTGTGTGTTGGATGGTACAGCTAATCAAGTATAATGTATGAACCAGCACATTTCTTTAATAATTCCAGTTCCAGTTTGTGTAATTAAAAAAAATGGCTTAGGTCCACAGCCTTGGCTTCAGATGTGTGATTAATGCAGAGCAGACGTTCTCATTACTAACAATTTGGAGGTCATGGCTCTTTACAACATTTGTGGAGTTTCACTGTGGTAAAGAGTTTTTTTTTTTTTTTACAGTGCTGCTTTCTCTCTCTCCAGACTGCACCTGTGAGGGGCCAATGGGGGTCAGCACTGGAGGTCTGCCCGTAAAACAAATAACTGTCTCCTGTTTAAATATATACAAGCCCCTATTTCCCATACTGTTACACAAAAGATAACAGTTTATAATTGTATGTTTTATAGATGTATGACAAGATTTCTCATACTCAGTTGTGTTTTCATCATCACAACAGTTGTGTTTTCATCATATAAAAATTTCAAACTTGATTTTAACATCAAGGAACAGACTCAATACACAATACCAGTTCTGATACCACAATGATAATAAAAACACTTTCTTTAGCCAATAGAATGTGATTTTCAACATTAAATTACATTATTTTCTTTTATATTACCATGTGGTGTTGTGTCTAAGTAATCCTTCAGACGTCTAGGTATGTACACTGGTATGTACAGTGGTTTGAGGGTGTATACTAGTTTATGTGGTCTTATACTTTCTTACATATGTTCTGATACAGTTCAAGAACATTCTAAAGGAAAGGTTAACTTCTGCCCTGTGAATGTGTCTTTGATGGCTGCTCAAATGAGTACTTACGCAACTGTACTTGTACGCTTTAGTATGAAGGAGATTAATGCCCAAAAGACTCCAAGAATTTAAAACACTTCCTCATTGTTAGAGATTGGAAAATTCCCCACTTACATTCACAATTTCAAGTTCAAACCATACATTCCTTATTCTTCCTTTATTCTTTGAAACACAGCTGAACCATTTAAGCTTGAGTCAGAGTTCCAAACAGAGATCCATGGCACAGTATTAAGTCAAGGTTCTTTCCTATTGGATGGTTGAATGATTTGAATTCAAAAGACCTGGGAAAACAAAGTGCAAAGGCGGAGAGAGCGAGCCGGGCTAATTCACAACAGCTGATACAATATGAGAGAGCCGGAGAGGAAAGGCCAGAGCCACAAACACTGGGCAGACGAATCAGACAGACATAACATACTCTACAAGTCTATGTGTCTATGCATGCTATGGGGAAACCAGGGTCCACTGGGATAGGATTGGCTCATAATGGTTTTCAAATTGTGGTACAGGTCCCACTGGCAGTATATGTGGTTTAATCATGGTGTAGTCTTTATATTATTTCTGGTTTAGTCAAAGCCTAGTTTAGATTTGAGTTCTTAGACCAAAAGGCTAACACTCGATCATAATAGTGATTTGAGATCCTGCTTCAGATCTGGTTTGAACCTGGTTCAGTCCTCCTGATTTGGATCTGGCTAGTTAGTCTCAGTGTAGACCAGGTTTGGTAGAGGTGAAGTTCTGATCATTTCTGTCCTGTGATAGTCTTGCTTTAGTTTCAGTTTAGACCAGACCCTGCCCTGTTTTTTCTTACTTAGTTGTTTGAATAAGTTTGCGAACTACCGGGTTATAACAAGATTATAGAAATAATGTTAGCTTGATCCAATCAGGCCCCCTCCAAGGCCGTAAACTGGAGTCATACACAGACAGTCAAATGCGAGCAATGGGCTAAAAGTAAAAACAGGAAACGTTTAAAAGGCCCTAGGTCCAGATGAGGAGCGCCTTGGGTTAACTGTGAGTCATGTGATGGTTATTAGGTCTTTACACACTGAACTTTTAGTCACAGCGAAGGACCTACCCAACATGGCCACCAACACGTGGAAACACATTCACATAGTCTTCATAGTTGATCATAGATAAGTAAAGGCAGTTTAACTTTTTCCAACACGCTACATTTTCCAGCATTCTTCCATAATCCTTCACACATATTAACTGTCAGACTATTCAGATAGACTATAAACTGACAAAGGTATGCAGTGAATTAACTATAATGTGTCATGTGTAAAATGTTGGGAGAGATAGTGCTTCTCAAAATTTAAATCAAACTAAGACCTATATTATGCAAATTTGACTCTTGTGAGCTTTGAGCCATGTTAGAATGTTGTTACTTCCTAAACATACCTGAAGTTGTGTTTTGTTTCATTCACACATGTTTGACTAACCTTTTATTATTAGCCTGTCAAGCTCAAAATGCTCTGTTCCTCCTTGCAATGTCATGTAGTGGTAGTTTTCAAGTTAACTACCTTTTGCCTTAGAGATAGAGAGAGATTGACAATAGAGATTGGCAATTCTAGGGGTAAAATTATCCAAATGATTCTAGTGAAGGTGAATAAAGTTTAAAAACACAGTGGAGCACTGATGGAGCACATCACAAGGTGGAAGTTTTCTGTTTGAGAGAAGAATTGAGGCTATATATGCGGGGCTTGTGTGTTTAACATTTGTGAATGAACATAATAACATGCCTCAAAAAGGCAACTATTTTCTCAGTCAAGGAAGGCTGTGCTACCATATGCATAAATCATTTTTAAAAATGCATTATTTCTGAAACTATTATATTGTAATACAAAGGGAAATGCATTTTTTTTTTTTTTTTTAATCTTGCTGGACTTTTTAAAATCACAAACAATATAACAATGCTTCTATGTTTGTTTTGTTCTAATTCTCTAATATTGATCAATAACGAACAAAAATTCACTCAAAATAAAACCGCTTTCTTTACTCTCTGCAATTGTGTCAGGCTCTCCGTAGTAAGAAACATTTATGACTTTAAAAATAAGTTCAACAGTATCTTAAAATAGTAGACTCAAATTGCCTGGTAAAGTACAGTCTAATGTCTTGATTATAAAGATACAGAAGATAAATGATAAAATCCAGGACCCGCCTCTATATTAGATTACACTAATCTAATCTTCTCTCATTCCAGAGCAAAGCTTGTTACCGCATAACCCTGTAAGAAGCATAACTGGCAAAAATTAGGCCTAGTTTCAGCTTTTTTCACAAGACTGAAGACGTTCAGTGAGCAGGCGGTCTGGACTGGAACAAGTCCATCAGTGAAGACTCGCTGACGTGATGAAGGAGGAAGAAGAGGACATTGAGTCAGAGAGTGATAAAGACGAGCCAAGCTGGAGAACGGAGGAAGAAAGGTGTGAAGGAGGAGGCGAGTGCACAGAGGAGGGAAGCGTCATAATTTGGGATAGTATTTTATTAATCAGACTTATAAGTTTATTAAAGAAAAGGTATTACGCAAAATGTATATATTTTTTTAGCTTTCTACCATCTTATAAAGTTGTTCCCTCATTAAAAAAACATACCTGAAGAGGATTTAGATGTCATCTATGCATGTTTGAGTATTTAAGCAAACTCATAAATATGCTGTTTTTGGGGAATATAACCTTTTCAAAAAAAAAAAAAAAAGGGTAACATGGTGATCTACATATGCCATGTGTTGGCAGTTAATGCCCCTTAGAAGTAAAATACCCCCTGTTTAAGTGCTATATAAGGCTACTGTTTTGTTTTTTGCATCAACTATTATAACTGTGGATCAACTGGACTATCGTCTTGTCTTGTATCTTTGCTGTGGATCTTATTTGTACTTGGATGTTGCAACAATACAATTTCCCCATTGTTGGACAAATAACTTTTCTTATCTTTTCGGATATATTTTATTTATTGCAATGACTTAAGAGTTTTAATATGTGTGCTGAGTATTGATGTAGGCATTAGGTTGACTTTGTTATTCACACATGTATAGAAAAAGGGTTCACTATGTCATTTTTTTGGGTGGAGGATTTGTCAACTTCTTGTTCCCATGGAGATGATATTGCGTGACCAGGAATGGAGACAAGGAGGTGACGCCACTAGGCCAAGTTACAGGTCAGATCTCGGAAAAAGTGAGTCCACTTACACAACTTACACAGTACAAAAAGGTCTATAAAATTATTTGTGCAGTGTATTCAGCCACACTTGCTGCTTTAGCCTTGTCATAGGGACTAAGCAGCCTTTTAGAAGAATGCCCACCTGTACTTCGCCCTGCGTCCTGCTCACATTTGCTCCGGCAGCTGCCCCAGGTCGAGGGCAGGGGCCAGTGTACGGGGGTATGTGGAGTGGGGATGTTGTGGCCGCGCCCTGTTTGTGTGGTGGGACGCAGACAGCTGAGATTCCGGTTGCGCCCCTAAAAAAGACCCGGAACGCCAACCATCCCGAAAGGCTACAGAACACACACACACACGCCTAAAAGCAAACACAGTAGCACCTCTTATCCACAGATGGGACGTTTAGAAGCAGAGGCATGAGAAATAGTGAGGAAGTTGAATGGTAAGTGGATTACAAATATGAAATGGCATTCCCTGGTTGGTCCCATTCATCCATTCTTTCTTAAAAAAATTGACTATTTAACTTTTCTGGTAGGGGGTCCATCCCTTGCTTGTCTCCATGGAGATGCTATTCCTTTGTCTATAATGTTTCACAATAGGGCATTAAACCTAAATCCTATCCTGCGTTTATTTATTTATTACATTAAAATTTATTGCTCAAAAATACCTTGAAAAACAAGTACTGGAGCTGGGACACCTCTCCACAGATCTGAGCTGCAACTTTGCTTGCTTGTGTCCCCTGCTTGTCTGCATGGAGATGAATAAGTTTAATTATATGCTGTGATACAATCAAGTCAAATCAATAGCGTCTCCGTGGTAACAAGCATTTCGCTGACCCTCCACAAAAAAGTTACATAGTGCATCATTACGTGGATTTTTAAATTTTTTTTATAATGCATAGGATTAGAAGAATATGACAATCCCTTCAAACTAACACAAGACAAAACTCAAGAGGTAAGGCAAAGTAACCATTATATGAGGATTTGTATTCCAATCTAAATGCCTAATCTCACTTTCCACTGTTAAAACGCTAATAACCATTAATCAAGACACAGGTCTCTACCTCCGTGGCTCTTTTAGTCTCCGAAGGCAGCTTTGAGCAGTTTAAACAATAATCTCCCTGAAATCCTGGTCCACTCCCATGACCTCTCCCCTCCCCACCCCCCTTACCCCCCAAAAAACTGCAGCCTCTTCTTTCTAAGCACTGCTATGACATCATCTCTGTGGATTGGAAATAGGGTCTGTCGGGGGAGGGGAGCAGGGGCCAGACACATGTTTAGGTTTGAAATGGGATCAGTTACAGTGAGAGAGGGATAGAGGGATAGAGGGAGAGAGGGAGAGACTGATAGTGGTAGAGAGAGGGAGGGGAGCCAGAGTGAAGTGATGGAGTTGTTTTTAAGTATAAATTTTGGGCTTCTTCCACAGTGAACTCATGTTGTTATAGGTCCTAAATATTTTGCATTGATATTTTATGTTTTATTATTTTTGGCAAATTTTGTAGCCTTTGCTGTTACACTGAGGCATGTGTATCATAGAAATGGCATTTCCCTTTTCTCTTGCTTGGAAGCACAATTACATCCTTCTCCAGGACAATAGAAATATTATCATCAAAAAATAAGAAAATGAAAACAAGAATTTGTGAAATACCAGTCCACTGCATTAGTCTTTTTGCATACTTTTTGTCTACTGTTTTACACTTGCAAATAATGTTATATTTTTCATTCAAAAGGATATAGTCATTTGTGACATTCATTTTTCTAATCTATTTTTTATATAAAACATGTATCATCATTAGTGACTTCAGGACTATCTTCAAGAGTACTGCTGTGTAGGCCTCACAATAATTACCACATTGTCCAGGGGTTCAATATATGAAATCTGGAACAACGTTATGAGGCTCAGAGTTTATCACGTGTTCATTTCCTTTGGATTAATGGGGGGATTTTCAGCTATTAATGACAGTTATTTATTTGTAGCTGAAGTTTGTTTTATAATGTTATACGTTTTGAGAAGGGCTTATGGAGATTATCCTGCTTTAGATTTAGTGTATCAGTCATGTGAAGTAGTTAAAGTAGAAGTAGGCCAATTTTGTACATTTAGAATACTTTTTGGGGGATAATTTTGCTTTATGGTTTGGTTTCAATATTATCATTTATCGCCTACATTTACCTAAGCAATATATCACACTTCAAAATGTGTTACCGTGACAGGCCTATTGCTGTGAATACACCAATGCTCAGGAGTGCTCTCTTGTATGTCATAGATATTAGTACTGCATAAAGCATTAAATTGCACAAGTATAAGTATGTCAGTAATGGGTCATATGGAGGACAGGACACAGCCCCTCTCTCTCTCTTCGGTCTTATCTCTGGCTATGCATCTGGACTCTGGCCTCGTGACCTCAGCTCCACACTGACCTGCTTCTTCCTGTCTATGTTTGACTTACTTTTGTGCCTTTTCTTTCACATTTTGCCCCTGATGCCCTCTCCTAGGTGCCCCTGTATTAATAACTCTCGGGTTGCCCAAGGATTGAGTGACAGACAGAGGATATTCTGACCCAGCAGCAGTCAGTCGCCAGCGCTGTCCACACCTCATCAGAGAACGTATGCCCCCCTTTAAGAAATGACTTTAGACAAGTGTGAGAGGGGCATTGAAACTCTTTAATGATTTTTTGGGAGTTCAAATCAATAGGATTAAATCTTGTTCTTGACTGTAAAGCATCCGAGTATAATATATAGTACTGTATGTAGTCTTATTATGATGTGCCGTTATACCAAATTCTTACAAACTAAAGTCTATGGTCATGAATTGTTATGGAAGATCTTCTGACAACAGACATTTCATGCATACATTTTAGATCTCCAAGCCACAGTAGCAGAGACCACAGTAGTTCAAAATATATTGATACTTTGCAGCTGATGTACATTCCCCTGGGGGTGTGAAGCTAAATCTAGGCACAGCTCTGTCTGAAGTTTTGTTAGACTTTAATCTGAACTTTGTTTTAACACAATCTGGCCATAAAGAACTGACTTAGTTGGAACTACAACAGGTGAGCTGATTTGTGCTCTTAAACAAGTCTCTCGCACATAAAATTACATTCACATTCTAACTAGCATTAACCAACAGTTTTTCAGTTTGTCTCTCTCCGTTTTGCTGAAAATCAAAGACCAAAATATGGCTATGAACACTTGTTTTGATCACACACTCCTGAAAATGTGTTGATTAAATCCTATTTTAAATTTTTTCTTGAGTTTTCAGATTATCTTAAAACTTTTTGGAGAGTGTTTGCTAATGTGCCCATTGTGTCTCTATGGTAACCGCTGAACATTCCTCCATAGAGTTACATGTAGAACACCTCCAATGTGAAGTCACTGCAAACTATTAAGAGTAAAATGCCAAATGGAATTCATTCATCAAATGGGATGCACAGTAAAAATATTATTAGTAGCAGTACTGGTAGTCATTTGCCATCATCATGCCATCATTTGTCATCACCATTTGGGGACAAAATTTTGCTATCCAAGAAAAAATAGCACCATTGCCATAGCAAGAAAATATTAGATTAGTTAGATAATCCTAGATAATAGTTAGATAATAATCATGGATCTGACATTAGTTTGGCATTGAGCTTCAAAATAGACTGGTGTATGAAGGACATTCTGAGCCTGACCCTGTTAAAATGAGGCACACTAGCACCTATATGCGCCTGTATGGCAGCAGCACATATTCTGTGTTTAGGACATGGCCGGGGTCAGAGATGATGTTCTTGGCCAGTCATACAGTGTTATTATGGTGTGCAACCTCAAACAGTCCATCCAGGGGTTGGACCACAATCTCCAAACATATTTTAATCAAATGTATCAGTCCCGATTTTGCAGTGAGTATATGTTTTGAACAGTCCAATGTCCTCAAATTGGAGCTTATAAACCATAAAGTGAAACCCATGAAATACTGCAGCATTTAGATGACATCACAACATTCTTCATGTCTAGAATATAAAATGGAAAGGTTAATATCCAGTCCAAGGGCATATCCACCAATAGAAATGACCAGGTACAACATGAATGAATTTTCCTAATTAATATTCCTCCTGAAAAGACCATGCAGCACTAAGCAATGGAGAAATTTTTGAACCCAATAGAAAGTACATGCAGCACATTAACATAGGTCTGATCTGCTTGTGTTCAATAGCAGTCCATTTAGATCCACACCCTTTCATCTCTCAACACCTTTTTATCTGTTCTGTTTGTTCCCAGGCATGGCCTTCTCTCATCGGCAAAACTAAACTCAAAAACAACAAACGCACTGAAGGAACAGGCACCGTAGGGGAGTTAGCGTCCCGAGATGAGACAATTAGGGTGACACTATGGTAAATATCCCTATAATGAAATTAACAAAGATGAAAAGATGGTGAAATGGGAGAAAGCTGTGCATTATTTGATCTGCCCCCACACACATATACACACGCAAACACGTACACACACATGTAGGATTTCCATACTGCTTGGGGACATTAGAGTGACATACACTAATTTCCTGGAGGCCGATCCTAACTTTAGCCAGAGTCACTACTTGCCCAACTTCAATCTAAACCCTTACCTTAACCTAATTTAACCCATATCTGAACTCTTGTCAATCTAATAATAATTTACATCAAAATGAACTGATTTTAGTCCCCACAATGTAATAAATGCCCGCCCACACACTCAAACACCAAAGTCTCCAAAGGCATGAAAAAGATGAGCTCACTTCACATTAGTCATCGGTCACTCAAACACAGCACAACCTTAACGGGGGGACAGAGGGAGACTGCAGATGGGACCGCGACTGAGAGGTTTGAACACTTAAAAGGGTTTAAAAAGGACAGGAAATGACATCATAGAGTAAAAACGCGCACATGGTTTTCAAATTGTGGCTTTATGTAGTGGTACTGATGATTCCTGGCAGTTCTGACAGTTTAATCGTAGATCTGCTCTGGTTTAAACTTTGATCAAGACAAGTTAAGATTTGATCTTGGGTTAGTTCTGGTTCGGTGCCCGTTTTGTCCTTAAAGCCACACCGCATAACATTTCTGGGGAGAGACACACCACTTTCTTGGAAAATTCTCACCACCAGAATAATTTACAAGTCAGGTCTGTGGAGAGAAAATCCCACTCGCAGTAAGTAAGAACTCACGTTTTTTTCAGAGCATTAATCACTGGTTATAAAATTTTAACAACTATTTAACGACTGAAATGTTACACAGTAGGACTTTAATTAGTAACACATTAGCATTTTAGTCATTGTTTTCATCTGATTAGATTTTTGTCCAGCTAATTCAGAACCTATTTGAGAATGCAACTTCCAAACCTGAGTTGACAAAAGCCAGAGATGAAGTAATTAATCAAAATGACAATAACAATAAATGGGAGACTTATAATTACCAGCTGTCATCAGCCTCAGTCTATGGGCATAATGTATGGGACATATATTTCTGAGACTTTTTAAAGAAGAGGAAATGACATCATACAGTCAAACTGCTCTTTGAAGCTGATTTAGAAGTGAAAGAGGCTCTGTGCTCCTGAGGCTGCAGCAGTAAAACAGTGAGGGGCACATTCCTGACGCAGCTCCCAAACCACAACAATAATAAAGTCAAGTTCAGCATTAAACACAGCTGTGCGAAATACATCTGCAAAGCTCTACTACTACTACTACTACTACTACTACTACTACTACTACTACTGCTACTGCTACTGCTACTGCTACTGCTACTGCTACTGCACTAGGGCTGATACTAGCATCATTATAAATTCAAAATCACAATAGACCCTCTCAACTGTTGATGGCATGTTTAAAACAATACTCTTCTACATCAAACAAATAATAGAAACTGGGTTATAGAGTTAATAAGGCAATATTCCAGTATAAAAATATCATATGCAAGTTTTGGAGACATATATTTGATACATTCTTTGATATAAGTGTATTAATTCTGACAAACTAAATAAACGTTTACATCTCTACCAAAAATGCCAAAAACGTCCATTATTCAAAACTGCCACACCACAGCAACAAAAGAATGATCTCCAAACCACACACTCCTCCTGTTCAGAAGTGACTCAACTACATATGAAGCATTTTAAAAGATGTGTGACTCAGCTGATGAGCGTGTAAAAGCCTGGACGTACAGTGTGGTCTTGAACGCACCAAACCCCTGTCTGCAGCGTTGATGAGCTAGACCCCCTCAGAGAGAACAACCATGATCGATGACACACACAGCTGCATCATGGCTCACGTTACAGCACTTTTTCATTCATCAGTGGAAAATCAACATGTTCCACCACATTAATAATAAGGTCTTACTGGTCTCTCCATATAAGTAATTTCACACTTAAGTACTATAATATGGATTTTCCAAGTTCTTTAAACTACTTTGAATACTTTCAAAAATACAGTTTTGGTGCATAGGAAGATGTTTCCCGTCTAGACCAGGTGGATGAAGGGAAACTAACACCTGACCTTGTAGTTAGAGGACACTGGGCAAATGCATTCTTTTACTAGTGCAACAATTTTGATAAATCAATACATATTTTCATCAACAGTTCTTCAAGCTCAATCATAAACTGTAAAATGATCGTGGAAAGTCCATGCTGTGAAGTGTCTTGTCAGTGGAGAATGCAAATAAGAAAATTGACGAGCTTCATCATTTTTAGCCGGGTTGAAACAGATGATGAATGGAAAATGGGCAAAGTATTTCACATGTGGTTAAACCAAAATGTTCATCCTACCTTGAATTCTTGTAGCTGCTGTTTGATGGTGTCCACCTCTGTCCCCACTACAGCCTGAGCTGCAAGCCCCTCCTCCGCCCGTCCAAGCATGCTTTGCAGCTCGGACACCAGGCGGTAAAACTCCCGTACACGTTCAGAAGCATCTTCGATCTGACCCAACCGGGCCTGACCACGCTCACTCAGCTAAAAGAAAGAGATTATTTATTTTATATTTTGTCCGATGTTTTCTTACTTTATATATATATATATATATATATATATATATATATATATATATATATATATATATATATATATATATATATATATATATATATATATATATATATATATATATATATATATATATATAATAAATATATCGCAAAACGTCTCGTTTATATTATGATAAAAATGTAGGCCATGTCACCCTGCCCTAGTTTACTAACAATTTTAAGTTACCCTTTAACGTTAGTGGAATTTCACTGCTGCATAATAAGTTTCTCTCATTCACCTTGCCTGCCTGTCGACTCAGCGCCTCTGTTTCTCTCCTCAGGGCGAGCAGGTCTGGAGATGACCCCTCTCTGCGGAGCATGTTGGTACAGTCCGTCGCGTGGCCCTCCAGTTCGGACCTAAGGGTGCTTAGACGGGACAGAAACCCTCTGAGGGCGTCGGCTTGAGAGGAGAGGGAGTCTGCGTCCCTCCCCACGGGGCTGAGAGAGTCCAGCTCATCATCCAGATCAGCCAAACGAGAGAAGACGTCCCGCACATGAGACTGCACCTCACTGACGCCCTGCAGACGTGACTCCAGGGACGAGCAGCAAGACTCAATCTGAACAAGACAAGATGGAGTAGATTAGTTAAGAAAATGCATGAATTTGACTTGTTTTACTCTTACCTTTGCCACATTTTTTGTTCTTTATTTGTAAGCTCATTTATTAAAAGCTACAGTATGTAACTTTTTAGCTAAAAAATAGACTAAAACTATATGTTGCATGTTTTGTCATTTTGATTGTGTTTACTGCACTGAAAAATGTAGTACATAAGTACAGCCTCTTTAAGGCAGCGTTAACATTGTGTAGGTAGCGGAAGTCCGACCTGAAACTTCCCCCTTGTTAAGGCTACTGCTCTGTTAAAACCAGGGGCAAGATACTGCTCTCAGAATTTAAGTGGTAAGACTCATAACACAGCATACTATTTGCATATCATTGTCCCTATATGGAGAAAAAAAAAAACTGTATTAAATAAACTAAACTAGTGCCAGACATGTCAAAATTCCTACTGCATTGGTTTACATTTCACCCTATGACAAAGTGTTACATGTCCACAATGACCATAAAAGACAACTGTAAGCCAAAGATCCAACCGTCCAACAACTGCGGACCTGTTCTGGTTTATCTCAATGTTAGGACACTCAACACTATGCACCTACACACAAATACATGCACACCAAAATAACCCACACCTTCTCACTGGACCGCATGTATAAATAGGCCTACTGCTTTTGCATTTCTTCACTCACAAGCTCATAAATTATAATTGCTACTCTATCTAGGCACCGCTGCCACCTATGTCCATGATGTTTCAATTTGTGCCCTGTTAACATTGGGTTTTGAGTAGTTTTCATTGGCAGTAGTTTTGCCCAAAGGGGAAATATTCAAGACTGTGTTGATAGCTAAAGCTGTGCAACAAAGATATACAAACAAGCCACTTTTTTTTAAACATTTTATAAGGTGCTAAAAGAGTCGGATGCCCCGGAGTATTTGGGCAAGCTTTAGGCAAATAAACCTAAGCTCATATATCAACAAGGTGGTGATAAAAGGTTTTTCTAATATTGACATAATTTTAAAGGGATTTTTGGTTTGAAAAGATATACACTAAAATTGCAGTTAAGGGGGTATTTTACTTCTATGGTGTATTAACTGCTAACACATAATGTATTTAGATCACCATGTCACCTTTTATTGTTTTGAAAATGTTATATTTGCAAAAACAATGTATTAACATGTTTTATAAGTTTCACTTTCATTTTTGACGCTCTGAGACTCTCCTCTCTTTGCTCTCTGTGTTAAGTCACTACCCTTTCAGAATACTATCACAACACTATCAGCGTGCATCCCACTAATGAAACTACTGCACATCGGATCAGGTTTGTCAAGTTGCTGTGTAGTTTTGTATCATGTTTTTGCATAATTATAGACAACTGTCGTGTGGGAGCATAGAGTTGTGGGCTGAGCACAGAATCTTCTTATAGGGCCCAGGAGAGATCGCTAAAATACTCAACATGACATCTAAAGGCATGTCTTTAGGCATGTTTTTGATGAGGGAACAACATAATTTGGTAGAAAGCGTAAAAAAAAAAAAAAATTAAATAAAAACATTTCACATAATACCCCCTCATTAAAGCTCAGCATCTCAGTAAAACCATTTCTAAATGTATAACATTGTTTAAAAAAACACAAGCTGAATATATAAAGTAATATTATTAAACACTTAAAAGGTGATTCAAAATTTTCCAATTCTGAGTAATTTAAACATAAATAAATAAAATAAAATGAGCAAACTTCACCTTGTCAGAAACTTCTTCATACTCCTTCTCTGTGTCTTTGGCCTGTTTCTGCAGCCTGTCGGCCCCTTCAGTGCTGCCACCTGGTGTTTGTGGGGCGTCCTGCACCAGACCCTGGGCCAGGTCTTTGAGGTAGACCACCTGTGGCTGGAGTGACCGCAGACTGTCCTGTTGACTACGCAGTCTCTCCAGGCTCTTAGCACTGCACGCCTATAGGGACCACACACTATCATTAGCAGGGGTTACATGTAGCATAAATCTTCACACAAACGACCTGTCAAAATGGCAAATTTCACAGAAAGGTGACAAGTTTGCAGCCCTGTAACACAGGAAGCTCAAACCCATGCATTTGCTACGCCTGTGCCTTATGTACCTGTGGTCCGAGTGCCTCCTGGACCTCTATCTGGTGCTTGGCGGCCTCCAGCCTCCTCTCCACGGCCGCTCGGCCCTCCTCAAACTCCCTGAGGCGTGAACTCAGCTCCTCCAGGTGGGACGCCCTGCTGTGGACACTCTCACCCAGACGGTCCACTCTGCGGTTCAGCTGGGCCTTCTCATCTCGAACCTAAAAGAGTAGGAGTAAATCAAAATAGTTAAGACTTGTAATTTAAAATGCTCGGCAATGGTACCCAAATGGTACTGTAGACGCAGCAACTGAATGAGATGTGTTTCCTTGATCACCACTAATACATAATACCGGTATTTATACATGGGCTGGGTGGTTGAAATTATTTGCCCAAGAACACAACAAAAATATTCACTGGTCAGAGTTAGGATTACACTGCAAACCTAAGACCACGTGTGTTGCTGTTTGGTTGGTTGAGACAATAGGCAGTTAAAAGTAACCCTGAATGAAACGAGATAGATTGTTGTAACGAGAATGCAAACTAAGTGTAATGTAAAACCCACTAAATTAGACTGGCCATACTGAAAAATATACAAACAATATTATACTTAATGTAAAACCTTTAGAGAACTAGCCTGTACCTCTTCGTCACCGATGCAGCACTGCTCTAACAGCTGATCGGCTGCGGTGTTAAAAGCCTCCAGATGCGGTTGTCTCTTCTCCAGCTCCAGCCCCAAAGCTTTGGCCTTAAGCAGACACTCATCCAGCGCAGAGGACTCCAAGGAGGGCTGTATCTCTCTGTCCCTCTCCTCACAATCTGACAACCATGGCACCAAATCACACTTATGCTGCTGATACGCCTCTGCTTTGATTAGCGTACTCTTTAGTTTATTTTCCCGCTCTGATATTTTTTCATTCAGCCCTTCCCAGTCTCGTTTCAAGCCGGTGAGTTGGCATTGTAGCGCGGTTCGTTCATCTCCTCCAGTTGGTAGAGAGGCTAAAAGTGAAGCGCCCTCAGCCTGGAGTAGCTCATAGGACCCTCTCTGGCTGGCTATGCCTCGCTGTAGATCCTCGGTTTGGGACAGGAGGGAGCGGAGGGCCTCGGGTTGGCAGGGCAGGGACACACTAGAGGCCTCTTTAAGATCGGCCTGTTTGTCCAACCATGACCGGAGCTCCTCGAACATCTGCTGGAACTGTTGTGTGGAGGAGAGGGCCGCCTGCAACTGGGACAGACCATCAGCTGGGAAAGAAAATAGATATAATTTTAGATTATTCTGGCAGTTTAGATGTCTGTAATAATTTAATTTCTTGTGCTATGAATAATCAGTATTTGATAATCTAATAGCAATATACTTTTAATATATGAAAAAATTACAAGACCATTTTAAATCAAGAGCCAGCCATTTAACATCGACATTATTATTATCAGTTTTCTGTATGGTTTGAGAGAGTAGATGCAGACCAGATCAGTCATTTGATTTTTAATAATATTTTTAATACTACTTCTTCATTAATATTCCACTCACCAGCGCGTTCCTCCAGACTCCTCAGGGGTCCGCTCACACTGTCTAGCCTCTTCTTGAGCTCCTCTTTCAGGTAGGGTTCAACCACGATGGCACTGAGCTCCTGGCACAGCCGCTCTGCCTCAGCAAGCTCTCCTCTCCTTCTCTCCAGCTCAGATCTGATCTCCCCGGTCTCCTGCAGCCTCTGCTTCAGGGCCTCGGGCTGAGCACTCAGAGAGGCCTGGCTATCTAGTCTCTCTCCCAGAGCAGAGACACTGGAGGACAGCTCCCTCAGCAAGCCCTAAGTAAAGGACAGGTTATACATTTTGTGTGTTCAGCTTTTCTAAAATATATGAACTATCCCACTGCAAAATAGATGACTTTTGCATCTAGAAACACGTTATATAAACTTTTTTTTTGACAATGTCTTTACTGGAAAATCTCTATAAAGTGGTTAGCTCATGTTTTCTAAGTACATTTTACAATCTACTACTATTGGATTAAAACATGATTAAAATAAAGTATCTTGTGCTTGACTGCTCTTACCTGGTATCTCTCGCTGGTTCCTTGTGCCTGGTCGATGTGGCTGGCCCTTTGTGTAAGTCTGTCCGTGAGTCCATCCCACTGCTGGGTGATAGACCCCAGCTCGGCCCTGACCTCCCCCAGGTCAGAGGGCTCCTGAGAGGGGTCGGACTGAGACAGGATGCCCTCTGCCGACTGGGTCAGTTGATCAAACTGTGGACGCCGTGTCTCAAACTCACGCAACATGAACTGGAAATAACAAATTTGAAAGTTAATATGGTTAGAACTGGCTATTAAGGCTATATGTTATTGAAAATACATATATTACAGTGGAAAGGACAGAAACGTTGTTTCATCAAGGGGAAAAAATGAAATATTAATAACACAGTTGATTTATTGATCTTTTTTTTTTTAAACAATAGAGGAACATTGGAATAGTTACTAAGCCAGAATCATTCTTAATAAAGTATTTGTTCATTATGAATTAGGTCTTTGTTCAAGTTTTATTAAAGAGGGGGTATTTTACTGGTGTTATGATGTATTAACTGCTACCACATAACATATTTAGACATGCCATGTTACCTTTTATTTTTTTTAAATGCTATTTTTGCCAAAACAACGTATTAACATGATTTATAAGTTTCAGCTTCAGAACACTATCATAATCACAATCAGCATGCATCCCACTAATGAAACTACTGCACATTGCATCAGGGTTGTCAAGTTGCTGTGTACAGTTTTGTATCATGTTTTTGTGTATTTATGGAGAATTGTTGTGTAGGAGCATGGGTAACCGAGGCTTGTGGGCTGAGAATCTTACAGCTAATCGTAAGGAGGTTTTGAATAGGGCCCGGGAGAGATTGCTAACATACCCAAACATGCATTGATGACATCTAAAATCACTTCAGGCATGTTTTTGATGTGGGAACAACATTACCAAAGACCTTCACTGACCTGCACTTGCTGCTTCTGCGTGTTGAGCATGTTGGGGTCTATACTCAGGGGTCCCAGGACACTCATCATCAGCTCTTTTTCTCTGAGCCATGGAGCGAGCTGATTGGCTGCTGAGGCGAAGGTGCCCAGCCTATCAGCACACGTCTCCAGCTCCTTCTGCCTCTGTGCTGCCGTCTGATTGGTCGTCTGCCATCGCGAGTCTGGGGAAAAAGGCAATTTAGGTATTTAGGTCAACAGTAAAAAGTGCAATAAAGGTAGTTTCTTGGAGTATCAAACCAAATTGAGGTCATATTATATTGTTTTTCATATAGTCTTTGTCATATATAAATGGGATTAGATCTCTTATGCATATGTAAGTATAGTGCAATACCGTGGAACATTTCAGTAGTTACAATTGCAATAATAATAATAATAATAATAATAAAAACTGCAAGCAGTGATAAAGGCCCTCGCCACCCCTTGCGACCGCGGGGTACACGCCACCGCGGAGATCCTGCCTTTCGTTCCCGCTTACATCGCCCCTCCCCCCAAAATCAGCGACTGAGTAATACTACTCCATTCACTCCAATGACACCATTTATCACATTGTCACGACTGAACGGTTGGAAATAGAAGTTTGGCTTCATTGGCTTTTTTCTTCAGTATGATGAGAGGAATACGTGTACCAAATTTCAATGGTCTATGACAAAGTAAATATTTTTCATCCTATTTAACCAAAACCCATGTATTTCAATGAGAAATGGTCATTGACTTTTTTGTTCAGTATCAGAATAGGGATGTCCATGCCAAATTTCAAATGTTTGTGACAAAGTAATTTTTTTTGTGTACCATTTAAAATTTCAAGAGGGCGCTGTGGAGCAATGTAATATTTGACATATGTGAATTGCATGTCTATGCACTCAGATGAAAATTTTGAACAAAACGTATATTAATGTCGGGAATTAGGACACTGCATGTTTGAGTTACGGGCCATTTAAAACTTCAAAAAACATCTTTTTTCTTTGCAGGCTGGCCACACCCACATTTTATGATTTAGGAAAATACAAGAGAGTTCCCTATAATCCCACATGGGTCTAGTTCTTTTTTACCAATTTGTAAGTTTCTTGAAAGAAAATCCAAGGCACGAAAAATTCAAATGTGAGAGGTAAAATTTTGGAAAAATGGAGTTCCGCCCACAATGGTCGACTTCCTGTAGGGTTTAGGGTGGGGTCATAATATAATTTTTTACTTGTCTTGACATGTTCTATGTTTGTAACAAATTTCATTTGTCTACGATGAAAAAGGTCTCTCATTGCCGCAATGTATTTCAAATTTTGAGGTGGCGCTATTGAGTCATTTTGATACATTAATTTTTTTGAACATCAAAATAATACATTTTTCACCAACCTTGAATTTTGGGTCCAATAAAATTGACTTTTCGTTAACGTTCAGGGGGTCAAAAGTGGATTCAAAGTCGCGACCAAAATAAAAATAAGAAGAAGAAGAAGAATGGAAACGCATTTTCCACCCATTATTTTTCTCCTAAACCATAACAGCTACAGTCATGTGACTTTCTCACATTGTGCCCCATCACAAATAAGGCCCCTGTGAATTTTTTCACACGTCCACGACAAATCGCTTGTCTTCTATGAATTTTTGAAAATGAAATTTGAAGAGGGCGCTAGAGAGCCATTTTGTGAGAGAGTGCCTTGATTTGCATACCATTGCGTTCAGCTCACAAATGTGCATAAACGCTGTATTAGCATTTTCCCAACAAAAAATGTGTGAAAGAGAAATATTTTATTGAAATATTGCAAAAATTGCGATTTTGTTGAAAATTCACCCTGACCACACCCAAAGTCATAATGAAAATGTAATTGTTAATCTTTAATCACACATGGGTTTAGAGGGATTTGGCCAAATGTGAAGTGTTTGTGATGAAAACTGGGCGAGAAAATGTCCTGAATGTGAGGGTGTGCACTTTTGTCGTTCCCGGGTTTGATCCAATATGGCCGGCGTCCTGTACATTTTAGGGCGGGGCCATAATATCATTTTTGTCATGTCCCGACATGTACTATTTTTTGATGTGAGTTTCGGATTTTTACGTCGACTTTTTTCCGAGTCGGGCTCCCATTGGCCCCATGAAAATCAAAGTTTGAGGTGGCGCTACCGAGTCATCTTTCGTTATTTTTTCTCGGGGTCTTTTGTGACAATTAGAGCTCGTCGAGTTCTAATTTTTGACACCACTCACTGCCATGTCGGGGCATGTTTACTACTTGATTTTTGCCATTTTCCGGGTTTCGGACGCGGTTTTAATGAGTCCCTCGCCGGGACGGAGTCCCAGGCTCGGGCCTAATAATAATACATTTTATTTATATAGCGCTTTTCAAGACACTCAAAGACACTTTACATAGAAGAACAATTTGAAAAAGTACAAAGATAAAAACATTTAAAATCAATACTCATAATAATTAAAGATTAAAAGCGGCTTTAAACAGGTGAGTCTTTCGGTGTTAAAATATAAAACTAATATTAATATAAAACATATTAACTATGTGCAGTGAAAGATATAGAAATACAGATTGAAAATTGGAGCAAATGGATAAATAATTTCAATGTATATTTTCTAGTTTTAGTCTTGCAGATGTTATGAGCCAGAAGTGTGGCTTCTTTCCTGACACCATGTGCATTGCAACTGGATCTGTAAGTCCAAACAATACCATCCTCTTCCTGAGTCCCTCCTACATGTGCTTTTCTCAGCCTGTGACTTATCCTCTGGGCATCTGACTTTGCCCATCTGTGCATTATGAAACTGAAAAACCCCCATCTACAATTACACCTTAAATATTTCTGTCTGTTACCTCATCCGATCAGCGCTCTGGCGAAAATATTAAATCGTGTGAGTACCGTATGTTTGGCAGCGACGGTTTCTAGTCTGGCACTGCATAAAAGTAATTTTGGGGAAAAAAGGGTAATCAGGTGTAAGTTTTGAGAACAGATGATAAAGTATTTTAGGTGATACCTTTAAACAAAGGGTGAGTGCCATTGCGACATAGGGCAGACAACAGGTTTATATGAAAGATGTTGCTACTGTCAATTAGCGCATATGTTATCTGTGTAATGACACATCTTCAACAATGCTACAAATTATAATAACTATATATTTGTTTGCGCTGTAATGAACACCTTCATTGTCATATAAATGAATTGCAATTTACAGTAATGACACAATAGCCTTGAAATAGAACAGTAAATGGCTCTGGGGGGTACAATTAATTTTGCAGCCTTATTTCTACATTATTTCTAAGTCACTACTAAAAATGTTTCCATAGTTTGCAGTCTACATAATTGCTTAGAGTTTGGTTTAAACATATTACCATGAAAAAAAATAAAAATGTGTACAAAGAAATTATCATACAGCACTACTTATGCTATTTTCATTGTATTACAATCACTGCAGTAAAATAAAGTGCGACCCCTAAGTGTTATAAATGTCTGTGTATTAAAATGAAATGGGGCAGCCAACACAATCATTTTCTAGTCTCATCTTTCTCTAAATTGACAGAGAGTTTGACTCAGGTCCCAGAGGCAACATGGTCTTTGTTACAGCTGCTTTGCTTTGGGCTTTGAAACCTAAGACCCTGTTAATAATGATTCTACCCACATGAGTGTATTATACAGTACAGTTTTCTTCTAGTACTTTGATATTACCTTATTGAAATAACCATACTCTTTTGACTAATTTTACCACTATGAGAAAATTGATAGGTGACAAAAGTTAAACAATAGATATTTTAGAACCATTTTGACTACTCAATCCATCTCTGGTTGTTACTAATCTATATTTTCCTGAGGTCATTGCTGTTGATACAGTTAGAGCTTTGGGATTCTAAGGACACATACCGATCTCTTGTAGCTGTTGTCGCCAGGACTCGGCCTCTGGAGACTCTGGGTTTTCTGAGATCAGTTTCCTCAAAGTGTTCTTCAGCTCCTCAACTTTTGCAGAGCGCTCGGCCAGTTCAGACAGCAACGCCTAGAAGGAAAGAGTGAACGATCATTTTCAGAGTATGAATTATGTCATCCTCATCAGGTTTCTGGTATGGAAGAGAGTTGAAAAATATTATTGACACTTCACATCTGATATCATCAACATTCTCTGGGGGTGTCATGATAACTGTAGGCACTGCTCTGTCTGAAGCTCTGTTACTCAATTTAGAATTTAATCTGAGCTCTGTTTTAGCTAGAAAAACTGACTACAACAGATGAACTGATTTTGAATTGTTAAACAAATCCCTAACGTGACATGACAGTCAAAGCTAACTTTAGCATTGTCTAGCTTTAGCATTAGCCAACAGTTTTTCAGTTAGTCACACTCAATTTTTCATTGAACATCAAACCTAAATGAGACCATAAATATATAATATTGATGACAGGCTCCTGAAAATGTGTTTTTAAAATCCAATCTAAAAACATCTCAGGCTGTGTTAACTAATGAGTGCATTGTGACACCATGGTAACTGCTGAGCATTCTGCCACAAACATAGATGAAGAACATTCCTAGCGTGATGTCACCGCAAAGTATCAATAATTGATGAGTGTTTAAAATAGTGGTTTATAGTCATTGTCAATTTTGGTGGGCTGAATGAGTCTACTATAGTATAGGGGGAAAAAAATGTTAAAGGTGCCCTATGCAACTTTTCACAAGCGGATGGCGAACCCTCCGGCAGAAATGTAACATACTGCACCTTTAAGGGAAAACATATAATTTGTCTTTTTCTGTTGACATTAAATCAACAAATTTACAACATATTCTTCATATCCTTCATGATACCTTGTTCTCTTGAGCCTGTGCACGGACAACCTCAGACTTGGATGGTGAGGCCACCTGTGCCTGGGTGAAGCTGCTCTCCTTTTGGGCGAGCCAACCCCTCAGCTCCTCGGTGCCCTGGGACGCCTTCTGCCTCAGCTCCAAAGATGACTGCTGTTTGGACAGACGCTCCTGCAAGTCTGAACCCAGGGACTCATATCTGCTGTTCACGTCTGATACAGCCACCTGAAGTTCTGTCAAGTCTGAAAAAGAGAAGGAAAAATCTGTAGTTATTTTGAATAGTATTAAAAATGTGGGATTTTTTGTATATGCTCAGAGAGATCATAATTTGATTAAAAAAGATTAAACAATACATCAAACACTATTGGATTGTATCAATCCAAAATGAATGAAAAACAATGAAAAAAGTTTTGTTAATAAAGTTAATAAGAGCAAAACCATATATTTACACTATGTAACATTTCTGCTGTCAGGGGGTCTGCCCTTCTGCTTGTTTGCATGGAGATATAATTGCTTTGTTTGGAATGTTCCACAGTATGGTATTAAATTAAATCTTTCATTTATTTTATTTATGGGATTAGGGTTTAACTGCTATAGAAATAATGTGTTGCCTGGTTATTACTACGGAGATACGTTTGTAATGCTAGTAATTACTGTGGAATTGAGTTATTTCTGGCCACGAGTATCATAGCAACCGAAGAGTCAATCAGGATCAAGGGTGTTGTAGGTAATGCCTCTCCCCGTAGTAAACGATATCAATCAAACCTGTTGCTAATGCTAGCAGGAGTGACCTTGACAAAAGAGGGCAGCTCATTAGTCTGTTATGTTCATATATTGATTTACAGACAAAATAGCTAAATAAACCCCCAGTATTATGTAGAGCAGATAAATATGAGCATTTTAACACCAAAATCATGAACCTGACAGCAGCAGTTATAGAGAGAGGGGCAATGTTTTTTCAATAGAAAGTCAATTGGAGCTGGAGCCGATGGAGCCGGAAGAACGCTCATGCTCACTTCCTATTTGGAACATGGCGGCTAGCAGGCTAGCTATGTCCATTAATATATGGGTTGAACAAACTTGGGTCAGTGGTAGTAATAATAACTAACTAATACATTTCCTTACATTAAATTTTTTATTATTTTTTATTTTTTTAAGTCAAAGAAACAATCAATACATTTTCCCCATCCCTACAACTGTATGAATATATATTTTAAACAGCAAGCTGGCGTAAATGGCAAGGCGAAAAGACAAAAGACAACAAACATTTTTCTATAGAGTTACAGACGCCTGGAGTAGCACAGACTGTTACCTTTACATGTGTGAATGCCATTGAGACTGCTGGGACCTGACGAACCATTGATGTGAGGGGCACCTGAAGGGAGACACACAGCCACTGAGACAAGAACAACAGGAAGGCCACATGACACAGAAGCTTCAAATGAACAATGATAATACATAAAAATAGCATGCATGTCAGAGATGCTATGTGGAGTTAAATCAATAGAAGCTTTGTCAATGCTATTTCTTACCTGTTTTGGTTTGTGGAGCAGTGATATCGATGATAATGGTCTCCAGCTCTGAGCCTTTTTTGTTCAACTCCTGAACTCTAGATTTCTGAGACTCCCAGTCATTTAACAAGTCCTGAAGAAAGACAGTTTATTATTAAAGTGAGGATAAATGGTAATAATTGTTAACACATTGCTCCCTGCATTAAGTCACTCCACCTGCAGAGCGCTATCACAACACAGTCAGCGTGCGTTCGACTAATTTAACGACTGCACATGGCATCCAGGTTGTGAAGTTTTAGAGTATTGTTTTGAGCACTGAAAAGGCTTGTACTTGTAAAAAGCGTTCAAATAGAGTCTGGGAGAGGTTGCAGCATTATTCAAATATGCATGGATGACATCTAAAACCTTTTCAGGCATGTTTTTGATAAGGGAACAATATTATAACCTGGTAGAAAGCTCATAAAATGATTTTGCATACCGTCTCTTTAATACGTTCATCGCAAAGTCACTTTTTAATGTCTTTTCAGGGTATTTTAAAATGTGTTTTATATTTGTGCAGTTATAAGAAAGTAATACATTTCCATCCACTAATGTTCAATCAACAGAATAAACTAACCTTAAGCTGCTGTACTCTCCGCTGCAGCCCATCTGTGTTGAGGCTGGTCTCTTTGGCGGGAAGTTGGTCCTGCGCCGTTTGTAGCCACCTGAGGAGGGAGCTGGAGAGTCCACGGAACTGGTGCAACTGCTCCTCGCAGGCATGGATCGCAGCAAATCTGGACGACACAGAAGAAGAGGTTGATATTTAGGTTGATAATCAGTTTGAGGGGAATATGACAGAATTTGGGATGGTATTGTTGAAACAACTGGAGACAGTTAAAACCATACTTCGAAACATTTTCCGTGGATACAGATACATTCTTTGGCTAAAAAGCTACATACTGTGGCTTTAAATTGGGAAAAGCCAATTCTAAATTTTTCCAAGCCAAAATATCAACATCATTAAAAGTAAGCTTGAACAAAAACAATGAAAGAGCTAAGCCAGACCTAAACCAGCTTGCTTGTATCCACATTGTCCTATTTCAGGGCATTTCTGGGAAGATGGCAGAAAAAAAAGCCTATCTCTGCCTTGGCTCAGAACGAATACAGTGCTGTGATATAAAGCATACAGTTATGTTTTTATGATATAATTATAGAAGAAACTACATGTGCTACAAAGTGCTTTTGACAGGCCCAGGGGCACTGCAGTGCTGACACAGCTCTGGCCTCTCTAATCTCAATGTAGACAAAACAGCTCTTAGAAGTCATTTGGCCCGGGACAGTGTCATTATAATGCTGCTATTTTTCTCCCTTGGGACAGAGAAGGCTGAGACTGGTCCAAAAGTGTACAGGACACACAACGAGCCGTGTCCACTGCTTATATTAGCCTCTAACAGCAGCCCAAATACAGCAACTAAACCAGACCAGAATACACATTATATTTGGTTGTATTGTTTTAAAAATGCAAAATTCATTGAAAACAAAGTATTAACATGATTGATAGTTTCACTTTCGATTTTTGACGCTCTGAGTCCCTCCTTACTTTGCTGCCTGCGCCAAGTCACTCCCCCTTCAGAGCGCTATCACAACACAATTTGCTTTCATCCTGCTAATGTAACTAGTGCACATCATATCAGGTTTGTCAAGCTGTTGTGTACGCATAGGATTCAGCAGCGTTGCATAGTCTTTTTGTAACAAATTTTAAAAAAAATCCTCTACTTGCTAGTGTGACCTGCAGCTATTCATCGGAGGTGCAGACAATTTCCCGGTTCTGATGGCATTTATGGTGACACCAGTTCCCATTGGGCATCACATTTGTTTAATTTATTAAGTTGTTTTAGATGAATATTGCGATTTTAAATGTCCAAACTCTAACATAATGACCCACGGGTGTCATAGATTGGAACTATATCACAGACACAAGCACAATAGGTCCTTAAAATTATTTTCCTAGAACAGCCTTTTGTATTAGTCAAACTAGGACTGAACCAGGTCTACCCAAAGAAATAAATATAGGGAATAACTGGATCTGCAATAAACCAGAAAGTATGTTTGTACTGAACTCAACAGGTTGCAGCTGCAGTATAGTCCATGAACCCCTGCTCTAAGGTCCCAGAGGTGACAACAACTATTATTTTAGACCTGGTCACTTAATATGCGATTGGGCATGTTAAAACAGGACTTTTAAGTGGCAGTTAAATCCGTCCAATATCCCACACACATTCCGGGAGTTGTATTTTTAAAATCCCGTCCCCCTGCTGGTGCTGACGGGCCTTGCGTGTGGAAGCAGGGTCGGCATGGCAACCGGCGAAGGATACGGTTTTAGAAATGCCAACAGCAAAGGCACTCAACACAAAGTCACTGGGAGAGTTTTAAAAGAGCTAGGCTAATCCAGACATAATCCGATTTTATTTTTCACCAGCTATAAAGAGGAATACATTCAAATAACTATGTTTAAAACCAGGAATAGACAGTGGTTCAGTCCAAAAACATTCACTTATAATAATGAAACAGATTCATGCAATGCTATTTATTTGGTCTTTTTCTGTTGGGCTATTGCTTCACATTGAAAGAACTACTAAGCAGACACAGGAAGTTATTTGTCTGCCCAAAGACACAATAACAGTATGCATTGATTAAAGCTGTGGCTGAACTGTTAAACTTTTTGTTAGTGGGCGTATGATTAAATACAAGAGCCAACTTGTGGATGCATGAGTAGTCAGTAAATTGTATATTTGTATATGCTTTTAGAAAGTAGTATATATAATTGATTGACTTCATTAGAAAAGAACATAGCCCTAGCACCTGCAGTAGTAGTTTTTTGGAGATGGAGCTGCTTGTATTACCTTTTATTGACGCTTGTCTGTAGTTGGTTGAATTCATCAGAGACCTCTTTGACATTGTCCAATAGACTCTGAGTGTTGGTGAAGGTTTTTGATTGGCTGAGCTCAGAACCAAGGCCACAGAAAGATGTCAGCTGACCAGACTCCTGCTCCAACTCCGATTTCACCTCCTGAAAATCATGAATACAAGAGAATGCATTCACAAAAGGCAAAACAAAGAGAAGAGTTGAAATATGCAACTTGTACAGAAATAAAATGAGCAGGGTTAAATAAGCTGTAACAAAGATTTGCACGTGCCTTTAATTTACATTTTGAATATATGTACAATCTGTAGACATACTTTTATACAATTCCTTTCCCAAAATGTCCAGATATAATATCCGGTGAGCTGGTAAAGAAGGTGATATATTCCATTTGCAATTGATACAGTATATTTCATTTTTGTGCTAACCCTTGAACTTCAATCACAACAGGCAGCATGTTTTACACATTTCCAATGTATTGCAAAAAAGAAGATTATTACAGGGCGAATGTATTTAAAAATCTAAATATTCATGTGGAGCGTGTTGCCTGTGAGGAGATGTTGGGGAGGGTACATTTGGTGAATGAAGTAGAGATTGAGTTTTTGTTTGTATGTCTACAACTGTTTAAATGTTTACTTGTCTAAAAGTGTTTTTGTGGGTTTTGTTTATTGTGAAACAAAGATATATTCTAATAAAATAAATATTGCCTGACTTTCATCAGTATATTTTATTTGTTCACATGTTATCTCACCTCGATGGTCTGCCTGTAGTCCTCCACGCTGCGGTCTGGTTGTCCCACAGGGCTGAGGGCTTTCAGTCTGCTCTGGGTGAACACCCGGAGGTCCGTGCCCAAACGCTCATAGTTTTCCAGTCGGGGCAGCAGTGCTTTGAGCTCAGCCTCCCTCTCCGTTTGAAACGCCTGGGCTTTGGTGAACCTCTGTGTGAGCTGGTCCAGGGGGCTCTTCAAACCAGAGGCAGTGGAGGCATCTGAGCTCTGCAGAAGTCTGGATACGGCATCTCGAGTGGCATCAACACTTCCCTGCCTTGAGAGCAACTCCTGACGAAGTTTCTGTAGAGTAAGATATTTTAGATAAGCCATTTTCAGACTTTTAGATTAGTCCATATAGCTACAGAGCTTAAAACTAATAGCATCAGGATTTGACATCACTAGCCAAATATAGGTAGATTTATTTTCATTACACTTTTACTTTTAGCCACTTAAGTCAGTTGTATGTTATACATAATGTAACAAAGGCCCTTTAAAGTGCCCTTTTAAGTGTTTGATTAAACTCACTGGATCATTGTATTCACAGACATACCTGGTTCTGCGTCAGTGCCTCTTGCACAGCCTGAGCAGTGGGCAGGACTGGTGCTGGCTGCAGGGGGAGCTCTTCTAACCAGGACAGCAGAGTCTTCAGCCCCTCTTGGACACTGACCGACTGAGCCACCGCGGTCTGGAGCTGCTCCGCCCGCTCCGATACAGAGGAGGACAGAGAGCCAAAACGCTTCTCTAAACCATCTACAAGGACACAATATACCTAATTTAATCATAGAATTATGATTAAGTCCATGCTCACTTCAAACAGGAAGTGAGCATCAGAGAGAAGTGTTGCCTTCAAGCTCTGGTTGAAATTCACTTTCTATTGAAAAAAATAATTTTGGTCTTAAAATATTTGCATTAACCTACACTAAATACTCCTGGTGTTTCTCTATTTTGTCCGTAAATCAACATATGAACATTAATAAAAGCAGCATGACAATATGTCCAGATGTGCTACTGGCTGATAACAGAGGATAAATCACACACTGAGATAGCTGTCTGCTGATTTCACATCAAAAAGTGTCAGAAAAAAGTTGCCAATTACCAAAAAAATGTGCAAGTGGAAACAATTTTATTTAGATTCCCTGATAAATACAGATCATGTCAACAAAAAACAGGGTCCTCCCTTGGAAAACAACTGCACAAAAAAAACTGTTGATCCACCTCTTATATTACCATAACAACATACTAGATATTTACAGTATTTTACAGAAAGAGAAACTTTATACCCTTGAAGCTACAATGGACCAATGATTAAAGAATATATCTGACCTTGATTTGTTTGTAAAAGCACTTACAGGAACGGACCTTGGCTATAAATGTTGTAGTGTGTTACATGTTTCCCTAGCAAAGGAAAATAAAAACCTGCATTATGTAGCTTTTCTGGTGGAGAATCTGCCACTTGTTTGCCTCCATAGAGATGTTATTGTTTTGCCTGGTATGTTTAACAGTATGGCATTAAACATTACGACATTAAAGTCTATTAAAACACCACAAGGGAAAGTTACAGGTAAGATCTGTAGAGATGCAATAATGTTGACAATAAGAATGCATGTTACTAAATGCAAGTAATAAATACAAGATGATTTTAATATCATACTGTGCAACATTCCAGGCAAAGAATTAATCATGGACACAAGAAACTGGAGGACCCATCACTGGAAAAGTTATATACAACCACACAGTTTGTCCAATAGTTACCTGCAGCACAGAGGATGTCCACAGCTCTGAGGGATGGAGACTCTTCGGTGCTCACCAGATCTCGCCCGGCACGTTTCACCTTCTCCAGTTGGACAGAGCGCTCTGCCATTTCATCCTGCAACAACTACAGCAAGATTATAGTTAAAATGAAGAAAAAACATATCATCTTTTCAATTCACAATTATTACAATCACTGCTGTGATCGTAACAATTGTGTGGGTCAGTCTCTGAACTACAAAAGCCTACAGGAAAACAGGAGCACTAACACCTCCTGGATTGCTGTATATCTGATTGAATACGTACCTGGACTTGTCGTAGTGTGTTCTGCAGGTTCTGGGGGTCTGTGTCTTTAGTAGGTTTGGTGATGCTTTGGTTTTGTTCCTGAGTGCTGAGCCATGAGTGCAAAGACACCATCTCATCCTGGTACTGCTGATATCGCTCCAACAGGCCAGACAGACGAGCCCCCAACTCTGTGGACTAAAAGCACAGGGCAGGTTTAATATGGGTTTTTACAAATATGATAGCATGAATTACTAAATTGTTACCACCAGAACCAAGGGCTGTCACTGTTCTACTCCATAAATCTAATCTAAAATAATCTAATCTAATCTGATAACATAATGAAACATTTGGGGAAAACATGGAAGAAAAACATACTTACTGAATTGAAGATACATTATTTATACTGCTGATTCAATAACAAAACAAAACCTTTCAAGTTTCCCTATGTAAGTTTTCTGGTGGAGGGTCTGCCATCTGCTTGTCTCCATGGAGATTGCTATTTTTGTCAGTCTGTGAAACATTCCAGGCAAAACGACACCTCCATGGAGAAAAGAAGGTTTTGGACATAGGCCAGAGCAGAGTTTGGGCATCATAACCCTACTAACGCTAACTAGCATGCTAATAGCGCACAAGCCTGACTTCCTGGGCCAGTAGGTTTTTTCTTATGTATTTTAGCTTTAATGTCCGACCTGAAAGGGCACTTATAAACCAATGTTAGTGAGTAATTAGGATGCTCGGAATGCATAAAATAAGTGAGGAATAACTTTGGACCACTGCAAACCATTTAACGTGAGCTTATTCTGTCTTTCACATTTTTAATGACGTAAACGTCGGTCTCTTGAGTATTACCAATAAACCAATATATAAAGACTAGCTTCACCACAGCTATAATCAAAACTTAAATCTCTTTTCCAGAATACCTACCTTAGTATGCAGTGCAGTGTATCTGTGGTTAACATCATGTAGTTTGTCTGTGACCAGTTGTTTGGTGCTGTCCATAGCGGGATCCGATCCTCCCACCTGCTCCAGAGCCCCCTGCGCCGAGTCCAGAACCTTCTGACCCGAAATGGACACGAAACGCAGGTCTGCTTTGTGGCATATGACATCCTCTGACAGCTGTCAAGATAGATTATTTACATGTTAGTTTGAAAGTAAGGGCAAGGAATGTTAAAAGTGACATTATCACCATTATTATTGAAATAAATGTGTATATATGTATATATATATATATATATATATATATATATATATATATATATATAATATATATATATATATATATATATATATATATCTTTTATCTATATATCTTCTTTTGTAACTATGAGACTTTGTTCATCTGTGTTGAGATTTTGAAATGACTTACCAGTGATAACTATTTTATTTTGACTATTGTATCATTATTGCATGTTTAAAACTGGGATGTGTAACATGCAGTTATGTGAACATATGCTTTAAGGTCTATACGCCCTTATAACTGTATAAAGTGATGGGGCCAGTGCATTTTAAATTACCTGGTCTTTTTGAGTAATTTATTTTCTACCTTGTGATGACATGTGGTAATACAAGAAGTGCTGCTCTGTATTTCTAAACTCCATACACCTATTTGGATGATTTCAGCCATGGAATAGCAATTTCTACTGAACTAAACATAAAAGATACCACCACATGACATCACAAGGTGGAACATTTTGAGCTTTGGAAATGCAGACAGACTAATAACCCACAATTACTCAAACATGTGCAAATAAATCAAAACACACCTCGAGGGATGTTGTCTTGTATGTTTTATTTGTTTGTATTAGGACTTTAATGTCTTTCTTAATCTGTAAAGCATATTGAATTACATTACTTTGTGTACAAATTGTGTACAAACGGAGCTATACAAACTTGGCTTGCCATAATTCTGTGTTTTTCTACATATTGATAAAAATGTACGCAAAACTATGAAAATTTTTTTTTTTAAATCACTACATTTTCTTCCCTAGCTCTAGTTGATCATGAGATTTACAGTTACAGCCTACAGTGTAATGATCTGTATCAAATTGACTGAGAAACAAGTTGAAGAAAACATATGTAAGTCCCTAATGCGGTCCCAAGGGACTCCTAACAAGTGAAATTACCCCAGTGGCCCCTTTGTAATGTGTGACTGTATAAATCACAGCTCGTTTGGGCAAAAGAACTGAAACAGAGTCTGGGAAAATATCGCTGCTCGGGCAATTAAACATGAAAAGGGCCAGACTGCCATTTGTTTTCACTGCAGTATGAAAACTCCAGATGCTTCAAGTGATTCCTTTTCAACCTTTTCACAGACCTGGTATTCTCATTATGATGTAGGAGTGACGACTGCAGCAATGACCAAGTCAGGTCCAAAGCTCCAAATCTTGCTTAATACCCTCTATTACCTCTTTAATAATACATAGTCTTTGATTTATTATATTATAGCAAAGTGATCAACTGGCTTACAGACTTACAAATGATGAGGTAAAGCAGTTCATTTCTCCATACCTTTCGGTGCTCCTCCATTCTTGCCTTCAGGCCCTGGGCGTCAGTCTCTCCTTCTCCCAGAGACCTCAGCTCCTGTTCGGACTGATCCAGCCACGACACCAAGCTCCCGTGCTCTTGGAGGAACTTTGTCAGCTCGTCCTTCAAGGCCTCGGACTTCCTCAGGCGGTCCTGGGTTTAGACCGGATAATGGAGTTAGCAGGAATAGTTATATCAGTTAAAATTATTATAGTATATGAATATGTTTTCTGTTACTGATAAAAGTAATTCTGTGTCCAGTAGGGCATGTTAATATCACCATAATTTATTAGGTGGTCAAAGTTGTTTGTAGCCATTTCTCATAAGTAAAAGCAAAAGTTGATCTAAATAAGTGAAACATGGATGGATGGCATTTAAAACCTCTTCCGGAATGTTTTTGAACACTTTAATATGGTAGAAAGCTCAAAAAAGTCGATTTTTCATAATAACCCTCTTTTAAAAGCATATTATAATGATCTGAAGTATACATGTATTTACCTGGCAGTTGTGCAGCCTCTCCTGGTGCTGGGCCTGTAGCTGGTCCAGAGCGGCCCTCAGACGCCGCTTCTCTTCAGGGGGAACTGCTGAGTCGGGCTGCTCCAGGAGAGAGCGCACTGACTGGGACACCTGCATCAGCTGGGCCTGCTGAGCCTGTAGCTGCTTCAACTCACACTGAGGCAGAGACAGGGACAAGTGTAATAGAGTTTATATTATGAGCATTCAAATATAAAGTCATGAAATCAGTGAATAATATTTTTTACCCACTCCCATTAAAGACTTATGCTTGTGTGGTATAATTTGGACATTTTAAATTGCAATATTCATCTAAAACAACTTAATAATGACTTAGAAACAACATTATAACATAGATTAGAAAATAGTGTAATATGGGACCACAGTCCAATTCAATGTTGGACAATAAAAACAGCCAATGTAATATGCCGTGATAATTGCTTCTTCCTGAGGGGATTAACAATGCTCAAACTGACATTAAACCAAATGTCATCGGTTGCATTTTGAAACGGCTGACCTTTACTCCACAGTCTACGGCAAGTAATAATTGTGCAAAATGAGAATCTTCATACAAAATACATGCAGCAATTACTAGAAATCTTTAAAATATTGTCAGTCATTCAGGTCAAATTGAAAAGTGCTAAAACATGAGAGAACTGCTGTAAGATCATAGTAGTAGTAGTTTATAATACGACTTTCTAACCTGTAGCATGTCTGTATGTGACTCCACAGCGCCCTCTGATGGTGACAGTGCAGTATCGACTTTATCCAGTGTTCCGTTAAAACCTTTTCCTTTAGTTCCCAGTTGGTTGAGGCTGGACAGTTCATTTAGGAGTGTATCTATCTGTCCTTGTGTCTCTTGTAGCTCCTCCTCTGCCTTTGCCTACAATGAAAAAATATTTAATCTTTACCCAAACAAAGTAAATCTTAATATATTTTATTGACAACACTTTAACGGGGTCACTTAACGGCTTCCAACTAGCTACTAAAATGCATACATTTAAGAGGTCAGTTAGTATTTATGTAACATCTTTTTGCATTACCTTAAAACTTTATCAAAATCAAACTTTATTTATAAAGCTTTTCTTTATTTAACATTAAGTGCTTTACAGTCACACAATCATACAACACACACAAACATCCACACTCACAAAGACACACACGGTATCCATTATTCTCTTACCCTTTGTGTGTTTTGCTGGACTGTGGTGCTGATAGCTGTGTCCACCTCAGACAGTGAAGTATTTGCTGTATCTGTCAAAGCACTGTACTGCTCCTTCATCTTCACTAGCGCCCCTGCAGGTTATGCCCTCTCCTCTGGGCTCAAACTATCTCTCCTTTCTCAGCCAGTAGTTCCTCCACTGAAGCGAATGGCCTCTGCTATCCCTTCAGATTTGGACTGCAGCTCTTTTTGTACTTCCTGAAATGACAAATTTCAACATATTTTAACACTTTTCTGGAGTCTTCAGGGAGATGTTTTGTCTGTTGAAATTTGAAATTAAACATATTTAACTTCATAGAGACAATCAGGTCTTCTCAAGAGTTTTTAGCAATAAATAAAATAAATTAAAAAAAAGCAAGATAGGTTTAATGCCATTTGTACCTTCCAGGCAAAGCAATAACATTTCCATAGAGATAAGTTCACAAATTAAAGCTAGAATAAATCTATGCTGGGAAGATTGATGGGATAGATAGATGATAGATAAACTTGGAACAGACATCATGTGACAAATAAGAGGGATAATATACCTTTAGCTTCCTCTGCTTCTCCTGTAATGCGTTCACATCTCCAGACTGTCCTCCGGTCACGTGACTGGCCAAAAGACTCGCTGCTCCAGCCAAGTACATCGCAATACCCTCCAGTTTCTGAGAGCACTCGGCTTTCTGCTGCTGCACCACCTGACAAAAAATAAATAAGGATGAAATATTTAAGAAAATAAATTGTGAGTTCTTACAACAATATGTTTAGATTTTTGAAAATGAATTGCCCTTTTGCAGCTTCAACACAAATATTTGCAGTGCACTTTTTGTTTTGAGCATGTTGTGTCCACGTTCACACATTTTACACACAGATAATATTACATACAAACAGCAACAGATTGGCACAAGCAATACAAAGACAGATCAAACAATTCCCCTTTAAAATGAATTCAGGTGAGACAAGAATCTAGCTTCAAAAGTATTTGATCTATAATAGTCCCTATCTGTTTTCCATTGCGGTGACAAGTGATTTTCAGTCAGGAGCATCTGGAAGAGCAAGGCAAACAGGTTAAAAGCACACAATGTTAAATTACATGCAAAAGGCAAATTTGTGGCAAGACATTTTGTGAGAAGGGTGATGGTTCTAAAGCAGGTATGGGTAATATTTATTATTTAATTTTGTATGGAACTTTCTTGTGTATGATGACATGATAATGAAGATGAACAGTTGAAATCAATAGACATGGTCTTATATTACGCAAAACTGACTCCTCTGAGCTTTTAGCCTTGTTATTAAAATGTTGTTACCTTCTCAAAAACATATCCAGAGTTGTGTTTTGTTTCATTCACACATGTTTGACTAATCCTGCATTATTGGGCTGTCTATATCTCCAAACCTGAAAATGCTCTGTTCCACCTCATGATGTCATTTGGTGGTGGTTTTAAAGTTAGCACCTGTTTGCAGCCTAAATGGAACTGCTTTATGCTGCAATGCACTAGAATAACACCGGAAAGTGAAGATGTTTCAACAAAGCTAAAAAAAAATAGCTGTGGCTTCAAAGTTTGGAAATTTCAGAGATGCAAAATATTCACATGATTGTAGTGAAGGTGTATCGAGTTTAAAAACTAAAAACAAAAACAATGAGGGGCTTCCTGTATTACCACTTGATGACATCACAAGGTGGAACAGAGTGAAAATATGCAGAATTTGTGTGCTAAACGTGTGAATGAAACAAAGCATAACTCCATGTATCTTTGTGATGAGGAAACAGAATCATAACACAGATAAAAAATGTGTTTAACATAGGCAGGCCCTTTAAATGACGCATGATTGCTCTCTTAGAATGTGATCAAAGTGAATAGCATGCATTAAAGTGGTCATCTACAAAAACAGTATAAAGTGTCTCTAAGTTAATTTGAACATGATATTTTTGATGGATTATTTTATTCATAATATTAATAGTAGCATTTGTATAAATTTAGATTAATACCTTACATAGACCTGTCCTTGTGTACTCAGTATATGACAACTAATAGCATCCCAGGTTAGGTTTTGTTAAACTTGTAGGTATAATAACTTAAAAATGGAGTAAAGTTTGATGGTGATGAGAATAGTTTTCCAATTCATATTGACAAGGCAACAATGGCATGACAAACTAGGAAAGCATGGTGGCAATAAGCTGTTGAATACAAAGCATGTCTAGCTGATGCAGTAGCACAGCAGTAGCACCTCATGGACCCATTCCTGTTAATCCAAACCTCTCTCTCTTTTGCACTCTTTCTGTTCTTCTCCTCCTCTTTGCTTCTCTCCTCTCTGCGTCTCCTCTCCTCCTCTCTCTCCCTCTGAGCAGACAATGCTGTGGACCAGGCGTGGGCGTGGCCTGTTGCCTGGTGATAAGCCCCCTGAAGCTGCTGGAGCTGTCTCAGGACCCTCCTGCTCTGCTCCGGGCTCAGATCTTGCGCACGTTCTGAGATAAACACCTGGATGCTGAACGCTACATCGTTCACATCAGTGGAGCGGGAGGTTAGGGCGTCCTGGAGATTCTATGGGGTAAACAAAAAGGGACAAGAATTTCAAAATTTGTATAATATTAAAAAACAAAAAAAAACCAAAAAAAAACGTAATACAAAGAAAATGTATTATTGTAAATAATTAGACATATGACAAAACCTGAACCATAAAGGACAATAAAGGCTGAAGAAAACAATAGCATTTTACCATGGAACCTCAGGCAGAATTAATTTGCAAAATGAAAAAAAATTGCACTATTTATAAGTTATGCATTTAGATTAATGACTTCAGTTTAAAATCAATATTGAGCTCACAATTTACATTTGAAACAGATCCAGGAGGATTTGAGAAAAGACTGAAATATGAATCCCATGTGCTGTGGAACATGTTTGTGGTAGATTCGATTATGACTCTTGCAGACTTATTGCAAAAATAAAACCCATAAATATATTATAATGTTAACTTACTTTACAGAGTTGTAGCTGCTGTGTTAGAGGACTGTCCCCTGCCCCCTCCCGCTCCTCTGTCCTGTTCATCTCTTCACTCATTTTGGCCTCAGTTTCTCTGAGCCATGAGAGTAGAACCTCTGCCTGCCCTTCCAGAGATGAAAGCTCAGCCGCTACTGCCTCCTGGGGATAAAGAAAATAAATAAAAATAATGAAATGAAAAAAATTAAATAAATTCAGGAGTAAGGTTGAAACTAACCTTGTTTGAGTCTCTCTGCTCCTTTAGACTCTTCAGTATCTCCTCAGACAGACTCTTTGCCGCCTCGTAACCCCGGGACAAGCTACGCTCATCTTTCTCCAGAGCCAATAGGAGCTGAGGAGGTACATCCTCTGGTTTGGGGTTCAGGAAGTGTTCTGAAGCCTCCAGCTGTTTGTGGATTTGAGGCTCTAAATCTCGCAGTTCAAGGTCCAATGCCTAAGGATTACAAAACAAAAACAAAAGAGATTTAATATATTTAGAGACTAATCAGCTAATCAAGGGTGGGAATAAATGAGTATTTTAACTTCTTATTCCCTTTTCAGCGAGATCTGCCTTTTTATGTTAATATATGTATAATGAAAAATGTAGACAATTCTTTTGTGTTCTGAAAGATTGTTCATTTGTTAAAGTGGGGGTATTTAACTTTTATGGGGTATTAACAGTGAGCAAATATTTAGATCCCCATTCTATCTTTTATTGTTTGGAAAATATATATTTGCTAACAACAACGTATTGACATGTAGTCAAGAAGTAAGTTTTAATTTCGTTTTTATGGTCTGAGTCTCCCCTACCTTTGCTCCCCGTGTTAACTCACTCCCCCTTCACAGCACTATCACAACACAATCAGCGTGCATCCCACGAATTAAACTACAGCACATCGCATCAGAATTGTCAAGTTGCCATGTACAGTTTTGCATCAGATTTTTGCATATGTATGGAGAACTGTCATGTGGGAGCAAGGCTGTAGGCTTGTGGATTAAGCATTGCACATAATCTTACAGCTAACCGTAAGAAGGGTTCAAGTGGGGCCTGGGGGAGATCGCTAAAATATTCAAACATGCGTGGATGACATCTAAAACCTCTTCAGACATGTTTTTGATGAGGGAACATTTTGACATGGTAAAAAGAAACTATTTTACATAATGTCCTCTCTTTAAAACCCAATCAAACAATGTCTTCCATTTTATATGACCATAACAAACAGGTTATTCAACTGACCAAAAGACACATATTAAATCATTTTGAAAATATATCATAAAAAAGTATAAATTAAAATAGCAAGAAATAGTTTTTGAAACTGAATGAACCATTATTTACTATATGAACTTATTTAGCTCTCCCCTTTGAGATAAAACTGGTGAAAATATGTCACTCTCACCTCTGTTTGTTGTACGATGTCATTCAGGGCTATAAGACTGCGACCCACAGACTGCTGCTGCTGTTGTTTCAGCTGGACTTCAATATGTCTGACCATGGAGACTAGTGCCACTATCTGCTGATCCAGCTCCAAACACTCCTGCTTCTTCAATGAGGACTGCAAATCGCAATACAAAACAATGTAACAATAATATGTATTTTAAAATTATGTAATAGCTATTTAAATTTAACTATACTTGCTTAACTTACCTTGCCAGTTTTAGAAGTTGTAGCTTGGTTTTTCAAAATGGCACCCTCTGTTATTTTAATCTCCTCATTCAAAGGCTTGGTTTCTTTATCAGACTTGACATTTTGGAATAATTCTGTTGAAATAATTTCCAAAACTTCTCCTGTATCCACTTTTTGTTCTTCAATAACTTTACTTTCTGGCAGATTTACTGTTTGAAATTCATCCTCCATCTTTTTGTCTTTCTCTGCAATTTTCTCCATTTCCTTAGTTTCAGTTACAGACTGAATGTGAATGTCTGATTTATTTCCATCTGGATCAGTCTGGCTGAAATCTCTAGTATTTAGGAGGTCAGGTGACAGCTCTGGTGAGGCTTTTGTTAACCCAATACTATATTCCGCTGATTCAGTTGAATCTGACACTTTTTGGTCTTCAATTTTACTTTCTGGCAAACTAATATTTGCATTTTGAGTGTCAACAATATCCTGCCGTTTTGGCTTTAAAGTATCTTCAGAAATCACATTTGCTTCACATGGCTTCTCTGCACTGATAAGAGTGCTGTCCATTACAGTTTTTGCCTTTTTATGCTTCTTATGTTGTTTCTTTGGCTGGGTTTCTTTGACTTGTTGAATTTCAGACACGTCTTTTAATGGTGCGGGAGATACATTTTCAACATTACTTGATTCCACTTCTTTGGTTTTAACCATTTTATCCATTTGACCATTACTTCCTTGTACATCGCCACCTTGGGTCTGTGTTGTTAACTGACCCTTTTCTTTCTTATTTATATCTTTTTGTGTCTTGTCTGATCCCACACTCTCATCTTTTGGCTTAACTATTTCACTATGTCCATCTTTCTTGCCCACCTCTTTTCGTAAGGCTTGCAATTCCTTTGCAGCTTGTTTCTCACTCACTCCTTTCTCAAAAACCTTTTTCAAAATACTCTCTTTGGCTTTCATGACCAATGCTGCTTTTTCGTTCTCGGGCAAAGTTGATTTTTGAGGTAACATTCCTTCCTCTGTCTTAATTTCATCCTCTTGGAGTTCTACTACATTTTTAGATTTATCATTGGCATCAGTCTTCTCAACTTTCTTCATCTCCTTTCTTCCTTGCTTTCTTGCATCTGTTTTTTCCACTGATTGTAAAACTGGAGATTCTTTGACCATTTCAGTGCCATTTTCAACCTCTATCATTTGAATCTCCTCTGAGGAAGATATTTCATCATTAATTTTAGTTTTCTCAAATTCATTTACAAGTGGGACAGTAGCAGATGACTGTACAACCTCAGGGCATTTTTCAGTTTTTGATTCCAGTTTGGCTTCTTCAGATTTGAAGCCAGGTTGCTCCTCTAAACCATCTGCCACATTACCTCTGGCCTTCTTGTGCCTTCGCTTTTTCTTACTTTTGATGTCCATATCTTTAGATGGAGCAGCCATAACTTGTTTAGATAACTCAGCTTCAGAGGACATTTTGGTTGGAATTTGCAAAGATGGTATAGCTATGATGACATCTTTGTCCTTGTCTGTTGAAGCCACAATTTCTTCAATTTTCTCTTTACTTTCTTTTTCCAATTTTGAAACAGTTTTGCTTTCTGTAGCTGTAACATGTTGCATTGTTTCAGATGGATTTATATCAATTTGTATAGGTTTTACCGTTTCTGCTGGTTTCATCTTTTTCACCTGTTTTGCTTGTCCATTTTTCTTTGTACTTTCTTTAGCTGGTTTTGCAACTATAGATGCATCGTTTACTGCAGATGCATCATTCACTGCAGATGCATTTTTCACTGCAGATGCATCATTTACTGTATGTGCACCTAGTTCTGATTGAGAAGTAGAAGTAGTCGTAGGAGTAAAAGTTATTTTCTGCTTAGATGGCTTGATTTCTGCTGCGATTTTTTCTTTAGTTTTCTTTGCCTTGTCATCTCTTGCTTCACCAATGCCACCTTCAACTTCAGTTCCTGTATCTTTTGCCTCTTTAGTTTCCTTGACCACTTTTGAAAAGCTTTTGTCAGTTGTCAACCTTTTTGTGGCAATATCTTTAGTGTTCACAATCTGATCAGTCATCTCACAGACAGGACTTTCCAGAATTTCTACCAGTTTTGATTCTTCGATAACTCCTTTATTTTCCACCTCAACGCCAGTTTTTGCCTCAGTATGCACCTTCTTACTCTTACTTGCCATTTTCCTTTTTTCAACAGCCATCTTTTCTTCATCTTTAGATATAGGAGCCACACTGTCAGGACATGTCTCTACTTGTGTTGTTAAATCTTTTTTGATAGTTATAGCATCTTTCTCAGCTTTAGCAATCTCTTGCTCACATTGAGGGCTTACTTTGTCTAGATTTTCAACAGGTTTTGATGTTTTGATGTCAATTTTATTTTCAACTTGAATATCTGTTTTTGTCTGCATCTCCTCACTTTTAGTTGGACTTTTATCCTCTTCAATAATAATGTTGTTCGTATCATTGGACACATGGACAAGATATTTCTCTGCTTGGGTTGTTGTAGCTTCTTTTTCTTCGATAGGCATAGTCTCCTTCTTAGGTTTTGTAATATCTTTGTCGCTTTCCTTTGCTGGTTCTGAAATGTCCTTGTTGTCTACAGTTGCCGTTTCCATTATGTTAGTAATATCATTATCTTTAGACAACATGGGCAGCATTTTTTCAACAATTTCAGTTCTGTCTTGAGTTTCTAAAGGTTTGACAACTCTGTTTTCTGAGTTATTCTCAACCACATCTTTCCTAAGTTCGAGAGGTTTTTGTTTGGCGTCTTTAGCTTGGTTTGAAATATCGATCCTGTCTGCCACGATCCCTCTTCACTGTGTCCATATTTTCAGACGATGGTGTTGGCAGAACTTGGTCAGAAGCTTGAACAATTACTACCAGTCCCTCAGCACTTTCTTTATCCGGTGTTAAAACGGCATTGTCTTCTTTGACTGATTTCTCCACCCCATCAGTGCTTTTGAGCTCGGACATTTTGGAATAAACTTGGGCTTTAATTTGTAGAGAGTCAATTTCTTCCAATTCTTTCTCAATTGTATCTTTTTCAAGTTTTGCAACAATTGGACTTTCACTAACAGGTTTAATTATATCGTCATCTATTTCACCCTCCTCTACTCGAACAGATCCCTAAGCTCAAATGGGCTTTCCACTGATGGCTTTTTATCACCATGGTTAGACTCATCATGCTCTTTATAACCAATTTCAACTTGTGACTTGTCCATGGTTTCTTTTGCCAAACTATCTTGTAAATGTTCTCCAACAATGTCAGTTTCTTTATCATCAGTTTTCAATGTAGGCATCACTGTAGCCTTTCCTTCTAAAATTACATCATCTTTCTGTGGGACAATTTCTGCAATAGCCTTTTGGATCTTTTTCTCAACATTTTCAGCAAACTTTGAGAGGATATCCAATGACTTATCAGGCTCCACTTGCACAATTTCTTCTGCTGACTGTTCGGACCCACTAGATATTTTTTTGTCTTGTGCGACCACCAAACTACTCTCGTAAAGCAAGGATCTTGAGTCAGTATTTGAGTCCGACCAAGTTTCAATGCTGTCTGCACTGCATATTGATAATGTAATTGCTGGGCTGTGTTCACTACCAGAAGAAGCGATAGGAGTTGAGCTATCACCCAAGCTTTCTCTTTCTGTAGATGGCATTTTTTCAATATCACCTTGAGCAGTTTCTTTGGATAAGAGTCCTTTAGCAATAGCGTCACTAAGGTTAGACACTTTTTGTCCTGTAGCAGGATCAACTAAGCAATCTTCCTTTAGTTGATTGGTGGCTATTGTTTTTGCCATATCTTCTTGCACTAAACCTTTGCCAATCGCTTCAACTAAACTAACTCTATCTCCAGTTGTGATGTCTATAATACCTCCACTGTCTGCTTGGCTTTGCAGAATTCTCATAGCTGGGATGGGGTCAACCTTTTTAGATGAAATAGCTTGAGGAAATGTCATAATTACACCAGTTTTCTCATCTTGAATACCTTTAAATGGTTTAATTTCTAGGAAGCGCTTTCCAGTTTCAATATCTATCTTACCCTGGTTTGCAAGATCAGAGTAAGGCACAACACAAGCGGTTTGTGGGTCAATAACTCCTTGTGTTACAGCAGAAGATGTCATGGCATTACTGGCAGTTACTTCATCTATCAGACCTTTAGAAACTGCCTTGGTCAAAGTTAGCTTTTCTCCTGTGCTTGGATCCAAAATGGTGCCTGTAGATGCTTGCAAAACCATAGCTTCTTGGTTTGGTATTCTGCCTTGGTAGACCCATACCAGCTCCTCTAGACCTGGGGCAAGAGATCGGTCAACAAGTCCTCGGTCAACTGCATCCGAAACTGACAACCTCAGTCCAGATTCATGATGGATTATTCCACCTTCTGCAACCTGCTTAGCCAAAACCTTATAGGCATCTTCCTGTTTGATAAGTCCTTTTTGTAATGCTCTCTCCAACGGTAAGGGACATTTCAACTCTGGGTCAACTATCCCTTCAGTTTGTAGCTGTAATGTAGCTTTAGTCATAGCAATTTTGGGATCAGTATTTTTGCCTTTGTAAGCCTTCTCCAAAGCAATTAATGGCTCTCTTTGCTCCTCCTCAATTAGTCCCATATTGGATGCTAATGTCACTGACACTTTTTTGTCCCGGCGGAGGTCTACAATGCCCCCAGACACAACTTGTGCTTCCAAAAGTCTATTGCAAGTATTTTTATCAATCAGCCCTTCTTTAGCAGCTTCAGTTACTCCCAAAATCTTACCCTTTTTAGCATCAACAACCCCAGCAAGCGTTTTGTCAGATTTTAGTATACTCCACATGAGATCTTCGCCTTCTAGACCTTCTTGCATCAAATCGTCCAAATTTAATGACTCTCCAGTGCTAGCGTCAACAAAACCTCCAAATAAACCAGCTTGAGACATTAACTTGACCGCAGTATGGCCGGGGAGGATGCCCTGAGCTACAGCCTCATCTGGGAGTAGTCGGTCCCCTTCTGGAGTTTTCAGACCTCCTTGTTTAAGCTCTGCAACCAGTCGAGAAATTTCCAACTCCTCCTCAGTCTGCTCTATGGGCTTCAAGCTATCACCTTCAATAGCTATTTGGGGCACAATTTTGTCCATCTGAGCAGGATCAAGATCTTTTTTACTTTCTACGTTGAACAAATCAGCTGTTTCTGACTGTGAAGGGAAAGTAGTGGCATTAGGGATTTCTTTATTAACCAATGTTGAGAAACCTTCAAAATGTCCAGTTTCCTCAGTTTGATTTTTAAGGTTTTTATTCTTATCTACATTTTCATCCACTTGACTTATGTTTATTTTAGTTTGTTTATCATTTTGTATTTCTTGTAGTCTCACAATCTCGCCAGATTGTTTGATAACTTTGTCAACTTTCAATTTTGCTTGTCTTTGAATAGCTTCATGCATTTCAACAATTTTAGTTCCATCTTTTTCTACATCTTCTTGACTTGGCACACCAACAATTTCAGTTCCTACAAGCTGCTTTTCATCTTCAGAACATTGGTCAAAAGCTGCAACGAACTCCAGTAACTCTGTATCCAGCAAAACCAAGCGTCCCCCTGTGTGTGCATCCATGTAGCTATGTGTCATTATGTGAAATAGTAGCTTTTGCTTAGCTTCCTCCTCTGGATCTTGGGAATTTACAGATTGGATGTCCCACACAGGTGGACTAGGGAAAGATGACACCAAAGGAGAAGACGGAGGTGTAGAGGAACTTGTAGAATTCCAGCTCAACCGTGATGGAGAAAGAGATTGGTTTGTGTTGGGAATAATATCTGGAATATATGTGTCTTGAAGTATACTGACAATATTTGGGCCGAGAGTTTCCTTTGCTGTATCATTGAAAGGTAGTACTTGCAATGATTCTGGGTTGTACAAGGCTCCTACGGCATGTCGCTGACTTAGCATGTTTTTCGCTAGCTCCCCTGATATTACTCCTTGTTGTAGGGCTTCAGCTATGGGTAGGATTTCACCAGATTTTGGCCATAGCATTCCCATATAAGACCAAAGTGACTCAAGGACCAATAGCGCGAGATGAGGAGAAAGCAAGTCCCTACGAATGCCTTCTTCCAAATCCAAGCGTTCCCCATCACAGAACGGGTCAAGGATCCCGCCATGTTGCAGCTGTCTTGCTAACATGGCACAAGCTAGATCCTGGTCCATTAGCCCGTGGCGTACAGCCTCTTCAATGGTGAGTCTATGGCCGGAGCGTGGATCAGCAATACCTCCTGCAAAAAGCTGTGTCTCTAGAAGTCGGATAGTAACTTTTCGGTCTATCAATCCTTCTTGGACAGCTCTGAAAATTCCCACTTTTCTTCCAGAACGCAAGCAAACGGTACCTCCGGCTTGCTGTTTAACAGGTAGCAATAAAAATCCAGACTCTTCATCAATAATGCAGCGTTGTTGAAGATCTGATAGACTTAATTTCTCAGCGGTATTTGGGTCAATTAGCTCTTTCGCGTTTGACACCGAGTGTAATTTTCTAACAAGATTTGGAGTTAAGATTTTCATGTCTTCTGCTTGTTCAATACTTATCCTAGTGTCATTTGAATCTATAAGCCCACCAGAATTCAATTGCAATGCTAGTATGTGAAGACCAAGCTCCTCTCTGATTAAGGCACTTTCAATTGCTTTAACAACTGACTTTACAATTGGTTGCACTTTCTTTCCCACAAGACAGAGGGCGCTGTTGAGCTCAGAAAGGCACTGTTGCATGTGTCTGTTTACAAGTCCGGTATCTTCTCCCTGGTCAAGTGAAACTGGGAAACTTGACTGAGGTTCGAGAAGGCCACCCCAAACTAGCTGGGCCTCCAAGAGAACCAAGCACGTGTCCTGGTCGATGAGTCCACGCTGGGCTGCTCGAAACACAGGGAAAGTCTCCACTGTCCCCAGGTCAATCACTCCAGCAATGACAGGATAAGTCTAGGAGAGAAAGAAAAAGTAAAAAGTAAGCTAGAATTTTGGGTAACATTTATTTGGAGTTAATCAGATGTTACAAAAACTAAATAAAACTACAAGAACACCACAATCTAAATAGAAAGAAAAGAAACAAAATCCACAGCCAAAATTAAGGGATAATCAGGTCTTATGTGATTCCAGAGATACTTTTGGGTAGGCAAGCTTTTTAGAACAGTTATTGTCAGTACTGGTATATATCCAGTTCGAATAGCAAATTAAAGCAAATGAGAGTTGTTCTTTGTTTAAATTCCCCACTCTTTAAGTTGTCCACCACTCATTTACACTTGGAAAAATACTTCTATCCTCAAGTATCTAATAAAATCACATGCAAAATTACATGATATACAAAACATAAAATTGTCTTAAATTTTATGTCAAATAAAATTTTTCACATTTTTATTTTCAAATAAAATTACAAACTGTCAAATGTTAAATCTAAAAGTTCATTTAGACTCTAGAGTACTTACCACAACAAATATAAGCATGCAACAAAGCAGTAAAAGCACACAAATTAATTTAAGTGCATCTAAAAAGAGGGATATTGTGAAATAATTGCCACAATTTAATGCAATAAACCTTCCCAGTTTTCAGATGCACTTGTAAAATTGAAAAACACAAAAAGCCAAAAGGTAAAGAACTGCTCTAAACTTGTAGAAAAAACCAAAAAGTTAACGGTAAGAAAAAGCAAGCAGCACTTACCGTACAGGACCGTTTCCATGGCAACACATATTTGGGCTCGAGCGACAGGTGAGAAGCTGGTTGTTAGCACTGGGCATGCCACTCTCCACTCTACTAACCCTATATTAAACCTGTCTATTTTAACTAACTAAAGTAAATTAATATACAATTTTATTTGTATTTGTCAATACTTGTCAATAGACTGCACACGACCACTATCTTCTGCCTTTCTTTCCACTTCTGGCTCAGAGAATGGCGTCTTCTGTCAGCTGTTAGTGATTTTCAAGCAGAATGCTGGTTTAAAGTGTCACACACATTAAATGCATTAGAAAAAAACAAACATTTCACACACATAACACGCATAGTTTTCGTGATCTGGACACAACATGCTCAAATGGTGAGGTTTTGCATAGCTGGCCTTTGGTGCACCAAGATTCAAGTTTTCTAAAACATTTTACGACGTTTTAATATCATAATAATATATACTTAATGGATAGTCAATATGCTTCATTGTTTTAGACTTCATTGGCTTTCATATGTGATGCAATGAAACTAAATATAAAATGTGAATGTTGACTTTTTTCCCCCCACAAATTCAGTGAAAAAAATGAACTGCAAAGAATGTATAAATTCAATATAGAAAATATACATTATGAGCACTCTGCTTTGTATTGCCCAAAAATATTTTGACACTATATATTTGAAGCAAAATGGCAAAAACATGCATATAATAATGTATACTGCTTAATATAAATATATACAAACTACTCCTTGTGTTATCCTTACAAAGTTGCATCATTATGTAAGAACACACAAGACAATACAAAGTAAATACGATGTTGAAAACTAAAATGGCAACTAGAAACTACAGGACTAGGCTAACTGCTAGCATGACTATGGTAGCACTGCTCTACTGTGGCACTCCTAGGGCCAAATATTAGCCACGTTAGCAGTTTAGTGGATGAGTTTTTATTGTGATGATAATGACATGATGATAATGGTGGTGATGATAAGGCATCTAATGAACAAGCCATTTTAGAGGGTGGATGTGAAATGGACACACCATGCTAAAACCCAGTTCAGACAGTGGCATCTAGTAAACTGTGACACTTTTTATTCTTATCTATTTATCTTACTTTGATATAATCCAAAATATGTACTAGATTTTGTGTTGTCTGGACCCAATTTACAGTAAGTATTAAAATAAAATAATAAGCAGTTTTAATTGGTCAAGTCCCAAAAATGCATTTATTCTAGAGGCTAGAGTCTTACGGTTTTCAGGAATTACCTGTATTAAATATTTTTTTACTCAAATATTAGGATAAAATCTGTTGCAAAAATATCTACTTTATAAATATGACAGTAATTATTTTTGAGCCCTAGTTACTACTTACTACTAACTAAAAAGTAACTGAATGCCAGTCTGAAAAGGGTTGGTGCTCATAACACAAATATCAAATAAGTAAATTGTGATAAAATGAAACATGCTGTAGGACATGAAGGAGCTGCCCACACACATTGCACACTTAACTCGCAAGCTTTGACCAAAAATCAAGGTAACCATTTTTCATAATGACCCACAGTAATGCCGTCTTTCGCTAAACACCTCTCATGGGACAGTTTACCTTTCTCTCCTCTTCTTTGGCCAGCTGCTGCTCCAGTTGTTGCAGTTGTTGGTTGGAGGAGGTGCAGAGCTGGTTGTAGGTAGCCTTGAGGTCCTCAAGCTGTGTCTCCACCTCAGCACGCTCCTCTGGGGATAATCTAGAAAGACATAGGGGAGAAATGGATGGAGATGAGATACAGTATTATACATTTTAATTGTCCTGTATGTCTTAGAAGAGTTCCCAGCAGGCATTGTGGGCATTGCACAGAATCTTACAGCTAAACGTAAGAAGATGCATAAGACCTGTCTAATGAACATACTTGCTGGCTTGTTTAGACATAAGGAAGACTTCTGTGCTTCGAATGGCTTCAGCAACTTCACCCTTTTTAGAGGCGAGTTGTTCGGCAATAGCCTAAGTGGAACAAAAACGGCAAAGTTAATTCACTGAACTATAACCTGATATTGAAATAAAACGGACCCGTTATCTCGTACCTGTTGAGCAGCGAGAGAGGATTCTGCGTTGGGACCTCCTGCTCGACCCTGCAGCCCTTTGATCCATCCCAAAAGGTCAGACACTTGTCCCACTCTGGCCTGCTTCTCCTCCTCCACCTCTTTCTGCAAAAAACAAATCATAGCATAAAATAACCTCAAAATAAATGAATGAATGAATATAAACAATATAATACAGTTTTAAATGGTTAAAAACTCGCACCTCTTCTTCTTCCAGCCTCCGGAGGGCATCACTGATGTACTTCACATGTTGAGTGGTTAAAGTGACCAAGGCTGTGTAACGCGTGCGCAAGTCCATGAACTACAGACAGACAAAAGAATACACAAAGCAATTAAAACTCAAGCTTTACAGAGAAAAAAATATGATTATGGAAAATTATTGCGACTGTTGTTTACAATGCAGTTAGCATTTTTATGGATGATCAGATTTTTAAAATTCAAAACTTTGTATACAGTAAATAAAATAGTGAAAAGAATGTGTAATATTGCATAGTTTTCTATATTTTAGCTAGACAAATGACCATACATTCCTCCTTTTACGGCGGGGATTAGAAATATGGTCAAAATAGGGACACCTGGGACATTCTTGTATAAAACTGTGACAAATCAATGGTTTGAATAAATCTACCGGGACCGGGAACACAGGACTCCAAACTGGGACTGTCCTGGGTAAATAGGGATGTCTGGTCACCCTACATTTGTACCAGTCAGAATGCTTAATGTATATTGTGTCTATTAAAGTCTATATTTAAGTGGGGTAATAGGAAATAACAATAATATATAAAAAACCTTAAGTGTAATTTCTAATGACTATTCATGATCCATGGTTTTCAGAGTGATGAAAACTTGTGACGGTTTAATACTTAGCTAATTAATCTTTTAAGGTGTCATGTGATTGAAACCCATGAATACTAATATCAAACATTGAAAATTTGTATTCAAGCGCCATTCTACTTGAGTACTGACATAGAAAATGCAACCGGTGAAATAGTTTGGTGAGGTAATTGCAGCACGAATAGGTTAATGGGTCCTGGGTTTATTAGCTCCATATAAAATACAGTGTGATGTTTACCTCCTGAGTGATGGCGTCAGAAGAAGAGTGCAGCCTCCTCCTTTTAATGGATGATTTGTGAGTGGACTCCACAAAGGCTCTGTACGTCATTAGCTGCAGCTCATAATCCTGCAAAAGTATTTTTTAAAACGTTAGACCATGAAAAACATAAAAAAAAGACAACTTCCAATGATGAAGACAATAGTAACAATCTCACCTTCACAGCTGTACAGTACTGTTTTGAGTGAGTTTGACATTCGTCCAGTTTGGTCTGATTCTTTTCTATTTCAGCTACTAAGGCCTAAAGGAGAAAAATGGGGTTAATTTGTTGTTATACTATAGAAGACACTATGTGCTACTAAAGGCTGTAGGTGTCATGGGACAGAACGCATTTAAACATGAAAAGGGGGTGAAAGGGGAGCGTCATTCAATGAAATGTAGGGTAGACATCTAGAGTATCATGGACAAAGGGGCACTATGCAACTTGATGGAGGGTTGTACCTGCTGGTTTCCATGTAAATGTTACGGTTTTCTTGCCATGATCCAGAGTATGGCATTAAACATATGTCTTACATTTATTTGATTGCGTGTTGCATTACATTGCTAGAAAAATATCTTGAAAATTGACTTTTATTTTAAGCTCTGACCAGTAACTTCTAGTCTGGTAGGGTCAACTACTTGTTAGAAGCTTAATGCTATACTATGGAACATTCCAGGCAAAACAATAACATTTCCCTGGACTAGCACCTGGCAGATCCTCCACCAGAAAATGCCCATAGTCCTCTTTCAAAGCCTCAAATTTAAATGTCTAGTGATAGAGTCTTTGATATCTTAATTTATTTTCTTTATGATGAGGACACATGCTTGTATAATAACACACGGTGAAGCTCTCACCGTCTGCTGGGCCAGTTGTTCAGACAGGGCTTTGCTGTCAGTCTGTCCTGGTTGTGTGTTTTCTTGTCTTTCTGTTGTTTCTTCGATCCATCTGATCAAAGCCGAGTGTCCGTTTCTGTACAGCTGCAGGGACGAGCCCAGGGCCTCCAGTTCTGTTTGTCTGAAAAAGAGAAATAAAAATGTATTTCATTTAAAAGTTCATAAAGGTGCAATTTGAACTTTAATGATCCACAAGGACACAGAAGTTCACAAAGTACAACAGGAGAATAGTTCTTAATAACAAAGAACAAACAATAAAACTAATAGCAGTGAAAGCGTGGTGTCAAAAGAGGGGCAAATATTCAGATTTTATGTATAAATATATCATAAAATAAGTTAATAAAACATACACACTTATATTAAGGGATTCTAAGACCAGTGATATCAAATAACGTACATGCACGCCAAAATCTGATTATTATCAAATTTTTGGACCTTTTATGATTATTTAAATGACATACAAACTGCAAAATCTGATGTGAGTAATCAAAAGGACCATGACCAGAATGAAACTGGGTCATTTTAATAATATTGTAACTCAAAAAATCTGATAATAATCTTATTTTGAGTCCACATGTAACCGCAGCCATTAGGTTTGTACACTAACAAATTTTGAAGTGAACTTTGAACTTTAGCTTGATAAAATATAGCTCGGAAGTGACAACAAAAACCATAAACCAGTGAATCATTGGACATTTATTCACTTTTATTTAACTGGGTGAACTGGGTGTGTTTGAGAAAACAAAAGTATTCAGGCACTTCAAAGGAGGAACCGAGGACGAACAGAAGTGCATGACCAGAGTTCAATGCTAAAACTAAAATTAAGTTAGTCTGAAATTAAAGCTATTTTGGCAAGATTTTATTTGTACTAAAACCAACATGACGTCTGCTGCATTTGAAGACTTTTTAACATGTGCGATTTGTTTGGAAACTTTCAAGGATCCTGTATCTCTGAGTTGCCACCATAATTTTTGTTGCAGTTGTCTAAAGGACTATTGGGAGCAAAAGGAAACAAGGAAGTGCCCACTTTGCATGAGGAGGTCGTCTAAGGAAAATATAGGGATTAATTTTGGTTTAAAAAGTTTGTGCATTTCATATCGTGAGGAGCAGAAAACTGAACTTCAAAGTAATAAGGCGTCTGCTGGGCATTTAGATGTTGCCCCAATGTTTTGCAGAGAGGACGACCAAGCACTTTTTTCTATTTGTGAAATAAATGAGCATAAAAATCATACATTGGAGACAGTGGAGGAGTTGAAGAAAGAAACTGAATCAAATTTAAAGTATTTGAAGGAACTGAGAAAGGAGGCGGTAGAGGAATTGGAAGTATGTGAAGAAATAATGCTGCACTCAGAGAAACAAGAAAAGGACTGTGTGTGTCAAATTAATGTCCTGTTTGAACGGTGGCAGCAGTTTTTCGTAAATGAACAGAAGAGGGCGATGTTCCATTTGAGAGAGGAGAAGCAGAGGCAAGCAGGGATCATGGGAGCAGAGCTGGAAAGGGTGAGGAGACAGTTGTCTTCATTGTCCAAGAGCATACAGGGGCAAGAAAGACAACTGCAAAGAGGAGCAGTGGAGTTTCTGACACACTATAAACAGATGAAGCAGACCAAGATACAGACTCAACGAAAGGTGAGCGCAACAGCCAGAAAATGAATCACTTCAGAATAATGTAATGTTTTTCTTAGAATTGCACTACTTGGCCCATAAAATTGTAATTCAATATTCTACCTCCTTAAATAAAATGCCAACCACTGCATAGGTAACAGACACTGGAATTAATCAGACCAATATATCAGTTGGGTGATATATCGGGGCAGATATTTGGTCTTTTTATTGTATCGGCCTTCAGTCTCCAAAAAAGGCCAATATTTTGTTTGGGCCAAGCAGCTGCCTAAAATAATATATATTTATATATAATTCAGAAAAAATGAGGAAAAAATATAATTTCAAACCAATATGAATTAGTTAAAATTATTATTATGTGATTTTATAGTGTCTCAATGGAAACCCCCTATGCTACGTAGAAT